>NC_061153.1:13177328-13819298 GCF_905220365.1 Vanessa cardui
CTATTAAATGAATTGCAAGTTATTTAAGTAATCGCGAACAAATGGTTGAGGTAGTTAATGGAAACGGTTCCCGGGTGCTCTCAGACTGTAGCGCGGTTAATACAGGCGTTCCACAAGGCTCTATACTAGGACATGGACAAAGACATGCGAATTAAACTTTGTGATAGCCTGGTATTGTCTAAACTTAATTATGCTGATGCCGTTCTAGGACCCAGACTGCTAGCTCGCTCAAAAAACCTAATACAACGAGTACAAAATGCATGTCTCAGGTATTGTTTCCACATTCCGCCTCGCGCACATGTATCCCCATACCTTAATACCGCACGGATGATTAAGATGGAATACCGAAGGCAATTACATCTTGCTACCCTCCTATTTGGCGTTATTCAAAATAAAGCACCTTTATATCTATACAGTAAGTTGCGTTGGGCAAAAGAAAGTAACAAAACATATCCCACGAGGGCGTCGTCTTATATGCTTAGCGTGCCTCTTCATCGATCAGCAGCCTTTCGTGGTAGTTTCCGCTATGCAGCGACGAAGTGCTGGAACAATCTGCCGCCTCCCCTTCGGATCCTGGAAACCATTAATATATTTCGTTTTAGATACAAATCATATTTACGTAATCTACAGCTTCAGTCATAATTTGTTTTTTATTATTATTATTATTTTTTCTTTTCTTCTTTTAATTTAGTTAACTATTATGCAATTAATAGTAAATACAATTGTAGTATGCATATATCAAAATGATATATATGTGTAGACCAAGTTGGTTTATATATGTATATATATATATAAACCAACTTGGTATATATACTACAACTTGGTGTATATAACAAATAATATATATATATATATATATATATATATATATATATATTATTAAGATTAGCTAGAACATCTACTGCCTCACAACAATCAAACGATCGTATCTTTAGTAGAAATTTACCAGCAAGATAATATCTACGTATACGAAGTGGCTGTAGATGGAGTTCACACTCCATCACGTGAACTGGTGTACTTCTTAAAAAACCACCTATTACTCTCATGCACTGATTTTGTATTGAATCTAATTTTCTGAGATGCATATTAGCACTGTTATCATAGAGGAAACTTGCATAATCTAACCTACTTCTTAAAATTGATATGTATAATTGCCTAAGATGCTTTGGGTGAACACCCCATCCTGATCCTGATAAAATTTTGAATACATTTAGAACTTTAAAGCATTTATCTCTAATCTCATTAACATGTTTAGTCCATCGCAATGACTGATCAAAGTGCATACCTAAATATTTAATAGAATCAACGATGTCTAATCTTCTATTATTAATTTTTAAATCAATATTATCAATGGCAGAATTTCTTTTAAAAATACAAACCTTGCTTTTGGTGTCAGATATATGCAGCCCTTTCTGTCCCAGTAACTCTGATATTAAATTAAGTGCAATTTGCAATTGTTCGGATGCTTGGATTATATTGTTGGATGAAAAATATAGAACAAAGTCGTCCGCGTATTGTAAAATCCAAACATTATTAATTAATTTACAGATGTTTGATGTAACTATATTAAACAATATTGGAGATAACGGATCACCCTGAGCCAAACCCCGATCGGTACATCTGCAAATATTGTAGTTTTCACCAATAATATTTAGATGTCTTTCTTTGAGAAAATTCCAAACATAACGGCATACGTTAGTTCCTAAATCAAATTTATCTAGTGCATCGATTAGGCTACTGAGGTCAACGTTATTGTAAGCATTATCAATGTCTATGAAACAAGCTATGGTAGATTTCTTCTCTGAAAAACCGGATTGTATTTTGCTAACAAAGATGGATAAGTTGTATAGAGTTGATTGGCATTTTCTGAAACCCGTAGTATACTTCGACAATAATTTATGCTTTTCAATAAACCATTCTAGTCTTTTAGCTAGAATGTTATGATAAACTTTACACAGGCATGCCATCATAGATATGGGTCTTAAAGAAGAAATCGATGTAGGATCTCTTTCTGGTTTAGGGATGGGTATTATTGTAATTTCGCGCCACTGTGTAGGGATAAATGAAGATCGAAAAATTTGGTTGTAAAACTCTACTAGTATTAATTTAACATTAGTAGGTAAAAACTTTATCATTGAATACGTGATTTTATCCAAACCGGGAGAAGTGTCTTTTAATTTAATACTTTTTTCAAGTTCTTGGATAGTAATATCTTTTTCGAGGCATATATTTTTAGAATTAAATACCGGATTAAATCTTGAAGCATAATCAGGGGTTAAATTTTGTAATAATTCTTGAGCAGTTTCTTTATTGACGTATCTTTTGTTAGTGCTTTTCAAACCTTTAAACCATCTCATTTTGTGATAAACTTCAATGTGTGTGGATGTGTGATCTAATGAAGTGCAGAAAGAGTACCAAGATTTATTCCGAGATCCACGCATAGCCCTTTGAGAAGAACTAATCTTTTGCCGAAGAAATGATAAATTATCTGGTGTTGGGTTTCTTCTGAATTGTGAAAGAGCCAAACGACGCTCGGCAACTGATTTCGAAAGAGAACTGTTCCAATAATGCTTAGGAGAAAAGGTGTTCGCTGGGTTTGAATTTATCTTCATATATGGAATATGGGAATCAGCTGCTAAATTAATGTTATTTATAAATATATTATAGCTTTCTTGTAAATCATTAGAAATTTTAAAGTTAGAGAATAGATTTTGTAGCATATTTTGATAAGATTGCCAATCAGCTTTTTTATAATTTCTACGAATAATATTTGACGCAGGAATTTTAAGAATTGTGGAAATTTTAATAAAGCGATGATCACTATTTAAAGTTTCCTGTAAAACATTCCATCTGAAATTTATTGCAATATCCGCTGAAATGAACGATATATCGGGTGAGGATAATTGTAATTGACCATTTACTAATCTAATTCGCGTAGGTTCTGAATCATTAAGAATAATAAAACTATTGTCCATTGCAGAATCGTAAATTTGATCACCTCTTCGATCTGTTTTATATGACCAACTGGAATGATGACCATTGAAATCGCCTAGTAAAAGGGTTTTTTCCTTAGAAATGGTAAATACGTCATCCCAATCTCCTTGACTTACAATAGCGGAAGAGGGACAATATATTTATTTATATACTCTTTATTGCACACCAATATAGACAAAAATAATAGGAACAATTTTACAAAAACAAAGAATAGAAAAATGTACAATAGGCGGCCTTATCGCTAAAACAGCGATCTCTTCCAGGCAACCTTTGGTAGAGGAGAGAGATAGGATGGTAGGGGTGTACAAATTATTTAATACATAAAAAAAAAATAGATACAATATATATATGTATATATACGATACATAAATAAAAATTCCATAAATATATAATAATATAATATACATACACATTATAAATATATACATTTACATACTATAGATACTTACATAATAAATAAAATCTTTAATTACAGTATTACTTCATGAAGCAAGATAGTGCTCTTTTATCATTTTTTTAAAAGAAGTAATGTTTGGTGCACGTCTTGCTTCTAGTGGAAGAGAGTTCCAAAGACGAATTGAATGGACTGTAAATGAGTTACTATAAAAAGATGTTGTATGGGGTGGTATTTTTAAAACCAAATTCTCTTCAGAACGAAGATTATGGCTATGTGAATAACTGAGAAATTGGAAACGTTCTTTTAGATATGAAGGAGAAGACGGATTGAACAGAATACAGTATAGAAGTTGAAGGATGTGAGTATTCCTGCGAAGCCGGATTGGGAGCCACTTGAGCTTTTTACGAAATTCCGAAACGTGATCATATTTACGAAGACCAAATATGAATCGGATGCAAAGATTTTGGAGACGCTCAAGTTTGTTAAGTTGCTCCTCTTTTAGATCAAGATAACATGCATCAGCATAATCGAGAATTGGTAGTAGGAGTGACTGTGCTAACATAATTTTGGTAGGGATGGGTAGAAAGTTGCGTAATCTTCGAAGGGAGCCAAAGGCTGCAAAAATTTTTTTACTTACCTCACTTATCTGTGGTTCCCAAGACAGGTGCTGGTCAAAGGTAATTCCCAAATTTCTAACTGTAACACTGAATGGTATGTTAACACCATTAAAGTGTACAACCGGGAGATCCGAAAAAGATATACGAGAAATTAATTTTGAACTACCAATAATCAGCACCTGTGTTTTATTTGGGTTTATTCGTAATCCAAATGCAGTAGACCACTTAGAAATATTTAATAAATCATTATTAACTAAGTGTATAGTTTCATGAAGGTTCGCAATTTTACTTTGTGAATAGATCTGAAGATCATCTGCATACAGGTGATAGAGAGAAGATATATGAGAAGTGATGGTACTTATAAAGACCGAAAACAAGAGGGGAGACAACACGCCACCTTGTGGAACGCCAGCAGTTATAGGAGCCCATTCTGAGAAAGAATCTTGAATATAATGAAATTATGTTTTCAATCGGATGACAGTTATAAAGCTTGACGTGAACTATCTCGATTCCTGGATTAATATTTGGTTTGATACATAAATTAGACTTAATAGACTTATGTGAAAGTATAGCGACACCTCCATAGCAATCATGTCTATCTTGACGGTAAATATTGTAATCTTTGACCCTCAAATCACTACCTGGAATCAACCACGTTTCACTGATGATAGCTATATGGATTTTTTCCTGTAATATTAAATTTTCAAAAGCGAGTAACTTAGGACGAAGACTTTGGGCATTCCATTGCATTATATTTAAATTAATTAAATCCTTTGAATTAACCACAATTAAAATAATCTAACACTATTTTTAACAACGGCCAATCTGCAACATTCTCGACTACTACTAATACAATCCACTCCAAACAAGTCTTAACTACTTTTCGTATTTTAACTTGCCAATTAGCATCTCTTAAAAATAAAATATCCTTAATACGAATACACAACTCACTAAAAGTCACATCACTTTTCGATACTGATTCGGGTGGAGCTTGAGGCTTAACATCATCATCTACCTCTATACTATCTACAGATATATCCGAGTTAATATCTTTTAATTTTTCTTTCCTCCTTGTACCTATTTTTTTCTTAGATTTTTTATGTACTTCCTCTCCTTTCTTTAAAACTTCTGCAAACGTCATTTTTGGTACAGGTGTACTTTGAGCACATGGTAAAACACCAATATAGACAAAAATAATAGGAACAATTTTACAAAAACAAAGAATAGAAAAATGTACAATAGGCGGCCTTATCGCTAAAACAGCGATCTCTTCCAGGCAACCTTTGGTAGAGGAGAGAGATAGGATGGTAGGGGTGTACAAATTATTTAATACATAAAAAAAAAATAGATACAATATATATATGTATATATACGATACATAAATAAAAATTCCATAAATATATAATAATATAATATAAATACACATTATAAATATATACATTTACATACTATAGATACTTACATAATAAATAAAATCTTTAATTACAGTATTACTTCATGAAGCAAGATAGTGCTCTTTTATCATTTTTTTAAAAGAAGTAATGTTTGGTGCACGTCTTGCTTCTAGTGGAAGAGAGTTCCAAAGACGAATTGAATGGACTGTAAATGAGTTACTATAAAAAGATGTTGTATGGGGTGGTATTTTTAAAACCAAATTCTCTTCAGAACGAAGATTATGGCTATGTGAATAACTGAGAAATTGGAAACGTTCTTTTAGATATGAAGGAGAAGACGGATTGAACAGAATACAGTATAGAAGTTGAAGGATGTGAGTATTCCTGCGAAGCCGGATTGGGAGCCACTTGAGCTTTTTACGAAATTCCGAAACGTGATCATATTTACGAAGACCAAATATGAATCGGATGCAAAGATTTTGGAGACGCTCAAGTTTGTTAAGTTGCTCCTCTTTTAGATCAAGATAACATGCATCAGCATAATCGAGAATTGGTAGTAGGAGTGACTGTGCTAACATAATTTTGGTAGGGATGGGTAGAAAGTTGCGTAATCTTCGAAGGGAGCCAAAGGCTGCAAAAATTTTTTTACTTACCTCACTTATCTGTGGTTCCCAAGACAGGTGCTGGTCAAAGGTAATTCCCAAATTTCTAACTGTAACACTGAATGGTATGTTAACACCATTAAAGTGTACAACCGGGAGATCCGAAAAAGATATACGAGAAATTAATTTTGAACTACCAATAATCAGCACCTGTGTTTTATTTGGGTTTATTCGTAATCCAAATGCAGTAGACCACTTAGAAATATTTAATAAATCATTATTAACTAAGTGTATAGTTTCATGAAGGTTCGCAATTTTACTTTGTGAATAGATCTGAAGATCATCTGCATACAGGTGATAGAGAGAAGATATATGAGAAGTGATGGTACTTATAAAGACCGAAAACAAGAGGGGAGACAACACGCCACCTTGTGGAACGCCAGCAGTTATAGGAGCCCATTCTGAGAAAGAATCTTGAATATAATGAAATTATGTTTTCAATCGGATGACAGTTATAAAGCTTGACGTGAACTATCTCGATTCCTGGATTAATATTTGGTTTGATACATAAATTAGACTTAATAGACTTATGTGAAAGTATAGCGACACCTCCATAGCAATCATGTCTATCTTGACGGTAAATATTGTAATCTTTGACCCTCAAATCACTACCTGGAATCAACCACGTTTCACTGATGATAGCTATATGGATTTTTTCCTGTAATATTAAATTTTCAAAAGCGAGTAACTTAGGACGAAGACTTTGGGCATTCCATTGCATTATATTTAAATTAATTAAATCCTTTGAATTAACCACAATTAAAATAATCTAACACTATTTTTAACAACGGCCAATCTGCAACATTCTCGACTACTACTAATACAATCCACTCCAAACAAGTCTTAACTACTTTTCGTATTTTAACTTGCCAATTAGCATCTCTTAAAAATAAAATATCCTTAATACGAATACACAACTCACTAAAAGTCACATCACTTTTCGATACTGATTCGGGTGGAGCTTGAGGCTTAACATCATCATCTACCTCTATACTATCTACAGATATATCCGAGTTAATATCTTTTAATTTTTCTTTCCTCCTTGTACCTATTTTTTTCTTAGATTTTTTATGTACTTCCTCTCCTTTCTTTAAAACTTCTGCAAACGTCATTTTTGGTACAGGTGTACTTTGAGCACATGGTAAAATTGAATTATCAGGAATCGTTTGTGGAAAATCTGAAGTGGTTAGTATTTTTTCAAAATTTTGTTGTGATTCATTAGGCGAAACGTATAGTGTGAGAGCCTTTCGGTAGGTACAATTAAATTCTGTCATTATTTCCCTTAGTTTTTTTTCCTTTAAGTATATAGCACAAGTTTTAGAAAGTGCCATATGCTTGCCATTGCAATTAACGCATTTAAATTGTTTGGTATCACAGTTTGAATGATTTTCACCGCACTTCGGACACACTTCCTTGACCGAAGGACATCTTTTTGTAATATGGCCGAATTTCCAACATTTCGCGCACTGCGAGACTGGAAACATATACTTTTCGACGTTAACTCGCAAGCCTTCGACGAATACATACGGAGGAATGTATGATCCTTTAAAACATAACCTGACAGTTTCACTAGGAATCCAAGGATTTTCTTCTGTTGTACCTCGGCGATTAAGACGATTTACTGATACTAATAATGCAGGTTCCGCACAAGATATGCTTTGGAAAATTGCTTCTTGGTTTAAATCTAAGGCAACATTTTTTATAATGCCATAAGAAAATTTTTTTTCCATAGCTCTTTGTATACGCCAACCTCTATTTGCAAAATTTTGGCTATTTTCTAAACGTGCTGCGCTGATTTCATTTATAATATCAACTCTTATTTTATATGGATTTAGATATTTAACCCTAACAATATCATTCATTTTTCAATATTTTTGCTAATGCAAATTGTTTTGGCATTAGCTCATTCGATGATATATAAATTTCAATTTTTCCGCTTTCTTTTAATTTCTTCCCCTTTTTTTCTATAGTTATCCACTCGTTTTCACTTTCACTTCTGACTCGCTTGGCTGCCATCTCCTTCTGTATTACTTCTGCATCTTTTTGATGTATATCCACTTCTACTTCCAACATTTCATTCTCACTAATTGAATTATTATTTGATCGATTAATTTTAAACATGCTGTCTTCATTTATAACATCACAAGAATCTTCATTCATTATTTCTTATAAACAAAGTACATAAAAAACATCGCAATGAGCCGACCGGCTCGGGTCTTTTGTTTGTAACAAGGTAAACAAGATCGAGCGATAACGAAATATTAGCCTACTTATTTCTCATAAAACACGACACGCTTGTATGAATGCCGCCTTGAGACTCCAAATCTTGGACTGTCGGCGTTCGGATATTCCTGTAGATAGTTTTTTATAGATAGATATAATAGCTGATAATTTCTTTTTTTTATTTTATTTTTTTTCTTTTCAATTTGTTAATGACTGTTTAATATGTTTTTAGTAAGCTATTTTTGTGTTTTTTTTTTTTCTTTTATGGATATATGAATTTGCTCCAATGAAGTTTTGTGTAATTTGATGATATCTCTCTCCTTTCGCCAGTGTGAGTGGGTTTTAGCTTGTAAAGTTATTTTATCTACTTCTGTTATTTTAATAAGTTATTTATACATTTTTTATATAATACTCTATATATTTATTTATTTTATTGTTTCATATTAATTTTTATTTTGATATATCTCTCAAGTTTTTTTTTTTTTTTTTTAAATAAGTATTCTACATATTATAATGTCTGATATATTGTTCTTTGATGATGAATATTTCTCGTGCTCATCTTCTGAAGATTTTCAAAGCCTATCAAGTAACCATTCTTCAATGGATGATTCATTTACAATTGGTCAAAATCTCAGTTCCATTTTCACTAATAAATTACATGGTCTTAACATAGTTCACATTAATGCTCAAAGCATTCCGGCTCATTTTCCCGATTTTCCAGCATCTTTTAGCGGCATCTTAGTTGATTGTATTCTTATTTCTGAGTCCTGTCTAAAGCCTTCTCTCCCTTCTGCCCTTTTTCATTTACCTGAATTTACTTTAATTCGGAATGACCGTACTGGCAAAGGCGGTGGAGGCGTCTGCATTTATCTGAGAAATAATTTAAATTTGAAGATCATAAGTCAATCTCCTTCCACATACTCTGGTAGTTTAGAACATCTTTTCATTGAGATCCGCTTGAAGCAAACCTCACTCCTTGTAGGGGTGGCATACAGCCCTCTATCTACTATTAATTATTTCGATGCCTTTGAATCACTCTTAATAAATTTATCTCCCGCTTATAGTGACACAATAATCATGGGTGACTTTTATACGTGCCTACTAAAAAATGATTACAGGACTCAGAAATTATATTCTTTGGTTTCATCTTTAAAATTGTCAATTCTTCCTCTCTCTGCTACCCATTTTCTACCTAATGCTAATCCTTCTCTTTTAGATTTCATAATTACTTCTCAAACGTGTAATGTATTATCACATGGACAATTAACTGCACCTTTCTCCTATCACGACCTCTTATATCTACGCTACAATGTTAGCATTCCTAAACGTAGACGTAAATAAATTCTGCATCGCAACTTCAGAGACATTGATATGGAGCGTCTGCGTGTTGATGCCGTAAATTTGGACTGGTCTAGTGTGTACAATGGATCGGACATAAACAACAAAGTATCTCTCTTTACTTCATTGCTTATTGGACTGTACGACGTCCATGCGCCAGTAAGACCGGTCAGAGTTAAGCATTTACCTGCTCCATGGCTTTCCTCTACAATAAGGAATGTAATGACCAAACGCAACAAAGCCAAACTGAAATGTAAAAAGTATCCAACAGCTGAGAATGTTACTGCCTACAAGAAATTACGTAACCTATGTAACAGATTGTGCAGGGACGCTAAACGACGCTTTATTTTTAACTCAATCGAATCTCTTTCCACTGCTCAAACATGGAGATTCCTTAAAACTCTTGGCATTGGTAAAACTGATATGCACTTTAATAACACAATTCTTCACCTTAACAAACACTTCTCTTCTCCACCTTCCACACTTCTAACTTCAAAAAAAATTCTTCTCTTCAAAAACTGGCTGCTATACCATCTCCTACATGTCTTCCGTTTTCTTTTCAAGATGTCGCAGAGGAGGACGTTAAGAAAGATATACTTTCAATTTCTTCAAAGGCCGTTGGCAGTGACGGCATAAGCCGGGACATGTTAATTCTCATTATTGATATAATCTCTCCTATTATAACTCATATTCTAAATTTATCCTTAACTAACAAAGTCTTTTCTACTGCATGGGAAATGGCACATGTCATTCCTCTGCCTAAATCCCCTAATCCCAGTTCTTTTTCACATTTTCGCCCTATATCCATTCTTCCCATTCTTTCTAAAATTCTCGAGAAAGCTGTTTCAAAACATTTGTCCTCTTTTCTCCTCAATAACAATCTCTTAACTTCCTTCCAATCTGGTTTTCGTCCTTCTCACAGCACAACCACAGCTTTACTCAAGGTTACTGATGATGACTTTGACTTATTGCTGGGTGTCCTCCGCTCTCTTAACATTTCCTTCTCTGCGATTGATTGGTTTCATTCTTTTCTCTATGACCGTCAACAACGTATACGTTATGAGGAGAATTACTCTGACTGGACTAGTCTCTCTGCTGGAGTACCGCAGGGCAGCGTTCTATCACCTCTGCTGTTCTCTGTATTTATTAATCAGATTATTACAATTGTTTCCTCATACTATCACCTCTACGCTGATGATCTGCAGATTTACAGACATTCCTCACTGAATGAATTAAATGATGCCATTGGAAAAATTAACTGTGATCTTGCTTTAATTAACTGAAACTGACTCATTTGGGCTGTTAGTTAACCCCACTAAATCTAAGGTCATGATAATTGGTAGCAGACAGCTTAGAGGGCAAATTAACTTTGCTGAACTACCCTTTTTAGTCTATGATGGTTTACCCATAAGTTACGTAGATAAAACTAAGAATTTAGGCTTAACATTGGACTGCAATCTGTCCTGGTCTGCACATATCAATGATATCAGCAAACGTTTGCATCATTCCATTCATTCTTTGAAGCGATTGCAGAATTTCCTCCCACTAAAAACAAAAACTATCTTGGCTCAATCTCTTTTACTTCCTCTCCTCGACTATGCCGATGTTTGTTATTTAGATGCTACGGATGAGCTACTTGACAAACTCGAACGACTTCAGAATTTATGCATGCGATTTATATTTGGACTGCGCAAATTTGATCATGTCTCCCATTTCAGACGTCAGTTAAAGTGGCTTCCGATTCGTTTTCGCCGTAATGTACATGTTTTGACCATACTTTTTAATATATTAAATCATTCTACTCCACCCTATCTTTTCGAACGATTCAAGTTTTCTGCACCGCGTGAAAGACGACTTCGATCTTGTGTCTTGAATAAAGTTTTTGATATACCCCCTTATAATGGTATTTTCTACAAAAAATCCTTTACGGTGGTTGCTGCTCAACTTAGGAATTCTCTTCCGGGCTTTATTATAAAAAAATGTAATTCAGTACATACATTTAAATTCGGATTAAAAAAATATTATCTTACAGTTTCATCACAACAATAGATATCATATATATAAGTATATGTGTGTATTTTATTTTGTATATGTATGTATATATTATTTTGTATTTATGTAAATTAATATGTAGTTTATAATAGTTTTATGTATATTTAAGTATGTTTATGTAAAGTAATAAATAAAACGCAATTTAATTATTCTCTTTGTCACCAAAATTAAAGATATACCTACCTTCTCTGTAATGTGACATAATATTACTCACACTCCAGGGTGGCTGGAAGAGATTTCTCATAGAGATAAGCTTTCCTATGTATCACTTTGTTTCTTTGTTATTCTTTTTTTCTGTGTTATTTGTTTTTGGTACATGAATAAAATAAATAAATAAATAGGTCGAGCGAGGATCTTGAGTCGCTCAAGATGTTAGTAGAGCGGTACTTCGGTATCTTGACCATTTTGATAGCTCTGAGGAGTGCATACATTTCCGATTGGAAGACTGTGTTGTGCGGTTCCAGGCGGAACGTGGAGTATCTGGATTCTGTTCCATGTTAGAGTAGCACCGACTTTTCCGTCTATCTTGCTGCCATCGGTGAAGATAAGGGGGCCAACTATATGGTGTTTTTCAAAGGCTTGTGAGTCCAGGCTCTCCAAGCGCACATACTCAGTTGTTTCGAGTAACGATGGGTGGGGGTTTTGCAAAGGACCCACGCTGCGCTCCAGTTCGCGTCCAGGTGGTAGGAGGTCCATGCAGTAGCCTTTTTTTATCTTGAATAGAGTGGCAGCCTCTCGGACGCGGAGGTCAAGGGGGAGTAGTCCTGCTAGGGCTAGTGCCGATGTGAGAGATACAATTCTGTACGCCTTGCATATCTTTAAGGCGAAGCCTCTTTGCAGCGACTTTAGCTTATTCTTTAACGTCAACTTCTCTGCTGCAGGAGACCATACGCTAGCCGCATACAGGACAATAGGCTCTATAACTGCCATGTAGATGGTTCTCACTATTTCTCCATTGAGACCCCATGACACCTTTGCTGCACGTGCTAGTTGTTTATAAATTTCTGCCGCCTTTTTACAGGTAGCAACCACATGTGCGTTAAAGGTGAGTTTGGAGCCTATTATGAGACCCAGCAGCTTGATCTCGGTTACTAGACTCAGCTGGGTACCGGACATATGGATCACTGGAGTGTCGAATTTTAACTTCTTGGTTATAAGCATCGCGTTGGTCTTGTGCGCTGCGAAGCTCAGTTTGTTTTCGATGCCCCACTCCTGTACGGCCGTTAAGGTGGATTCAGCTGTAGTCTGCAACCCGCTGGTATGGTGATTGGAGAAAACAAGGACTACGTCGTCTGCGAAAGCTTGGCAGTGAACCCCCATTGTTGCCATTTTTTGTAAAAGTGAATCGAGGATGAGGTTCCAGAAAATAGGGCCGCCGATGGACCCTTGGACACATCCCTTCGTGGTTCCCTTGTCGCTAGTCGCTCTGGCATAGTTGACTATTATTCTACGGTCCTGTAGGTAGGATGCCACCAAGGCATACAGGTTGCGTGGGCAATGTTTGCGCAACATCTGTTTTTTAAGCGCTGGCCACCATGCATTGTCGAAGGCGCCCTCTATATCGAGTGATACCAGAAGTACTAATTTCTTTGATCTTACTTCCTCCTGGATATAGTCAATTAGGTTGTAAAGAGCGTCTTCCGTTCCTCGCTGTGGCATGAATCCGTACTGGCTCGGGTGCAAAGTGGGGAGTAAGCGCCATTGAAGCCTACCCACCATAAGTTTTTCTACTATCTTACCGAGGATTGGTAATAATCCGATCGGCCTGTAGGACTTAGGGTGGGTGTAATCCTCTTTTCCTGGTTTGCGGAGAATGCAAACATGGGCAACTTTCTACTGTTTGGGGAAGTACGATAGCGATAGGCACTTGTTTGCTAATGCTAAGAATACCTCCCTGTTACAATTGAAGCATTGGGTGCAACAAGGGTGTATCTCGAAAAAATGACTTTCAAAAAAATGAGATTTGAAATTTTAATTGCGTTTTATCCAATTAATAATTAATTTTTAACCTGATATTACTTTGTCATATTATAGCCTTAAGATTTAACTATCAGATTTAACTATTGATACTATTGTAAAATGGTCATAAATACTATAAAAATATTTTTTTTAATTTTAAAGGAAATAAATAACAACCATGTATAGAAACGTAAATCAACTTTATTCTAAAGTAACAAGTAGTAATTATGAACAATGTCTGAGACGCATATTTAATCAGATGAATAATATTGACTTGATACAGATGAAGTATCCGACTCCTCGGTGAATCGAGGTCTGACGGTAACGGGCCTTGATGACGGTCCTGGTTGAGGTTCTGCATTTTCTTTGTCTTCAAATGTCAGGACTTGTTTAAGCCATTCAGCATTCTCAGGCTTCATAAAATGAGTCAAAGACAGAACGTCCTTAATCTTTGCGGCTTTTACTCCTGGTTTATCTACAGACACCAAACCTAAATCATTTTTATTCATTGGTAGATTATATTTTTTCTTAAACAAGTACTGTTCATCAGACGCTGAATAAAACCTAGAGGTTGTTATTGTCCCCTTAGGACAAAATTCCAGCTTTACGTATTGCTGTATTGCAAATCGATGTTTCCCTCTTGGTGTCTTAGACAAAAATGCCTGAAGACCTTTGTTCCAGTCTTCTATAAGGTAACTTGCCATTATTACCTTGAATGGACTTGGTTTACTTCTTGCTGACAACATCACGTATGTATATTGCTCAGTTGTTTCTATAGTTTCTAAAGATTTTAGCAGAATACCATACCTTCCAAAGTTCCTATCACACTGACTGTAAGAGTGGCCTCTCACAGGAAATATATGTTCAATGGCTACATTCAAGCTCTTGACCAACCATGTGGAGAACATTACCATCGTTATATGCTTATTTTACCCTCCAGCTGCATCAGAGAAAAATATTATCTTCTTAATATTAGAGAAATTTAGCAGTTTTTCTGTTATAAAATGATATGAAAAGGAACAAACAGTGTTAGGTCCTTTTTTTGAATCTATTTCTAGAAAACAGTAAAATGAGCTTTCTCCGTCATTGTGGCAATGAACATTGAAATTAAAAAGCCAAAGCAGTCTCTTGTAGAACTGGGAAGTAATGTTTAGCTTCGGGATTGGCAAATTTTGGGCATAATCAAACTCCAATACAAGTGTGTCTGAGTCGGGATTATTCTGAACTGAGTCTAGAATATATTTTTTTAGGTCATTATATGATTTAACTCTTTTAAATCATATAATGACCTAAATATTAGCTACACCTTGTAGCTAATATTTAATTTTACACGGGTCTGTAGGGTTAGCTTCCAAAAGAACTTTGCATTTTGTGCAAAAATCACACACATCCGTTCTAGGTTGTCTGAACGAATAAATACTGTTTTCTCGAAAATATCTGTGATAAGTATTGTACTTCATTTTTAAAACCCGTTTTGTTTGTTCAAAATAATATTCTTGAAAACTTTTGTAAAGTTTTAAAACGGTCAAATTAGAGTTATCGAAATATTTCCTTTCACTGGTTCGAGCGTAGTGTGAAGTCTTACTGGGAAATTTGTCCCAGTGTTCGTTTATCATATTATACACATCCTGTGGTATTTTATTGGGACGATTGTCGTATTTTCCTCTCATGTCACGGATAGGATTGCCGGACAACTTATACTTTTGTATTATTCTCAAGCGTTTTCCGATATTTGCAAAAGCGAAAGTAAAAATTTTCTACAACTTTGTACCTTTAAACCGGAAACTTTGGAAAAATTTTGTACGTTTACAAAATGTTTCCACTGATTATCTCTTTTATTTTATCAGACCCAACATTCTCTCTCAACTTGTACGCTTGGTACGCTTTCTAAACACGACAATAAGAGGGTATCTTGTGGAACTTTATCACCAATATCCCAAAATTCTGAAAATAACTTGTTCTGCATGCTATTACTAATATTACTACAACATTTTTTCTCGGTAATATAATGAAAAATCTTCTTAGGAACCTGTTTACCACGAACTGATGTGTATTCTTCACCCAAATTTCTTTTTGTCTTCCGCTCGTTTTTCTTCCAATCATTTTCGTTCTTCAACTTTCTTTTTCCTTTGTTTTTTGGAGGGATATATTCATCCTGGTCATCAACTGCACTAAAATCTCCTAAATTACTTGAATCAGACATTTTTTTTACATTGAAATAGGTTTAAACGAACAACTTGTCGGAACGTGCACTAAATTCAAACGCGACGCACCGCCACCCACAATATTATTAATTATCACGCCACCTACAAACAATATTTTATAACGAGTTTTTACCACATGATACTAGATGGCACTAGCTATAATTTAATGTAATAATACGAAAATGGGCTTTGGGAGCCGAATGCCCTTGTTGCACCCAATGCTTCAATTTATTGCTGCGGTGCATATATGGGACGTTAACCCATCCGGACCTGGAGCTTTCTTTGGATTGAGACTCGAGAGATTTCAATTCCAGCTCCGCGGTTGTGAAAGGTGGGTCATCATTCGAAAGGTCTTTAATCTCCGCTGGAGTTTTGTCTTCTGTGATTGCCCTCGTGGACTTTTGCTGTTCTGTTTCGGCATGGTCAGAGTCGTTTGGAAAGAATGTTTCCGCGAGAAGCTTAGCTGACTGATCTGACGGAGTCTGGCGACCAACTGGGTCTCTCAGCAGCATGTCGTCCCGTCTTCTCGAGGTATTTCTTATCACCCTATAGACTCCGTCCCAGACGCTTTCTCGGTCCTGGGTCGAGCAAAACTCTTTCCAGCTTTGAGTAGTTGCTTCGCACGCTTTACTCTTATAATCTTCCCTGGCCTGTACGTACTCTTCGACTGTGAGTTTCTTCCAGCTGGGTGCAACATTATGTATTCGGCGTTTTTTCCTGAGCACATTCTTTCTAAGATCTTCTAGGACGGCTGACCACCATGGTGGTCTAGGATTGCCTTTCCACACCTTTAGTTTCGGGATCGTGTCTTCACACGAACCGTAGATAACCGATGTGTAGATGTTTAATATCTCCTCCAGTTCCTCAGGTCTTGTGAGGCTCGAGACGCGTTCCAGTGTGATTTCACTGTCGAAGAGCTTGGTTCTGAAAAAAGTGGAGAAGTCCGACCACTTTGCCTTCTTGGTATTATATCTGCGCGTGGAGACAGGCTTCGAGGGTACTAAGGCTTTCTCCAAGCGCAGGTTGAAGATAATTGCGTTGTGGTCTGATGTTATGAGACCTCTATCCACTTGCCAGTCCTCCGCTCTGTCTACCAGGGATTGGCTGGTCAGTGTCACGTCCACGCAGCTTGTGTATAACCTTTCTCCTCGATATGTTTCGAAGGTCGGTACGTTGCCGGTGTTTAGGATGTGGAGGTCCATTTCTGTGATAAAGGCGTGGAATTCCTCTCCGCGACGGTTTTCGGAGTTACTGCCCCACCAGTGGCTCCAAGCATTCACGTCTCCTGCCACTAGCAAGTTTTTAGTTAAGATCTTTTGAGTGGCTGCCCTAATTTGGGTTAGGTAAGGATGCAAGTCATGGTCCCCCTCTAAGTAGACCGAGATTAAACCTAGCCTCAGCTGTCCCGCCTGCAGAAATACTGCCGCTACATTTTCTGTAACGATCTGCGGGTCATGAATAACTTCCAACTTGTCACCGAAAACGACTACTGCGGCTTTGACGGGCTTTTGGCGGTTCAGGGTGCACTGGATAATTTTAGTGCTGGGGTAGTATTTCATCTCACCTGTCCGTCCTACATAGGGTTCTTGGACAAGTGCGACGCTAATCCCTTTTTCCTGAGCCGTTTTTAGTAGTTCGGCTGTGGCTAGTTTCGAGCGTTGCAGGTTGGCTTGTATAAACAAGATCCTGCCCGTTGCTTCTTTGGGATTTTGAGGTGGGACTAGTGTGTTAATGTCAATGGAGCCTTTAGCAGTATTGCAGCCTGGATCTCGCTATATGGTCCCACTTTTGTTTTTCCTGGCACTCAGGACTGTAAGCCGTGTGCGCCAGCTCCGAGCTGTCCCTTTTTGCTCGTGTGCAATTTATGCAGCGTGGAACTTCTGCCTTTGTCCTGACAGGGCAGTCTTTACCTGAATGCTCACCGCTGCAGTAGCTACAGGTCTCCTGCGTAGCACTACATTGTTTCGTGGTATGACCAAAACCCAGGCACTTTGCGCATTGGATGAGGGGAGACAGGTCCTTTACCGAGCATCGGCCGAATCCAACGTAAATCTTCCCGGCTTGCGTTAACCGTCTCCACACTTCAGGGGACAACTCGAGGACCGGATGGCATTCATGCGGGTTCCTAGCTCGCTTTTTATAGCGGACCTTCATTTTTAGGTCTGCCTCGCCAACGCCGTGCAAAAGGTGTTTATTCTGCGATTTTATGTGTTCTTCTATTTCGTCGTTGGCGAAGCGTGCCAGGACGCCGTGCACGCAAACGAGGGGGTTTTGATTTGCAGGCTCCCTGATGTTCAAGTGTTTATCTGTTTGAATACGGCTCTTTACTATTGTCATGTCTTCCTTTGGCGCACATCTTATTACGAATTTCTGATCCCTAGCCTTTCTGACTCTGTCGACCCTTGCTCCTGTTTTTTTGATGTCCAGGGCGGCTCGTATTTTTGTGATCACGTTATCACTAGTCTCCTTAGGATCTTTTGAGGAGATGATCAACGTGTGGTTTGGTGTTTGGGAGGGTTTCGGTTTTGCTGTAGCTTGGGCGAATGTGAGAGGACTCATTATAGGTTTTTCTCCTTTGCTCAGCTCTGTCACCCCTTGTTTGATGGTCGCCAGAGTCTGTCTGACCTCCTGCACTGTCAATTCTGTTTCCGCTGACGCAGGTGAAGCGGCTTTGGGCTTCGCGTCTCTAAGGGCGCGAATTTTGGAGGACATGATGCCCAGTTTTTCGGATACCACTTGAATTTTTTCGGCATTGTCCTGGACTGGTTTTTGTGTTGCATGGGTTTGTGTTATTGTAAGCTGTCTCAGTTTTTCATCGACTTGAGCCAGCGCTTCCTTGAGGCCTTCGTCCATGATTGATAGAGGTGGAGGGGGAGTGTGTTGGGGAGACTGTTTTTTCAACATCTTGTCTGAGCACGTCTGTCTATTACTTAGACACTGCAGCCCGATACCGAACTGAATTAAAACTAAAATCTTGCTTCAAACTTGTATAATCTCGAGGTTCTAGAAAATGTAGTTACAACTAGTGTAGTTAGCTTGAGTAATTGAAAAGGAATAAAGAAAAATCACAGCACATTCGCACTGACACATTTTTACCCTACCAAGTTTTATAAAAATATAAACGTTATTCGTTGGCAGGGTAGTTTTAGATCACGTTCGCGTAAACATTGCTCGCTAAAAATCGTAGGCGCGAACATCATCCCCGCCGTTAAAATCGCCGGATTTTAACCCTCAGCTTGATTCTCTGTTGCTAGTAGAGGGCTAAGTCGTGTGAAAGGTCTTCGAAAGATCCCTCGCGTCGTCTCAACGTCCGCCACGAGACATACACCGTCAGGGCCAGGGAACAGCTTACTGATGCGCCCCACACGCCAACACAGTGGTGGAATATTTTCCTCTTGCAATAGCACCAAGTCTCCAAGCCTCAGAGGGGTGTCAGGAACGCGCCACTTTGTTCTCTGTTGTAACTCCGCCAAGTACTCGTGCTGCCATCTCCTCCAAAAATGTTGTCGGATTTTTTCGAGCCGTTGATAACGTCGGAGATTAGAAGCCTTGCAGTCGACGAGATTCGGTGACGGCAATGCGGTTAGCGGCCGACCAAGCAGAAAGTGCCCCGGGGTGAGGAACTGAAGGTCATTTGAAGACGAGGAAATAGGACAAATGGGACGGCTATTTAATATGGCTTCAACTTGCGCAAACAGGGTGCCTATCTCTTCGTATGTTAAATGCGAATTGCCATTAACACGCCTAATGTGAAACTTGGCGGACTTAACTCAAGCCTCCTAGATGCCACCAAAATGGGGAGCGTAGGCAGGGGAAAATACAAATTTAATTTCTTCCTCACTACAAAAGGAACTTATGGATTCTCTATTAGATTTTAAATAATTGCCTATTTCTTTCGCGGCAGCTACAAAATTTCGGCCGTTATCACAAAAAATCTCAGTAGGCCTTCCGCGACGGGCCACAAACCTACGTAAAGTTAAAATGAAAGCTTCTCTTGAAAGGTCACTTACAGCTTCCAAGTGCAAGCATTTAAACCTTAAAGAAACAAAAATACATAAATAACATTTTGTGGTCCTTGCTCCGCGGCCCTTTCGACTTAGGATAAGGAAAGGACCAGCCATATTCACCCCAACACTACGAAACGGGAAGTCCACCGTAATACGCTGTGAGGCACCTTCCTACACTGTATACAATTGCGCACAGTTCTCCTTGCGAGGTGCCGGCCATTAATGGGCCATACATAGCTCCGCACGCTAGCGAGAAGTAGCTGTGGACCAGCGTGTAACTTATGCAAATGCTCCCGCTCAAAGATAAGTTTAGTAAGATAGTGTGATGAATGTAATAAAATTGGATGCTTGCTCTCAAATGTAAGAGACGATTGGTCTAACCGACCTCCTACGCGAATAAATCCACTATCATCCATGAAAGGTGTAAGAGCGATAATGCTAGACCGAGAACTGATTGCTTTATTTTTAGCCAATAAGTCATATTCGACAGGAAAAGATTCCTGTTGTGCTACGCGACAAAGCAAATTAAAAGAGCCTTGCAATTCTTGCACACTTAGTGCTTCTAGATGTTTGGACTTAGGGCTTTTTAAATTGTGAAGAAATCGCAACACATATGCATACACTCGCTTTAGTCGACTTAATTTAGAAAAATTATGGAATTGAATTACCGATGAAGTGCTATTATTTAGATTAGCAACATTTGCCCTAAATTCTAGATCATTTAAGCCTTGATGAACATCTCTAGACAAAGTAGGCCATGATGATTCGTCTTGCAATAAAAACTCCGGACCATACCACCACAAATTATTATTCCTAAGTTCTTCAGTATACGCCCCGCGGGAAATGAGATCTGCCGGATTCTGCAAGGTAGGTACATAGCGCCAACACCTAACATCGGTTAACTCTAGCACCTCTGCGACTCTGTTGACCACAAATGTTTTAAGTTTTCTAGAGCTAGTGCACAGCCAAGCAAGGACGATGCTAGAGTCACACCAGTGGATCCTGTGTTCTATAGAAAACCTCAACGAGTCAACGACTGCCTTACATAGCCGAGCCGCCAGCACAGCGGCACATAGTTCTAAGCGAGGTATAGTGCAGGCCTTCACAGGTGCTACTTTCGACTTGGAACCTAAAAGATTAACACTCACGTTGCCTGCCGCATATACAGACTTAATAAAAATGCACGCGCCGTACGCTCTCTGCGAGGCGTCGCTGAAGGAGTGTAGTTCTATTATAACTGGTAACGCATAAAACTTTTATAGGTATAGAGAATGATAATAAATTATTTAGGGTATTGTAAAATTTAAGCCAAGCCCTTTGCATATCATTTGAAATTTCATCATCCCAATCAACTTTATCGAGCCATAACTGCTGCATAATCAGTTTAGGGATAATTATACAGGGATACACAAAACCTAGTGGGTCAAAGATTCTAAAAGATGTCGATAATATAAAACGCTTAGTTATTTTCTCAGTACTAGAAGGCATGTCAAAAGAATAAAATAAGCGATCTGTTGCTGAATCCCACCCTAAACCGAGAGCGCTGGCAGAGTCACTTAAAACCAGTTTATCAGTAGAACTTGAAGAACAGGACTGCAGAACTAAAGGAGAGTTCGATTTATATTTGCGTAAATTAAAGCATCCTGCCTTCAAGGCCTCCGACACAGAATGTTGAATGCATTTCAATTCATTTTCGTCATTGCAACCAGTGATTAGGTCATCCACGTATAGATCATGTTGCAAAATAGTTTTCGTGAGTGGATCCTCGCACTCCTCCCCCAGCTGCCAAAGACATCTCGTGCTCAAATAGCTAGCACTTGTGAAGCCGTAAGTGATAGTATTAAGTCTCAGTGTTTTGAGAGGCTTACGCTCATCTTCTCTCCATAAAATGAGTTGTAAATTGCGATCGGATTGATCTACTACAATTTGCCGGTACATCTTTTCTATATCCGCGGTCAAGATGTACTTGTGGAGGCGAGCCCGAACCTATATAGAGAAAAGAGAGTCTTGAATTTGAGGTCCAACCATCTGAAGGTCATTGACAGACACACCGGAGGAGGAGGTGCGAGCAGACGCGTCGAGCACCACCCTTATTTTGGTTGTCTCACTATTCTCTTTGAACACCGGATGATGAGGCAAGTAGTAACATAAATTCAATGTAGGACTATCGAGTGTTACTTCCGAGAGATGACCCAATTCTGCGTATTCCCGGATAAACTCAACATAATGAGATTTGACCTCAGGTTGTCTCCTGAAGCGCTTCTCTAAATTATAAAATCTTTTTTTGGCCATGGCATGTGAATCACCAAGACAGTCGGGTGATTTAAATAAAGGAAGCCTCACACAGAATCTACCAATGGACAAGCGACGGATGTGTTGCACAAAATGCCTCTCACATGCCTGCTCGCTGTCATTTAAATGAACTTTAGAAGGAATCTCCTCTAGTTCCCAAAACCTACTCATTTTAGTATGTGGATCATCACCTTGTGCCAAATTAGTAAGAACAGCATTACACTTTACATTATTATTAATTTGCTTGCTAAACAAAGGCATAGGACCACCAATAAGCCAGCCTAACTTCGAACTGTGTAACCTAGGACACCCTGCGCCCAATGACTGTTGCTCAGAGCTGATTATGTCCCAAAACAGATCCGAACCGATGAGCATGTCGACTTGAGATGGTTCATAGAACTTGGGATCCGCTAGGATAATATTACTAGGAATTTTAAGTGAACTAATATCAAAACTAGAATTAGGTAGCGAACTAGTAAGTTGGTTTATGACATAAAAATTGGATGTAACATTAAAAGACGTATTACATGATTTAATTTGAACAACACAATATTCTGTTATAGTTCCTGAATAATTATTACCAAAGCCAATGACATTCGTAGAGATTAAAGGAGTGACATCTAGTGACAATTTTCTTTTCAGATTTAAAGTTAAGAATGAGGTTTGGCTGCCACAATCTAACAAGGCGCGGACAGTTACTGATTTACGAGACCTTGGATTGACAGCCTCAATCAGAGCCGTCGACAGTAGGACTTGACTAATATTCTCATTACAAAAGTTAGCTAGTGTGTCGACGGAGCTAATATTGCTTACAGCAGTAGTTATATTTCCTTCGATATTTGTAGTAAGGTGCAGGAGTGAGTTGTGCCTTTTTTTACAATCTCGGCAAGGACCGAAACGACATTGACGAGAAAAATGACCAGCCTTCAAACAATTCTTACATAGTTTCAATTTAGTCGTCTGGGTTATACGATCACTAACGCTCATCGCCTTAAATGATGGACAATCAAATATCCTATGCTCAGTAGAATTACAATAAGCACATTAACTAGAAGAAGATGGCCTTTGTCGTTGATCGCTACTAGTATTGCTGTTACTAGTGCACGCATATGACTTCAAGTGTGAACGTTCCGGTTTAGCATTAGCAGCAGTCGCAGCTCGCTGCTGACCATGATTAGACTTAGAAGAGCTCTCAGCCCGACTGCGGTGTACTGACTCTAGAATGGATGCACGATCATTCACAAACTTGTAAAAACCTTTAAGCGTGGGTGTATCAGTTGACATCGCATTACGGTGTTCCTCCCATCTCATAAATGTGTTACTGTCTAGCTTAGTTGAAACCAAATGTATAACAATAACGTCCCAATGCTCAGTTGCTTGCCCTAGACTGGACAATGCACGCAAATTCTTAGTCACGTGATCGACTAGGAAGCGCAGCGACCTCTCAGACTCTTTATGTAGTGCGGTAATATTAAAAAGCGAACTGAGGTGATGATCTATTAATAAACGTTTGTTGTCATAACGCTGTAATAGCAGGCTCCAAGCCTCCTCATAACTATTGGAAGAAACTTCGAGATTCGCAACAGTACGAGCTGGTTCCCCCTCTAAATATGACAGCAAATAATGAAAGTTGTTCACGGGGCTGATTCGACTATTTTGATGAACTAGAGATTTGAATGTATCTCGAAATTCCATCCACTTAAGATACGAATCATCAAACTTAGCAATGTTAATTAACGGAAGCCTAAAACCGGTTTCATTATGGTCGAGCCCACAATGGCTTACATTATGACAGTTACTAGATTCGTGGGCACTGTCAACGTGACTGTGCAACTGCAACAGGGATTGAGCCGCCACAATATTGCTTATAAAAGCCCTCTCAATGATTTCTCGTTCCGCGAGCTCCTCGTCTAACTTATTAAAATTAATAACCTCAATCTTGCTTTGTAAATCATCAAATTTAAAAGATAACGCTTCAAATCAACTAAGCTTAAGAGTAAGTTCGGCCCTTTCCGTCGTAGTAAGCGTTTCCGACTTACCCAATCTATCAACATAATTTTTAAACTTGGTTACTTGTCCCTTGACAGAACTACGCTTGATTGGTATTAGTTCCGCTAAGTTTTTCACGTCGTCCTCGATTCCCATCGTAAAGTGTTAAAGATTATTGCAAAATTCGTGAGGAAGAAATTAAATTATAATAATTTAATAAAAAAAAATAAAATAAAGGGTGTAAGAAATCAATTTAACCGACAGAAATCAACGTAAAAGAATAAAATGAAAGCTTAAAACTAAAAATAAAAAATGAAAAACCTCACGCCCCTTTCTGGCGGCATCCGCCGCACGGGAGGTCGAGGTGGTGCCTGGCGAGCACAAACAGCGCGGTGACGTGGCGGCGCGGCGGCGGCGGCGCGTATCGGTCCCGCTCACTAGTTAACGGCAACCCTGGAATGTTCGGCGGAATAATCAAAAATCAAAATCAAAAATCAAAATAAAAACTATACTTTATTCAAGTGGGCTTTTACAAGCACTTTTGAATCGTCATTTAACAATTAAGTGAAGTTACCACCGGTTCGGAAAGTAGATTCTACCGAGAAGAACCGGCAAGAAACTCAGTAGTTACTCTTTTTTAACATTTAATAAATACAACGTCATGTTAATTAAATACAATTATTTCAATTAATGTATCCTGCTTGGAAGTCAACAGGTATTAATTCCACACTTTTTTATCATCTACAAAATCTTGTATCGAATAATACGCCTTTTTCACCAATGTATTTTTTACAAACGATTTGAATTTACGAGACGGCAAAGTTAAAAATGTCTGTGGAATTTTATAAAAGAAATGGATACCTTGCCCCAAGAAAGATTTATTGACTTTGCGGAGTCGGAAACTTGGCGTTATAAGCTTATCCTTACTTCTAGTGCATATACAATGATTATCACTGATTTTATCAAAGTTATAAATGTTACTGTGAATATACATGATATTGTTGTAAATATATTGCGACGCAACAGTGAGTATTCCTACTCTGTTAAAAACATCCCGAAGAGAGTCTCTAGCTCCAAGATTATAAATAAACCGAATTGCTCTCTTTTGTAAAATAAAGACAAATTCAATGTCTGCAGCGTTACCCCAAAGTAATATGCCATATGACATAATACTGTGAAAATAACCAAAATAAACTAAACGAGCGGTATCAATATCAGTTAGTTGTCTAACTTTTCCAACCGCGTATGCTGCGGAGCTGAGTCTCCCTGTTAGGGACGACAAATCGGGACTCCACTGAAGTCTGAAATCCAATTCTATTCCCAAGAACACGGTAGTATCGGCTACATCAAGCGGGCCACCGCTTAAAGATATATTATAATTTTGCTTTCTAACATTGGGTAGGGTAAAAACTACACATTTTGTTTTTTGAGTATTCAAAACCAAATTATTTACATTAAACCAATCTTGTATCTGTGATAAGGCACCGTTCACATCGTCATAGTCAGTTTTTTTCCTGTCAACCTTAAAAATCAGTGAAGTATCGTCAGCAAACAATACTATATCACAAATACCTTTAACAAACTAGGAATAGAAAGGGACCCAAAATTGAACCTTGTGGAACACCCATTTTTAGCGTAGATCCAGTAGACTTTATTCCATTAATGCAAACTTGCTGGATTCTTTGACTTAAGAATGAAGCAATGAGATCAAGAGCCCTACCTTTAACGCCGTAATATTTGAGCTTATAAAGAAGCGTCTCGTGTTCTACACAATCAAATGCTTTAGATAAATCACAGAATACTCCAATAGCATTCTGTGATTTCTCCCAAGCATCGTAAATATGCTTAAGAAGCGCAATTCCCGCATCAGTTGTTGATCGACCTCCTGTAAAACCAAATTGCTCACTATGAAAAATTTTATTTGTACCAAAATGGATAAGAAGTTGATTTAAAACATTTTTTTCGAAAATTTTACTTAAAGATGGGAGTATTGAAATAGGCCTGTAATTACTGGGATCGCTCCTATTTCCATTCTTAAAAAGTGGTAAGACTTTACTACATTTTAATAAGTCAGGAAATGAACCCGTGTCCAAACTCTTGTTAAAAATTACTGCTATATACGGAGCAATATCGTGTATGATGTTATTTATGAATTTTACCGAAATGCCCCATATGTCGTTAGTTTTTTTAATATTGAGTGTTTTAAATACTTTTATAACATCTATTGCAGAAACTGTTTCAAAAGAAAAATCAATAACGCATTTAGAAACATGTTTATTTAATAATCTAGCTGCATCTAATGTAGATGATTTTAAATGAGATGTTATTTTATTAGGTATGTTATCAAAAAATATTTCAAATAAATTTGCAACTTCCAAATCAGAATTTGTGTATTTACTGCCTGTGTTTAATTTGACTGGTATACTTTCCTTTTTAGGTTTTCCACTAACACTTCCAATAATGTCCCAAGTGGCCTTTATTCTATTATCGGAAGTCAAAATTTTGTTCTTTATGTATAGAGACTGGAATATTTATTGACATATCCTAGAAAGGCTTCGTTTTGATTCCACTGCTTCATACCATATAGATCGTATAATCTATTTCTGCTTTGATATATACCAATAGTAGCCCAGTCACTAAACTTCAATTTTGTATTATTATAAAATGATTTCATTTTGAATATTTTATTAAATTCTATTAATATTAATTCAAAAAAGGAATATAATGTTCATTTGGATCTTGTGTCGTTAGATCTAAATAAGCTAATTTACACACCACAATATGTTTAAAACAGTTTACTTTATGAGCCGTTATTGGCCTGTACATAATTTTTTTTGAATGAATAATTTCTTTGTGTTCTAAAGAAAACTTCTGACCACAGTGATCAGAAGTTAAATTATTTATAATTGAAAATTCATATATTTCACAGTCACAAAACACATTGTCAATACACGTAGAAGCATCGTTGGTTATTCGTGTTGGTTCATTAACTCGGTGCGTTAAATTAAATGACCTAAACAATGTGACTAATCGAACACTCAGCGAAGTAGCTTTTAATAAGTCTACGTTAAAGTCGCCACATACAATTATATATTTATTACTTTCGCTTATCTTTTTAAGAACATCCTCCATAGTGGTCTCAAATAAGCAAAAATCTCCCGATGGGGGCCGGCCGGTGGTTTTTTTTTTTTTATTTAAAATACAACATCCACAGGCTACACAGATGCCCGTGCCTTTTTTTACCTTTTATATTCAATTACATTTTGGCGTTTTATATTTTATACTAAACATCAGCAGATCTTCGCTGGAAATCATTATTGTCGTCTTCTTGGGAGACGTGGCCCACACTGATTTTTTTTTTTTTTTTAAATAATATATACGTAATCTATAATAAATAATATATAGTAAAATAATATATAAACTATAATAAATAATATATAAATAAAAATATATAGCAGTATATGTGTTCGAATTACTACAATCCAGCGGGTCCTGGTCCGCGTTTGATCAGAGAGAGCACGGCCTCGGCGATTCTGATGTCGCGTTTATGTATAGATGTCTTGAGGCTGTGCTCAAGGATGGTCCTTTCTGAAGCACCCGCCGCTCGGCTGATGAATCTGCTGATAGCGTCGTCACCATCGTCCGTGTAGTAGACACAGGTGTTAGTGTGTCTAGTAATTGCCACAACTGCGTGAGGAACACTTTCGTGAATACGGAGCCTCACATTTTTCGACTGGACTATGATAACGTCGCCGTAGGTCTGTCCCTGAGATTCGTGGATGGTCATGACGCCTGATCCTTCTCCTTTTCCATATCCCTGGTCCATCAGGAGTTTCTTTTCCTCCTGCGTATGGACCAGATATAGGGTTTCGGTTTGGTCGGATGGTATGTTCGCGTCAGTGAATCTCTTCATTTTGAGGGAGTGGATTATAGGGCTTGCAGAGTAGATGGTACGGTAGACCTCACTAATGGCGTATGCGACGTCCAGGGGGTTTCGGTGCGTACAGGATAACTCGCGGGTGATGTTTGTTGTCAGGCTTGGCCGGCAGTACCTCATTTCGAACAGATTTTCTCTGTCGATATAAGGAAACTGGTTGATGTCTCCGATAAGGACCACCTCACTAGCTCCAGACAGCTGTGCCGCCATTACTATGGCTCCGAAGTGGTTCATGAGGGCTTCGTCGACCGTCAGTCGGTTGCACTTTGTGCTCTCGTTGAACCCGTTTACTAGCACGGATGCCATAGTTCGTACCCTTGATTTAGCTTTTTCGCCAAATCGGCGTGTAAGTTGTTCTTTCAGATCTTTGGCGGCTTCGATTGTTGAGGTGATTACCACTTCGTTATCCTCATCAAAATTCCTGACAATGTGAGTCATCTTTCCGCATCCTGGTACCCCGTTTATCCACGATATCTGTGGCAGCTCCCAACCCACGAGAGGTGCGTCGACGCCCGGACCTTCTGAGACGGACTTTGCCATCACGAGTATCCTGTCGTCTAGCATTACTCTCGTGCATCTGGCCACTACTACCACTGGGTCTCCTGTTTGTATCAAGAACCTAGGGAATTCGTCTTTTCGCCCCTCCGCTTCAACCAGGCCAACGAATCCATCTACAGCACTGTAGGCTGCCATGTATCGCCCCGACATTTTCCCTTTGATAACTTGGGATGTGTCGTTGTTGTATATGGCCGCCCCGGCTTCTTCGAGCTCCACCTCCAGCAGCTTTTCGTTACCGCGTCGGTAGGTCTGCATGATCTTTTTACAGGTGGCTAAGTGGACCTCGCGCGTGGCCGTCACAATAGCCCGGAACTCTAGGAAAGCATTCACTGCATGGTCTCCAGGGTTTGACGTTGGTTTCAGCTTTCGTGGTATTACTTAACCCTTATCGGCCCTTGTTAGGTGGGCGCGAGTAGTTTTGGGCTTTTCCGAATGTTTGACCATTAGGAATTCCCTCATTGCCTTCGCCTGTCGACTTGATGATCCCGACGGGCCAGGGTCTGATTGAGGTGAGTGCGACGTCTTGTTCCTTGGAGATACCAGATCGCGGATTAAACATGTCACCGCCGCCACTGTGGGTCCAGGACTCGGCCATCTGTCCCGAGGGCTCTTCGGGGCCTGGGCTGTTCTCTGCGCCGCTATTTTTAACTGCAAGCGCTCAGATCCGCTTAATTGGGACTCGATGGTGGCCGGCTTTGTGGTAGGGAAAGGTGTTGTGACCTCTGGTTTCAGGAAACTCAGGTTTTCCCCCCTATCCTCATATACGATGACCTCGTGTTTTTTCGAGGCTAACAGGCAGCCATAGCGGACTGCAATGTCACCTTTTTGATAGCCGATTCTCATGGCATCCACGCTTATCGTACATGGGTTCCCTCCATGGTCCAACTCACCCAACCTCGAGAGCACTTTATTTGATATTAATATCTGCCTGATATTGTTTAAATAGAACAGGTAAATCGGATGACGCAATACCTACCGTACCTTATTCACAAAAGGTAAAAAATGTATTTACGTATTTATCTATTATATTTGCACAAGTTAAAACCACTAAAGAATGTTCAGAAAATTATTGAAATAGGCATTAGGGTACTGAAAGGGACACTTAGCTGCGATTATAGTCTGCTGCGGTGGTTCAAAGTCCAACGACCGGCGATAATGTTCCGTGGGTTTTAGCTCGTTCCTCAATACTTGACTGGACGCGGTGCGGTGCTGTGCGGACTCCAAGCTTCCACAATTCAAATGCCTCAATCGAAATTATCTTCATCAGATTACGTCCTGTCACGGTCGCCAATTATGTCTATTGCTTAGACACTGCAGCCCGATACCGAACTGAATTAAAACTAAAATCTTGCTTCAAACTTGTATAATGTCGAGGTTCTAGAAAATGTAATTACAACTTGTGTAGTTAGCTTGAGTAATTGAAAAGGAATAAAGAAAAATCACAGCACATTCGCACTGACACATTTTTACCCTACCAAGTTTTATAAAAATATAAACGTTATTCGTTGGCAGGGTAGTTTTAGATCGCGTTCGCGTAAACATTGCTCGCTAAAATCGTAGGCGCGAACAACGTCTAACTGGTTTCCCAAGATGCTGATGATTTTGTGTAGCCCTAGGATTCCAGACTCCAGCCTCTCCCATTTCTGGCCATCCGTGTCTTTTATCGGGTTGGCCTCTGTTCTGAGCTTCCCCTCTACCTTCATTTGCACCTCTCGGATCTCTTTTATCATGCCGAAGGGTTCAGCAGTCTCGTAGCCGAGCCAGCTACGGACCGCTTGGGCCTCCTTCATGGTCCCAGATATGTCAGCTCGGGCCAGGTGCAACTCTTGTATTACGGAGTTCCGGATGGTCTGGATCTCCTTATTGTGGTCTCTCTCGATACGCACTAGCTCTTGGGCGTGCCGAGAGCGTTCCTCCTCTAGGTTGTACTTGTGTCGACTTCTTGAGTCCGAGAGTGATAAGACGGTCTCATTTAGGCCCTGCAGGCATTTGTGACATAAGGCCTTGGTTTCTTTTTTAATTTTTTCTGCTGACTCCAAGGCCTCTTTACCCTTTTGTAGCAGTTCGTTTGCTTCCCTCGTCACCATATCCATCTCTACGCCCGTGCCGTGGCTAGGTGTGTTATAGCGAAATCTAGCTTATTTGATTGAGATTGGGGTGTGTTATTTATTATTTAGTTATATAATATAATGAATATTATGTATGATATATATGAGTATTACATATATGTATATATATATATATATATATATATATATATATATATATATATATATATTTTATTTTGTATATATGTATTTATATATTTTTTTATGTCAGTGTGGACTCACGTGTCGCTGGTGGTGTGCGATTTCCTTCGTGGAGCCCTGCCAATGTTGAGTACGCCGCCTTTTAGTGCTATGGCTTATGCAATTGCGTAGTTGCGCTGCTGGTGTTCGGTCCAGTATCCTCGTGTCGTCGTCCCGGTTTGTTTGATATTAAACTTGAGTAGTCTTCTCCACTGATCCGATGGGGTAGTCTTCGTTGGTCGAGATCGCACGTGCCGATCTTGCGCGTGTATATGTATAACAAGGTCACACGTGCAGGAGACGTCGCGCGTGACTAAACGGACGTGACGGAGTTATTCAGCCTTCCGGAGACTTGCGCGTGCGTCTATCACGTTCCTTCCTCGTGGTGTTAAATACCCTTTACTGCCTTATTTTATATCTTTCTCACAAGGTAGTGTCCAATCCCTTCAATGTGGGTGTCGCTGGGTTGGATTTTTTCTAGGTATTATTTTGATGTTTTTCGCGCCTTGGTTCTCCGCTCCTCCTTGGAATAATCTTTAGCGAACTTTCTCGTCGTCCTGATCGGGAATCCTTTGTCCTGGAGAGTTACCTCCACTTGTGTTAGTGCAACACACTATCGCGAATTGCGTAAACCTTTTTTGGAGACTATCGGCTCGAAATTCGCATTTTTATCAATTTTTTTGTACGGAGTCGATGTTGTTTCTTTCGCGTCTCAATTTGTAATCCAAGAATAGATTGGGTTGCATTTTAGGGGTTGGCTGCTGTTTTAGTCCGTTTGTACGTTGTTGTAAATATGTAACATTAAATTAATGAAATTACAATAGGTGTGTATTATAATTCTCACTAGATTAAAAGTAAATAGGTACTATATATATTATTAATGTTTGTGGAAAAAAAAATTAACACAAATATTACTAGAAATTAAATAATATTACAAAGCCTAACTTGACACTCTATGACGTTTCAGGTAGCTACACTGATTATGTCAATGTCAGTGCGTCAAAATAAGATTAATTTTATTGTGCAACTACAGTGACTTTATGATAATTTATAATACCTACAAAAGCTTTAAAGATGATATGAATACTGATAGTTCAGGATACCGCCCAGCTAATATTATTCTGTGCTAATTTACGTCGCACAGGCCATCGAACAGTGTTTTGATTCTTTTGATCACAAGTGAAGTAACCTCAATGGAGTCGATTAAAGAGATATTGGCTTCAATGGCTGAACAATTCAATACGACGATGAAGGACTTCCAGCAAGATCTCCAAAAAACTAATTCTCCAGTCACTGCCTCTTCTCTCGCTACAGAATTTGCCGCTTTTAAAACCTTCGTCATCACGGCTTTGAATTCTCTCCAACGTCAGGTAGAATTATTTACATGTGAATTCGACCGACATGAAATGCGCTCCCGTAGGAAGATGTTGCTGTTCCACGGTGTGCCTGAAGAGAAGTCGGAAGATACTTCGGCGCGGGTGATCAGTCTTGTCGTTGAACATCTCCATATCGACCAGTTCTCTATGACCTCCATCAAAAGATCCTATCGATTGGGTCGTAAAACGGAGAAAAAACCTCGTCCTATTGTGGTTAAGTTTTCGGATGTCTTCATGCGTAGTAAGGTCTGGTTCGCAAAAACAAAGTTCAAGGGTACCGGTGTGACACTGTCCGAGTTCTTGACCAAAGCCCGACATGACTTATTTGTAGCGACGAGACGGCATTTTGGAGTGGACAAGTGCTGGACGCGCGATGGAGTTACACACGTTATTGCTCCGGACGGTTCGCGTCATAAAATCGAAAGAATGATGGATTTTGAGAAGATTGACACTCTATCAAAATCAAAATCTGCCATGCTACGCGCTGCAGCCACTAGCAAGACGTCGGATAACAAGACCCCACCTTTACGAGCTAAGAGAATGGTAAAGAAGTAGTTGTTTATTTTTACTCAAGTTTGTATTTTATAGTTGTTCTTATCTGATTTCGCAACCGTAGTTTTTATTTCCCATATGATTTGTAAACGGTATACGGTATTTTTTAATCACTTTATATTTTGTACAAGTCATATATTATTCATTATTATTAGTTATTTTGCTTTTTTATGCACTTAGCTCAGTATTATTGTAATGTGTTTTTGTGGTTATACTTAATACTATATATTATTATTGATGTTTTAATTCCATCGAATGACAGAGTAGTTAGGCTGTCACAGACTATTGATAAATGTAGATTATAGTAAACATTTTAAAACAAATTGTCTTTGGACAGACTTTGACAATATTTCATTGATTTTTTTTTTTATAAACTTCAAAAAGATTTACTTTTTTGTTTAACTATTACTATTATTACTATTTTTTTTAATGTTTTTTTTTTTAATGTTAATTTGTCTATGTTTGGTTGTATTGTTGATTGTTACGGGTAAATTTTAAGTATTTTATTTTGCAAATTTTTAGTTGGTTTTTACTAGTACTTTGAATATTTTATTTTTACTTATTCCTACTTTCTTTTTTCTGTTAATGCCTTTTTTTTTTGCTCACTTTGGCTGGTATCATTGTGGCTTTGGTTATCTTCTTGTGGCTGGCGGGAATGTGAATTGAGCTCAAGTTGTTTTGTTTTTATTATTAGTATTATTATTTTATTAATATACATTTTTAAATTATATAGTATATTATCTATTATACATTATAAATCAATTTTTTATGTATTTATTTATATTTTGTAAATTTTATCTTTTGATTTATAGTATGAGTCAGAACGATGATGATTCGTCGGATACATTTTGTTCTGTTCCTTGTAGTGAAACAGATAGCAATGACAGTTTTCAACCGACTTCAAAAAGGAGGAGGTTATCAATTCGTCTGTTTTTTTTTTTTTTAAATGTTTGTTACCTCATAACTTTTTACTGGGTGGACCGATTTTGATATTTTTTTTTTGTTCGAAAGGTAGTGCTTCCCGTGGGGTCCCATTTTAATTTTTCTTTCTGATGATGGTATCCGTATGAAAACGACATAATTCTTAATGTGCATTATGTATGTGCGCGATAAATAGGTGAATAACTCAAAATTGGTTGGCACAATTTTGATGATTCTTTTTTTATTATAAAGGATATACTTTAAGGGTAGTTTGGTGAAAGTTTGGTAAGGTTCTGAGCATAGGATCCATGACAAATTAAGGGAACGGGAGGGAACGGAACAATTCTGAGGAGCACATTAGCAATACTCGGTCGAATCTTTTATTTATGGGTTACTTGGATATTTGAATCACCGTCCGGAACGTGGTTATGTTCATGTAATTGTCATAATCGAATATTATAATCAACTAGCGACCCGCCCCGACTTCTCACGGGTGCAATACTGATACTAAATATACTAAAGAATTTTTTTATTTACGACATCACATTGCAAACTTCTAAAATTGTCCGGCTCCAAATATAACAATAACTATAACTACGTTATATAATCGTAAATCGACTTTTAAGTAGTCTAATATTTTTCATTTCATTTTACCTAGGAGGACTCTCAAAAATATGTTAAATATGCAATTATTTTTATTACTTTTTAGTACATTTTTATTTGTTTTAAAATAGTGTTTTGTTTGAAGTCGGTTTTTCTTTTTTTTTAAAATTTATCTTAGTCTACCCTCATTTAGTAATGAATTAGACGCACATTTTAGCGATGCTTCTAAGCTTTTTAACGTGGTTCACATTAATGCTCAGAGTGTTCCTGCCCATTTTTCGGATATGCTGACTTCGTTTCAAAATAATAATTTGCATGCTATTTTGATTTCAGAATCCTGGCTGAAATCATGTCACCCTTCGGCATCATACAGCTTACCGGGTTTTCGTTTGATTCGGAATGACCGCTTAGGTCGTTCGGGAGGAGGTGTTGCCATTTACTTGCGATCGCACATACCTTTTGCTGTAATTGATTTCTCGCAGCACCAAAATAGCCCCGGAGCAGAACATCTTTTATTGAGGTCCTATTTTCCAACACCAAGCTTCTTCTCGGCGTTTACTATAATCCTAGCCTTACCATCGATTATTTCATGTCATTTGAACACCTTTTAGAAAAATTTGCTCCTCTATATATACATAAAATAATAATGGGCGATTTTAATAGTTGTCTTCTTAAAAATGACTCTCGAACTTCTCGCTTTACTTCTATTGTACAAGCAGCTGATTTGCACATATTGCCACTGTCTGCGACTCATACATTTCCTAACTGCTTACCTTCTCTTCTCGATTTAATCCTTGTCTCTTCTGATACTCACGTCGAAAAATTCGGTCAATGTGCTGCTACTGCCTTTTCCTATCATGACCTTCTTTTCTTGTCTTACAAACTACGACCTCCTAAACCTAAACGTAGAATTGTTATGAGGCGTAATTTTTGTAGGGTTAACTTTGACAGGCTTGTTGAGGATGTGTCGAATATTGACTGGTCCGGAGTGCTTAATGCTTCATCAATTGATGAGAAATTAAATGCTTTCAATATCCTTTTAACTCAACTTTATGACAAGCATGCTCCTATTCGACCAGTGCTACTGAAGCATCTACCGGCACCATGGTTGACTGACGAAGTGAAATCTTTGCAAAAGATTTTTACTTGGTGGATCTTTTACTTGGTGGTAGGGCTTTGTGCAAGCCCGTCTGGGTAGGTACCACCCACTCATCAGTTATTCTACCGCCAAACAACAGTACTCAGTATTGTTGTGTTCCGGTCTGAAGGGTGAATGAGCCAGTGTAACTACAGGCACAAGGGACATAACATCTTAGTTCCCAAGGTTGGTGGCACATTGACGATGTAAGGAATAGTTAATAATTCTTACAGCGTTAATGTCTATGGGCGATGGTCACCACTTACCATCAGGTGGCCCATATGCTCGTCCGCCAACCTATACCATAAAAAAAAAGAAAAGGGATATAGCCAAAGCTAATTTTAGACTTGATCCCAGTGATGTAAATCGTGAGAAGTACCGGAGAGCTCGGAATCGCTGTAACAGGGTGTGTAGGGATGAACGTCGACGCCACATCTATAAGTCTGTTATTGAGGAAAAGCAATCAACCAGAGTTTGGAACTTCCTCAGATCCCTAGGAGTTGGGAAACAACAACAGGATCTACATTCTGAAAGCATAAATTTAAATCTACAAAATCAGCATTTTTCCTGCTCTGTCACTATTGATAATACCACAAAATTAAATACAATTTCTCAAATTTCATCTTCCATAACTACTGATCTTCCCTCTTTTCAATTCAGTCAATTCACGTGTAGTGATGTTAAGAAGAATATTCTAGCCGTATCGTCTAACAGTGTTGGTACTGATTGCATTAGTCGTCAAATGGTAATTCCTATTATAGATAATCTAGTCCCTATAATAGCAAATATTTTCAATTCTTCCATTGAGAGTGGCACATTTCCTTCTTGTTGGAAAGATGCTTTAATCATTCCCTTGCCAAAAAAATCCACCTCGACCTCCTTTTCTGACCTACGACCTATTTCTATTCTTCCTTTCCTCTCTAAAGTTCATGAACGTCTAACTTATATTCAACTTAACCTCTTCCTCTGTAGATACAATCTTTTCTATCCCTTTCAATCCGGATTCCGCTCCGGCCATAGTACGACTACAGCGTTAGTAAAAATCACTGACGATATTGGTATAGCTAAAGACAAGCGCCAGCTCACTGTTTTGACGTTACTCGATTTCAGTAATGCCTTCAATAGTGTAGATTTTGACATCTTGCTTGCCGTATTGCGCTCTCTTAACATATCGCCTTTAACGATTGACTGGTTTCACTCTTACTTGCACGGTCGCCGGCATCGAGTGAGACTTAACGATACTTTTTCGGACTGGACTACTGTCAAAGCCGGTGTACCGCAAGGTGGCGTGATGTCTCCACTCCTATTTTCACTTTTTATCAGTACTATTACTAAACATATTTTTTTCTTCCTACCACCTGTATGCTGACGATCTCCAGATTTACATGCACACAAGCTTAGAAGATCTGCCTAGTACAATAGGTACCATAAATAAAGACCTCGAACGTATCAACAGATGGAGCAGAGAGTTTGGTTTGCAGGTTAACCCATCCAAATCGCAAGCTATAATTATCGGAAGTCAACAGCTCAGTTCGCGGATTAATTAGTCGAATGTGCGGCAAATAACTTTTGCTGGTGTCATTATCCCCTACAGTAAAACTGTCAAGAACCTGGGTATAATATTTGATAAATTTCTGTCATGGGATCCACAGATTTGTGAAGTTAGCAGGAAAATATTTTCATCCATCGGTTCACTACGAAGGTTGCGGAATTTTCTTCCTATTCCTACTAAAGTTGCTCTTGCACGATCTCTTCTTCATCTTATCCTTGATTACGCCGACACCTGCTATCTAGACTTAAGGGAGGATCAGCTGAATAAACTTGAGCGTCTACAAAACCTCTGTATTCGATTCATATTTGGTCTTCGCAAGTATGACCACGTCTCTGAGTTTCGTGAAGGGCTCAAGTGGCTTCCCATACGCCTTCGCAGGAGCACGCACATACTATCTCTTCTATATTCAATATTATTTAGTCCTATTCTCCCTTCGTATTCGAAGGAAAACTTTGAATTTCTCTGTGACAATCGATCGCTTCAAAATCAAAATCAAAATCAAAATAAACTTTATTCAAGTAGGCTTTTATAAGCATTTTTGAATCGTCATTTTACAATTAAGTGAAGCTACCACCGGTTCGGAAAGTAGATTCTACGGAGAAGAACCGGCAAGAAACTCAGTAGTTACTCTTTTTTAACATTTAAAAAATACAACGTCATGTTAATTAAATACAATTATTTCAATTAATGTATCCTGCTTGGAAGTCAACAGGTATTAACTCCACGCTTTTTTATCATCTACAAAATCTTGTATCGAATAGTATGCTTTTTCTACCAATGTATTTTTAACAAACGATTTGAATTTACTAAACGGCAAAGTTAAAAATTTCTGCGGAATTTTATTATAGAAACGGATACCTTGCCTCAAGAAGGATCTATTGACTTTACGTCGTCGTTTGAAGTCGGAAATTTGGCGTTATAAGTTTATCCTTACTTCTAGTGCATATACAGTGATTATCACTGATTTTATCAAAGTGATCAATGTTACTGTGAATATACATGATATTGTTGTAAATATATTGCGACGCAACAGTAAGTATTCCTACTCTGTTAAAAACATCCCGAAGAGAGTCTCTAGCTCCAAGATTATAAATAAACCGAATTGCTCTCTTTTGTAAAATAAAGACAGATTCAATATCTGCAGCGTTACCCCAAAGTTATATGCCATATGACATAATACTGTGAAAATAACCAAAATAAACTAAACGAGCGGTATCAATATCAGTTAGTTGTCTAACTTTTCTAACCGCGTATGTTGCGGAGCTGAGTCTTCCTGTTAGGGATGATAAATGAGAAGTCCACTGAAGTCTGGAATCCAATTCTATTCCTAAAAACACCGTAGTATCAGCTACTTCAAGACGGTCATCATTTAAAGATATATTATAATTTTGCTTGCTAACATTAGGTAGGGTAAAAACTACACATTTTGTTTTTTGAGCATTCAAAACTAAATTATTTACCGTAAAACAATTGTATATCTGTGATAATGTACCGTTCACATCGTCATAGTCATTTTTTTTCCTGTCAACCTTAAAAATCAGCGAAGTATCGTCAGCAAACAACACTATATCACAAATACCCTTAACATAGAAAGGAAGATCATTTATATATACTAGGAATAGAAAGGGACCCAAAATTGAACCTTGTGGAACTCCCATTTTTAACGTAGATCCAGAAGACTTTATTCCATTAATGAAAACTTGCTGGATTCTTTGACTTAAATATGAAGCGATGAGATCAAGAGCTTTGCTCACCATGAAAAATACCGCATTTGTACCGAAATGGACGAGAAGTTGATTAAAAATATTTTTTTCGAAATTTTTACTTAAGGATGGGAGTATTGAAATAGGCCTGTAATTACCGGGATCGCTTCTGTTTCCAGTTTTAAAAAGTGGTAAAACTTTACTACATTTTAACAAGTTAGGAAATGAACCCGTGTCTAAACTCTTGTTAAAAATTACTGCTATATACGGAGCAATATCGTATATGATGTTATTAAAAAATTTTACCGAAATGCCCCATATGTCGTTAGTTTTTTTAATATTTACAGTTTTAAATACTTTTATGACATCTATTGCAGAAACCGTTTCAAATGAAAAATCAATAACGCATTTAGAAACACTATTATTTAATAACCTAGCTGCATTTGATGTAGATGATTTTAAATGAAATGTTATTTTATGGGGTACTTTATCAAAAAATGATTCAAATAAATTAGCAACCTCTAATTCAGAACTCGTGTATCTACTACCTGTGTTCAATTCTATTGGTATCATTTCCTTTTTGGGTTTTCCACTAACACTACTAATAACATCCCATGTGGCTTTAATTCTATTATCAGAATTCAGGATTTTTTTCTTTAAATATAAGGACTTAGCAGAAATGCATACTGTTTTAAAAATTTTGGAATATTTAATGACGTATTCTAAAAAGACTACGCTTCGATTCCACCGCCTCATATCATATAAGTCGTATAATTTATTTCTACTTTTATAAATACCAACAGTAGCCCAGTCACTAAACTTTAATTTTGTGTTACTATAACATGATTTCATTTTAAATATATTGTTAAATTCTTTTAGTATTACTTCAAAAAATGAATTATAAAGCTCATTTGGATCCTGTGTCGTAAGATCTAGATTAGACAATTTATACGCCACAATATCTTTAAAAAAAATGTAATATGTTAGCCGTTATTGGCCTGTATGTTATTTTTTTTTAAATGATTTATTTCTTTGTGTTTTAATGAAAACTTCTGACCACAATGGTCAGAAGTTAAATTATTTATAATTGATACTTCATATATTTCACAGTCACAGAACACATTATCAATACACGTAGAAGTGCCGTCGGTTATTCGCGTCGGTTCATTAACTCTATGAGTTAAATTAAATGACATAAACAAGGCGACCAACCGAATACTTAACGTAGTTTCTTTAAGTATGTCGACGTTAAAGTCCCCACATACAATTATATATTTATTAGTTTTACATAGCTTTTTAAGAATGTCCTCCATAGTGGTTTCAAACAAATAATAATCTCCCGATGGGGGCCGGTACACGAAGACTATAATGTACTGTGGAAATTCCACGCAGGATAGTTCGATAGTACGTTCGATAGAGAGGGCCACAATATCTTTTCGAGATTTACAAACGATATCATTCCGTACTAATATTAATGAGCCACCACGAATAGCACTCCCTCTTACGAACGCACTTGACAGTTTAAAGTTTGAAATATTAAATATGTCAAATTTTTTAACCCAATGTTCTGTGAAACAAAATACATGTATTCTATAACACTCCGAAAATAATTCTATTTCATGATCTTTGCCACCTATGCCCTGTATATTTTGATGTATAATATTTAAGTAAGAGGGCGCAGATGTTGTCGTTTTATTTAGTTTAAACTATTAATTTGAGTATTTTTAATTTTGTCGGTGTTAATATAAATTAAATTATTATTTTTATTTTACATATGATCCTTGGTAACATTACTTGTAAAATATTTTTTTATATTGTAGGCAATTAGGTTACCAATTTGAACTTCGTTCCAGTGAACGTCTTACATTGAAAATTCGCAGTCACTCCACTACTTATTACAGCAAGTCCTTTTGTATTGAAGCAGCACGCTTGTGGAATACCCTTCCGGTTCACATCAGACAAGCGAAATCACTTAAATCTTTTAAAATTAAGGTTAAGCAATACTATTTAGGACTTTAAGTGTTCTGTCAATTACATTGCTACTAGCTATTCATATGTATTTGTATTCGACTGTGCTCGTACATAAGTTTATGTCATGCTGTCTATATCTGTATGTATGTATGTACGTATGTATGTATGTTTGTATGTATGTATGTATGTATCTTTATCTTTATTTTTATTTATATATGTACGTGAGTATTTGTTTATGTATGTATATTTATATGTTTTGATATATATTTAGGTATTTGTGTAGTGTATCTTCCTTGTCTAGTGTAATAATTTGTGTATAAATATAATTTCATATAGTATTTAACCCTGTGCAGTACACCCGCTTTCCACTTGTTCACATTAACTCCTCCACGCTGGTTGTCTTGTAGAAATCGCTTTTAAGCGATAAGACCGCCTGTTGTACATTTCTTCTTTTTATATATTGTGTTATTGAATGTAAAATTTATTTTTTAGTGTGTGTGTACAATAAAGAGTTATTATTATTATAATTAAATATGTATAAAATTAAGTGTCTCTAAAAGATGAGTAATACGAACTTAAACATTAAGTAAAAAGATTTCGAAACAGATCATGTGTATCCAAATTGGTCTTAACTATGTATATCCAAACAAAGAACGTAATGTTACATAATACTACAAATAAAAGAATAGTATAAATATATCATACAAAAACTAAAGAGATGTTTCTAAATTAATTGAATATGTTTGAATTGTTTGTTTGGTGGTAGGGCTTTGTGCAAGCCCGTCTGGGTAGGTACTACCCACTCATCAGTTATTCTACCGCTAAATAACAGTACTCAGTATTGTTGTGTTCCGGTCTGAAGGGTGAGTGAGCCAGTGTAACTACAGGCACAATGGACATAACATCTTAGTTCCCAAGGTTGGTAGCACATTGACGATGTAAGGAATAGTTAATATTTCTTCCAGCGTCATTGTCTATGGGCGATGGTGACCACTTATCATCAGACCCATATGCTCGTCCGCCAACCTATACCATAAAAAAATACAATTATTTAAATTAATATATCCTGCGTGGAAGTCAACAGATATAAGCTCCACGCTTTTTTATCATCTATAAAATCTTGTATTGAATAATATGCTTTTTCTACCAATGTATTTTTTACTAACTACTTTTACTTTTACTAACTGCTGCGGAGTTGAGTCTTCCTGTTAGGGACGATAAATGGGGACTCCACTGAAGTCTGGAATCCAATTCTATTCCCAAGAACACCGTAGTATCGGCTACATCAAGCGGGCAACCTCTTAAAGATATAGCTCCTCCGCAGCATACGCGGTTAGAAAAGTTAGACAACTAACTGATATTGATACCGCTCGTTTAGTTTATTTTGGTTATTTTCAGAGTATTATGTCATATGGCATATTACTTTGGGGTAACGCTGCAGATATTGAATCTGTCTTTATTTTACAAAAGAGAGTAATCCGGTTTATTTATAATCTTGGAGCTAGAGACTCTCTTCGGGATGTTTTTAACAAAGTGGAAATACTCACTGTTGCGTCGCAATATATTTACAACAATATTATGTATATTCACATTAACATTGATCACTTAGATAAAATATGTGCACAAGGAGTAAGGATAAGCTTATAACATCAAGTTTCCGACTCCGCAAAGTCAACAAGTCCTTCTTGGGGCAGGGTATCCGCTTCTATAAATTTCGCAGACATTTTTAACTTTGCCGTCTCGTAAATTCAAATCGTTTATAAAAAATACATTGGTAAAAAAGGCGTATTACTCGATACAAGATTTTGTATATGATAAAAAAGCGTGGAATTAATACCTGTTGACTTCCAGGCAGGATATATTAATTTAAAAAATTGTATTAACTAACATGACTGTACTTTTTTTTAAATGTTGAAAAAGAGTAACTACTGAGTTTCTTGCCGGTTCTTCTCGGTAGAATCTACTTTCCGAACCGGTGGTAGCTTCACTTAATTGTTATATGACGATTCAAGAGTGCTTGAAAAAGCCCACTTGAATAAAGTATATTTTGATTTTGATTTGATTTTGATTTTTTGCTGAGTCTTCCTGTTAGGGATGATAAATGAGAACTCCACTGAAGTTTGAAATCCAATTCTATTCCTAAGAACGCCGTAGTATCAGCTACTTCAAGACGGTCACCGTTTAAAGATATATTATAATTTTGCCTTCTAACACTTGGTAGGGATAAACTACACATTTTGTTTTTTGAGCATTCAAAAGTAAATTATTTACTGTAAACCAATTTTGTATCTGTAATAATGCACCGTTCACATCATCATAGTCACTTTTTTTTCCTGTCAACCTTAAAAATCAGCAAAGTAGCGTCAGCAAACAACACTATATCACAAATACCTTTAATATAGAAAGGAAGATCATTTATATACTAGGAATAGAAAGGGACCCAAAATTGAACCTTGTGGAACTCCCATTTTTAACGTAGATCTAGAAGACTTTATTCCATTAATGAAAACATTCTGGATTCTTTAACTTAAATATGAAGCAATGAGATCAAAAGCTTTACCTTTAACACCGTAATATTTGAGCTTATAAAGAAGCGTTTCGTGTTCTACACAATCGAATGCTTTAGATAAATCACAGAATACTCCAATAGCGTCCTGTGATATCTCCTAAGCATTGTAAATATGTTTGAGAAGCGCAATCCCCGCATCAGTTGTCGAGCGACCTCTTTTAAAACCGAATTGCTCATCATGAAAAATAGCATTTGTACCGAAATGAATGAGAAGTTGATTTAAAATATTTTTTTCGAAAAATTTACTTACGGATGGGAGTATTGAAATAGGCCTGTAATTACCGGGATCGCTTGTGTTTCCAGTCTTAAAAAGTGGTAAAACTTTACTACATTTTAACAAGTTAGGAAATAAACCCGTGTACAAACTCTTGTTAAAAATTACTGCTATATACGGAGCAATATCGTATATGATGTTATTAATAAATTTTACCGAAATGCCCCATATGTCATTAGTTTTTTTAATATTTACAGTTTTAAATACTTTTATGACATCTATTGCAGAAACCGTTTCCGTACTAATATTAATGAGCCACCACGAATAGCACTCCCTCTTTCGAATGTACTTGACAGTTTAAAGTTTGAGATATTAAATATGTCAAATTTTTTTTTAACCGACTTCAAAAAAAGGAGGAGGTTCTCAATTCGTCGGGGCCTTTTTTTTAAGTTCATGGACGTTACGTATCGGGCATGTTTGACTTTTAGGTACTCCAACCGGCGAATTTGATTTGATGTTTCCAGTCCGTACTGGTTCACATAATGTTGTCTTAAATTTTCGCGATGATTACACATTTAAATAAAACTATTTATAACGGATGAATCGCGTATATTAATTATTTTTAAACATCCCGACGTTTCGAGCACTTTGCAGTGTTCGTGGTCACGGGCAGACTCTTTTTTTTTATTTTTTTTGTATGTTACCGAATTACTCGAAGATGGCTGGGCCGATTTTGACAATTCTTTTTTTGTTTGAAAGGGCATGTTTTACAGGTGATCCCATTGTCAGGAGATCAGGATCTGATGATGGGATCCTGGAGAAATCGAGGGAACTCCTCAAATTTTATAGGCACACCTATAGTGATTTTGGTTTTATTCAAAGTGCCTTGGTCATATGCTCACGAAAAGTGACATTTGATGAAGTAGAACTGATGATGAAGACCACAACTGGTAATCAGAACCTATTAGTAAGTAACTATTTTACGGGTTTAGTTCTATTTCTTTAAGATAGTCGTCAAGCAATTGATGTTAGTAAATATGCCTATGATGTCTAGCTGATGGTGGACTACCAGGAGAACTCCTCAATGATTAACGGTATTGCATCGGGAAAAATGGTATTGTTTAAATGGCGATGAGCAGTTAGCATTAGGCTATTGTAACTTAGGTAACGCTTAATATGAGTTGCAGTCCACATCGTATTGAAACGGCGTTGAGTTATGTTTAGAGTCGAAAGCCGAAATGTACTGAGTATAATAAAGTGAATGACAAACACTACCAAATGTAATTATAAATAACAAAACAACACTGAAAAGCAGTAAATAAATTTTTATAAATAAAAAAAACCGCCTTCAAAAATGAACTAAAAAGAAAAAAATAATCAGTTACATCCATATCCAATTTACGATTTTTTAATCACCTTTTGAAGTCGGTGCCAACAAAGTAAATAAATTCCTATATTGAAATCATTTAATTTGTATCGATAGTAAGGTTTGTCTAATGGTGTCATCTATACAATAAATAGATTTAGGTTTGTATGTATGTATTATGTATTATGTACCTATATTAGCAATTTTGGCACCGACTTTGAGAGGTGATTAAAAAATCGTATCGTATTGTATATATATTTAATTGTATTGTATTGTGTATATATTGTACATATATGTAAATTCTGTGCATCTGTCAAGGTATGTGAATATGGAAATAAACTAATTATAAATTTGCATTTCTTTTGATTTTGGATTTCAATTAATAATTTAATATCCTTAATTAAACTCTTTTTATTTAGAGACAAACTGTCACCATGCATTAATACTACTACATTATTAGAACCCAGATGCATAGAATTTATCTTATTTATCAACCGACTTCAAAATGGAGGAGGTTATCAATACGTCTGTATTTTTTTTATGTTTGTTATCCTCATAACTGACCCAGTGAAAACTGGGTGGACCGATTTTTTATTTGAAAGGTAGTGCTTGGGGTCCCGTTTTAATTTGTTCCTTTTCCGATGATTGTATCTCTATGAAAACGATATAAGTCTTAAATTTGCATTATGTAAATGGGCGACAAATAGGTGAATAACTCAAAATTGTGCCAACCAATTTTGATGATTCTTTTTTTATTATAAAGGATATACTTCAAGGGTAGTTTGGTGAAAGTTTGGTAAGGTTGAGCATAGAATCCATGACATATTAACGGAACGGAAGGGAACGGAACAATTCTGAGGAGCACGTTAGCGATACGCGGTCGAATCTTTTACTAATATGTTATTTGGATATTTGATTCACCTTCCGTAAAGCAGTTATGTTCATGTAATTGTCATAGTCGAATATTATAATCAACTAGCGACCCGCCCCGGCTTCGTACGGGTGCAATACTGATACTAAATATGCTACAGAATTTGTTTATTTACGACATCATATTCCAAACTTCTAAAATTATCAGTGTTTCTTTACTATGGTGTTCATGTATTATTACTCACACCTTCCCCTCGAACCACACTATCTATAAGAAAAACCGCATCAAAATCCGTTGCGTAGTTTTAAAGATATAGGGACAGAGAAAGCGACTTTGTTTTGTAGTATGTAGCGATGGAACTCCTAAACGGCTTACAGTTAGGGTGCGATTTGGGGCACAATTTCTTACTGTCTTTAATCAAATTTTGTGTATATAATGTGATGCCATATGCTGTACGACATATATTAGGTCTTTTGCAAAGTTTTTTTACTAAGGTCGATTACAGCTCTTTTGAGGGTGATACCTTGTAGTTTATGCCGCATGACGTATTAAAGCTACATTTTCGAAAGTCTATGTTTGCTTCATTCGAAAGTTTCTTTCGAAATTGTCCCCGAAGTAGATTCTTATTCATATAAACGGCACGCGTAATCTACTCATATTAAGAAAAATTAGTTAGGCTAAATCAGCTTCACTTAAAATCAAAAAATAAATAAAAATTTTAACAAAAAGAAAAACCGACTTCAAACAAAACAATAGAAGTAAATAAAGATGTTATTGTAGTATCTGATAAGTTAAGACAGGGCTTTGGCTCAATAATTAAAAGTGAAATAAAAAATGTATTTAACACATGCTCACCCGGGGCAACCTATCAATACCACATAAATAAAAATTTTAACAAAAAAAAAAACCGACTTCAAACAAAATAATATTTTTAAACAAATAAAAATGCACTAAAAAGTAATAAAAATAATTGCATATTTAACATATTCTTAGACTAAAATGAAATGAAAAATATTAGACTACTTCAAAGTCGATCTACCCGTGACCACGAACGCTGTAAAGTGCTGAACGGGCGTACATGCATGTCCAAGGCGTAATCGACAGATAGTTGTGGTGACCAAACGATTAGCTTGCCTGTGAAATTATTAATTTCTAACATAAATTATAGAATGTCATCTGTCATTAGACTTTGACAATCATTTCTAAGGTTATGTTAATGCAAAATTTAAAAATACCGCTAAATTTGACATTTGAAATAAAAATGCACTTTTTATGCATTATGCGTTCCTGACCTAATTGTGATTTATTATCTTTATATTATCTTTGATATGATCTTTGACATTTGTCTAAAACCTCACTTTCCATCCGCTTTTTGAGTCGAAATGTGACGCTAAATTATTTTCAAAGTTTTTGTAACTTTTATTTGGTTTAAATTATTGAATATTGTTGAAAATGGTGGTGGAAAACAGCCCAGATTTCAACCGAGTCAAAGGCCTTCTCATAGTCCACGAATGCAAGACACAGGGGCCGATTATACTCTTGGGACTTCTGTATAATCTGCCTCACTGTGTGGATGTGGTCTATGGTGCCGTATCCGGTCCGAAACCCGGCCTGCTCCGGAGGTTGGAATTCGTCGAATCTTCGCGCAAGACGGTTCGTGATCACTCTTGAAAACAGCTTATAGACGTGGCTCAGTAGGGATATGGGACGATAGTTCTTCAGCAGGGTTTTGTCTCCCTTTTTGAAGAACAGGACGACCTCACTCCTACTCCACGCCTCCGGAGTTCTCCCTTCGAAGAGGACAGAGTTAAAAAGCGTCTGAAGTTCCCTAAGTACCGGTTTACCTCCCGCTTTTAATAGCTCTGTGGTAACGCCGTCCTCTCCCGGGGGTTTTCCATTTTAAGCTGTCCAAGAGCAGTCGCGATTTCACCAATACTGACTTCAGGCAGGTCTTCGGAGAAATGGCGGGTTAATGTAGCTCTAGAATCCTCATTTTCGGGATCAGGTCGAGATGCATGCGATGCGTATAATTGGCCGTAGAAGTCCTCTACTTCCGAAAGTACTGCCGGTTTAGAAGAAACGACTTCTCCACTTGCTGTGGTCAACTTCGTCAGGTGGCTCCTTCCAAGAGATTGTACGAACACCTTAGACCCCCGATTCTGCTCAATAGCTCTTTCTATTGCAAGAGTATTGGAGGACCGGAGGTCATGTCGTACGCGCCTGATGATCTCTTGGTTTAATTGCCGTTTCTCTGACGAAGTGACAGGTGGGTTTTCACGTCGTTTCTTCATGAGCCCCAAAGTCTCTTCCGAAAGGTTAGACTTCCTGCCCTTACGCTGCATGCCACAATATCTCGTGCCTTCTTCCCTGAGAATTCGAACTACATTTTCGAGGTTCTGGTTTACGGTGGATGTTGTGTACACGGACTATTCAAAAGCCTTTGATAAGATCTCTCATTCTTTGTTGGTAAAAAAACTTGCTGCCGTTGGTATTCACGGTGACTTGCTTCGTTGGCTCGAATCATATTTGAGGGATCGTAGCCAAGCTGTTTCTATCAAAGGTTTTTGTTCATCGTTTGTGCCCGTTACCTCCGGTGTTCCTCAAGGTTCTCATCTCGGGCCATTATTATTTAATATTTTTGTCTCCCTTTTTGAAGAACAGGACGACCACACTCCTACTCCACGCCTCCGGAGTTCTCCCTTCAAAGAGGACAGAGTTAAAAAGCTTTTGGAGTTCCTTGAGTACCGGATTACCTCCTGCTTTTAATAACTCTATAGTAATACCGTCCTCGCCAGGGGCTTTACCATTTTTAAGGTGTTTAAGAGCAATCTCGATTTCGCCAACACTGACTTCCGGCAGGTCTTCTGAGAAATGGCGTGTTAATGTAGCTCTAGAATCCTCATTTTCGGGATCAGGTCGAGGTGCATGCGATGCGTATAATTGGCCGTAGAAGTCCTCTACTTCCGAAAGAACTGCCGTCTTGGAAGAAACGACTTCTCCACTTGATGTGGTCAACTTCGTCAGGTGGCTCCTTCCAAGAGATTGTACGAACACCTTAGACCCCCGATTCTGCTCGATTGCTCTTTCAATCTTAAGAGTATTGGAGCACCGGAGGTCGTGTCGTACGCGCTTGCTGATCTCTCGGTTTAGTTGCCGCTTCTCTGACGAAGTGACAGGTGGGTTTTCACGTCGTTTCTTCATTAGCCCTAAGGTCTCTTCTGAAAGTTTGGACTTCCTGCCCTTACGCTGCATGCCACAAAATCTTGTACCTTCTTCCCTGAGAATTCGAACTACATTTTCTAGGGTCTGGTTTACGTCTGTTGTGGTTTTCACGGCAGCGAATCGGTTCTCCAGGTTTGACTGGAACGACAGATCCCGCAATGGGTTGGAGCAGCTTTGATCGGAGCGTGGACTTCATCAGACGGACGCGCTCGGCCCTTAAATCGATATTCAGAGAGCTTCGGACAAGTTGGTGATCACTACAGGTATTGAACCTGTTGATCACAGAGACGTCTCTGAATATGTGCCTCTTGTCTGTCATGATGAAGTCTATCTCATTTTTGGTCATAGTGTCGGGGCTTTGCCACGTCCACTTCCTTTGGGGCTGTTTCTTCAAGAAGGAGTTCATCAAGAAGAGCCCCTCCCGTTCGAGGAAGTTGACAAGCATTTGCCCCCTATGATTCCTACATCCAAATCCATGGGGTCCTACTACCGATTCGCTGCAATTCTGAACTCCCACTTTAGCGTTAAAGTCCCCCATGACAACGTTGTAGTGGGTTTTCGTGGTGAAGTGGAGGGCCTTCGATATATCATCGAACAATTCTTCCACTTCATCGTCCGAGTGTGTCGAGGTCGGTGCGTACGCTTGCACTACCTTGAGGCTGTACCTCTCGGTGAGCTTTATTATGAGGTACGCAACCCTGTTCGACACACTGGAGATTTCCACAACGTTGTCAGCTAGGGACTTATTTACCAGAAACCCAACGCCACCTTGTGATTGTTGGTCTCCCTCTCGGAAGTACATTAGGTGGCCCGAATCGAGGGTTACGGTGTCCTCTCCCTCTCTCCGGACTTCACATAACCCTAATATGTGCCACCTAATTTTCCCAAATTCTACCTCAAGTTGCGCCAGATGCGAGTCGAGCCGTAGCGTGCGACCGTTGTACGTCGCAAGGGTCAGTCGGTTGTGGTGGCCTCCCGTAGCCCGGTGATTCTTAGCACCCCCCGTCCCGCCGTTACCATCATCGCCACCATGACGAGGAATAGCGGGGCTGCCGGGAACTGAGGGCCGTGGCTTGTGTGAGTGCTGCATATAGAGGATATTGCCCATAATCGCCACGCTGGGCAGGCGTGTTGGCGATCGCAGAACGTAGCTACTCGCACCGGTGACGCTGCTGCCCGTCATCGGCCTGTGGTATTTAGCTACGTTTATTTTGATGGTTATACCGACATCATTCGGTCGCCAGAGCCTCGTTTGCTAGTTGGCAGGATGCACCACGGGCAGGTGAGGTTGGCTTGGGGCGCTAAGATGTAATTTGCGCCCCCTTACATCCATATTTTTAATATAATATGTCATTTATTTGTATTAATTTTAAGTGGAAACTTGATTGATTTATGTTTTTCTTATATTTGTTTTTTACTATTAAGTGTAATTATAATTGTTTGTTTCCCAAAAAATAAATAAATAAATATTTGTCACCTCGTGGTAAGTCGAAAAACTTTCTTCGAAATTTGAATTTATTTCAATTGTTCTGTTTCGTAACGATGATTGTGGTTCTTTACAGGGAATCTTTAGAATATTTCCCATGATGCATTTCGTTATTTTTTGGAAAATAACCGGGATTGACCGGGTAAGTTGTTTGGATTATTAAAGTGAAACTATAGGTTTTCGTTATTCGTGTTAGATTCTAATTAGAATTATTTCTCCTTTTTACAGTTATTTTCAATGGGTATTTTCTACAATTATTTTCAACAGTTATTTTCGACATTTATTTTCAATGGTCATTTTCGAAATTTATTTTTTACAGTTATTTTCTGTAACTGTATTCTCATGGATTATTCCTTGAATTATTTTCTTTAGCTGTATCTTCGAGTGGATTATTTTCAACGCTTTTAGAAGAACTTTTCAACTTTATTTCTTTGGATATTTTGAAGATTTGAATAGAAGTTTTCTTAGATGAATTTTGGAAACTTTAAAGGAAGTTCAAACTTTATAATAATAATAATTGTCCACTATTGGGACATGATTTTGATTTATGTTCGAGGATTGCAAAGGTTCACGCGCTTAATAAAACGACTTGTTCGTAAGAGACCAGAAGAGAGAATATTTTATTTTAACTGAAAAATTAGGAGGATTAAGAATGAGTGAGTGATTGAAATGACTGGTTGAATGACTGGTTGAATGGCTGGTTGAATGACTGGTTGAATGGGCGTTGAGTGGGAGTGCTGCGGGCTCCTGCCGATAGGTGGCGGTAGGCGGCGCCGACATATTCCCCCCGCTTGAATCGCTCGCGTTCAAGGGTTTTCTTCAACTTCAAGCAGGGGACAGATGCGCGCGAAGGCCCTCCTCACAAGTGCCCACGCTGTCAGGCATTCAGCGACGCGTGCCACGCCGTCAGGTCCCGGGAATAATCTCAACACCCGACCCATGCGCCAGTGCAGTGGAGCTGCGTTGTCGTCGGCGAGAATGACTAGATCCCCGACGCGTAGGTTGCCGCGACTAGTTCGCCATTTGGAGCGTTGCTGGAGCTCTTCGATGTAGTCACGCTGCCAACGACGACAAAAGTGTTGCCGTATTTTTTCGATCCTGGCGTAGCGATCCAGGCAGGTGAAATTCTTCTCCTCCAGGGATGGTGCAGGCAGTGCAGTGAGCGGCCGGCCAATCAAAAAGTGTCCTGGGGATAGAGGAAGAAGGTCTTGAGGGGATGAAGAAAGAGGGTATAGAGGACGACTATTTAAGATCGCCTCAACCTGCATAAACAAAGTACACAACTCCTCAAAAGTCAAATTTGCATGCCCCATGACGCGTTTTACGTGGAACTTGGCGGATTTAATGCCCGCTTCGGCAAGTCCAGCGAAGTGAGGAGCGTAGGCAGGAATAAATGTAAATTTTATATTTTCGTCGACGGCAAAGTCAGATAGAACGGGGTTAGTTTTAAAGAATTCTGTAACCTCCTTGGCGGCAGCTACAAAATTGCGCCCGTTATCGGAATATATTTCCGCTGGCTTGCCTCTACGAGATATAAATCGTCTTAGCGCTAACAAAAAGGCATCCTTGGATAGTTCGCTGACCGCTTCCAAGTGTACACATTTGTAACGAAAGCAGACAAATAAGCACATGTAGCACTTAGAAGCGGTTGCGCCGCGACCCTTTCTATTCTTTATCCAAAATGGACCCGCGAAATCTACTGCGACGGTGTGAAATGGGAAGGCTGGCATCACACGTTGAGAAGGTAGGTTCCCCATGATGGGAACAAGCGTGCGCGCCTGATGGCGCCGACACACGACACAGCTACGCACGGTACGTCTGGCTAAGTTCCTTCCCCCCGCTGGCCAAAGAACTTCACGTATGGCAAATAGTAACGCCTGCGGCCCAGTGTGTAATTGACGCGTGTGCTCGTAACGAAAGTACAATAGTGTTAAACGACGCTTTCCGTCGAGTATTATGGGATGTTTTTTATCGTACTCGTATTTTGACGAATCGAGTCTTCCACCTACTCTCATCACCTGATTGTTATCTAAAAATGGGCTTAAAGTCACAATATTGCTTTTAGGGGTGATAGGCTGTCCCTTTAATAGGCAAGCGTATTCCTTTGGAAACGATTGCTGCTGACTAATTATAGCTAACTTCGTAAAAGAATTATTTAATTCCGATAGTGATAAATCGCCTGTCAGTTTAGAGTTAGCAATTTTACTGTTATGAACAAATCTCAAAATGTACGCAAAACAACGTTTTAATCGTAAAAAAATGGAAAAATTATCAAATTGAATGAAATCTGTTTCAATAATTGCTGAGTGTGATTTTAATTCTGGTAAATCGTATTCAATATTTTGATTTTTAAGTTTAGGCCACAGCAATCTGGTGACTCTTTAAGAGGAAGTCGAACACTAAAACGACCTGACGTTAGCCGCGCAGTGTGAGCGACAAAAAGTTGCTTGCATAGTCTTTCGGTGTCATTTAACAGTGACCGCTGTGGTAAATCTTCTAAATCCCAAAATTTAGAAATTTGTTTGTCTAACGACTCACCTTCATTAGATGAAAAATTGCAATTGGTTTGCTTAGGATCACAATTCAATGAAATAGGACCGGAAATAATCCAGCCGAACTGAGAACTACATAAAAATGGTTTGTTTATGCCTAGGGAGCTGTGCTCTTTGCCTATAACTGCCCAGAATATATCGGCACCGAGTAGTGCATCTACCGGCGCGGGGTTATAGAAATTAGGGTCGGCAAGTTTGATATGAGAAGGTAAATCGAAGTGTTTTGGATTAATGTACGACTTTGGTATGCTACCCGTTAGTTCAGGCATAATAAAACACATTAGTGTAATATTAAAGTCGCTCTGTAACGATTTTAATGAGACAATGCATCGTTCGTTGATGTTGTTTGTTGTCATGTTCCCTATACCCACGACCTTGATATCAGTCGGTGTAGAAGTTAAACCTAACTTTTGTTTTAACGACGACGTTAAAAAACTCGACTGACTGCCACTATCCAAAAGTGCGCGAATAGTCATGGCCTTTGAGTTGACAGGGTTGATTACGTCAATCATGACAGTAGATAGCATGATTTGTGTGTATGGCTGCCCAGAAAGGTGAACGTTTAGTTCGTCTTGAGCAGTCTGAACTATGGAATGTTGACTTGCTAACGATTCTACAACCTTAGGTATATGCAGAAGCGTGTTGTGTCGCTTCCTACACTCGCGACATGGCCCTAAAGTGCAGTTAAATGAGTTATGACCTTTTCTGAGACAATTACAAGACCTTAAGTGGTAGTGCCACGCTGTATACCTTCGGGTTACAGCCGAATGGGCCGGCACGCCCGGGGAAGTACCACTCTCTCACTTAAAATCGGCGTAAAGTGGTAGTTATGCTACCGCGTTTCGTCCGGTAAGTGAGAGTTCCGGAGGCCCAATCCCCCTCCCCCCCAAAACTTGATGGTTGTGCAGAATTTGGTTAAATTACCCCAGGAGGGTACCATCAGCGACAGCGGTGGAGAATCCCTCTCTGGGCATCCATGCTCAGGACATACACCACCTGAGCAGGGATGCCCAGGCTGCCCTCCGAATTCTGGGGGGGGCAATTTTGCGCTCGCCACTGTTCGGGGCAAGCGGAGCAGGCATCATAAGGCAACCCCTGCCACCCTCGCTGTGGACTTCTGCAACATAAGGGGACTCAACTCCAACCTCAACGCCGTTCACTACCATCTGGAAACGGCGAAGCCGGCCTTGCTCTTTCTAACCGAGACCCAGATATCTTCTCCTGCCGATACGACTTTTCTCTCGTACCCTGGGTACAAATTGGAACATTCCTTTATACCACGAGCTGGGGTATGCGTTTACGTCAGAGATGATATCTGTTCTCGACGCCTCGGCAGCCTTGAAGGACAGGACCTATCGATTATCTGGCTGCGTGTAGACTGCGATGACCATCCGCGAATCTATGCGTGCCTTTATAGGTCCCATAGCGGTAATGCCGAAACCGACCGACTGGTTGAGCACGTCCAAATGGCTACAGATTCCGTGCTTCAGCAGATTCCATCCGCAGAGATCATTATTCTGGGTGACTTTAATGCTCACCACGCAGAATGGCTCGGCTCACGCACCACCGATCATGCGGGTAGATCTGTTCTGGACTTCGCTCTAGCATATGATCTGACACAACTGGTCAACTCGCCAACGCGAATACCGGATGTGGAGGATCATACACCTTCCCTGTTGGACCTTCTGCTGACTTCACATCCGGATGGCTATCAAGTTATCGTCGATCCCCCTCTGGGCTCGTCTGACCACTGTCTCGTCCGGAGTACAGTGCCGGTTGTGCGGTACTCACGGCCTCGCTTTGTTGGGTGCCGCCGAGTATGGCACTACAAGTCAGCAGATTGGGATGGGATGCGGTCTTTTTTTGCATCTTACCCATGGGGGCAGATTTGTTTCTCGCCGGATGATCCGAACGCTGCTGCTGACTCTGTTGCCGATGTGGTGCTTCAGGGTATGGAACTATTCATTCCTTACTCTGCAGTACCCATCGGTGGCAAGTCCCAGCCTTGGTTTGGTCGCTTCTGCAAAACGGCATCACGCCGAAAGTGGGAACGCTATCAAACCTGGGCTAATGCATCTGCGTCTCGTGATGTAAATACCAGCGCATTTAAAAAGGAATACAACTCTGCCTCTAGGTCCCTCAAAAACGTGATTGCTAGGGCGAAGACGGAGTACATTGGCAGAATTGAGAGACTGGTGCGTCTCCCTTCAGGAACACGAGCGTTCTGGTCTCACGCTAAGGCTGTCTTAGGGAATTTCTGTCAGCCATCTTTTCCATCTCTGCACAGAGGCGGTGAGTCATTGGCCCATACCGCGAAAGAGAAAGCTGATCTTTTAGGCTCTCTCTTCGCGTCGAACTCGACTCTGGATGACCAAGGAAAATCTCCACCAACAATTCCGCGGTGTGATACCACGATGCCGGAGGTTAAATTCCGGCAAAGTGCAGTTCGTAAAGCACTTCTTTCCTTGGACATTCATAAGTCGAGCGGACCCGATGGTATCCCTCCAATCGTGCTACGGACATGTGCTCCCGAGTTGGCACCGGTCTTAACGCGTCTTTTCCGGCAATCCTACACATTAGGCGTCGTCCCGAATTCCTGGAAGACAGCATTGGTGCATCCGATCCCTAAAAAAGGCAACAGCTCAGACCCGTCCAATTATAGGCCTATAGCCATCACCTCCTTGCTTTCCAAGATAATGGAGTCCCTTATTAACTGCCAGCTCCTGCGGTACCTAGAGGAAAATCAGCTGATTAGTGACCGCCAGTACGGTTTCCGTCGGGGTCGCTCAGCCGGTGATCTTCTAGTTTACCTTACTCACAGGTGGGCTGAAGCAGTTGAGAGCAAGGGGGAGGCATTAGCAGCCAGCTTGGACATAGCGAAAGCCTTCGATCGTGTATGGCACAAAGCGCTTCTCTCGAAGCTTCCTTCCTATGGGCTTCCCTGGAAATTATGCAATTGGATTAACAGCTTTTTGGCAGATCGGAGCATCAAGGTCGTTGTCGACGGTGCATGCTCTGACTTAAAATTCGTCAATGCTGGTGTTCCACAAGGCTGCGTTCTATCACCCACTCTGTTTCTTCTGCATATCAATGATTTGTTGCAAATCGGGAACATTCATTGCTATGCAGACGACAGTACCGTTGACACCTTATACACCGGCCGCGCTAATTTTTCTCGGGAAAACGTCGAAGAGAACCGGAACAAACTTGTGTCTGAAATCGAGTCTTCATTAAACGAAGTCTCGAATTGGGGCCGGCTAAATCTAGTCCATTTCAACCCCAAAAAGACGCAAGTTTGCGCGTTAACCGCTAAAAAAACACCATTTGTCGTATCTCCACGATTTGAGAACATTCCGATAGCCGCTACAGGTAGTATCGGAATACTTGGCGTTGATATTTCGAGCCTCGTTCAGTTCCGCGGTCAATTGGAAGGCAAAGCCAAATTGGCTTCAAAAAAGCTGGGCGTGCTCAGCAAGGCGAGACAGTATTTCACGTCGGCCCATCGCCTTAAACTTTATAAGGCGCAAATTCGGCCTCACATGGAGTACTGCTCTCACCTCTGGGCGGGTGCTCCCCAGTACCAGCTCCTTCCATTTGACCGCATCCAACGTAGAGCGGCTCGAGTTATCGACGATCAAGCTCTTTCCGATCTCCTTGATCCTTTGGCTTTGCGTAGAGATGTCGGATCACTCTGCATCTTCTACCGAATTTTTCACGGGGAATGTTCGGATTAATCCCGGCTGCTGAATTTCACCTTCGGACATCTCGTCAAAATTCTAAGTTTCACCCGCACCACCTTGATGTCCGAAAATCCACAACAGCGCGATTTCTCAGACATTTTCTGCCTCGCACAACCACTTTGTGGAACCAGCTTTCGCCGGCGGTTTTTCCGAACCGATACGACATGGGAACCTTCAAGAAAAGAGCGTACTCCTTTTTGAAAGGCCGGCAACGCACCTGCAAGTCCCCTGGTGTTGCAGGTGTCCATGGGCGGTGGTAGTCACTTTCCATCAGGTGAGCCTCCTGCTCGTTTGCCACCTATGCCATAAAAAAAAAAAAAAAAATTTACGCATAGATTAAGGTTTTGAGCTGCAGCTAACCTTAATTCGGGATATTTAGCTAAGAATGAAGGACAAGTGTAAATAAAATGATTGCCCTTTGCATAACAAACATCTATTTTGTTTAATAGTATTGGTGGGAGGAAGCGTCGTACACGAAAACGACTTATGGTATTTCGTGATATTTTTATTGTAGTTTGATGTACTACCGCTAGGTTTGGAAGTGCTAACTGACGCTTGTTTGTTTTTATCGTAATTGTACGATTCTAAAACATCAGCGCGGTCTTTTAGGAACCCTGTGAATTGTTCTAATGTAGGGAATTCTCTTAACGTTTTGCGATGCTCTTCCCACTTCATTCGTGTATGATTGTCTAATTTTAATCCAACTAAATAAATTATGCATGCATCCCAATGATCTGTGGGCTGACCAAGACTCGATAACGCACGTAAGTTTTTACCTACATGGTCAACAAGCGAACGCAAAGAGTGTTCCGATTCGCGAGTCAATTGTTCGATACTAAATAGCGCATTCATGTGAATATCCAATAATTGACCCTTATTATCGTAACGCTCGCATAATAAACTCCACGCTTTGTCGTAGTTAGCTTCACAAACTTCGAGATTGGTGATGACACGCGCCGCGTCACCTTCTAGGTACGAATTTAAATAATGAAATTTGAAAATGGGGTTTATTTGAGCGTTATTGTGGATAAGAGACTTAAATGTATCCCGAAATTCAAGCCAACGGAAAGCCGATCCGTCGAATTTAGCAATTTGAATTAACGGCAACTTAACGCCCACGCAACGAGGTTGAGAACTACCACCTTGTGCATTTTCAAATGACCCTGATTGCGAATATTTGGAGATTATAACTTGAGCAGTAGCCATAGAAGTTTCGAAATCGTTCTCAATCTCCTCGCGTATGTCCAACTTGACTTCTAACGAATCTGCACTTAAATATTCTATCTGATTTTGCACGTCGTTAAATTCACTAGCCAAAGATTCTAATTTGCTTAATTTTAATTTTAAGGCGCCTACTTCAATATTGTTCAAACTAGATTGTTTCGTAAGAACTTGTATGTAATTTTTGAACTTAGTTAAACACAAAGGGTGTTTAACTAAGTTCAAAAAAACACTGCTACGTTTAATAATTAAATATTTTAAAGAAGACATGATTTTAAACTACAAACTGTAATGAAGTAATAATAAAATATCTACATACGCTCTGTCTTAGCTGTACTTTACCGTCCGCGTGCTTGCTGCCAAACCTATTCACACAGTAGCTCCTAGCCGTGCTAATGAGCGCACGCGCAGTCGCTCGCTCTGGAACGCTGAAATATTCGGCGTATTTGCTAAATATTTGCGTATGTTAAAATCTGCACCGGTTTGTATGTAGGTTGCGGATGATTTCAAATTAATGATTCGAAGTGAAATGTTAAATCAAGATGAAATGATGTGAAAATGAAGTGAATGGTGAAATTGTTTAAAATAAATTGTAGAAATAACGGATTAAAATACTGTGATTGAATGAATTGTGCTTGAAAAATATATAAAGTTATAATTAAATATTATAAAGTTATTATGTTAATGCAAATACGTTTGTTGAATGAATGAGGTGACAATGAAAATTTGAATTTGACGGTTATAAATTGAATACGTCAAGTTGATTGCCAAATTAATAGTTGAAATATGGATGAGATGAATGGAAAATGATTCGTTTTAATGAAAAAATGGTTGTGTGGATGGAAATATGATTGATTATGTGGATGGATGTTTGAATAAATGATTGTGTTTATGGGATTGGACACTTATCTGATGATGTGGCCTGCACGGATTAGGTTCCTGCGTTGCCAATCTTCTGTAGCTAGGATAGGTGCTCCCGATAGCGTCGTGCCTGGGTGCTGCGATGGCTGGCCCCGGCGATGGCTACGGCGGATCCTCTCTGATACTGAAACTTCTTAAGCGCGTCCTGTCACGGTCGCCACTTTTTATGTCCACTATTGGGACATGATTTTGATTTATGTTCGGTTTTATTATTGTTAGGATTGCAAAGGTTCACGCGCTTAATAAAACAACTTGTTCGTAAGAGACCAGAAGAGAGAATATTTTATTTTAACTGAAAAATTTGGAGGATTAAGAATGAGTGAGTGATTGAAATGACTGGTTGAATGACTGGTTGAATGGCTGGTTGAATGGCTGGTTGAATGGGCGTTGAGTGGGAGTGCTGCGGGCTCCTGCCGATAGGTGGCGGTAGGCGGCGCCCACAATAATAATAAGTAACTTTATTCACCAAGAAGAAACAAAGACAAAATTAAGTCACAAAACCATAAAAAAAAAAGAGTTAACAGTATGATATTTGATGATTTGGTGAAAAGGTCGTAGTCTCAGCTAGGCTGTTTTTCAGTCTACGCCTTGTACATATGCTGCCAACACAAACGTTACAGTTATTGCAGTAAAAGGTAAACGAAGATATAATTACCAAATAATAAAAGTGAATACAATTTACACGCCCAATAGGCTAAAATAAAAAACATGCAAGCATTATTAAAACAGAGAGGTTTGTTTTTTTTTATTCTAGTAAAAGGAAAATATTTCATATTGAATAAAAATAATAACATTTAAAATGTTTAAGTAAATAGCGTTATATATTTTAATAAATTACAATCAAAATAATAAGTTTATTTACACATGTATAAAGGGATAACTGGCTTAACGAAATAAAACAGGCGAATTTGGATAACTTAAAAATCGTGTTAACTGAATGCCGGTAAGATAGCTAATCACCGTCGGAACGGTGTACATAAAAATATAACTTAAAAATAACTTATAAGTGAGCGCTTCGGGTTGCTCTTTAAACTTATCAGGCGCTCGAACATGCCCCCGGACGTTGAAAGCTCCTCTTTCAACAAGAATCAGTAGAAACTGGTAGTGGGCAAATTTTGTTGAACGCTCGACGGATTACTCCAGCTGACGTCCGGATGTCAACCACACGTACAACACCATCAGATCCTGGATGGACACCAACAATTCGTCCGATTTTCCATTTCAGCGGTGGAAGATTGTCTTCCTTCACCACTACCATGTAACCCAGCTTTAATTCCTCTTTGGATGAACGCCATTTGGTTCTATGTTGCAATTCTGAAACATACTTCTTACTCCACCGAGCCCAAAAGTGCTGGCGTAGTTGCTCGATTCTTTGGAAACGAGTTAAATATTTGGCAGGATCGTTTCGGTTATTTCGTTGAGGAAGTGAGGTTAGTGGCCGACGAATAATAAAATGACCTGCTGTCAGAGGTGAAAAATCTTAAAATAAAAATAGCCTTTATTTCTACTACAAAGAACTGTTACATAGTACTTATTCTAGGTTATAATAATGCTTAGTAAATAAATTGTGTATTTTATGTAAGTTTTGTATAACAATAAATAAATAAATATATATATATATATATATATATATATATATATATATATATATATATATATATATATATATATATATATATATATATATATATATATATATATATATATATATATATATATAAATTATTAAATAATGTTTGTAGTAGTCGCCTCTGCGGCGTAGGCCTCTCCTAATCCTTTCCATAAATCCCTTTCCCGTGTTTTTTGCATCCAATCAGGTCCACATCTCTGAGTGAAAATATCTCTCCATCTTTTATTTGGTCTTCCCTTTCTTCTTTTTCTCTCTCGTGGTAACCACTCTGTTACACGTTTTGACCATCTATTGTTACACGTCCTACCTATATGTCCTGCCCAATGCCATTTGAGTAACCTAATTCGTTTACGTACATCTGTTATTTTTGTTTTTCTTCTGATGTAGTCGTTGCTTTGTCTGAAAGCTTTAATCCGAGCATACTTCTTTCCATTTTACGTTGGCAGATAGCAATATTTTCTTCGTCCTCTTTTTTTAGTGACCAGGTCTGACAGCCGTATGTTAGACATGGTAATACTGCTATTTCGAAAACCTTTTTCTTTACATTAGTAGTGATGGTGTTATTTTTCATTATTTCTTTCAATCCCCAGTATTTTTTCCAGGCTAAAGTAATCCTTCTTTGTATCTCTCTTTCTCTCTTTGTTTGTGCTATTTTTAAATGATATTAATTTGTCTTAAATTTTCGCGATTATTACACATTTAAATAAAACTAATTATAACGGATGAATCGCGTATATTAATTATTTTTAAACATCAACAACATGGTCTACCCGTGACCACGAACACTGCAAAGTGCTCGAAACGTCGGGATGTTTAAAAATAATTAATATACGCGATTCATCCGTTATAATTAGTTTTATTTAAATGATATTAATTGTCCGAGATATACATATTCGTCTACATATTCAATTTTTTTCCTTTCTATTATTATTTCTTTAGGTTCTGCATTGTTTAGAATTTTGGTTTTCGATGTGTTAAGTGACAATCCCACTTTTTTACTTTCCATTGCAAGTTCGCTGAGCATGTTTCCCAACTCCGTCGCACTTTCTGCAAACACCACAATATCATCCGCAAAACGCAGGTGGTTCAAGAACTCTCCGTTTATCATTACACCCCTTGTTTCCCAATCTAGGCATCGGAAAATAGACTCGAGCACCGCCGAAAATATCTTTGGAGAGAGTGGGTCCCCCTGTCTTACCCCTCTTTGTATGGGAAATACAAAACCTTCTCGTTCTAAGCGTACTTTGGCATGACACTTTGAGTATACGTTTTTAATTAAATTTATGTATTTTGAGTCCACGCCTTGTTGCTTTAGTGATGTCCATATAGCATCGAAATACAGTGAATCAAATGCTTTCCTGTAACCTATAAAACACATATATAATGTTTTCTTATATTCCTTTACTTTTTCTATTAATTGGGTTATAACTTGTATGTGATCTATAGTCGAAAATCTTTTGCGGAAACCAGCTTGTTCTCGCGGTTGGTTTTCATCTAAACAATTCGTTATCCTATTTAATATAATTTTTGAGAAAATTTTATATAGATTTGACATAAGACTAATTGGCCTGTAATTCCCTAGATCACTTCTGTCTCCTTTCTTGTGTAGTAATATAATTGTGGACTTCGACCATTGCTCAGGTGTAATTTCCGTTCTGAGTATATTAGAGAACAATATTTGTAGTGGTTTCAGAAGTGAAACAGACAGTGATTTAAGCACTTCATTGGTAATGTTGTCGCTTCCAGGGGTCTTGTTATTTTTTTGAGATTTAATTGCATTTTCGATTTCGGATCTGAGGATACTTGGTAGCTCTGTGTTTGTATTGATTGCGTTGGTAGCTTTTGTGTAATTATGCGAGGAAGACAATATGCTACCTTCAGTAGTGTATAGCTGTTTGTAAAATTGTATTCCTTCGCTTATAATATCAGGACGTCTTGATTTTATAATGCCCTGTTTATTTTTCAATTTTTCTGTCCACTGTGTCTTATCACTCAGCTCTTTATAAGCTTTGCGTAAAGCCCCTGCTTTGTTTATTAATTTTTCAAAGGTTATTTGTCGGATTGCTTTTTTTTGTTGTTTGATATTTCTATTGATAGTTTTGCTTATTTTTGTAATGTTAGATATTATTTCTATTGTTCTTGTTGGTGTTAAGTTCTTCAAAAGTCAGATTACAATTTCCCAACACTCGTTTGAGATGATATTTTGTCGACTTAACACCCGCTTCCTAGAGTCCGCCGAAATGAGGGGTGTACGCGGGAATAAAATGCATTTTTATTCCATCGTTAGCTAAACTTTCGCTTAGAGAATCGCAATTAGATTTTAAGAATTTAGAAATTTCGTTGTACGCGTAAAAAATTTGTCGGATTACATTGTCGGAATATATATCTAAGGGCTTCCCCCTGCGCGAAATAAATCTAAATAGTGCTAGTAAATACTTATTTGTGCTTCGCGAAATCGCGATATACACTTTTACTAACCTACAACCACGATCTTGTCGACTAGCGCACATGATAGGGGCGTAATCAACGCCAACGCTTTCAAATGGGTAACCCAAAAGAAGACGTTGCCTTGGCAAGTTTCCCATTTAAGGAGTAATTACATTACCTTTCATTCGACAGCAACGTACACATTTACGATAGCAAGCTTTCGCTATTTCGGCCACCTATAGGCCAATACAATTCCCTTATGGAAGCTAATAATAGCTGTGGCCCAGCATGCATTAGTTTATTGTGTTCGTAATTAAATAATAATTTCGTAAAAATATGAGTGGACTGTAAAAGAATAGGATGTTTTTTATCATAAGAGAATGTCGAGTTCTCTAAACGTCCTCCAACTCGCATTATATTATTAGAATCTAAGTAAACATTGAATTTAAGAAGAGTACTTTTCACAGGTAAATTTTGTTTATTTATAAGTAATTTGTACTCAGGGAAGGACTCAATTTGACTTCTTACAACAAACAACAACAACAACAACAGCCTGTAAATTCCCACTGCTGGGCTAAAGGCCTCCTCTCCCTTTGAGGAGAAGGTTTGGAACATATTCCACCACGCTGTTCCAATGCGGGTTGGTGGAATACACATGTGGCAGAATTTCTATGAAATTTGTCACATGCAGGTTTCCTCACGATGTTTTCCTTCACCGTTGAGCACGAGATGAATTATAAAGACAAATTAAGCACATGAATATTCAGCGGTGCTTGCCGGGGTTTGAACCCGCAATCATCGATTAAGATGCACGCGTTCTAACCACTGGGCCATCTTGACTCTTGACTTCTTAAAATAATAATATTTAATGCTTCTTGTAATTCATCTTGTGTTAAGATTTTTTGTGAAACAGGAAGTTTTCTACAATTTCTAATGAATCGCAGCATGTATGCTACGCATCGAACAAGTCTTAAATAATTGGAAAAACGTTTAAAATCAATTAATGTGTAATCTTTAACATTATCCGCGACAGCAGTCAGTGAGATATGTGAGCGAGTTTCAGGTAAAGTTTCAAATTTTAAATTAATATGAGTAGGCCAATCGGGTTTATCTTTTAAGCAATCAGGACCGTGCCACTACATTCCATACCCCTGTAAGGTACTAATATCCACGCCATGAGATATAAGATCTGCTGGGTTTTTATTAGTTGGGACATGCCGCCAATTACAGTTATTTGCCTTGTCTAAAATTTCAGCAACGCGTTTGCAAACAAACGGTTGAAGCTTCGAAGGCAACATTTGTAACCATCCCAGAACGATGGTTGAGTCAGTCCAACAATAAACTCGGCTGAATTTTCCTCGAAGTGAGTTTACAACCTTCTCATAAATCCGAGCTCCTACTATGCACCGCACAATTCCAATCGTGGAATCGTAGTAGGTTTGATCGGTGCTACACGACTCTTCGCCATCAATAATCGAATCATGCACTGACCGTCATGATTAATACTGCGGATATATGTACATGCACCGTACGCACGCTCAGATGCATCTGTGAATACTTGGAGTTCTAACATTTCACATGAATCGCATATTACAACGCGTAGAATCCGATAATTATTTAAAAGAGGCAGGGCCTTGACAATAACTGTCCAACTGGAGTTGAGTTCCGAAGGTAATGATTCGTCCCACGCGATTTTGTCCAACCACATCCTTTGCAATAACATCTTCATCGATACTACAAAGGGCGATAAAAGACCTAAAGGGTCAAAAATGCGTGTTATTATTGACAGCAACTCACGTTTTGTACTATTATGGGAGGGAATCTTAGAGCCAATTATGAAACCATCGGAATTAGCAAACCAGTCAAGTCCTAATAATTTATTATGTTCACCGGATCCCATATTTAAGTCTAATGATTCAGAATTACCAGAAACTACTTGAGATGAATTAGATTTCCACTTCCTCAGTGACATACAAGCTGACGTAAGTATGTTGATGATTTCATTACGAATAAAAATTAATTTGTTTAAATCATTACTACCGGTAAGCAAATCATCAACATAGAAATCGTGCTTTATAATAGCAGCAAGTGCACTCCAAGCCTAATTGCTTAAGGCATCGTGTCGCAAGGAAGGGTGCACTAGCTGTACCGTATGTGACAGTGTTTAATTTAAAAACCTTCACTGGATTGGTTGAATTTACTTCACGCCAAATTACCTGCTGCAAGTGCCTGTCCGATGGATGGACTACAATTTGTCGATACATTTTTTCGACATCTGCGGATAACACATACTTATACTGACGAAATCGTAGAAGTATGTACAGATAACACATACTTATACTGACGAAATCGTAGAAGTTCATCCTGAACCGTAGGACCTACCATCTGTAAATCATTGAAGGACACTCCTGATGAAGTAGGGCAACTTGCGTTGAATACTACACGAAGTTTTGTTGTGCTGCTACTTTCGCGTAGAATTCCGTGATGCGGTATGAAATAATTATTGGCATTCAAGTCTATTTCTTTATTTTCAGTCATATGGCCTAAACACTCATACTCAGACATAAACTCGTGATATAATTTACTATAATCGCGTTTAGTTTTAAGTCTACGTTCAAGTGAGTATATGCAATTTATAGCCTTACGAAAGGAGTCACCAAGGATAGAAGGGTCATTCTTTAATGGACACAGAAACGATCGTCCGATAAACGTGTCGTATTTATAATAAATTGTTCCTCACACAATCTTTCTTCTGTCATATAATCAGGTGACTGAGATTGAATCTCCTCGAGATTCCAAAACCGCAATAAATCCTTACGAATTAAATCTAACTCACTGTAATCATCAAAACTAGCTTGAGTAAAATTACATGATATTTTATTTAATAATTTACCATTGCAATAGATAACTGGGCCAGAAACGATTCAGCCTAGCCTGGTTTCACACAACACAGGTTTTCCTTGACAAATCAACTTCAAAACAAGGCATATTATTTGTTATTAACGGCAATACAAAACAAAACAACTTAGCGGTATAGCTGTTATCCAGTGACGTCATTTTGACCTGACATGTATTGCCTACGCGAGAATTCACGTTATTTATACCATATATTGACCCATCTACTTGTTTAGTATATAACTTAAGTCGTTTACATAAACGCTCCGTCATAAAACAAGATGTGCTACCACTATCAAGTGCTGCACGCACTATATGTTCACCAAAACTCTGTGTCGTTACCATGGATTTTATCTTGGGAACGTATTTATTAGTCACGGGAGTATTATTTCGTGATAACTCTAAAGTTTCACTTAATCAATCAAATCAAATCAATCAAATAAACTAAATCAGCGCGCGTATGAAGGAATTGAAAGAAAGCATCGAATGTGATTTTGCTATTCTTGTCTACACGGCCCTTAAACTCCTCCCACTCACGATAAGACTCCTGGTCTAACTTGCGAGTAACTACATACATATATTAATAAATTGTCCCATTGTTTAACTGGCTCACCTAAGGATTCTAATGAACGCAAGTTGTTATTTAATTGGTCTATCAAACCTTTTAACGCCATAGAGGATTCCTTAGCAATAAATAGCTTCAATGTTAAATAAAGCTGACACATGATTCTGCACTAATAATCGTTTGTTATCAAAACGATCACATATTAAATCCCAAGCAACGGTGTAGTTGCTAGCGGAAAACTCAATCGATTGAATAACTAAAGCAGCAGATCCCTCCAGAGAAGCACGCAAATAATGGAATTTGTTTATTTGGTCAATTTCATCATTATCATGGATTAGGCTAGTAAAAGTGTCACGAAATTCTAGCCAATTACTATAACACCCATTAAACCGTGGTAGCTGTATTGTAGGCAACTTAATAGGCTTATGAATGCTGACACCTGTATTTCTATCACTACATATAGACTCATTATCATTAGTGTATAATTTCAACAATTCTTGAGACCTAGACAAAGCTTTATAATATAATGATTCGAATTCTGAACGCTCAGACAACTGTAATTTGACATCGTCAGTTATACATTCCAAACGCAACTGTACCTCATGAATATTGCACGTACAACGACTCGATCTTTTCCCTCCGCAATTGCAATTCAGTAACCTCACGACTGCTTAGTTTTTTATCATGCGACGCATCGAGGTAATTAATAAATGCTGTTAAACGACCTTTGAAACTTCCACGCTTTTTTACTAACTCCCTTTCCTTGGACATACTGGGATTCGAGTGTCGTCGACCTGAAATGTATATAATGACAAGTTTTATAACAGATTATGTACTATTATAATTATAAACTAGGTACTATGTTTTGGAATTGATTTTATTATATTAACAATGTAAGTAGGTAATCTTTATTGTGAATGTTAAAATATAATAACTAATTTAACGGCAAATATTATTTACACCACGTGTTTCTTAATATATGTATAAGTTAATAAATTATTATTTTAAGTACACTACGGCTTAATTAACTATATTATAAAGTAAATGAATCGTAACAATATCTAACACTAATTAATATATTATAATTAACAAGTACCTACGCATCAACGTTAATAATTGAATGTATGTTTCTTAAACGCATTAATACAATTATAAATCGAAGTAATTACTTCTAAAACACTATTTAAGTATTAAATAATCATATTTCTGCTAATCATATGAAAATAATATGAAAATGAGAACTATTCAAAAGGCAAGTCAGTACTATATTAACATAATTAATACAGGTATAAAAATGTACTAACCTTTTTTATTTCTTATATATCAAAGTTAAATACAACCTGTAGAGCTGAGATGGCCCAGTGGTTAGAACGCGTGCATCTTAAACGATGATTGCGGGTTCAAACCCAGGCAAGCACCGCTGATTCATGTACTTAATTTGTCTTTATAATTCATCTCGTGCTCAGCGGTGAAGGAAAACATCGTGAGGAAACCTGCATGCGACAAATTTCATAGAAATTCTGCCACATGTGTATTCCACCAACCCGCATTGGAACAGCGTGGTGGAATATGTTCCAAACCTTCTCCTCAAAGGGAGAGGAGGCCTTTAGCCCAGCAGTGGGAATTTACCGGCTGTTGTTGTTCGAGTGTTGGGTGATGATATTATCCACTATAAAACTTAACACCGTTGAAATATGTGTACTGATACCAAATTCACTCTGCTCACGTGTAATTCCTCAAGTTGCAGTTAATTTTAACTCCGTTGTTTATTAATATTTCTGATTCGTTATTATTATCTTCTTTAATTCTCGAAGAACAATTTCAACATTTAAAAGTAAATATAAACAATACTTGCTAGATAAACAAAAAACTGAATGAGGATACTAGATACTCATTTATTATTTTTATTTTTTATTTATTTATTTATTTTTTAAATAATAATTGTTCTATTATGAGTATGTGTATATATATATATGTTAATATAGTATATATATATATATATATGTATATATGTTATGTTATAGTATGTACTCGTGTGTAGGTATTCAGTATTTAAAAATTGATATAAATTATGAAAATAAATTTTTAACAGAATGTAATTATTATAATACACTAAGTATGTTTAGTTTACTTTAGGAATACGATTAATAGTAAGAGTAGGTACCTGTCTGTTTGCGGCCCGATAGCACTTGGAATGAGTCATGCCAGCGCTCGGTGACCGGTTGTTGTTATTATTGTAGTTTTAAACACAATCTCCGACTCCAATTTTTTTTTTTTGTATTGGATATTAAATATTATACTTCCACAGGTTTAAATTTTCTTGGCGTTAACTTTCTGTCTAACATTAGTATTCTCCGTATAGTATTGTTTTTGATCACTTACACTCGAGAGCCTAGAATATAAATAAATAAAAAGTAAAGGACTTGGACCAGAGAAATATAATACAACTGAAAAGCCGAAGTTATGATCTTATCATATGTAATCCAAAAAATATTGACTTAATGTTGTCTTAAATTTTCGCGATTATTACACATTTAAATAAAACTAATTATAACGGATGAATCGCGTATATTAATTATTTTTAAACATCCCGACGTTTCGAGCACTTTGCAGTGTTCGTGTATTAATATTGATTTACCATTGCGATGTCTGTTTTTCTTTTTTTTTTTTTCCTATTACTTGTCATTGTTGCTATTTTATTTTTAATTACAAGTTGTGCCTATAATAAACGATGATTATAATTATTTAGTGCGGACGAGCAGTACGCACGACAGCTCAGCGCTAGAGGTGACGCTCAGACTGAGAGTGAGATGGAACATTAAGTCTACATTGTTATTGTTATATATAATTTTTTTCTCTAACATTAAAATTGCCGTTTAGTTGCTTCTATCTCATGTAGATATCTCACTCGCACAGCGTTCCGCTAGGACTGTTTATTGTTATCATTTTATTATTATTATTTTTTTAATTACTTTCGTTATATTATTGTAAGAATTTTTTTTTTGCTTGTTTTTAGTGTTTAGATTGGTTTTGTATTACTTTTATTACTATTTTTTTTTGTGTCACAGCTGTCAGCGCATACCTTCTGGAGACCGCTGAAAATCAGTTTAGAAGCATCATTGATGCTTCTTCTTTTACTGAGCGAATCTCCATTTGGTATTGTTGTACTGCAGCACAATTTTTTTTTTCTTCCCTTTTTCTATTATAATATTAATTTTTTTTTTTTTGTGTAATTTTAATTTATTGTGTTTTTTATACTGTTTTTATATGTGAATAAGATTGTTATTGTGTTGTAGTGCAACTTGACCAATAAATATTTATTATTATTAAGAAGGTATAACCCGGCTCGAAGGACCATGTATAAAGGGATAACTGGCTTGACGAAATAAAACAGGCGAATTTGGATAACTTAAAAATCGTGTTAACTGAATGCCGGTAAGATCGCTAATCACCGTCGGAACGGTGTACATAAAAATAACTTATAAGTGAGCGCTTCGGGTTGCTCTTTAAACTTATTAGGCGCTCGAACAACACACATTTGTCCAGACCCATTACGTCTTTTGCATAGATAGAAGCCATTGCTTGCATTGTGCCTTAAACTTATTTTGAGACGTACTGTGCTTAATCGGAGGTGGGATATCGTTCCAACACTTTGAAGCTGCGAAGCTAAATTATTGCAAATGTGGTCTAGGCAGTATTAGTCGCGGAACTCGGCTCAATCTACAATTGGATTCATTTGTTTCGGACCATTTAAGTTTATCCGCCAAATAATTGGGAATTTTACCATATTTTAAGTTGAAAGTGATATTATTTAATTTAAATGTACGGCGATTTTTCATATTTAATATATTCTTGAAATTTAAATAAGGTGTAATATGTGAATATCGAGGTATATTGTAACAGACTCTTAGACAAGAATTTGTATCCTCTGTATTTTCCTTTCAGTCTTTTTATAAAGGCAGGGGCCATAAATAATATCACAGTTATCCAACTGAGACAGAACCAAGGACACCACAAGTTTAGATCGCGCTGATTCACTCAAAAATGGCCTAAACTTATAAATCATTTTGAGCAAAACACTTCGAAGTAACAGATGATGTGTTTTTCAAAGCGTAATGACCCATCCAACTTCACCCCAAGATTCATTACTAGCTTAGACTCAACTAAGGAATGACCATCTATATAAATCCTATGACATATTTGACCAATCGATACCATTTGTTGCCTATACCAAAAATTATGTAAGTACATTTTTGTGGATTTAATGACAGGTCATGGTTTTTCGACCAACTAAAAATCTGAGAAAGATCATCATTAACATTTTGGATAGTTTTATCATTATTTATATATGGATTGATGTTCAATAATAACTGTGTATCATCTGCGTACATGTGGACTAAACTAGTTTTGACACATTCGTGAAGATCTGCCGTATAAATTGAGTACAAAATTGGTCCAAGTATAGAACCTTGGATAACACCTCTATTAACTTTTATAGCGCTAGACCTTGTAGGCCTTCCATTCATGCCAGAGACTTCTACTATTTGTAATCCAACTTTAAAATAACTAGACTTACCACTTGCATACGAGATCAGAACAACCATAAAATTTCAATTTGGCCAAAAGTAAATCTATGTTAAGACAGTCAAATGCTCTACTGTAGTCTAATAGTATCAAAATTGAAGCCATATTATTATTAGACGCAGAAAGAATTTCATCAACAATATGTAATAACGCTGTAGCCGGAACTGTGTGACTTTCTAAAACCGGATTAACATTTCGGAATAATGCAATGTTTTTCAAAATAGGAAACTATTTGTTCATTTACTGCCTTTTCCAAAACCTTTGATAAAACAGGCAAAATTCCAATCGGTCGTAAGTCTTTAGCTAAGTCTACATTTGTCTTTTTCGGAAGGGGTTTAATAATTGTAGTTTTCCACGATGTTGGAAAGTATCCCGTGCGTAAAGAAGTATTTATTATATGTGTAATAGCAACTAACGAGTATGGGAGGGTAAGTTTTACCATTTTAATAGATATGTCAACAATACCTACGGCATTAGAGATTATAGAATTAATTATTTTTAAAATGCTTTCGGTGGAAAGTTCTGTAAAATCACATCCAGAATAATCATCATCATCATCATCAGCCTATTTTGTCCACTGCTGGACATAGGCCTCTCCCAGTGCACGCCACTGTGGTCTTTCTCCGGCTACTCGCATCCAGCTCCTACCTGCCGCCTTGCGTATATCGTCACTCCACCGTGCCTGAGGACGTCCTACACTACGTTTGCCGAGACGCGGTCTCCACTCTAGAACACGTTTTCCCCAACGGTTGTCGGTTCTACGACAAATACGACCAGCCCACTGCCACTTCAGCTTACTAATCCGGTGGGCTATGTCGATGACTTTGGTTCTTTGACGGATCACCTCATTTCTGATGCGATCCCTCAAAGAAACGCCGAGCATAGCCCTTTCCATAGCACGCTGAGCGACTTTAAGCTGGTGGACCAGCCTTGTCGTGAGTGTCCACGTTTCGGCTCCGTATGTCATGACGGGTAGGACGCACTGATTGAAGACTTTCGCCTTAAGGCACTGTGGGATCGACGATGTTAAGATTCGACGTAACTTCCCAAACGCTGCCCAACCCAGCTGAATTATTCTATTCACCTCGTCCTCAAGGTTGTTTCTACCTAATCGCAGAGTCTGCCTGAGGTAGACATATTTTTGAACAACTTCGAGGACGGTCGCAGACGACATCGTCATCGTGGCAGAAACGCTGCAGGACCTACAACAAATGCTGAACGAGCTGGCTGATTCTTCTATGCGTATCGGCCTACGGATGAACTTGGATAAAACCAAGGTCATGTTCAATGAACATGTTCTACCGGAACCGACTACGATACACAGTACCGTCCTCGAGTAACAGCCTGTAAATTCCCACTGCTGGGCTAAAGGCCTCCTCTCCCTTAAAGGAGAAGGTTTGGAACATTTTCCACCACGCTGTTCCAATGCAGGTTGGTGGAATACACATGTGGCAGAATTTCTATGAAATTTGTCACATGCAGGTTTCCTCACGATGTTTTCCTTCACCGCCGAGTACGAGATGAATTATAAAGACAAATTAAGTACATGAATCAGCGGTGCTTGCCTGGGTTTGAACCCGCAATCATCGGTTAAGATGCACGCGTTCTAACCACTGGGCCATCTCGACTCAACTGTAATATCATCATATTCATATACATCCCAAGGTGTAATAGATGATGCGAATTGGTATGTATCAAGATCAAAATTATTAAATGGTCTGTACTGAATAACTCTTGGAATTGGTTTATTTACTTCCAGAGGTATAATTGCCGTAATAAAAGCATGATCACTCAAATCATCATTATATTGAACATTAATTTCACTTATATTTAAGCTATCATTACAGCAGATAACATCTATTAGAGAGCTAGATGTATTCGTGACTCGAGTAGGTTTGTTAACTATTTGATTCAATTTATATTCCGCTATTAACGTTAAAAATTCATTTTCAGAAATACCATGCGAATTTAAATCAATGTTTATGTCACCTGTTACAAATACGTATTCATATTTTGGTGTTAAAAATGATAGATTGTCATCTAGCCCAGATAAAAAAGTGCTAAAACTAAGTTTAGGTGGTCGGTAGATGACTCCTACAGCAATTATGCATCTTTTAATCTTAATTTCAAACCACTGTTGCTCAGGTGCCGAAGAATCCACTGGCAATATTTTTACGTCTACTCCTCCTACTCTAGATTACGAGCCTGATCGTTGTTCATGAAAAAAAGTTATAGCTTGGGCTATTGTAATTTTTTAGCGTGACATACTCAGATAGCCATGTTTCCGTGATAGTAATTATGTCTGGATCAAAATATTTTATAGTGTGTGATAATTCGTCTCTTCCAGTATTTAGTGATTGAGCATTCAGCACAGATAGTTTTAACTTTGTAACTTTTTTACCTATTTTTAGAATTAACCCTAGAGTGCTTGCGCTATGAGCATTTTGCCCTCCGCGCCACAATTTTCGTTTTATTTTGTACACTATGCAATTGTCAAGGTCAAGCGTCCGTGTAGCTGCCTCCCCGTCCCTCGCCTTGTTGTTTTAGAAATAAGAATTAAATCAGTGCGCGGATGACCGTAGGAGACAAAGGTTACTGGAACTGTATTGCGTTTGGCGGCAAATTGCTCACCGCGCGACTATTCACGTAAGTAAAATTTGTTGGTCTTAATTTTTACCATTATATAAATATTATTTGTTTTCATTGCGTATAGTATTATTTTAATGTAAATATGGAACGATATTAATTTTACTTTGTTTTAATTGATTATTGGGCCTTGTGTTTTTGTTTTATTATGCATAGTTTAGTTTAGTTTTCTTTTTTTAGATAAACCTCGTGTGAAATGACAAACAAACAAGACGAACAAATACTTGCGTGGTTGGAAGAGGAGAATGACGTCGAGGAAGATGAAAGTTTGTCTGAAAGTGACCGGGAAAGTGAACATAGTGATCATGGTACTGACACGGAGCAGTCAGCGGCAGAATCTGACAAGGATGAGCCATCAACCTGTCGCGTATCCCCTGTGCCTACTCGGGAGTCATTACGGCGTGGTCGTGGCCGTGGTTACGAACGGGGTCGTAGTGCTAGAGCCGCAGTAATACAAAATACGCAATCTAACACACTCAGTTCATCATAACAGTTCTACTGTTACGCAAGTAAGTCGAAACCTATCCCCAGTTAGCACTGCCCAGAGACCTTCGAGGCGTATACAACGTACTATAACACAAAGAAGCCGCGGTCGTTCTTCTATCACCGTGGCAACCCAACTATCTCGCCATCACTCACGATCGCCCATTAGATCTCGTTCACGATTATCAAGCAATGAACCTCTGGCTCAGCTGATTGACAGACGAAGAACCTTTGTTGGTTCTACAACTGAAATAAGCTCACAGTAACGGCCTACAAGAGTTCCTATGTATGAAGGAAAAGATGGAACGAAGTGGTTAGTACATCCTCCTTCAAGACCTAATATACGAACTAGGCAAGAAAATATTGTCATAAATCACCCCGGAGTGAAAGGTGAAGTGGCTAAAAATTCTCAAACTCCATTGGAATGTTTCGATTTATTTGTTACTCAACAAATGCTGGAAGAAATCGTGTTACTCACAAATATGCACATACGTATATGTAAGGAGAAGTTTTCTAGGGAGCGAGATACCAAAAAAACTGACTGAGATAAAAGCTTTAGTCGGGGTTTTACTTATGGCTGGGATGAAAAAAAATGCATCACAAATATACACGAAATGTGAATTGATGACGGTACTGCGCCTGATATATTCAGAGCAACCATGTCAAAGACTAGATTCTTTTTTCTGTTAAGAAATGTTCGTTTCGATGACGTGGAAACTCGGGTAGAACGTGCTCAACATGATAATATGGCAGCGATGAGGATTTTTTTTGAAACTTTTGTCTCCAATTGTCAGAAACATTACCAGATTGGAGAAAATGGCACAATCGATGAGATGTTAGAGTCATTTAGAGGACGTTGCAAGTTCCGCGTGTACATGGCCAACAAACCCGCAAAATACGGCATAAAAATATATGCTCTCGTGGATTCAATATCCTTTTATACCAGCAACTTGGAAGTATATGCCGGTAAACAACCAGAGGAATCATTCAACGTTGATAACAGACCAAGCGCTTTGGTGAAAAGATTATCCACAAACATTTTAAATACTGGCCGACATATAACAATGGATAATTACTTTACGTCAATTCCTCTTGCTGACGAGCTGATTGCTAACCACCGAACAACTATAGTAGGCACTGTGCGAAAAAACAAAAAAGAAATCCCACCATGCTTTCTAAACACCAAAGATAGAGAGAAGCCAAGTACAATGTTCGGATTTGGTGAGAAGAAGGTACTAATATCCTATGTACCTAATAAAAAGCAAAAAAAATAGTCCTACTTTTGTCAACTTTACATAATGATGACAAGATCGATGAAACTACCGGTGCTGCTCAAAAACCAGTAATCATTACTTATTACAACGGGACTAAAGGAGGAGTCGACGTCGTGGATCACATGAAAGAAGAATATTCCGTAGGCGGAATGACTCGTAGATGGCCAATGCGATTATTTTTCTCAATCTTGAACATAGCAGGCATAAATAGTCAAGTAATTTATAAAGAAAATAGTGGCCAATTATTATTACGTCGAACGTTTCTGAAAGAAATTGCCCTGGATATGATGAGACCACATATCGTAAGAAGATCCGGTGTGATTACGTTACAGAAGCATCTGAGAAACAAAATCGCTCGATTTGTGCCACCGGAAAATCAAAATATACCCTCAGTTCGAGAAGGAATATGCGCAGTATGTCACTCGAAGACAAATAGAAGGACAAAAAAAGGGTGCAATAGATGTGCAAAGTTACTGTGCAACGAACATTGCATATACATGTGCCAGGATTGTTTTCATGAAATACATGCTGTAAATGATGAAAACGCATGATTTAGTTCTTAAGTTAAATTTTAATACTTTTTGTTTTAATAATACTGAAGGAGTTCCGAAAAAACAAAAACAATTACCTAAGATTTGCCAAAGCATTGTTTTGTAATTTCCAATTAAAAACTTTAATAAATGATTCTTGTTCTTATTGTGGATGTTTTATTTTATTGTTAAAATATAATTACAAATGCATACAACTCAATTTAACAAAAAAAAAACCGTATTAAGTACGGGCGGCCAAATGCTCCCTACGCGATCACTCGCGTTTCACGAGAAGGAGCGACTACTCTAGGGTTAAGCATATAAAACTCAAACTCAAAATGTTTACATGAAATGTTCTAGCTTGCTTTCCTATTTTTCCGCCAATATTAATCCCATATCCTTTTTCCGCTGTTATTCCCTCGGCCATCGCAGCATTTAGTACCACCGAGTGACGCGAGCGGCGCTACTGAGACTTCATCGAGCGACGAAGCTAATCCGCCGCCATTACAGCGCGCGCGCGTTAAAAAACTTAATTAAAATTCTTCTAAAACAATACTAAAACCTCAAAATACACAAAAGGCCTAGTGAAAGTGTTACCAGGACATATAAAAGGTGTCATCAGTGCAATAAGCAGAACTTTATAAGAACTTTAAACAAAATCTGTTGTGAAACTAAATTTGCAATTAACCGGCCGAGGTAAGTACCTACAAGCCTACCTCTAATCCTTACATTATACTTACTCCTTGCAACTAGAACAGTTAACAAAATTTAACATAAACGGGTTACGTATATTTCAATTTAAAACAAACAATTAAAAACATTCGAGCGGCTTATGGTTCGAGATTTTCGCCATTCAAGTCCCGCCATTATTAGTGGTCTATCGAGCCAAATTTTCCACGAAATTCCTATGTTGTGCTGGGTTCAAATCTTCTGAATAGATACTCCAGATTAGTCCATATATAATTTAAAACAAATTGTAAGCACGTAAACTATTTATCAATAAAACAAAATTGCATAATTTCTAAAAACTTTGTTCAGAAATAACTTTTTAATTTAGTCGGGTTATAGCGTCGGCTTACCTCCGAATACCTAGGTACTAATTTTTGATATAATATAATAACTTTTAAAACTTATAAAAATGGAACTTGAAATAAAATTAAAACTGCTTATTAATAAAAGAGAATATGTTTTTCGAGAAATACAAATATTATACGATTTGTCTTGTATAGTTACGAACGATAAAAGTAAACTCGGTTCTTTTAAATGTAGATACAAACGAATTAATGATTTACGTCAAGAATTCATAGATTTTACAAATGAAATTAATTCGATAAAACTTATGTTGAATCCTAGTGAAAATATTGATATGCAATCATTAGATTCTTCGATACAATGTATTATGCGATAATGGAAGTCGCCGAGGCATTATTGCCGTCGTTGTCGGATGAAAGCGCCGCCATGCCACTCGCGGGGGCCGCATCAAATACGACGGATTATAATAATCAAAAACCTATTTCACGAGCTCGTTTACCAAAAATCGAGTTAATCAAATTCGATGGAAATATTGAACATTGGCAAACCTTTTACGATACATTTCTGTCTTTGGTGCATACTAATAATAACATTAGTAATATCGAAAAATTTCATTATTTAATGTCGTGTCTCATGGGTTCCGCTTTATCCATAGCAAAGGGGATACCTATTACCGCAGATAATTATCAAATAGTTTTTGACGCACTTATCGATCGATATCAAAATATTCGTTATATTAGCTGTGAATTATTTGGAAAAAATATGTAAGTATTCGTCATTAAAAACATGTAATATTAATGATTTACGTAAACTTACAAGTCTATTACAAGAATCTGTTAATGCTCTCAAGTCAATAAAAAATCGATAATCTGGGTGAATTTATTTTGTTTTACTTATCGTCTCGTAAATTAGATTCCGATACACGTAAACGTTTCGAGTTACAAAATAATAATCAAATACCTACTTTTAATGACCTTTTAATATATTTACACGGTTATATAAAGGTACTCGAGGCTAGTGAACCCACCGGCTCCTTTTTAAAATATAATATGCAATCTCATTTACGTAAAAATAATAATAATAACAACTATAACAGATCCGTTTCATTTCCCGTACATTGCGAAGAATTTGAAAATACAGGGCCGTACTCCGGACAGTTCTCGAATACAGGGCCGTACTCTGAAAAAGAATTTTTAACGAATAATTATTATAAAAGGGAAAATAATAATATATGTTCTAATATCGATGTTTATGCTCACGCTACTTCGAATAAATACCTTGAGTGTGCCTGTTGCGGAAATTCTAACCACTCAATTTATAAGTGTCCTGTATTTTATGACAAAACCGTTCAAGATAGGGAAACTGTTGTTAAAACAAAAAAATTATGTGTAAACTGTTTACGATTAAATCATACTGCGGATAAATGTTTTTCAAAGACGTGTTGTACGAAGTGTAACAGCCGTCACCATACGCTTCTTCATAGAGATCGGGATAGTACTGCGGCGTGCCCCGCGGTGTCATCCGTGCCTCCTCAAGGTTCGGCTGATAGCGAATCATTTGTACCGATTAATTCTGTCAACTCTAGTGCCAATTTAGAACATGGTCGTTCGTTTGTGTTATTAGGTACGTGCGTTGTACGGGCGCGAGGCCCTAACGGTGTTTTTAATATTCGTGCACTTATTGATAGTGGTGCGCAGGACAGTTTTGTGACGTCAGAATGTGTACAACTTTTAGGCTTACCGCTACGTCGTTGTAACATAACCGTAGCCGGTCTAGGTCAGAACCCGATACATGAAGTCAAAGGAATGACGTCATTCACTATACAACCCCAAAATTCGGATCAACCTAAATTTAATATACAAGCGATCGTTATGAAGTCAATAACTCATAAAATGCCTTCTGTTCAAATTCCGCAAATAGTAAAAACAAATTATAGACATTTAGTTTTGGCGGATAACAATTTTGATAAATCAGGTGATATTGATCTTTTAATAGGAGCGGAACTTTTCCATAACATTTATGATGGTCAACGACTAGACGTAGGCCCGGGCTTACCGGTAGCGCTGCATAGCGCGTTCGGCTGGGTTATCACGGGAAGGTTTGACCCTGAATATCAAACACCAGCATGTACTACAGCACTGGTAGCATCCACACTTGACTTAGACAATATCGTCAAGCAATTCTGGGAAGTAGAAGAGCCACCGAAGGCGAGAGTTACAAATCCAGAAAATGAAAATTGCGAAAAGTTATACACAGACCTTGTTCGTCGTAACGAAGACGGCAGATATGTAGTACCGATACTACTTAAGGAAGAGCGAGAGGAGTTAGGTGATTCTTTCCACGGATCATTATCCAGGTTATACAATTTGGAAAAACGCTTTCGTCGTCATGCTGAATTAAAAAACGAATATTGCAAATTCATGAAGGAGTATGAAGACCTAAATCACATGGAAGTTGTCAAAATGTCTGACAAAGATTCTAGGTATGTCATTCCACATCACTGCGTACTGCGACCCGACAGTGCAACAACTAAACTAAGAGTAGTGTTTGACGCTAGCGCAAAGACTACTACTGGACACTCTTTGAATGACATAGTATACACGGGCCCCAAACTCTTAAATGACATAGTAGACATAATTACTAAGTTTCGTTTACATCCATTGGTATTTACAGCTGATATTTCAAAAATGTATCGAAATATAGATTTACGACCCGAGGATCGCAAATATCAACATATATTATGGCGAAATTCATCTACCGAAGAAGTCCTGGAATACGAACTTAAAACTGTTACTTATGGCGTTAGCAGTTCTCCTTATTTAGCAATTCGAACGCTACATCAGCTAGCAAAGGATCATGGAGAACAGTGGCCTGAAGCTGCTAGCATACTGCGTGAAGATGTTTTCATGGATGACATCACTGCTGGTGCACCCAACTTAACTTGTGCACTAGATCTGAAAAATCAATTAATAAACTTACTAGATTGCGGTAAATTTGAGTTGAGAAAATGGAGTAGTAACTCACCTGAATTTCTCGCACAACTGCCTACGGAGCATTGTCAAGTCCCAAAATCCTTTTGTGACGATAAAAATCAACAGACTTTAAAAATATTGGGAGTTCAATGGGACCCAATTGAAGATAATTTTACGTACTCTCAATCAGAGCTAAACCCTAAATGCACTAAACGTTCAATTCTATCCAACGTAGCACGAATTTATGACCCTCTAGGCTGGCTTACGCCCATGGTTCTGCAAGCAAAACTTATAATTCAAGAACTGTGGCGGCTCCAGTTGAACTGGGATGATCCAATTCCAGAAGATATTGTAGAACAATGGAAAGAATTTGTTGCTGAATTAAGTAATTTAAATAAAATAAAAATTCCACGTTTCATTTTAGCTTCAACTTCAACGGTATGCGATCTTATTGGTTTCTGTGATGGTTCTTCTAAAGCTTATGGATGTTGCGTATACTTAAAGTCTATAAATCAAAATAAAGCATCGATAAATCTAATTATTGCTAAGTCGCGAGTATCGCCGATTAAACCGATTACTATAAACCGTCTTGAACTTCTTGGTGCAGTGCTTCTAGCTCGAGTTTTGAAACATATGAACGATTTACTTCAGTCACATATCAAAATTAGAAACGTAATCGCACTAACGGACAGTAGTACAGTGCTATCCTGGATTAATACTGAACCTTACAAACTAAAGACATTTGTATCTCATCGCGTAGTAAAAATTGCTGACACTAAAGGAACAAAAAATTGGCACCACGTATCTACGCATGACAATCCTGCGGATCACAGTAGTCGTGGACTTACATGCTCGAAATTAATCTCGTCTCCGTTGTGGTGGGCTGGTCCAGCGTGGCTCGTATTAGAATCGTCTGACTGGCCTATATCAAAATATTCATATACATCATCTGAAAATCTACCGGAGCTAAAAACGTTACCTCATTTAGTACATACTGTTGAATCCAATCACTGTAACGAAACTCCTATAGCAAAAATATTAAAAGATTACTCATCATTATCTAAAGTGCAGCGAATAGTAGCATGGTGTTTAAGATTTATTTCTAAATCAAGAAAACTCAACAAGAATTTTGAAGGTTTAATCACAGAAGAGCTGGAATCCTCCCTATTCGTGCTAGTGAAACATGAACAAACAAATCATTTTAGTGAAGAAATTAAATCAATTAAAGATAACAAATCATATTCACGGTCCATTCAAAAACTAAATCCCTTCATCGATCAGGCAGGGCTCTTGCGAGTGGGGGGGCGTTTGGAAAATGCGCAGCTGCCACTGTCCGCGATTTATCCCTTATTGTTACCTAAAACTTCTCGAGTTTCTGTTCTAATTATAGATTACTACCATCGACTACATCTTCATTGCGGACCACGAACTTTACAATCGATAATTCAGCGAAAGTTCTGGATTTTAGGAATACGAAATCTCATAAGATCGCGCCTCGCAAAATGTGTTACCTGTTGTAGAGTAAAACCTACACCCATTACCCCTCTTATGGGAAATTTACCAGAACCTAGAGTACAAGGTACACGTTGCTTTCAAAATATTGGTGTAGATTTTGCAGGTCCCTTTGTGATTAAAGAAAGCAAAAGGCGTAATGCTCGCACTTACAAGGTGTATATTTGCGTGATGGTGTGTTTAGTAGTAAAGGCAATACACCTAGAACTGGTAACAGACTTGTCAACACAGGCATTCATAGCTGCTTTCGATAGATTTGTATCACGTCGCGGTCTTTGCAAATTGATAATTTCGGATTGCGGTACTAATTTTGTTGGCGCTAAACGTTATTTAACTGAAGTGCAACAGTTTCTCTTAACTAGACAACCTGATCTGAATGTAGAGCTTTCGAAACGAAACATTATTTGGCATCACAACCCACCTACGGGTAGTCATTTTGGAGGGATTTTTGAAAGTGGTGTCAAGTCAATGAAATATCATTTAAAAAGAGTCGTTGGTTTACAAGTGCTAACATTTGAAGAGCTTCTAACTGTCATTAATAAAATTGAAGCTGTGTTAAATTCTAGGCCGTTGTGCGCGTTATCTAGTGACCCTTCTGAAGTGGATGTCTTAACACCGGGACACTTCCTCACTGGAGGGCCGTTGGTTTCATTACCCGAGATGCCGCTTACGGAAGTTTATTTGCCGCCTCGAGAGCGTTGGCAGATGTTACAAAGACTAACTCAATCGTTTTGGAAGGTGTGGCGAAACTCTTATCTACACACCCTGCAGCAAAGATGCAAATGGTTCGAGAGGCAGCCTAATGTTAAAATAGACGATGTAGTTGTAATTGTTGAACAAAACCTACCACCATTAGAATGGCGTTTCGGTCGTGTGACTGCGCTTCATCCTGGCACTGACGGCATAGTGCGAGTAGTTACGTTACGTACAGCAAATGGGTTACTTCGCAGGCCCGTCGTAAAAATTTGTCCTTTACCGGTCAATTCTTAGCTCATCAATATATTAATTACCTATTTCTTTTTTTTTTTTTTAATTCAGTCTTTCTATAATAATTTTAACATGTAAAAACATTATTCTCGCATCAGATTCATTTGAACTCAGCACTACATTTAATTATCTATTTCTTATTCTTTTCATAAAACTTAATGTCATTTTTGAAATCCCTGGAGTGATTTCAAGTGGGGGGGAATGTTCTAGCTTGCTTTCCTATTTTTCCGCCAATATTAATCCCATATCCTTTTTCCGCTGTTATTCCCTCGGCCATCGCAGCATTTAGTACCACCGAGTGACGCGAGCGGCGCTACTGAGACTTCATCGAGCGACGAAGCTAATCCGCCGCCATTACAGCGCGCGCGCGTTAAAAAACTTAATTAAAATTCTTCTAAAACAATACTAAAACCTCAAAATACACAAAAGGCCTAGTGAAAGTGTTACCAGGACATATAAAAGGTGTCATCAGTGCAATAAGCAGAACTTTATAAGAACTTTAAACAAAATCTGTTGTGAAACTAAATTTGCAATTAACCGGCCGAGGTAAGTACCTACAAGCCTACCTCTAATCCTTACATTATACTTACTCCTTGCAACTAGAACAGTTAACAAAATTTAACATAAACGGGTTACGTATATTTCAATTTAAAACAAACAATTAAAAACATTCGAGCGGCTTATGGTTCGAGATTTTCGCCATTCAAGTCCCGCCATGAAATATTTTCCTCATAATAATTATCATATACTATTTATATTTTAATTGACCGATATCAATTTTGCAATTACCTCTAAAAGTACCAAAAAGATTACAATATTTTTTTTTATTTCTGCTATTATAGTATATTCGCAATAAACATACATTATAAAAAATAGTCATAATATAATACGAATAATGTCGCGTATGGAGTTTATATGAAAAACAGGTGACTTTGTTGATTTACACACTAAAATTTTGCAATTTTTAACCCAAACAAAAGAAAAGTCTCGTTCGCGAGCCTTATCCTTTACAGTACGAAGGAGAATCTGATTTGCGAATGTCAAATTATCTCTTAAGAAAATTTTATGGGAAACACCGCTTATTCCTATATCCGATGTTGTAAGAAGCCCCCTTTTATTTGATTTTTGCCATTTTTTTACTGAAATGATTACTTTTTCTTTTATTTCCTTGCTCTTAAAACGAACTAATAGGCGTGATGGCTCCTCTCCTTTTGGTCTTGAAGCCATATTAGCAAACGTCAAATCAGTTGTGGGTTGTTCTTCATCATATGCAGATCAAAATCAAAAAATCAAAATAAACTTTATTCAAGTAGGCTTTACAAACACTTTTGAATCGTCATTTTACAATTAAGTGAAGTTACCACCGGTTCGGAAAGTAGATTCTACCGAGAAGAACCGGCAAGAAACTCAGTAGTCTCTTTTACAAAATACAAAGTCATGTAAATTGAATACAATTATTAAATTAATATATCCTGCCTGGAAGTCAACAGGTATTAATTCCACGCTTTTTTATCATCTACAAAATCTTGTATCGAATAATACGCCTTTTTCACCAATGTATTTTTTATAAACGATTTGAATTTACGAGACGGCAAATTTAAAAATGTCTGTGGAATTTTATTATAGAAATGGATACCTTGCCCCAAGAAAGATTTATTGACTTTGCGGAGTCGGAAACTTGGCGTTATAAGCTTATCCTTACTTCTAGTGCATATACAATGATTATCACTGATTTTATCAAAGTTATCAATATTACTGTGAATATACATGATATTGTTGTAAATATATTGCGACGCAACAGTGAGTATTCCTACTCTGTTAAAAACATCCCGAAGAGAGTCTCTAGCTCCAAGATTATAAATAAACCGAATTGCTCTCTTTTGTAAAATAAAGACAGATTCAATGTCTGCAGCGTTACCCCAAAGTAATATGCCATATGACATAATACTGTGAAAATAACCAAAATAAACTAAACGAGCGGTATCAATATCAGTTAGTTGTCTAACTTTTCCAACCGCGTATGCTGCGGAGCTGAGTCTTCCTGTTAGGGACGACAAATCGGGACTCCATTGAAGTCTGGAATCCAATTCTATTCCTAAAAACACCGTAGTATCAGCTACTTCAAGACGGTCACCATTTAAAGGTATATTATAATTTTGCTTGCTAACATTGGGTAGGGTAAAAACTACACATTTTGTTTTTTGAGCATTCAAAACTAAATTATTTACTGTAAACCAATTGTGTATCTGTGATAATGCACCGTTCACATCGTCATAGTCACTTTTTTTCCTGTCAACCTTAAAAATCAGCGAAGTATCGTCAGCAAACAACACTATATCACAAATACCCTTAACATAGAAAGGAAGATCATTTATATATACTAGGAATAGAAAGGGACCCAAAATTGAACCTCGTGGAACTCCCATTTTTTACGTAGATCCAGAAGACTTTATTCCATTAATGAAAACTTGCTGGATTCTTTGACATAAATATGAAGCAATGAGATCAAGAGCTTTACCCTTAACACCGTAATATTTGAGCTTATAAAGAAGCGTTTCATGTTCTACACAATCGAATGCTTTAGATAAATCACAGAATACTCCAATAGCGTTCTGTGATTTCTCCTAAGCATCGTAAATATGTTTGAGAAGCGCAATACCCGCATCAGTTGTCGAGCGACCTCTTCTAAAACCGAATTGCTCACCATGAAAAATAGCATTTGTACCGAAATGGACGAGAAGTTGATTTAAAATATTTTTTTCGAAAATTTTACTTAAGGATGGGAGTATTGAAATAGGCCTGTAATTACCGGGATAGCTTCTGTTTCCAGTCTTAAAAAGTGGTAAAACTTTACTACATTTTAACAAGTTAGGAAATGAACCCGTGTCCAAACTCTTGTTAAAAATTACTGCATTATATACGGAGCAATATCGTATATGATGTTATTAATAAATTTGACCGAAATGCCCAATGTCGTTAGTTTTTTTTAATATTTACAGTTTTAAATACTTTTATTACATCTATTGCAGAAACCGTATCAAATGAAAAATCAATAACGCATTTAGAAATACTATTATTTAATAACCTAGCTGCATTTGATTTAGATGATTTTAAATGAAATGTTATTTTATGGGGTACTTTATCAAAAAATGTTTCAAATAAATTAGCAACCTCTAATTCAGAACTCGTGCATCTACTACCTGTGTTTAATTCTATTGTTATCATTTCCTTTTTGAGTTTTCCACTAACACTACTAATAACATACCATGTGGCTTTAATTCTATTATCAGAATTCAGGATTTTTTTCTTTAAATATAAGGACTTAGCAGAAATGCATACTGTTTTAAAAAGTTTGGAATATTTATTGACGTATTCTAAAAAGACTACGCTTCGATTCCACCGCCTCATATCATGTAAGTCGTATAATTTATTTCTACTTTTATAAATACCAACAGTAGCCCAGTCACTAAACTTTAATTTTGTGTTACTATAACATGATTTCATTTTAAATATATTGTTAAATTCTTTTAATATTACTTCAAAAGAAAGAAAGATAAATGGCATCTGCATGTGGGATGGCAATGGGATTGATGTTTTCTAGTTTTCATCCTATATACACATTCACTGGACACAAGTCACTGGGTAGAATCGATATTCCCGTGGTTTTCGCTATTAGACATACAGTATCGACGACCTCCGCGGTCGAGTGGTGTGTGCACCGGTTTTCATAGGTCCGCCACTTCGAGGTCTCGGGTTCGATTCCCGGCCCAGTCGATGTAGATTATTATTAGTTTTCTATGTTGTCTTGGGTCTGGGTGTTTGTGATACCGTCGTTACTTCTGATTTTCCATAACACAAGTGCTTTAGCTACTTACATTGGGATCAGAGTAGTGTATGTGATGTTGTCTCAAAAAAAAAAGTATCCGCTAGGCTTTCATTAGGAGTTTGTGTAACACCGCATATCTCCAAGTTATATATATACGATCTTTTTGGTCCCTTTTATTTATTTCATTTTGTAAGTTTTCATTTTGTAACATTAAATCAGACAATTTCTGTTCTATTTTTTCGATTCTTTGTCCCTGATGTTCGACTTCTAAGACTTTTGTTTGTAATTCAAATAAGTCATTTTTCATCTCCATAACACAAGATTGTAGCTTTTTGAATTCATTATCTTATTCATTGAGCCTCGCATTTATTTCTGCACGAAAGTTTCTTATTTCTGTTAATATTAAATCACTTTAAGTTTTTGTTTCTCATGTCTGCTTGATCTCTTGACGTAGCTTGTGGTATAGGCGACTTGTTACTATGCAATGAAGTGTTGGTATCCTTATTACTCACTGTTTGCACTCTTTTAGAATTTGTTTTACAAGTTGTACACTTCCATGTAGATCTAGCGTTATTCAAATCACTGTTAAAATTAACGCAATCCGAATGAAACAAACAGCTACAACTATTGCACTTAATATGTTTTTGCTCCTATGTTGACCTTACATATATCACATGTATTAACCATCTTTTAATTATTTTTAAAAATTATCGTGAAAATAAATGTGTGATATACCGGGGTTTGAAACATCCACTTCTCGAGTATAATATTAGAGCTGTTACCAATGCGCCAAACGTTTGTTAGTAGACGATGTTGAAAATATGCAATACTGCTTACTGTTCTGTCACTTATGATCTTTGCAGAGTACAGTAACACTCATAATAATAATAATAATAATAAATACTCTTTATTGTACACCAATAATAAAAACAAGGTAAATGGGTAACATCTTGAGTAGATGTACAAAGGCGGTCTTATCGCTACGGTAGCAATTTCTTCCAGACAACCATTGGGCATAGGACTGAAAAAAAAATTGGAAGCGGTTTGGAGGCGTACAAAAGTTATAAATTAATTGACTAAAATATATTACATACGAATCAATATATATCAATATGGAAAAAATATATAAATATATAATAATAGATATAAATGAAATATATACATACATACACATGCATATACATACACATACATACATATACATATACATACATATTAACAAAAGTGTAAAATAAGTTATGACGTATTAAGCGACAAGTAATGTTCTTTTAGGTATTTTTTGAAACAAGTGTGGGATTGCGCTTTTCTAATGCGAATAGGAAGGGAGTTCCAAAGGCGTACCGCTTTTACTGTGAAGGAATTGGAATAGAAGGAAGATGAGTGAGAGGGGGTTTTTAAGGTAAGGGTATTGTTGGATCGGAGGGAACGTTCGTGGGTATCGCAAAGGAACTCAAAGCGCTCTTTAAGGTAAAATGGTGTGTCAGGATGAAAAAGTACACAGTAAAGTAAGGAAAGGATATGCGTATTCCTGCGAAAGCAAATTGGAAGCCACTTGAGCTTATTACGAAGTTCGGAGATGTGGTCATATTTGCGAAAACCAAATATGAACCGAATGCAAAGATTTTGAAGGCGCTCAAGTTTATTTAATTGCTCCTCTTTAAGATCGAGAAAGCATGTATCAGAATAGTCAAGAATGGGTAATAGGAGAGTTTGTGCCAATGCAATTTTAGTAGGCAATAGAAGAAAATACTGCAGCCGGCGAAGAGAGCCCATGGCTGCAAATATTTTCCTACTAAGCTCGCCTACCTGCGGCGACCAAGAGAGATACCGGTCAAAGACGACGCCAAGGTTTTTTACATTATCGCTAAAATTAATAGTCGTGTTGTTAAATCTAACTGGTGGAACAAGTGACTAATCTATACGACATACCATTTTGGGACTTCCAATTATTATGACTTGACTTTTTGATGGGTTTATATTTAAACCAAAGGAGATACTCCATTTGTAAATGCCTTGCAAGTCATTGTTTAAGTTAGTTATGGCCGTTGGTAAGTCAGTTAGTTTTGTGTGGGAGTAAATTTGGAGATCGTCTGCATACAAGTGGTAGAGAGAAGAGATATGTTGACTTATTGAATTGATAAAAATAGAAAACAGGAGGGGAGACAACACGCCACCTTGTGGGACGCCAGCAGTTACGTAAGACCAGTTTGAATATGAATCCTGGACACGCAATCGCTGCCGGCGCCCGTACAAGTAACTACGAAACCAATCAATTACTGATGGAGATATGTTAAGAGAACGTAGGATGGCCAAGAGAATATCAATGTCCACTGTGTTAAAGGCATTGCTAAAGTCAAGCAATGTTAACACCGTAAGCCTTTGATTATCCATTGCAAGTCTAATGTCATCTGAAATTTTAACAAGAGCAGTGGTCGTACTATGACCCTTGCGGAAGCCGGATTGGAATGGATTTAGGAGATTATTCGATGAAAGGAACAAGGATAATTGTTGATGGACAAGACGTTCCAGTACTTTGGACAGGAAAGGAAGAATTGAAATAGGACGAAGATCAGTAAAGGCTAATGGATTAGATTTCTTAGGGAGAGGAATAATTTGGGCGTCTTTCCAACAGGAGGGAAAAGTATCGGATGAGAAGGAATGATTAAAAATGTGGGTTAGAATAGGAATAATAAGATCACAAATGGGACAATCATGTTACGACTGAGGCAATCACAGCCCACTGCATTAGAATTGACAGCAAGTAAGTTCTTCTTAACATCACATTCAGATAATTGAGAGAAATTAAAAGGGGAATATGTCAAAGGAGTATTTATGGCTGAAAGAAAACTTAGAGTATTCGATTTTGTAGTATTATCAATAGTAGATGATGAGATGAAATATTTATTGAGTTCGTTAAGGTCGAACGTGCTTAGATTAAGGTTCTGTTTAACCTTGCCAACTCCCAAAGACTTAAGGAATTTCCACAGTTTAGCGGAGTCTTCTTCCTCAGTGACAGATTTGTGAATATGGCGTCGTTGTGCATCTCTACATGCCTTGTTGCAGCGATTCCGAATTTTTTTATAAATCTCCCTGTTACTTGAAGTCGGATCTCGTTTGTACTTTGTTCGAGCTTTATTTTTTAAATCTTGTAACAACTTGATATCAGCGGTCAGCCAAGGAGCAGGCAAATGCTTAACACGCACAGGTCGTATCGGAGCATGTTTATCAAATAGCTGTGTCAAAAGCGAATTAAATATATATATAAGCTACCTTTTCATCCACCACAGACGTGCTAAACACCACTGAGCAGTCAATCTTAGCCGCATCATCACGTAAGCGGTTCAGATCCATGCCACTAAAATTGCGCTGCAGAAGAATTCTTGACTTTGCTTTTGGGGGTCTAATTTTGTAAGAAAGGAAAATTAAGTCGTGATATGAAAAAGCATCGGCACAGAACATTGTCCATGTTTCTCAACGTGTTCGGGCGAGGAAACAAGAATAAGGTCAAGAAGGGAAGGAGTTGAGTTAGGAAAGGAATGCGTAGCATTTAGGGGGAGGATATGCATATTGGCCGAGTTTACAAGAGAGCAGAGGCGTGAAGACCTGCTGTCTTGCTTGAGCAGGCAAGTATTAAAATCGCCCATCAACACCGTATGACTATATTGGGGAGTATATCATTCCAATAGATTTTCAAGCGAACCAAAATAGTCAATAGTAAGTGATGGGCTATAATAAACACCTAATAAAAGTTTTGCGTGAGAGAATATGATCTCAATGAAAAGATCTTCGGGGCCATGACCGTCACATGAGATGGAAGTGTTAATAATGGTAAAGGGGATATGGGGTCGCAGGTAAATTGCAACACCACCCCCTGTTCGGCCAATACGATCATTGCGGATAAGATGGAAACCAGGAAGAGAGTAGGAAGTTGAGGGTAGACAAGGTTTCAGCCAAGATTCTGATACTAAAATAGCGTGAATGTTTTTATTATGGAATGAAGATAACATATCGGGATAATGAGCAGGGATACTTTGCGCATTAATGTGGATGATGTTAAAGGTTTTTGGTAGATCATGGAATTGGGAATCAAGAGTTTCGGAGAGAGAAGGAATACTGTGAAAACTTAAATCATCACTGATCACACCAGTCGAAGAAGAAAAAGAATGATAGATGTCGTTATTGTCGCTTGTCATAATAAATATAAAAATATATATATAACTAAAAGTATATAATATGTATGTAAAAAATAAAAAAATAAATAAATAAATATAAATGTAATTAGAACGAAAATAAACTAAGATTAATATAAATGAGGTCTAATCTATATGTCGTCCATACACCCGCCAGCGTATGAAAAAAGAAAGCCTTACACTTTATACCCTACAAAACCAACAGTTTGTAATAAGACAATGACAGCAAATACAACTTACAAACATCTTACAACGAGAAAAAAAAATGATAAAAACTAATTATAAAGTAAAATCACTACGTCATAAAAGCAACCGAAAAAATATGTAGAAACTATTAATTGCACTATAATAAAGTCTCATGTAAAAAATCTAATATCTAATTAAATATCTAGATAGATATCTAATTAAATAACTATCTATTATTTATACTAAGTAATAGTTATTTCCGAACGTATAGCAACTGGCAACCCGTTTTGAATGTCAGGCTATCATTGTCAAAGATATAAACAATGTTCTCGCATAATGTAATAAAAAGTTATATTAAAACAAAAACAAACATATTAAGAAAGTAAATGTGGGTACGTTGTAGAATTAATTAACATTGTTCAAATCGGCTAATAATTAATAAGGTGCCATCACAAATGAAAAATACATAAGGAACGACTAATAAGAATTGAAATAAGAACTAATTAAAATAAAATGGTAATCACTTATTTTTTACCACTCGCTTGGTACGAGGAGCAATCACTTTTTGATCAGCTCTGGATGCTGCAGTCTTCACTGGTGGTGGAGATTTTTGAGAGGATGACGAATTGGAGATGCAATCAAGATCGGGTATGCATTCAGCCTTGTGGTGCACACCATCCGGAGTTACAATGTGGATGCAGCCATCCCGTGTCCAGCAATTGCTTATGCCGAAACGCTGTCTTGCCTCTAAGAACACTCGGTGTCGGGTTTTTGTCAAGAATTCTGACTGTGTAAATCCAGGACCCTTAAGTTTGGATTTGGCGAACCAGACCTTATCTCGACTAGCAGCATCAGTGAATTTTATTACTATAGGTCTAGGCTTATTGTCCAGTGGGCGACCCAACCTATAAGATGCCTTGATGCTATTGCTAGAGAAATTTCCAAGGTTGAGATGGTCCGCTACAACGGTGGTAACACGAGCCGAAGTGTCCTCAGATTTGACTTCCGGCAGCCCATGGAGTAACAACATCTTCCTTCTGCGTCTCATCTCTAGCCGATCAATTTCTCTGCCAAGAAATTCAACCTGACGCTGAAGTGTGTTCAGTGCCGTGACGATAAAGGTTTTAAAAGCTGAGAAATCTGAGGATAGTGTTGCAGTGGAAGCTGGTGAATTTCCTTTGTTTAACTCCCTTTGGAATTCAGACATTCTGGCGTTGAACATGTCTGACAGTGCAGAAATTGAGTCCTTTATGGCGTCCATTGTTGTGAGTGATGTGGTGGTTTTCGTTGGTAATGACTTTTATTGTGAATTAAAGTGTAAATCAAAAGGAAAACACATGCTGGTAGGTAGTATGGTGCAAGATTATATGCACATATGTAATTTATGCATTAAATTAATTAAATTTATAAAAATAAATTACGAGTGTCAAAAACAGCTGTGTTGTCAGTTTCACTCCTACCCGCGAAAAAAGTATCATATTGTGATTTATGACGGTAGACAAATCTACACTGATCTCCGAACCACAAATCTATATGAATGTTATTTATAATGTTAATTCACAATTTATAACACTTTTTTATTAATGATTACGTGCATGACCTCACTCAACGTATATAACATAGAATGTTTTTATACTAAGAGTCACTAATTTACTGGAAATATTTTTTATTCCTAATATATAAATAACCTTAATTAAACACTGGATTTCGGTATGTAATTTTTACATATTTATTTTTACCGCAACTTTGGAACTGCGTGGGATTTAATTATACATTTTCAACCTTATGAAAAATTTGGCATTCAAACACTTTTTTTAAAAAAATGATATTTATACATTGTTGCAACGTTATTTAAACTTAATTCCGATAATTTATCCAATAATCGACACTTTTAGAACAGTGTTCATAATAAAAAGCAATAAAAAAAAAGTACACAACTCAGATCATCAGTAATTCGTGAAAAAAAAATCAATATTCTCAAGAATCACCATAATGATTTACTATTGAAGTATCTGGAATGAATTCTTAGAAAATTGATAAAATATAGAAAAAACTAAAATCACCAGTTATGGACACCTAGGATCCACTTGTCCATATCCAGTGACCGACAGTTCCAGTCATCAACACCCCAGCGTTCGACGTTACCCAGCAATGGACATCCAGTCATCGACAAAGAACAACATAAACATAATTATGGCAGGCATAAGTAGTATTTGAAAATTTTAAACAAATAAATTAAAAACGGTGTAATTTAAGTTATTATTTTAATTGAAATTAAAACATATACTTATACACCATTATGGTCATTCATTGTACAGTCTGTTACGTACTTTAAAAGTCTTTCAAATTAAGTATTAAAAACAAAATTACAAAAATCTTACTTAAAACCCGTAGTTCTCCCAGGAATAACTATTATCATTCAGTCTTGAGATTCATTAAAAATTAAACTATAAAACACTTTTTGGGCTTCCTAAAATTATAGCAAATTACCTTCTTATTTTTAAATATTATTCAAAATCAGTAGTAGATAACCCGTAAGTAATAAAATGAGCAAGCAATTTGAGATCAACAAAAAAAATTACCCATTTAAAATGAGTAAGAATTAACAACAATTAAACAATATGGAAACTTAACTTTCCTTTATACTAAGTAAACTCGTAAATATTCAAAAATATTAAATTAAGTATATAATATATATATGCGGTAAATATGTACTTGTCCGTTTCCTTAATTTTATAGAAACCTCTTTTCATCAATAAAATTTCATCATATTGGCTCATCAGTCTTTTCAATAATTTGGTCCTCTTTGTACCATATTTTGTCAGGCTTTTCAGGCCATCTGATTGAATTTCCCGTCGAAAAAGTCACTGTGCTAACTTCATACTGTTTTTCATTCACATTCTCTACTTTCCCAGGAAAGTATTCACCTTCGTACAACACTATTACGTAACATCCCAAACTAATCTTTGGTTCCGCTACAGACTTAGAAGTATTTAATTTCATCAAAGGAATCAGAGGTATCTCTATGTGAATGTGTTCTTTGACGCTTTTGTCGCTTAGTAATTCATTTCTGTTTATTTTTTTTTGTCTAAAGACAGCTCTATTGTATTTTCTTTTCCTTCTGAAAAATCCTCATCAATTTCTTCTACATAGCTATCTCCACTTTCAGCATATTCGATCTCCAAATTGGAATCTTCTGAAGTAAAATCGTCATAAGATAATTTTTTTCTTTTTAGTTTTAGATCTGATTTACCCCTTCATTCATTAACTGTTTTCTGTTTTTTTATTTTTATTTGTTCAGCCGTTTTCTCTTTCAACATCTTCTTTTCTTGTCTTATCTTTGCTCTTTCGGCCTTTTCTTGTTCTAGTTTCTTCTTTTGTATTTCTTTCTTTTCGTGGTACTCTCACCAAGCTTGGCTCGTTACTGCCGATGGTATTTTTTCTCTTTTGATCCTTATTTTCTTTTTGTTGTGCTCGTTTTCCGGCCAAAAAAGGTTTCTTTTGAATGGAGATGGTACAATGATTCCCAAAGCAGCATCGATAGTTTTTTTTGAGGTGTAATTGTATCGCGGTACTTGCTCAGTCCTGGTTTAGCAACGTTTCCATCCGAAGACACTTTGCTAGGTATGTTTGGGGTTGAAACACTTTCGGAAATGTTGTTGTTGGTGGTTGGGTGTTCCATGGTAAGTAAATTGCTATAGGAATTTGATTTGGGATTATGTTTTAGAGGTGTATCTGGATCAATATTAGAGTCTTGGATTGGACCTATAATGGCAGCCATTTCATCTTCAGTTACAAATGCATAATTGTTGACGAGCTCGAGCGCTTTTGTTGACATTGTAGACTGTATATTTTCTTGAGATCTATTGAAACATTGATAAGTGGGGTTTTCTCCGGATACTGAAACATTCAGCGAGTCTTTATCTTGGTTTTGAGATGGGACTTGGGATAAACCATCATTTCCAGATCCAGTAACAGATAAATTATTATCGATTGGTTCAGAGGTTGTCATTTGTAATGTTAGTTCAGAATCTGGCCGGTTATTGACTACTCCTGAATCGTTTGAAAGAATATTAGAACCAAATTGACTTTTGTTTTTGGTCCAAATAACATATAAGGACGTATCTTTAACAGGAAGACAATTTTCAACAGTGTTTTTGTTTTTGTAAAATAATTCGTTGAATAATTTCAACTTTTCTTTAGAAAATACTTTAACGATATCGCTTTCTAAATACTTGACGAATGATGTCAATTCAGGATTTAATATAACAGGTTCTTGTTCCTTTTCTCTACGTTTAAGTTTGGTCATATCAATGTATTCGGGTCCAAACAGACATAAGCCCCCTGCTCTAAAACCGTTTTTGATGCAATCTTCCTTTAGTTTTGTAACTGCTTTCTGCAATACTGGAGCAAACGTTTCTTTTTTAATGTTTTGGTCAAGGTTCTCCATTTTCCATCAAAAAAAAAAAAACTCAAAAATCAAAGTATACTTTATTCAAGTGGGCTTTTACAAGCACTTTTGAATCGTCATTTAACAATTAAGTGAAGCTACCACCGGTTCGGAAAGTAGATTCTACCGAGAAGAACCGGCAAGAAACTCAGTAGTTACTCTTTTTCAACATTTAAAAAAATACAGACATGTTAGTTAATTTTTAAGTTAATAGAATTATTAAATTAATATATCCTGCCTGGAAGTCAACAGGTATTAATTCCACGCTTTTTTATCATCTACAAAATCTTGTATCGAATAATACGCCTTTTTCACCAATGTATTTTTTATAATCGATTTGAATTTACGAGACGGCAAATTTAAAAATGTCTGTGGAATTTTATTATAGAAATGGATACCTTGCCCCAAGAAAGATTTATTGACTTTGCGGAGTCGGAAACTTGGCGTTATAAGCTTATCCTTACTTCTAGTGCATATACAATGATTATCACTGATTTTATCAAAGTTATCAATATTACTGTGAATATACATGATATTGTTGTAAATATATTGCGACGCAACAGTGAGTATTCCTACTCTGTTAAAAACATCCCGAAGAGAATCTCTAGCTCCAAGATTATAAATAAACCGAATTGCTCTCTTTTGTAAAATAAAGACAGATTCAATGTCTGCAGTGTTACCCCAAAGTAATATGCCATATGACATAATACTGTGAAAATAACCAAAATAAACTAAACGAGCGGTATCAATATCAGTTAGTTGTCTAACTTTTCTAACCGCGTATGCTGCGGAGCTGAGTCTCCCTGTTACGAACGACAAATGGGGACTCCACTGAAGTCTGGAATCCAATTCTATTCCCAAGAACACGGTAGTATCGGCTACATCAAGCGGGCCACCGCTTAAAGACATATTATAATTTTGCTTTCTAACATTGGGTAAAAACTACACATTTTGTTTTTTGAGTATTCAAAACCAAATTATTTACATTAAACCAATCTTGTATCTGTGATAAGGCACCGTACACATCGTGATAGTCAGTTTTTTTCCTGTCAACCTTAAAAATTAGTGAAGTATCGTCAGCAAACAATACTATATCACAAATACCTTTAACAAAGAAAGGAAGGTCATTTATATATACTAGGAATAGAAAGGGACCCAAAATTGAACCTTGTGGAACACCCATTTTTAGCGTAGATCCAGTAGACTTTATTCCATTAATGAAAACTTGCTGGATTCTTTGACTTAAGTATGAAGCAATGAGATCAAGAGCCCTACCTTTAACGCCGTAATATTTGAGCTTATAAAGAAGCGTCTCGTGTTCTACACAATCGAATGCTTTAGATAAATCACAGAATACTCCAATAGCATTCTGTGATTTCTCCCAAGCATCGTAAATATGCTTAAGAAGCGCAATTCCCACATCAGTTGTTGATCGACCTCTTGTAAAACCAAATTGCTCACTATGAAAAATTTTATTTGTACCAAAATGGATAAGAAGTTGATTTAAAATATTTTTTTCGAAAATTTTACTTAAAGATGGGAGTATTGAAATAGGCCTGTAATTACTGGGATCGCTCCTATTTCCATTCTTAAAAAGTGGTAAGACTTTACTACATTTTAATAAGTCAGGAAATGAACCCGTGTCCAAACTGTTTTAAAGTGGTAGTGCCACGCTGTATACCTTCGGGTTACAGCCGAATGGGCCGGCACGCCCGGGGAAGTACCACTCTCTCACTTAAAATCGGCGTAAAGTGGTGGCTATGCTACCGCGTTTCGTCCGGTAAGTGAGAGTTCCGGAGGCCCAATCCCCCTCCCCCCCAAAACTTGATGGTTGTGCAGAATTTGGTTAAATTACCCCAGGAGGGTACCATCAGCGACAGCGGTGGAGAATCCCTCTCTGGGCATCCATGCTCAGGACATACACCACCTGAGCAGGGATGCCCAGGCTGCCCTCCGAATTCTGGGGGGGGCAATTTTGCGCTCGCCACTGTTCGGGGCAAGCGGAGCAGGCATCATAAGGCAACCCCTACCACCCTCGCTGTGGACTTCTGCAACATAAGGGGACTCAACTCCAACCTCAACGCCGTTCACTACCATCTGGAAACGGCGAAGCCGGCCTTGCTCTTTCTAACCGAGACCCAGATATCTTCTCCTGCTGATACGACTTTTCTCTCGTACCCTGGGTACAAATTGGAACATTCCTTTATACCACGAGCTGGGGTATGCGTTTACGTCAGAGATGATATCTGTTCTCGACGCCTCGGCAGCCTTGAAGGACAGGACCTATCGATTATCTGGCTGCGTGTAGACTGCGATGACCATCCGCGAATCTATGCGTGCCTTTATAGGTCCCATAGCGGTAATGCCGAAACCGACCGACTGGTTGAGCACGTCCAAATGGCTACAGATTCCGTGCTTCAGCAGATTCCATCCGCAGAGATCATTATTCTGGGTGACTTTAATGCTCACCACGCAGAATGGCTCGGCTCACGCACCACCGATCATGCGGGTAGATCTGTTCTGGACTTCGCTCTAGCATATGATCTGACACAACTGGTCAACTCGCCAACGCGAATACCGGATGTGGAGGATCATACACCTTCCCTGTTGGACCTTCTGCTGACTTCGCATCCGGATGGCTATCAGGTTACCGTCGATCCCCCTCTGGGCTCGTCGGACCACTGTCTCGTCCGGAGTACAGTGCCGGTTGTGCGGTACTCACGGCCTCGCTTTGTTGGGTGCCGCCGAGTATGGCACTACAAGTCAGCAGATTGGGATGGGATGCGGTCTTTTTTTGCATCTTACCCATGGGGGCAGATTTGTTTCTCGCCGGATGATCCGAACGCTGCTGCTGACTCTGTTGCCGATGCGGTGCTTCAGGGTATGGAACTATTCATTCCTTACTCTGCAGTACCCATCGGTGGCAAGTCCCAGCCTTGGTTTGGTCGCTTCTGCAAAACGGCATCACGCCGAAAGTGGGAACGCTATCAAACCTGGGCTAATGCATCTGCGTCTCGTGATGTAAATACCAGCGCATTTAAAAAGGAATACAACTCTGCCTCTAGGTCCCTCAAAAACGTGATTGCTAGGGCGAAGACGGAGTACATTGGCAGAATTGGCGAGAGACTGGTGCGTCTCCCTTCAGGAACACGAGCGTTCTGGTCTCTCGCTAAGGCTGTCTTAGGGAATTTCTGTCAGCCATCTTTTCCATCTCTGCACAGAGACGGTGAGTCATTGGCCCATACCGCGAAAGAGAAAGCTGATCTTTTAGGCTCTCTCTTCGCGTCGAACTCGACTCTGGATGACCAAGGAAAGTCTCCACCAAGAATTCCGCGGTGTGATACCACGATGCCGGAGGTTAAATTCCGGCAAAGTGCAGTTCGTAAAGCACTTCTTTCCTTGGACATTCATAAGTCGAGCGGACCCGATGGTATCCCTCCAATCGTGCTACGGACATGTGCTCCCGAGTTGGCACCGGTCTTAACGCGTCTTTTCCGGCAATCCTACACATTAGGCGTCGTCCCGAATTCCTGGAAGACAGCTTTGGTGCATCCGATCCCTAAAAAAGGCAACCGCTCAGACCCGTCCAATTATAGGCCTATAGCCATCACCTCCTTGCTCTCCAAGGTAATGGAGTCCCTTATTAACTGCCAGCTCCTGCGGTACCTAGAGGAGAATCAGCTGATTAGTGACCGCCAGTACGGTTTCCGTCGGGGTCGCTCAGCCGGTGATCTTCTAGTTTACCTTACTCACAGGTGGGCTGAAGCAGTTGAGAGCAAGGGGGAGGCATTAGCAGCCAGCTTGGACATAGCGAAGGCCTTCGATCGTGTATGGCACAAAGCGCTTCTTTCGAAGCTTCCTTCCTATGGGCTTCCCGGGAAATTATGCAATTGGATTACCAGCTTTTTGGCAGATCGGAGCATCAAGGTCGTTGTCGACGGTGCATGCTCTGACTTAAAATACGTCAATGCTGGTGTTCCACAAGGCTGCGTTCTATCACCCACTCTGTTTCTTCTGCATATCAATGATTTGTTGCAAATCGGGAACATTCATTGCTATGCAGACGACAGTACCGTTGACACCTTATACACCGGCCGCGCTAATATTTCTCGGGAAAACGTCGAAGAGAACCGGAACAAACTTGTGTCTGAAATCGAGTCTTCATTAAACGAAGTCTCGAATTGGGGCCGGCTAAATCTAGTCCATTTCAACCCCAAAAAGACGCAAGTTTGCGCGTTAACCGCTAAAAAAACACCATTTGTCGTATCTCCACGATTTGAGAACATTCTGATAGCCGCTACAGGTAGTATCGGAATACTTGGCGTTGATATTTCGAGCCTCGTTCAGTTCCGCGGTCAATTGGAAGGCAAAGCCAAATTGGCTTCAAAAAAGCTGGGCGTGCTCAGCAAGGCGAGGCAGTATTTCACGTCGGCCCATCGCTTTAAACTTTACAAGGCGCAAATTCAGCCTCACATGGAGTACTGCTCTCACCTCTGGGCGGGTGCTCCCCAGTACCAGCTCCTTCCATTTGACCGCATCCAACGTAGAGCGGCTCGAGTTATCGACGATCAAGCTCTTTCCGATCTCCTTGATCCTTTGGCTTTGCGTAGAGATGTCGGATCACTCTGCATCTTCTACCGAATTTTCCACGGGGAATGTTCCGAGGAATTGTTCGGATTAATCCCGGCTGCTGAATTTCACCACCTTGATGTCCGAAAATCCACAACAGCGCGATTTCTCAGACATTTTCTGCCTCGCACAACCACTTTGTGGAACCAGCTTTCGCCGGCGGTTTTTCCGAACCGATACGACATGGGAACCTTCAAGAAAAGAGCGTACTCCTTTTTGAAAGGCCGGCAACGCACCTGCAAGTCCCCTGGTGTTGCAGGTGTCCATGGGCGGTGGTAGTCACTTTCCATCAGGTGAGCCTCCTGCTCGTTTGCCACCTATGCCATAAAAAAAAAAAAAAAACTCTTGTTAAAAATTACTGCTATATACGGAGCAATATCGTGTATGATGTTATTTATTAGTTTTACCGAAATGCCCCATACGTCGTTAGTTTTTTAATATTGAGTGTTTTAAATACTTTTATAACATCTATTGCAGAAACTGTTTCAAAAGAAAAATCAATAACGCATTTAGAAACATGTTTATTTAATAATCTAGCTGCATCTAATGTAGATGATTTTAAATGAGATGTTATTTTATTAGGTATGTTATCAAAAAATATTTCAAATAAATTTGCAACTTCCAAATCAGAATTTGTGTATTTACTGCCTGTGTTTAATTTGATTGGTATACTTTCCTTTTTAGGTTTTCCACTAACACTTCCAAAAATGTCCCAAGTGGCCTTTATTCTATTATCGGAAGTCAAAATTTTGTTCTTTATGTATAAATACTTAGCATAAATACATACTGTTTTAAATATTTTGGAATATTTATTGACATATCCTAGAAAGGCTTCGTTTTGATTCCACTGCTTCATATAGGTCGTATATCACTGGAAAACAGCATGTCTGTTGCATGAGATTTTTTACATGAATCTGGATAGTTTTTCCACGCTGATTTCGAAAATATATGATGTATTTATGTAGCAGCTCTAGTTTTGGAGTTATGAAGTGATAGGAGGGATGTAAGGGGGCGCAAACTACACCTTAGTGCCCCAAGCCAACCTCACCTGCCCGTGGTGCATCCTGCCGACCAGCAAACGAGGCTCTGGCGACCGACTGATAGCGGTATAACCATCAACATAATAGGCGTAGCTAAATACCACAGGCCGGTGACGGGCAGCAGCGTCACCGGTGCGAGAAACTACGCCCTGCGATCGCCAACCCGCCTGCCCAGCGTGGCGATTATGGGCACAACCTCCACATGCAGCACACACGCAAGCCACGGCCCCCAGTTCCCGGCAGCCCCGCTATTCCTCGTCATGGTGGCGACGATGGTAACGGCGGGACGGGGGGTGCTAAGAATCACCGGGCTACGAGAGGCCACCACAACCGACTGACCCTTGCGACGTACAACGGACGCACGCTACGGCTTGACTCGCATCTAGCGCAACTTGAGGTAGAACTTGGGAAAATTAGGTGGTACATATTAGGGCTATGTGAAGTCCGGAGAGAGGGAGAGGACACCGTAACCCTTGAATCAGGCCACCTAATGTACTTCCGAGAGGGTGACCAACAATCCCAAGGTGGCGTTGGGTTTCTGGTAAATAAGTCCCTAGTTGACAACGTTGTGGAAATCTCCAGTGTGTCGAACAGGGTAGCGTACCTCATTATAAACCTCACCGAGAGGTACAGCCTCAAGGAGGTGGAAGCGTACGCACCGACCTCGACACACTCGGACGATGAAGTGGAAGAATTATTCGATGACATATCGAGGGCCCTCCACTTCACCACGAAAACCCACTACAACGTTGTCATGGGGGACTTTAACGCTAAATACAGAACTGCAGCGAATCGGTAGTAGGACCCCATGGATTTGGAAGCAGGAATCATAGGGGGCAAATGCTTGTCAACTTCCTCGAACGGGAGGGGCTCTTCTTGATGAACTTTTTCTTCAAGAAGCAGCCGCAAAGGAAGTGGACGTGGCAAAGCCCTGACACTATGACAAAAAATGAGATCGACTTCATAATGACGGACAAGAGGCATATATTCAGAGACGTCTCATTGATTAATAGGTTCAATACCGGTAGTGATCACCGACTCCTCCGAGGCTCTGAATATTGAATATCAATTTTAAGGCCGAGCGCGCCCGTCTGATGAAGTCCACGCTCCGACCAAAGCGGCTCCAAACCATTGCGGGATCTGAAACATTCCAGTCAATCCTGGAGAACCGATTCGCTGCTGTGGAAACCACAACTGACGTAAACCAGAACCTCGAAAATGTAGTTCGAATTCTCAGGGAAGAAGGCACGAGATATTGTGGCATGCAGCGTAAGGGCAGGAAGTCTAACCTTTCGGAAGAGACTTTGGGGCTCATGAAGAAACGACGTGAAAACCCACCTGTCACTTCGTCAGAGAAACGGCAATTAAACCAAGAGATCAGCAGGCGCGTACGACACGACCTCCGGTCCTCCAATACTCTTGCAATAGAAAGAGCTATTGAGCAGAATCGGGGGTCTAAGGTGTTCGTACAATCTCTTGGAAGGAGCCACCTGACGAAGTTGACCACAGCAAGTGGAGAAGTCGTTTCTTCTAAACCGGCAGTACTTTCGGAAGTAGAGGACTTCTACGGCCGGTTATACGCATCGCATGCATCTCGACCTGATCCCGAAAATGAGGATCCTAGAGCTACATTAACCCGCCATTTCTCCGAAGACCTGCCTGAAGTCAGTATTGGCGAAATCGCGACTGCTCTTGGACAGCTTAAAAATGGAAAACCCCCGGGAGAGGACGGCGTTACCACAGAGCTATTAAAAGCGGGAGGTAAACCGGTACTTAGGGAACTTCAGACGCTTTTTAACTCTGTCCTCTTCGAAGGGAGAACTCCGGAGGCGTGGAGTAGGAGTGTGGTCGTCCTGTTCTTCAAAAAGGGAGACAAAACCCTGCTGAAGAACTATCGTCCCATATCCCTACTGAGCCACGTCTATAAGCTGTTTTCAAGAGTGATCACGAACCGTCTTGCGCGAAGATTCGACGAATTCCAACCCCCGGAGCAGGCCGGGTTTCGGACCGGATACGGCACCATAGACCACATCCATACAGTGCGGCAGATTATACAGAAGTCCCATGAGTATAATCGGCCCCTGTATCTTGCATTCGTGGACTATGAGAAGGCCTTTGACTCGGTTGAAATCTGGGCTGTTCTGGAGTCCCTGCAGCGTTGCCAAGTTGATTGGCGATACATCCAAGTGATGAGATGTCTCTACGAAGCTGCCACCATGTCCGTCCGAGTACAGAATCAGCAAACAAATCCCATACCATTGCTTCGAGGAGTGAGACAAGGGGACGTTATTTCCCCCAAATTGCTTACTAATGCAATGGAGGATATGTTCAAGACGCTGAACTGGAAAGGACGTGGCATTAACATCAATGACGAATACATCTCTCACTTGAGATTCGCAGACGACATCGTCATCGTGGCAGAAACGCTGCAGGACCTACAACAAATGCTGAACGAGCTGGCTGATTCTTCTATGCGTATCGGCCTACGGATGAACTTGGATAAAACCAAGATCATGTTCAATGAACATGTTCTACCGGAACCGACTACGATACACGGTACCGTCCTCGAAGTTGTTCAAAAATATGTCTACCTCGGGCAGACTCTGCGATTAGGTAGAAACAACCTTGAGTACGAGGTGAATAGAAGAATTCAGCTGGGTTGGGCAGCGTTTGGGAAGTTACGTCGAATCTTAACATCGTCGATCCCACAGTGCCTTAAGGCGAAAGTCTTCAATCAGTGCGTCCTACCCGTCATGACATACGGAGCCGAAACGTGGAAACTCACGACAAGGCTGGTCCACCAGCTTAAAGTCGCTCAGCGTGCTATGGAAAGGGCTATGCTCGGCGTTTCTTTGAGGGATCGCATCAGAAATGAGGTGATCCGTCAAAGAACCAAAGTCATCGACATAGCCCACCGGATTAGTAAGCTGAAGTGGCAGTGGGCTGGTCATATTTGTCGTAGAACCGACAACCGTTGGGGAAAACGTGTTCTAGAGTGGAGACCGCGTCTCGGCAAACGTAGTGTAGGACGTCCTCAGGCACGGTGGAGTGACGATATACGCAAGGCGGCTGGCAGGAGCTGGATGCGAGTAGCCGGAGAAAGACCACAGTGGCGTGCACTGGGAGAGGCCTATGTCCAGCAGTGGACAAAAATAGGCTGTTGATGATGATGATGATGATGAAGTGATAGGGTTTCTCATTGAAAATGCACATAGTTTAAGTTTAAAAAATTTATTACATTTATTATTCTGAATTTCTTTTTTTTGGATTTTCTAGAGTGAGATGTATTATGAGTACTATTTTGAATACTCCAACAATAATCAGCCATCATATGTTCATTCCAGTATCCCTGATACCTCGCCTCCATGGTGCGAATATCCTGGTGGAAGCGCTCTCCTTGTTCCTCGCTTAGGTCACCGAGATTTTCAGGAAAATGGTCTAGATGGCTGTGAAGGTAGTGAAGCTTGATACTCATGTTGCATCCAAGCCGCTGGAAGTGTATCAGCAACTGTTCAACGTGCCGAATGTAGCCATCACACTTCCTATTGCCCAAAAAATTCCTCACTACCCAAACAAACTATTTCCATGCACATTTCTCGACAGCTGTCATATGGTTGACGAAATTTTTATCATCTATCAACTTCCTGATTTGTGGGCCATCGAAAATACCACCTTTGATTTTCTCGTTACTCAATTTTGGAAACACTTTTACAATGTATTTGAAACATTCGCCATCTTTGTTAAGAGCTTTTACGAACTGTTTTATCAACCCCAGTTTTATTTGCAAAGGAGGCAATATAATTCGGTCTCTGGGAACTAGTGGAGCATTAATTACATTTTGCTTACCGGGAATCAAAGCCTCCCTAGAAGGCCAGTCTCTTTTTGTCCAGTGCTCAGCTTTAGCTCGGCTGTCCCATAAGCATAGGAAACAAGGATATTTTGTATAGCCACTTTGTTGGCCCAGGAGAAAATTTACCATTTTCAAATCAACACATAAAACCCATTTATGTTCCTTTTACTTGATTTTGTCGAGAACTAAAGATATTGTAGGATATTCTTCTTTAACCTTTGTAGAATAAACAATAGGTAAAGAACCAAGTTTGTTACCATTATGTAAAAGTACATATTTCAAACTTCGTTTCGACGAATCAATGAACAACCGCCACTGATTTGGATCATACTTTTTTAATCCCATTCCAGTCATTAGGCCCGGAATATCAGTACAAAACACAAAATTATCTTTTTGAGTAAAGAAAGGAAGTAAATGCTTTTCCCTGTTACGGTAATATGATATCTTCGTTTCTCTGGTCAACAAATTTCTTTCTTTCAATCGGAAAGCTAAAATTTCTGATGCCGTTTTAGACAGTCCAAGATCCCTGATCAAGTCATTTAGATCATCTTGGTTTAGTGGTCGGGGACTATCGTAGCAATCAAAATCATTGTCGCTACCACCGTCGTCGTTTTTGGTTTGTCCGCTGCACTGGTCTGGATTTTCCGAAGATGTACATGGCTGCTGTGGTGTTGATGTGTCACTAATACTCAAGACTGGTCTTATGGCAGATTTTAAGTTTGGATATATCCACTTAGAGCAATTTTTATTGTTTATTCCTTTGATTTTCGTTACACAGAAATAACAGTCGTCATGATGGTTGGATGGTTCACGCCAAATCATAGGAGCTTTGTATTTGAATGTGGGTCTTTTTTTGTTTGCCCACAGTCGTAAAGATTCAACACAATTTTTACATACCAAACTTGGTATCCAAGGTTTAGCGTTTGACGGCAACGGAAACCCAAAGTAGTCCAAGTATGCCTTTTTCACAAAGTCCGACACGTTTAAACGAAATTTTGTGAACATATATTCTCCACAAATAACACAAAAACAATCAGAATTATTTAAACACGTCCTTCTTGAGGAAGACATAATGAAATTTATAAAGGAACTAGTTAAGTTACACCGCTATTGATAGAAACTATCGACTACTTATGTAAATTCAAGACGGTACCTGTATCTCACTAACTAGAGCTGCTACAAAAAATCTAAAAGTAGATTTGAAATCAGCGCACCCAAATTAGTAAACAACAGTAGAAAAACTTCATGCAACAAAAAAAAAGTTTTATTTTGTTTTCCTGTGTAATTTATTTCTACTTTTATATATACCAATAGTAGCCCAGTCACTAAACTTCAATTTTGTATTATTATAAAATGATTTCATTTTGAATATTTTATTAAATTCTATTAATATTAATTCAAAAAATGAATTATAAAGTTCATTTGGATCTTGTGTCGTTAGGTCTAAATAAGCTAATTTACACGCCACAATATCTTTAAAACAGTTTACTTTATGAGCCGTTATTGGCCTGTACATTATTTTTTTTGAATGAATAATTTCTTTGTGTTCTAAAGAAAACTTCTGACCACAGTGATCAGAAGTTAAATTATTTATAATTGAAAATTCATATATTTCACAGTCACAAAACACATTGTCAATACATGTAGAAGCATCGTTGGTTATTCGTGTTGGTTCATTAACTCGGTGCGTTAAATTAAATGACCTAAACAATGTGACTAATCGAACACTCAGCGAAGTAGCTTTTAATAAGTCTACGTTAAAGTCGCCACATACAATTATATATTTATTACTTTCGCTTATCTTTTTAAGAATATCCTCCATAGTGGTCTCAAATAAGCAAAAATCTCCCGATGGGGGCCGGTACACGCATACTATAATGAACTGCGGAAATTCCACGCAGGATAATTCGATAGTACGTTCGACAGAGAGAGCGACAATATCTTTTTGAGATTTACAAATGATATCATTCCGTACTAATATTAATGAGCCACCGCGAATAGCATTCCCTCTTACGAATGTACTTGACAATTTAAAGTTTGGGATGTTAAATATGTCAAAACTTTTAATCCAATGCTCTGTGAAACAAAACACATGAGTTTTGTAATTTTCTGAAAATAATTCTATTTCATGATCTTTGCCACCTATGCCCTGTATATTTTGATGTATAATATTTAAGTAAGAGGGCATAGGTTTTGTCATTTTATTCAGTTTAAACTATGAATTTTAATGTCCTTACTTTGTCAGTGTTAATGTAAATTAGGTTATTATTTTTATTATATATATGATCCTTGGTAACATTACACATAGAATAATTATTAATATTGTAAGCAATTAGGTTACCAAGTTGTCTTCTGGATTTAATTGGTAGATACATAGTACGCTCTGTCAACTTAAACCTATAAATGAATTTATTAATATCAAATAACATGACATCATTACTACAATGTCGAGTCACATTCATTGACTGCTTGTTTCCAGAACACTTTTAGGGGTCGGAAAATTGCCAAGTCCAGTGGTTGCAAAATATGTGTAGAATTGGGGTACAAAGCAATTATTTCAATGCCATTTTTTGCACAAAAGTTTGAGAGATGCAAAGTAAGGTGCGACTTATGGCCATCTAAGAAAAATAGAATCGGTTTTCGTATTTTCTGCTCTTCAAGCCACGGAATGAAGATATTTGTTACGTATTCATAGAATGTGTTGCTGCACATCCATCCACTTTCTGATTTCCCAATCACCCAATTTTTAGGCACACTCGCTGCGATGTATGACGGGATTCGTTCGTAGTTGGTTTAACTATCATGGGTGGGGCAAGCTGTCCAGCTGCATTTCCGGTAAATAAAACCGTTAGATTTTCTTTTTCGTCGCCACATGCAGAGTAAAGATGCTTATCTCCTTTTTTTGCGATAACACGGCCTGGCTTTGGCGATAAAAAAAATGCACTCTCGTCAGCATTGAACACTCGCTTTGGGTCTTCTTTTAAGTGATTTTCTTCTAAATAGCCATCTATTTCTTGAAACCACATTTTTATGTCTTTTTCAGATACGTTGTCCCGAGCCTTGGATATATTTTCTGGCAATTTTTCAACCAAAACCGGGTGCCTTTTTAGGAATGATTTGCACCACTTTTTTCCAGGTCTATTGTTTGTAAAGGGGTTCGATATTTTTGATCAGCTATAATTTTTGCACACTATCTTGTAGGCAATCTTTTGATATGGGAAAGTGTTTTTCAGCTAGAGCTAAGAGCCACCTGACCACAAATGTCTTCTTGATCTTTTAAAACAACCGTGACCCATTGTGCACCCCAAACGACTTAGCAGCTACGGCAACCTTCTCTCCATTGCAAACAGCTTTGATCGCTCTATCCATCTGCTCGGGCATATAGACTTTTCTCGGAGGCATCTGAAAGAAGACATAAAAACCAGTAATGGACACTCATAGGATCCAGTGATCGACGCTTTGTTCTTTACTGGTACGTAGCTTCCGATTTGTTTAATTTTAAAATATACTTAAACTGTATGGAAAATGAAGTTAAATTGGTGTGCCAACTCAAGAAGTTCGTAAGAAAATAATTATGGACATGTGTCGATTACTGGGTAAAATCAGTATGTCAGAACCAGTGAATGACACTGGCTATAACGTTAAAAAGTGCTTGATAATTAGCGGGACGAATTACAAATTATATCTCTCATTTCAATACAAAGCTATAAAATTAATTAGAATTCAGTTACAGTAAATATCAATCTCTACTGGGCCATCTCGACTCTAAGAGTCAGTGGTCAGATGGCCCAGTGGTTAGAACGCGTGCATCCTAACCGATGGTTGCGGGTTCAAATCCAGGCAAGCACCGCTGATTCATGTGCTTAATTTGTATTTATAATTCATCTCGTGCTCGGCGGTGAAGGAAAACATCGTGAGGAAACCTGCATGTGTCTAATTTCATCGAAATTCTGCCACATATGCATTCCACCAACCCGCATTGGAACAGCGTGGTGGAATATGTTCCAAACCCTCTCCTTAATGGAAGAGGAGGCCTTATCTCAGCAGTGGGAAATGTACAGGCTGTTACTTTACTTTACTTACTTTTTTTAAATATCAATCAAATAATTGAGAAAAAAAATAGACTCACCTTGTTAACGATTTTGTTAGTAAAATTGTTTTTTTCTCGAGGAGCACTAACTTAGTCTAATGTTTACTTCGCTATCTTGAAACAAAATGGCAGATCGCAATGACGTACAATATGAAGCGAATAAGAGGTCAGTTATCTATGATTAAGTGTTGCCGCACCAAAATTTCAGTGTTTGCCACGGTGCCCTTGCCCCAACAATCAAAAGAAAGAAGCGATACGATAACACCGACTCCAAATATAGCAATAATTATACGATTATATATACAACAACAACAATTTTCAACCGACTTCCAAAAGGAGGAGGTTATCAATTCGTCTGTATTTTTTTTTTTTTTTTTTTTTTTTTTTTTATGTTTGTTACCTCATAACTTTTCACTGGGTGGACCGATTTTGATAATTTTTTTTTGTTTGAAAGGTAGTGCTTCCCGTGGGGTCCCATTTTTTTTATTTTTTTTTCCGATGATGGTATCCATGTGAAAACGACATAAGTCTTAAATTTGCGTTATGTATATGCGCGACAAATAGGTGAATAACTGAAAATCACGTTAACCAATTTTGATAATTCTTTTTTTATTATAAAATATATACTTCAAGGGTAATTTCTTGAAAGTTTGGTAAGGTTCTGAGCACAGGATCCATGACCAAGTAACGGAACGGAAGGGAACGGAACAATTCTGAGGAGCACGTTAGCGATACTCAGTCGAATCTTTTATTTATAGGTTATTTGGATATTTGAGTCATCTTCCGTAATGTGGTTATGTTCATGTAATTATCATAGTCGAATATTATAATCAACTAGCTACCCACCCCGGCTTCGCACGGGTGCAATACTGATACTAAATATACTACAGAATTTGTTTATATACGACATCACATCGCAAACTTCTAAAATTATCAGTGTTTCTTTACTATATTGTTCATGTATTATATACACAAACCTTCCCCTTGAATCACACTATCTTTTAAAAAAAACCGCATCAAAATCCGTTGCGTAGATTTAAAGATATAGGGACAGAGAAAGCGACTTTGTTTTATACTATGTAGTGATGGAACTCCTATACGGCTCGCAGTTAGGGTGCGATATGTGGCAGATTTTCTTACTATCGTTAAACAAAATTTTGTGTATGTGATGTGATGTCATATGATGTACGAAATATAGTTGGTCTTTTTCATAGTTTTTTTTGCTGAGTTCGATTACAGCTCTTTCGAGGGATCCTTGTAGTTCACGCCGCGTGACGTATTAAATCCGCATTTTCGAAAGTCTATTTTTTCTTTATTCGCAAGTTTCCTTTGAAATTGTCCTCGAAGTAGTTTCTGACTCATATAAACGGAACGCTTAAACTATCCATATTAAAAAAAATTAGTTAGTCAACATCAGCTTCACTTAAAATCAAAAAATAAATAAAATTTTAACAAAAAGAAAAACCGACTTCAAACAAAACACTATTTTAAAACAAATGAATATGCACGAAAAAGTAATAAAAATAATTGCGTATTCAACATATTTTTTAGAGTCTTCCTAAGTTAAATGAAATGAAAAATATTAGACTACTTAAAAGTCGATTAACGATTATATCATGTAGTTATAATTATTGTTATATTTGGAGTCGGTGTCAGCCAATAAAACCCTACAGTATATCTATCAAAAAACAATACGAGAATACTTTAACAAATATGTTTTTTACAAATTACCTTTTACACAATAATATACTGGATCAATCAAGGGGCTCGTATCGCTTCTTTCTTTTGATTGTTGGGGCAAGGGCACCGTGGCTGACACCGGCTCCAAATATACCAATAACTATAACTACATGATATAATCGTTAATCGACTTTTAAGTAGTCTAATATTTTTCATTTCATTTAACTTAGGAAGACTCTAAAAAATATGTTGAATACGCAATTATTTTTATTACTTTTTCGTGCATATTCATTTGTTTTAAAATAGTGTTTTGTTTGAAGTCGGTTTTTCTTTTTGTTAAAATTTTTTTCTCTTTACTTAGGAGTACTCTAAAAATATGTTGAATACGCAATTATTTTTATTTATTTTTAGTGCATATTCATTTGTTTTTAAATAGTGTTTTATTTGAAGTCGGTTTTTCTTTTTGTTAAAATTTCTATTAATTTTTTGATTTTAAGTGAAGCTGATGTTGACTAACTAATTTTTCTTAACATGGATAGATTAAGCGTTTTTATATGAGTCGGAAACTACTTCGAGGACAATTTCAAAGGAAACTTGCGAATAAAGTAAAAATAGACTTTCGAAAATGCGGTTTTAATACGTCATGCGGTATAAACTACAAAGATCAGTCAAAGATCAGATCATCCCTCAAAAGAGCTGTAATCGAACTCAGTAAAAATTTTTTTTTTCGATTGATTTTAAATAATTTCCTTCTTTTTATACATTTTTAAAGAGCTATGAAAACGGTTATGTTTTTAAAATAATCTGCAGGCCCAGTTTCATAATGATTTTCTTATTTCTTAAGGCATTTTTGAGGAAAAAAATCTAAAATTAATTCAAAAAAAATCATTTTCCGTCTGGCATTTTTAAATTTGGACTGGTAATTAGTGTTTAAATATTGACAAATATCCATTGTTTAATCGTTTTTATAAAACAAAAGAAAAAATAGTTCTTAATTGATACTTTTTTTTTAAATAAATGTTTGAAGTTGCATTTTTGCCAAATTTTTCAAAAAGCTAAAAAACACGATAACTCAAAAATGGGTCACTTTTGGTTTATGCATATGGGTTAAAATTATTGCAAATAGTCACCCCTATCACCTCCTAACAGAAATACGTCGAGTTACCAATAATCCTGTATATAATATTTGGTATTATGTTACAGTAGTATGTGAATCACATATAATGTTTTTAATTATTTCTTATTTTATTTTTGTAAATATGTAGGTATATAGTTATTTAGTTTTTAATTAATTCAAACAATATTATAAGCTATATATATACTGAACACAAGGATTACACAGCTTACAAAATAAGCTGAGGCTTATGCACAGTACATATATTGCGAAGAACTATCTGAGGACTATGTTAAAGTCTTCAACTTTGCTTCCAACTATTTGTCAAGCAAAGTGAGACAGTAATCACGCCAAAGGAGCAGACAGATGCTATCCACAAAATGCAAGCCTTGTTGGAATTAGGTTATAACGTGTAAAAATATCTTTAAAACAAAATACTCCTCGGGTTTATTATTTTTTTTTTTATTCTAAACACATTTATTGAGGGTTTGTTCACATTTTGAACATGTCACCCTCATCATTACAAAACTAAAAAATTACATGCGACGTTTAATACCAATTTGAACAAGTTTATAAAGTCGTTTTGCTTCCGAAGAACCAGGGAAAGCAAGTATACAGTTACATATGCCTACTTCATTTAAATTAATTTGATTGGTTTAACAAAATAATATCCTTTCCGGCTCGTTTCGTAAACACTCCGCCATTATATGATACACATCTTCAATTGTTCCGCATTTACACCACTCCGCATTAGCACCACCTACCCAACTTTCATACAACCTCTCTCCTTATTGGGTTGTCTGGAAGAAATGGCTACTTAGCCATAAGTCCGCCCGTTGTACTCTACAATATTATATATAATAATTGTAACATATTATAATGTGTATCATGTGGTGTACAATAAAGTATAAATAAATAAAAACCCTGTCGCGAATCATAAAACAGTCGCGAAAGCGATCTATAAGATAAGCATATTGCGAGGTTAGTGAGAGGGGCGCGCAGGAGTGGGGGCGTGCCTTTTCGCTAGCATTAGACACGAACGAGGCAGGTCGGGCGCAGCACCGTTTAATTCCAAGTAAGTGGAATTTATTTATTTATCAGTATATCATTGTTGTTAAGACTACGAGTAATCAATCACGCATGATGTGCTATGGATCAGATTCAGAATAATAATTGACCAGTATCAGATCTGTATCAGAATATTAGCGAGGCTCGGGGTGGCTATAGGGGAGGTTGGAGGCCACTATCGAGGGACCAGACCCTCGTGTCTTATACCAGTGACATATTCAGTATCAGATATCAGTTATTTGTATGTGTTATGATCAGTTAAATCAGTAATAACCAGCATCGCGACATCGTCATGCATGACGTATGTATTCAGTTATTCGTCCAATACCAAAGTGTATAGGTATTTGGCGACAAACCCAGGAATATTGTAATGCGGGGCAAGCAGATATCAGAACACCCAGAAATCTTGCGAAGTGTCTTAATTTACACTTTTTTATGTAAATAAATTTCTTCCGAAAGGTTGGACTTCCTGCCCTTACGCTGCATGCCACAATATCTCGTGCCTTCTTCCCTGAGAATTCGAACTACATTTTCGAGGTTCTGGTTTACGTCAGTTGTGGTTTCCACAGCAGCGAATCGGTTCTCCAGGATTGACTGGAATGTTTCAGATCCCGCAATGGTTTGGAGCAACTTTGGTCGGAGCGTGGACTTCATCAGACAGGCGCGCTCGGCCTTAAAATTGATATTCAATATTCAGAGCCTCGGAGGAGTCGGTGATCACTACCGGTATTGAACCTATTAATCAATGAGACGTCTCTGAATATATGCCTCTTGTCCGTCAATATGAAGTCGATCTCATTTTTTGTCATAGTGTCAGGGCTTTGCCACGTCCACTTCCTTTGCGGCTGCTTCTTGAAGAAAAAGTTCATCAAGAAGAGCCCCTCCCGTTCGAGGAAGTTGACAAGCATTTGCCCCCTATGATTCCTGCTTCCAAATCCATGGGGTCCTACTACCGATTCGCTGCAGTTCTGTATTTAGCGTTAAAGTCCCCCATGACAACGTTGTAGTGGGTTTTCGTGGTGAAGTGGAGGGCCCTCGATATGTCATCGAATAATTCTTCCACTTCATCGTCCGAGTGTGTCGAGGTCGCTGCGTACGCTTACACCACCTTGAGGCTGTACCTCTCGGTGAGCTTTATAATGAGGTACGCTTCCCTGTTCGACACACTGGAGAGTTCCAAAACGTTGTCAACTAAGGACTTATTTACCAGAAACCCAACGCCACCTTGGGATTGTTGGTCTCCCTCTCTGAAGTACATTATGTGGCCCGATTCGAGGGTTAGCGTCTTGAACATATCCTCCATTGCATTAGTGAACAATTTGGGGGAAATAACGTCCCCTTGTCTCACTCCTCGGTGTAATGGTATGGGGTTTGTTTCCTGATTCTGTACTCGGACGGACATGGTGGCAGCTTCATAGAGACATCTCATCAATTGGATGTAACGCCAATCAACTTGGCAACGCTGCAGGGACTTCAAAATTTCAACCGAATCAAAGGCCTTCTCATAGTCCACGAATGCAAGACACAGGGGCCGATTATACTCATGGGACTTCTGTGTAATCTGCCGCATTGTATGGATGTGGTCTATGGTGCCGTATCCGGCCCGAAACCGGGCCTGTTCCGGGGGTTGGAATTCGTCGAATCTTCGCGCAAGACGGTTCGTGATAACTCTTGAAAACAGCCTATAGACGTGGCTCAGTGGGGATATGGGACGATAGTTCTTCAGCAGGGTTTTGTCTCCCTTTTTGAAGAACAGGACGACTACACTCCTACTCCACGCCTCTTTGTAAAAATATACGGAGCAAAAACAAACAAACAAACATACTAAGTCCAAACAACTACTAAGACAATTAAATTCAAATAAAGTTCCATTGTATTAGAAGCGAAGATATTTACCACGAGATTTATGAACAGGCACTAAAAAATAAGCATCTTTTAAATCGATAGATGCCATAAAACAATCCTTTGTGACTTTGCTTCCATACGGTAGTCCTCATCTTAAAGTGGGTATTCTTAACAAATTTATTTAAACTTTTTAAATTTAGAATAAAACGATTATCGCCGTTCGGTTTAGGCATGAGAATTTTTTTTGATAAAAATTCATCTGGAACGTGATCACATTTTGAGATAGCTTTTGCCTTAAGAAGCTTATTTATATATGAAAGAAAGAAAGAAAGAACACTTTTATTTGGGACAACATGACACTTGGTACAAAATAAAAAGTAAAAATAATAATAAAAAATAATAATAATAATAATTAATTACTAATAAATTATCATTTACACAAAAAAAAAACAAAAGAAATAAAATGAACAATAAAAAAAAAGTAACGATTCAAAAACAAATATAAAGAAAAAGAACAACTACAATAAACGTGACGTGTCCCAAATAGGTATACCATTCAGCAATTCAAAGGTGTGGACACCTAATGCTGATTTTCAATGGTACCCTTTTTTTATATACCTACTGACGGGCGGTGACCCAATTAAAATACAAATACTAAAATTTAAAATAAAGACAATAGACATTACACATATAATTTATTTATAAGATAAATTGCATACATTAAATAATAATTAATTCATTCAATAAAACTACACGCAAATATATTTATATTTTGTATAAAGCAAAACCAGTTATGGAGAAATAGGATCACTGGGAATGTTATTACAATGCCACGTGCGCCGCGCGCCGGTGGTCGCGTGACGCGTGCATTTTACTTGTATTATAATTATAGTGAATTCAGTGGACACAAAAAGAAAAGTACTCGGTGGACGTAAGAGTTTAAGGTATAAATATATTACATATAATAATAAAGTATGTGAGCTTATATTAAAAATAACTAATGAGATACTTTCTTTGATTTCTAGACTACCCAACGATAAAATCAAATAATAAAACCTCATTATTAGCGGCAGTTTTCTCAGCATAACTAACGTATAGTAGTTGGAACAACACCATGCAAGCAGCGGAGCCATACCATTAAGGTAAGATGATATATAATTAATATTTATACCTATACCTAGGTAAAGAAAATTAGATATTAATGTATGTTATATTTTAGTACTATATTAATATATAATCGAAGATCTATTTGGTTATTAAAAAAAAAAAATACAAGTAAAAAAAAAATAAATTAAAAAAATAAATAAAATAAAAATTACAAAGTAATTAAGCCGATGTCACGCCATAGTTATGTAACTCGAGAACGAAGCCAATTTTTTAAGATTATGTATATGTAATACTTATATATAACTAATATAAACATATATACATAGAAACACATACAACCATATATATAATTATACATATACACAAATACGAATATATATTTATTATTCCGATTCTAACTGTAGATTAAATAAATATTTTTTGTATTTAATATTAAATGTTTTTATGGTCTTTAGGATCCGAAGCGGAGGGGGGATGTTGTTCCAACACCTCGTTGCTGCGTACCGAAAACTGCCGCGGAATGCTGCTGTGCGGTGTGACGGCACATTCAGCATATAAGATGAAGCTCTCGTTTGGTAACTTCTATTACTTTCATTGGCCCAGCTCAGTTTATTATATAGATATCTAGGCGTTTTATTTTTAATTACACCAAACAACAAGGTTGCAAAGTGCAGTTGCCTACGGTATTCCATCCTCGCTATTCGGGCGTTGTTGAGGTAAGGGGAAACATGTGCGCGAGGCGGTATTTTGAAACAGTACCTTATACATGCATTTTGTACCCGCTGTATAAGATTTTTGGTGCGTGTGAGTAATCTAGGCCCGATGACCGCATCAGCATAATTAAACTTCGAAAGCACTAAAATGTCGCATAATTTTATACGCATATCTTTACTTAGCACGTCCCGGATCTGATATAAGACTTTTAGCCTGTAAAAGCAATTGCGAGCTGTATTTATAGTGTGCTTTTCGAATGTTAATTGCTCGTCGATCAACAAGCCCAAACTTCGTGCTTCCGTGACTCGGTCTATTCTTTCTCCTTTGATATGCAAGAATGGATTTAGGTCATTAATTAAATTGACATGTTTTTTTGTTCCTAAAATTATATATTTGGTTTTTATCGGATTTAAAATGAGATTGTGACAATCTGACCATTCTGAAATACGTTTAAGATCATCATTTAAATTTCGTATAGCCATATTTGCTTCTGAATTTTTGAAAGATAAGTATATTTGTATATCATCAGCATAAATATGGTAATTACAATGTTTTATATTTTCAACTATATCCGCACAGTAAAGCGCAAAGATAATAGGCCCTAATATTGATCCTTGGGGGACGCCTCTGTGAACGGAACAACAATCAGAGAGAGCCCTCGAGCCATCCTCATTTATTACCTCTACAATTTGTTTACGATTTCCTAAATAACTAGAAAACCATTTAATTGCGTTACAGCTGAACCCGTAATATCTCAGTTTTGCTAAAAATAAAGTCCTATTTATTGTGTCAAAGGCACGCGAGAAATCTAACAAAACAAGAATCGTACCCTCACCCCTATCCTGTGCACATAACACATTGTCAATCACATCCAATAACGCGGTAGTAGTGCTGTGATGTTTTCGAAACCCGGACTGTCTTGTGGGTAAGATATTGTGAGCCTCTAAGAATCCTGTTAACTGGTTACACACAATTCTCTCCAATATCTTTGAAATACAAGGTAATATGCTTATTGGTCGAAGATCCTTAAATTCACTAACGTTGTCTTTCTTGGGTATAGGTCTCACTAGAGCCGTCTGCCACAAGGTCGGAAATGTGTTGCTTGTAATAGATTTATTTATAACTGTAGTGATATGTGCCAGTGTAGTCGGTAAAGTCAGTAGGAGCATATCCAATGAGATACTGTCTATACCCATAGCATTTGACTTTAAAGAGTGTACCGTTTTTAAGACCTCTAATTCATCGACAGTAACCAACGTGAAAATAGCTGAGCCATATTTATGCATCTCATAATAATCGATTGTCGACGGAGAAACGTAGTTGCTACCAGGAATGTTCAAAAAATGGTTATTTATCGTATTCGGATCATTAAGTTCTTCTGGTATAATATTATTATGCCTTTGTTTTATGTTAACATGCTTTTTTAAGTGACTCCAAAGTATAATTGAGTTTTTGATATTTGAGTTTATATGGAAATTAAAATAAGCCGACTTCTCTCGATAAATTGCTTGAGTGACCTGCGATTTTAAGTCTTTATAATAATTTTTACTTGTTTCCGACCCAGATCTTTTTGCCTTAACGTGTGCCTCATTCCGACGATCCATCAATAACTTTATATTATACGTTATCCAGGGGTACTGATCTTCCCTAATATAAATCATTTTAATAGGCGCAACTAAGTCAAATACCCACAGCAAATTACTAGTGAATACGGCCACCATGTCGTTTATATCCTCGATATTCTTCACGCTCTGCCAGTTAATTAAATTAAGTGCTTCAGTAAGGTGTTCTGAATTAATATCTTTTAAAGGTCTAAACGCAATAGTTTTTGGTAAGATTTTATTTTTTTTAATAGTTATTTCGCAGGATATAAAGGCATGGCCACCGAATTCCGCTACGTGGTCTACTGTTATTTTACCAACCGGAGTATTTGAGCAAATAAGATCAATCATAGTCTCACTATTAGGTGTAAAATGTGTTGGTTCTGTGACATATTGTGTTAAGTCATGAGTTGAAAGGAACAAGTCCAATGCCTGCTTATGATGATCTCGAGTGCCAATATAATTAATATTAAAATCTCCTAATAAGTACAGATTATCATGATAGGGTAAGCTACCTATAGATTCTGTCAAGGCGTCAAAGAAAGTTGTAATATTTCCCCAGGGAGGGCGGTATGCTGTGCCGACAATTATAGTTTTGCTATTTATTTTGATACTTACCCACATTTGTTCCACAAGGGGTGATATCGGATGTACAAGTGTACACACAGATATACCGCGTTTGACGTAAAAACCGACACCCCCACCTCGTGAACGTATTTCTGCTGGCCGTGGTATGTGTCGCAACCGGTAGCCAGGCACAACAGGAGCTCTGCCCTCCTCTCCCGGGCGCAACCATGTCTCGTTAATTGCTATAACATCTACCTCATGGCGCTCCATAAGCACTATAAACTCGTCGTGATGTGAGCCAAGCGAACCCGGGTTGAACAAACCCAATTTAAGATTTTTATAATTGATCATTTTTTATAGTAAGTAAAAAAATATACAAAGAGATAAAAAATAAATGAGATGCACAAAGTATGACCGTTTCATAAAATAATACTAAGCTGTATATAAAAGAATGATGTATATACTTAGAAGTTATTCAAATGAACGTAATAGTTAATGTGGAAATATATAAATAATTTTATATTAGTTTTATACAATATTAAATATTTTATCATACTGACCGGGGACACGTCATTGAGGGTTACAAAGTGCGTTTTCAAATTACAATAATTTTGATCATTATCCAGCCTTAACAAAAGTATATAGTAAGAGTAGACAAAAAAACTAAATATAGACATTCCAATAAAGGCAAATAAATTAATTTTACTTAGACTATAAACAAACAAGAACAATATTAGAAAATATTTGTAATATAAATACACTACTCTTATAAAATTGGTTAATTGCCAAATTATTTTAAACCAAAAATCTTACTTAAATCACATTCTGTCCGAATGCGTTGTACTGCTGTATCCGTCTCACGTCGCATATATATTCTCCCTTCTCGCGTCCATATGAAGCGCCATCCGTGTCGTTTGCCCTCCTCTCTCGCTTTATAAAACAACAGGCGATTAAACCGAGTCAGGTGCTCATTGATATAGACTCGGGACGGATTGCCGTCAGTGACGCCTGATGTGTCGGTCCCGCGTCGTACCCGCGCCGCCTTTATGACATCGTCGCGCAGAGACCGCCGCGCCAATCGCACGATCACTGGTCGCGGACGCTGACGCTCCTCACTCGACACTAGTGCGCGATGCGGGCCGGCTCGCTCCGCGCTCACAATATCGCAGGAGTCGAGAGCCATGCCTAACTTCTTCGTGACCGCTAGAGTCAGATGGACAGCATTCTCACTACTCCGTTCCGGCAAACCCGTTATTTGGATGTCATTTATTAGCGACTTTTGTTCACGATCGTTGATGTCTGATTTTAATTGCGCAATGACATCATTTAAATTTTGATCGACAGACCCCGAGTTTTTTTCTTCCAAAGAAGTCAAACGCTCCTCTACGTTGTCGACCCTTTTATTAAATTCGGCCATATTGTCGTTCATTCTCGTCAACTCAACCCTGAACGAAGTTATCTCTCGCGTGACCGACATAAGCTCTAACCGCAGAAGCCTCATTTCCTCAGCCAAGCATACCGCTGAGTTCTTCTCCTCATTATCAGCTGAACTAGCATCTGTAAATATATCACCCATAGAAGGCGACTCAGTATTTACGACAGACTTATTCTTATTTTCCGTTCTGCGGCACCCTGGGCACGTCCAGCGCGCGGGGAGGCGGGAGTCGGGGCTAACGTTGACGCATAATCGATGGAATACCGAATTACACTTATTGCACTTTGCGCCATCTGTAGTTGATAAGAACTTGCCACATTGATTACATTTGTTGGCCATTATGCGTTTAATGTAGTACGTAGCTTTTCCAACAGGTGTCACTAAATAATATTTTTGTATAAAGTTTATTAAGGAAATGAAATATTGTAATAATTATGTATAAGGGATAATATATTTCACTATAGTCGGTTCTAAAGTTTGAATATGTAAATAAACGAGTAATCACAAATACACCAAACCACTAGATTGTACGTTTAATCGAAAGAAGTATACGTTGAATTGTTTTCTTTGTGGGTAGGTATATACGCATCAGCTGATCCAAACAGCTGATTTACTTTGCACAAAATTCACTGTTTTTAAAACTTATCAATGTATTTATTACACTTACAGTATGTTTATACACTTAATGTTTTAATAAAGGTTTGTTTTATCAATTTCACTGAGTTTTACTATTTTTGTTTCTATAAAATGTACGAACACACTTGTCACCGCTAAACGTCAGGTAGGTATCAGGATATTTATCATAATATATCATAAGTATATTTATCAAAATTAACACGTTCTTGTGCAGACTTTGTAATAACTTCTGGGGAAATAGATTGTGATGGCGTACAAAAAAGGGCATTTTGTATTCTCGAATTATTGAAAAAATATAACGGTCGCTCCTTTTCGTAGACCACTGGTCTTTAAAGTATTGCAACCGACCTGCGTACCGTACCTCGTTCTGTACTAGCGTTGTGTCCTGCGCTGCGGCGGGGGAGACGGCGGCGGCGCAGCCCGAGGTGCACGGTAGCTGCGCGTGGCGGGGGGCGGCGGTGGCTGAAGTGCTGGCCCTCGTGCGCGGCCTGCATCGGCTCTGCACGTTACCTTCTGTTCCCGATGTAGGCCCCGAGAGTTTAAACGTGTTCTGTAATTCGGTTTAGATACGAAATTGTTTTGTTTGTTGTGAAACTTGTTTCTGTTTATCCAATAAAGCATGGTCTCTTTTAACAGTGGCATCGGTTAAAGCCGCCTTCGCCACGGGGTTGAGTATTGGTGCAACTAGCATTTTACAGTTAACCGGAACCATATATTCACTGAGAAGTTTTTCTTTACTTTCTTTAGGCAAACCCTTCCCTAAGATATTTTGCCATCTATCCGCCACGTCATTGTGCATGCTTTTACCGAAACATGTATTTGGCTTCAGGGCATCACCAAGTAATTCCAAAATATCTGAGTCCAACTTTTCGGCATCTGCGGAACGCTGTGGTGTCATAACAGCTGGCGGTGTGGCCGGTAAGGGTGAAACAATTGGCATAACTTGTGCCATATCATGGCCCATTCGGTACACAGAACTTCTTTGGCGAAGAGACTGTTTCAATCGTATTACGATTGAAACAGTGCAGTAATAAGTCTTTGTACATATGAAATGTATAAATATACATTCATTTAACGTGACAGATACAACCCAGGATAGTTGTTCGCATCACTTAGTACATGAACTTACTTTCATCCAACGAAGAGTCTGACGACGAGCTGAGTATGTGGCGGCGTTTCAGCCGTGATTTTGCAGCAACTTCTTGTAGTTTACGTTTTCTTCCCATAGTTTAGAGACGTGCGTCGGCTTCGACACGGAAATACATACTGACGAGTCCGAGAGAGATTAGACCAAACTGGCGGGCAGAGGGGTACGTAAACAAAAAAAAAATTAAGGTACCCTCTAAAAATCCGTGCAAGGCTGATACGTGGGAACGCATCTACAATATTTTAAAAGTAAATCGCAAAGAATGAAGCTGCGAAACATAATAGGCTATTTGACTGGTTTTTAAAATCCATTTTATATTATTTAGTAGAGGTTAAGGGACCCAGTAAAAGTTGATTTTTTTTATTTCTAGTACATATTTGCCGAAAAATACCATATTTAAATAACGCGCGAAAACGATACTTGGACAATATGGCGCTGCAATGGGGTCGATGACGTCACTTTTCTGTATTTTAATCTGTGGTACATATAGTAGAAAAGCAAGACAAGAAAGTGACTTCATCATAAACCCGGCCAATCAGAAGCGTTTTGTGTCACGTGACAAACGTTTGAAAAAATGCATTTTTATTTATTAATTTTTGAATAAAATAAGTATTATTTTCAAGTTTTGTTAGTAAATAACCATTTTTAAACTCATAATATACACTGATTACAATAATTCACGATTTATTTTTACAGTCGATCATTGAATCGTAGATATAATATTCCTTACAATGTTCTTAACCTTTAAGCGGTCGCGCGGCGTGGAATCGACCGCAATTGATACATTTTTGTTAACAATATCGGTATTTGTTGCCACATGTTGTTTCCGTTCCTAGTACCCTGTCATTGTTTCTCTGTGCACAAAATAAACCCATTTACACCCTTGCCCGTGCCTCCCGGAGTGCGCAGGTAGCATTTGATTTTAGTCGAGGCGCAGGCGTCGAAAGCACTCCACGCGCCTGTCGTCGAAAAAGTTACGCGCGACGCTCAACGCGAAATTCTTTTTTTACGAGTTCAACGAATTACGCTTGTAATAGTGTTATTTTTTTATTAAAATGTCTCGTCGACCGCTAAATGATAGTGCAATAGTTGCGCAAATAGAACAAGAAGATGAAGAGAGTGAATCAGAGCTCAGTGACCAAGGCTCAGAAGCTTCCGACCACCTTCTAGTTCCAGAAGAAACTCAATCCGTTGAAGAATCAAGTAGCTCGAATTCAGACGAGGAGAACGTGGCACTATCTGAAATAAGCGCATATTTTACGGGGCGTGATAAGGTAACAAAGTGGCGAAAATCAAACAATAACAGAGTGAGGCGCCAAGTTTAAAATATACTCACGGAAGATTCGGGTACTCGTAGAAATGGCGTGGGGGTAACAACTTTTGTACAGGCCTGGAATTTATTCATTAGTGAAGATATTATTGAAAAAATTGTCTTACATACTAATGAATTTATACAAAAAAAGGCACCGTCGTATGACAGACCCCGTGACTGCAAACAGACTGATGCTGTGGAAATTAGAGCACTATTCGGATTACTTTATATTGCAGGAAGCTTGCGGATGTCACATGCGAATTTACAGGATTTATATGCAACTGATGGCACAGGCGTATCTATTTTTCCCACTACGATGTCACTGAAAAGAACAAAATTTCTACTAAATTCGCTGCGGTTTGATGATGCAACTACACGAGAATCTCGCCGTACTCAGGACAAAGCGGCACCAATAAGGGATATTTTGGTAAAGTTTACACAAAATTGTCTTTCACCCTATTCGGTGGGACAGAACGTTGTCATTGATGAGATGATGACAGGTTTTCGTGGAAAATGTCCTTTCAGACAGTAGATAAAATCTAAACCCGATAAATACGGAATAAAACTTTATCCGCTAGTAGACTCTACTACGTTTTATGTTCTCAATATTGAACTTTATGCCGGCAAGCAACCAGATGGTCCGTACCAGTTGAGCAATACTGCAGCAGACGTCGTGAAGAGGCTCGTTACACCAATTTCTGGCACAGGACGAAATTTAACAATTGACAATTGGTATACCAGTGTTCCTTTGGTGGAAGATTTGGCCAAAAATCACAAGATTTCTGTTGTGGGCACCATGCGTAAAAATAAGAAAGAAATACCTCCTTGTTTTACAGATAAAAACAGACCTGAATATTCAAGTCAATTTGGATTTTCTGACACGACTACACTGGTGGCATACGTACCCAAAAAAAATAGATCTGTGGTACTTATATCATCACTTCTTTCTGCTGCTGAAACTGATGAAAGTACGAATGAAAAGCGTAAGCCAAGCATCGTGACTTTTTACAATAAAACAAAAGGCGGTGTTGATGAAGTCGATAAAAAAGTAAAAATGTATTCGACTTCAAGGAAGAATAACAGATGGCCGTTGACACTTTTCTTTCGACTACTAGATATTGCTAGGATAAATGCCATGGTAATCTTGAGGGCAAATAGAGTGGTTATAAAAAAAAGGCGAAAATATTTACGTGAACTAGGCATTGATTTGACGAAAGAGTACGTTCAAAGAAGAGCTACGATGGCGAATCTTCCAAGGAAACTCAAAAGAAATATAAGGGATCATTTGAATATGAATGTTGAAAATACTAGTAATGGACCAAGCAGTAATTCCAGCACATGCAGAGGAAGTTGCAAAATATGCCCAGCAAAAAAAAGGAGGCAATCAAAGACGCAATGCACATCTTGTCTGAGAAATATTTGTAGGTCCCATACTACGTTTATTTGTAATGAATGCTATCTTGACGAAGAAACTGATTCCGAAGCAAACTAGACCAAGTTGATGATAAATACTTTGTTCTAATTACTAATTAATATGGAGCTAACTGATTTTTTATTTTAATTTCATTATAATTATATAAAAAAATTACGATATAGGTATACTTTCTAAGCCAAAGAAAACTTAAGGTTTTTATTTCATTTTATATAATTTTATGTTTAAGTTTTGTTCGACAAATTGTATCTTAGCACAAGTTCAAATTCTATGAATACAAAAAAATAAATGATTATTAATTAATAATGCTTTAAATCCCTAAAATATCCCAGAGGTCTTTAAGGTTACGCGCGACTGCTGTCGTTAAAAATGACCGCGCGCCCGCTTGAAGGTTAAATTTTGTAAAATTGGGATTGAATATGTTTAATATTTCACTGTGTTTTCAACCGACTTCAAAAAGGAGGAGGTTATCAATTCGTCTGTATTTTTTTTTTTAACCGACTTCAAAAAAAGGAGGAGGTTCTCAATTCGTCGGGGCCTTTTTTTTTTTTTTTTATGTATGTTACCGAATTACTCGAAGATGGCTGGGCCGATTTTAACAATTCTTTTTTTGTTTGAAAGGGCATGTTTTACAGGTGGTCCCATTTTCAGGAGATCAGGATCTGATGATGGGATCCTGAAGAAATCGAGGGAACTCCTCAAATTTTATAGGCACACCTATAGTGATTTCGGTTTTATTCAAAGTGCCTTGGTCATATGCTCACGAAAAGTGACATTTGATGAAGTGGAACTGATGATGAAGACCACAACTAGTAATCAGAACCTATTAGTAAGTAACTATTTTACGGGCTTAGTTCTATTTCTTTAAGATAGTCGTCAAGCAATTGATGTTAGTAAACATGCCTATGATGAAGTCTAGCTGATGGTGGACTACCAGGAGAACTCCTCAATGATTAACGGCATTAAAGTGAATGACAAACACTACCAATTGTAATTATAAATAACAAAACAACACTGAAAAGCAGTAAATAAATTTTTATAAATAAAAAAAAACCGCCTTCAAAAATGAACTAAAAAGAAAAAAATAATCAGTTACATCCATATCCAATTTACGATTTTTTAATCACCTTTTGAAGGCGGTGCCAACAAAGTAAATAAATTCCTATATTGAAATTATTTAATATGTATCGATAGTAAGGTTTGTCTAATGGTGTCATCTATACAATAAATAGATTTAGTTTTTTTTTTTTATGGTATAGGTTGGCGGGCCACCTGATGGTAAGTGGTCACCATCACCCATAGACAATGACGCTGTGAGAAATAGTAACTATTCCTTACATCATCACTGCGCCACTAACCTTGGGAACTAAGATGTTATGTCCCTTGTGCCTGTAGTTACACTGGCTCACTCCCCCTTCAAACCGGAACACAACAATACTGACTACTGTTATTTGGCGGTAGAATAACTGATGAGTGGGTGGTACCTACCCAGACGGGCTCGCACAAAGCCCTACCACCAAGTAAATGTATGTATGTATGTATTATGTACCTATATGCATATATAGCAATGTTGGCACCGACTTTGAGAGGTGATTAAAAAATCGTAAATTGGATATGGATGTAACTGATTATTTTTTTCTTTTTAGTTCATTTTTGAAGGCGGTTTTTTTTTATTTATAAAAATTTATTATGTTTGTTACCTCATAACTTTTTACTGGGTCGACCGATTTTGATAATTTTTTTTTGTTTGAAAGGTAGTGCTTCCCGTGGGGTCCCATTTTAATTTTATTTTTTTCCGATGACGGTATCCGTATGAAAACGACATAAGTCTTAAATTTGCATTATGTATATGCGTGACAAATAGGTGAATAACTGAATATCCCGTTAACCAATTTTGATGATTCTTTTTCTATTACAAAATATATACTTCAAGGGTTGGTTGGTGAAAGTTTGGTAATATTCTGAGCATAGAATCCATGACAAAGTGACGGAACGGAAGGGAACGGAACAATTCTGAGGAGAACGTTAGCGATACTCGGTCGAATCTTTTATTTATAGGTTATTTGGACATTTGAGTCACCTTCCGTAATGTGGTTATGTTTATGTAATTATTATAGTCGAATATTATAATTAACTAGCTACCTACCCTGGCTTCGCACGGGTGCAATACTGATACTACAGAATTTGTTTATTTACGACATCACATCGCAAACTTCTAAAATTATCAGTGTTTCTTTACTATATTGTTCATGTATTATATACACAAACCTTCCCCTTGAATCACACTATCTATTAAAAAATCCGCATCAAAATCCGTTGCGTAAATTTAAAGATATAGGGACAGAGAAAGCGACTTTGTTTTATACTATGTAGTGATGGAACTCCTACGGCTCACAGTTAGAGTGCGATATGGGGCAGAATTTCTTACTATCTTTAGTCAAATTTTGTGTATGTGATGTGATGTCATATGATGTACGACATATATTAGCTCTTTTTCAAAGTTTTTTTTGCTGAGGTCGATTACAGCTCTTTCGAGGGATCCTTGTAGTTTATGCCGCATGACGTATTAAAGCCGCATTTTCGAAAGTCTATTTTTGCTTTATTCGCAAGTTTTCTTTGAAATTGTCCTCGAAGTATTTTGTGACTCATATAAATGGAACGCTTAATCTATCCATATTAAGAAAAAATAGTTAGTCAACATCAGCTTCACTTAAAATCAAAAAATAAATAAAAATTTTAACAAAAAGAAAAACCGACTTCAAACAAAACACTTTTTTAAACAAATGAATATGCACTAAAAAGTAATAAAAATAATTGCGTATTCAACATATTTTTTAGAGTCCTCCTAAGTAAAATGAAATGAAAAATATTAGACTACTTAAAAGTCGATTTACGATTATATAATGTAGTTATAATTATTGCTATATTTGGAGTCGGTGTCAGCCAAGAAAACCCTACAGTATATCTATCAAAAAACAATACGAGAATACTTTAACAAATATGATTTTTACAAATTACCTTTTTTACAATAATACATTGGATCAATCAAGGGGCTCGTATTGCTTATTTCTTTTGAGTTTTGGGGCAAGGGCACCGTGGCTGACACCGGCTCCAAATATACCAATAACTATAACTACGTTATATAATCGTAAATCAACTTTTAAGTAGTCTAATATTTTTCATTTCATTTTACTTAGGAGGACTCTAAAAAATATGTTGAATACGCAATTATTTTTATTTCTTTTTAGTGTATATTCATTTGATTAAAAAAGTGTTTTGTTTGAAGTCGGTTTTTCTTTTTGTTAAAATTTTTATTTATAAATGTAACTCGTTGTAAGTACGACAAAATCTTATAATTGGATTATAATATTTTTGAGTCATCCACTCAACATGGAGCAAGTGAGAGGCACGCGTGCTACGAGAAAGGGACGCAGCGGTCATTGCCCGAGCGACAGGGGGGGCACCGCGGCGGCCGACGCCCGTCTGGCGTCTGGGAGTCAGCTGAAACATCGCTCGACGCGCACACGCATGTGTTCACGTTCCCATCTTTCTTAATATTAACTTGTACTACGTTGATCGCGAAATACAACATTTTATACAGTCCACTTTCTTTTATTCTTCTCCACCGAGCTATCGACTCCAACCAATGGTGTTCTAGTAAACAGATATGTTATTAACGCGCAAAAAGTGAAGACTAGAAAACGTCCTAATTGGGACGTTTTCCTTTAGTCGTTTTACGTAGTAATATGTTATAATACATCATAATTGCGTAGTAATACGTTTTGCGTAATTAAAACATATAGTTATCCCTTTTACTTATTGTTTTTATCAAGCTATCCTTTTTACTTTTAACGAAATGTAAAAATAAACTAAAATAAACGGTCACCGGCGCGGCACACTTTTTTCTGTTGTTTAGTATGGATATAACATATCTGTTTATTAGAATATCATTGACTCCAACATTGATGATACGGCAACACTGCTCTGGGTGTCATGTCAAATTTAAATTAATTTTAAATATTTAAAATTATTTAGTTTTAAGTGTTTTAATATATATTTACGGTAGTAATTCTGGATTACAATTCTTAAAAACAGTGTCAATAGTTTGTGACGCAATACGCAACTAAATCTGAACAAAAGAAGAATCGAATCGACTGTCATACTCTAACGGCCGCTTAACTTGAAATCTTCTGCATAAACCCGGGGAGTATTTTGTTTTAAAGATATTTTACACGTTATAACCTAATTTGAACAAGGCTTGCATGTTGTGGATAGCATCTGTCTGCTCCTTTGGCGTGATTACTGTCTCACTTTGCTTGACAAATAGTTGGAAGCAAAGTTGAAGATTTTAACATAGTCCTCAGATAGTTCTCCACAATATATGTACTGTGCATAGGCCTCAGCTTATTTTGTAAGCTGTAATCCTTATGTTCAGTACTGAATTAATTAAAAACTAAATAACTATATAACTACATATTTAGAAAAATAAAATAAGAAATAATTAAAAACATTATATTATATGTGATTCACATAGTACTATTGTAATATTATACCAAATATCATATATAAGTTTGCCTTAATTCATTGCTATTACTTTAACTGACAAAATGTCAACCCTAGCAAAACTCAAGCCATAATTATTGGCAGCCGGAAACAATTATCAAACTCCTCCTTGCCTCTGATAATGTTTGACAATACTGTCATTCCTTATTGCGATTCTGTCAAAAACCTGGGAGTTTTCCTTGATAATAAATACTCTTAGCTGGACTCGCCATGTGAATGAAATCAGCAGGAAGGTGTTTGTCGCGCTGAGTTCTTTGCGTCGTCTTCGAAATTTTCTTCCCATTCCTACCAAAATTATGCTTGCACAATCTCTACTCTTTCCTATTTTGGATTATGCTGATACAAGCTTTGTGGACTTAACCGAAGACCAGTTAAATAAACACTTGAGAGACTTCAAAATACCTTTATTCGGTTTATATTTGGATTACGCAATTTCGACCACGTATCACAATTTCGTTCTCGTCTCAATTGACTACCCATTAGACTTCGCCGGAACATGCATGTCCTGTCTATTCTTTACTGTGTGTTGTTTCACCCTGTTACTCCCCCTTACCTGAAGGACTAATTTATATTTTTAAGAAAACCTGGAGAACATGCTCGTTCTATGAAGAGACTGATTTTAAGGGTGCCCGAACATAAGTCTATTTTTTATTAAAAAATCATTTACAGTTCAAGCTATTACGCTCTGGAACAACCTTCCTTTAAATATTCGGGAGGCCAAAACCTTATTTATTTTTAAAAAAACTTTTAAAAAATCACTTTCTATCTCAAATGCCTTTACACCAATGATTTCTTTTTTTCTGTTTTTTATTTTGTTAATTTATTTATTTTTTCGTTATATTTGAAGACATCGTTTATATTCTTACTCATTGTATTTAGATTTATATGTATATTTATTTATTTTATATGTATGTATTTATATGTATTGTATTTATTAATGGATATATAATTTGTGTATTCTATATTTATATTTATTTCATAGTTTTAATAATAGACTCATATTATTTTAGTTATTAGTAGAGCACCACCCACCTTATATTCTAAGACCTATCCTACACCTGTTGGTTGCCTGGAAGAGATCGCTATGTAGCGATAAGGTCGCCAAAATTGTACGCCTGTTATATCTAGGCCATATTTTTGTCATATGTATTTTTATTTCACTGTGTGGTGTACAATAAAGAATAAACTAAACAAAACTAAACTAGTTAGTAATAGTTGTTCTAAATATCTATAAGTATGTTAACGTAAAATTTTAAGAGAATTTAACTAAAAATACTTGAAGGTCATGTTACTGACAGTTAAACTCAAATTTCTTTAAATATAAACAATATAAATTATTTATACTTGTTTTAAACTCTTACATTTTTACTTACAGTCCTTGCGATTATAACGTATGGTATCGTATACTTAGTGTAATAATAACTGTACGTTTACGTACCTCTTGAAAATTTAATATAATATTTTTAAATAAAACTAGTTATAACGGATTGTAATCGCGTATATTAATTATTTTGGACATCCCGACGTTTCGAGCACTTTACAGCGTTCGTGGTCACGGGTAGACTAAGGCATTTGTCTATTTGAAGAACAAATAAATATTATTTGCAACTACTGCCAACGATTTCTCAATTGGTATCTTGAGTAACGTTCCGGTTGCACGCAGAAGGCACTGACTGTATATAAATTTTTAATAAGTGGATCCCAGGTGTGATCCCATATATATATATATATATATATATATATATAAAGTTTACATATATAAATACTTATAATATACATACATATACACAACTTAATATGCCAAAATTAGGAGATTGATAAAAAAATGCTGAATTGAATTAGAAGTGCGAATCGTGCACGGCAGAGTGCGAATCGTAGCGTCAAGAAAACAGGAATCAGCATAATCTATCAGAGGAAGCAAAAGAGATTGAACAAGAAGAGTTTTTGTTTTTGTAAGAAGGAAATATTGAAGAGGTTTAAGGGAGTGAAAGGAGAAATGAATCTTTTTACCTATCTCATTGATATGCTTGGACCAGGTCACTACTGAAAATAAGACCCAAATTTTTGGCATGCTCGGTATAATTGATTGGAATGCCGTTATATGCCAAAGGAGGAATGCTATTTAAAGAGAGACATTTATGCATATACCGACTTCCAACAATTAATGCCTGCGATTTTGCGGGATTCACGACAAGGCCAAAACTGTTAGCCCAATTGTGAATCCGTTTGAGGTCTTCGTTTATACCAGTAATAGCCGTAGTAACATCCACAACACTAAAGTGGCGATACAATTGTAGATCATCTGCATAAAGGTGAAACTTAGAAGAGACTACCGCTGATATAGTATTAATAAAGACGGAAAATAAAAGAGGGGATAGCACACTGCCTTGAGGAACGCCCGAATTAAGCGCGCTCCAATTTAAGCTTAATTCAGCCAACTGAATACACTGTGAGCGTCCTCGAAGATATGATTCAAACCAGATACACGCAGAGGATGACACGTTTAAAGATCGTAAAACGCATAAAAGAACATCATAATCTACCGAGTTAAATGCATTGCTAAAATCAAGCAATACAACTACAGTAAGTTGACGATTCTCCATAGCGTATCGAATGTCCTCCGTAACCTTTAGAAGCGCTGTAACCGTGCTGTGACCAGCTCGAAAACCAGACTGCCAAGGGTTCAGAAGACGATTAGACACGAGGTAAAACGCCAACTGTTCGTGAATGATATGTTCCAAAACTTTAGAAAGGAAAGGGAGGATTGAAATTGGTCTATAGTGTGAAGGAGAACTAGGGTTAGGTATTTTAGGTATAGGGATAATGTGAGCATTTTTCCATGCTGACGGAAAAGTGCAGGTATATATGGAGTAATTATACAAATGCGTCAGGACAGGAAGGAGCTCAGAGAGAATAGGGAGAATCATTCTGGAACAAATCGAATCACTACCAACTGCTGCTGATTTAATCGATGCTACATGTTTCTTTACATCATCTTCGGTAACTGGCTGAAGAGAGAAAGAAGAACATTGCTGTAATATATGTTTGGACAAGTCCGAAATAGTATTTGATTTAGTTGCATCGTCCAAAGCAATAGGAGATGTAGAAAAATGTGAATTTAAAGCATTGAGATCCACTAAATTGTCACCAGAAACGGGAACTTTACCAACACCGAAAGTTTTTAGGAAATATATAATATAGAAAAACCTGTTTACTGTCAGAATTATGAATAGTGTCGTGGATGTATCTACGCTCCGCTTCACGACATAATTTGTTGCATCGGTTTCGCAGTAATCTGTACCGGTCCAAGTTATCATCAGACGACCATTTTCTAAGGCGAGCTTTAGCTTTATCACGCTTAGACATCATTTCCTTTATTTCGGAAGTGATCCAGGGAGCTGGTCGGTGCTTCAACTTAACTCGCTTAATAGGAGCATGGCAATCATATAGGTCCATCAATTTGGTGTTAAAGAGGCTGACCTTCTTCTCGATGCAATTTTCGTCTAAGATAGGTGTCCAATCGATGTTACCAGCATCACGCTTTAGCTCGTCATTGTCGATTTGATTGAAGCTACGACGAAAGGTATATAAAGGTTTTCGTTTGGAATGGCGGACATTATAGGAGACAAATATGAGGTCGTGATAGGAGAAGCAGGAGGGTAATTGACTGTGGGTGGCAACATGATCAGGAAGAGAAACAATAATCAGGTCGAGAAGGTGTAGTATTAGGAAAGTGATGTGTAGTAGACAGAGGGAGGGAATGTAAGTTTAAGGACGACAGAATAGATAGAAGCTTATTCGAACGAGAATCATTTTTTATTAAACAGGTATTAAAATCTCCTAACAATAGAAGATGTTGGTACAAAGGACAAAGGTTGTTTAGGATATTGTCTAGGGAGGAGAAATAATCGATGTGAATTGAGGGACTATACAGGACATTTAGGAGTACTTTGGAGTGGCCAAGGATAATTTCAAGGAAAAGGCATTCAGCGGATTCGGAGTATTGGTTAGGAGAGGACAGTACAATCGTGTATGGGATTCCCGTTCTTAGATAAGTAGCAAAAAATCGGCATAATTATATATATATATATATATATATAAATTCAGAATGACTTAAGTTACTATATCTACTTTACTTAATTTATTTTACGAACTACGTTATTTAATTATATTTAAAAAAAATGCAACCAAATTTACATATCAATAACACCACTCAAAATTTAAAAAAATAAAATAAAATAAGAAATGCATTTTGCACTCATAAGTAGATATCTTAATAAGCATAGAAATCATTTTTTTGTAATAAGCTTTATAAATGCGCTGTCACTGTCATGTGTAACAGTGACATCCCGATATCGTATGTCACGTACAATGACAATGACGAGTGCAAATTACGAAGGAGCAATCGTTTTGTGTTTTTTCGCTTGCGTTAGTGTTGGTTAACACACGTGTTAAGAGATTTTGAGTGTTTACGTTTAGTTCTGTAGTGTTTTTTACTGTTAATAGTACTATTAGTTGATATTCGGGGTAGTGGTGTTACTAACATTTATTCATATTGTGAGTATTTGCTGTATTTTAATATTCTGTAGTTTTTAAGTTTTATAATGGAGGTTGATACTCCTCCCGAACCCCCTGATCCAGGTAGCTCAGTAGATTTAGTTTCCGACAATTGTTCTTCTCCTTCTTTACCTATTTCTCGTAAACGACAAAGTGGTAATGATTCGAATAATTCCGACTCGAACATTAAGAAAACGGTAATTCATCCCATATTTACACCCATCCTTCCTACTCTGAAGGCCCTAAGAGTTACTTAGACAGTGACAAAGGCCCTTTCATTGTTCATGTGTCCCGGGAAGTCTCTGATCCTGCTTCAGGAACTACTAAACGGACTATCAAATTTGGGCAATTTCTACATACTCACAAAATTAGTGGTATTATTAATGATGGTCTTAAAAATGTAGGACGCAATAAAATATCTGTTGAGTTTTCAACAAGCAAGGCTGCAAACTCCTTTCTAGCAAACCCTGTTATTGAAATGTGTAAATATAAAGCTATTGTACCGACTTTCAATATTACTAGAATGGGTTTGATTAAGGGTATTCCCGTGGACTGGACAATGGATGAATTAGCAACATCACTCGAACTTCCCTCTGGGTGTGGTTACGTTTTAAAAATCAGACGCCTTAACAGGAAAACTTTTACCGATGGTGTCATGTCATGTCTGTGGTTATCACATTTAGGGGGCAAATGCTTCCCAATAAAGTGTTTTCCTATCATACTTCCCTACCTGTAGAAATGTATAAACTTCCCACTATCCAATGCCTGAACTGCTGCCGTTATGGACACATAAAAACTCAGTGCCGATCACAACCTAGATGTTTTAAGTGCTCCAAATCCCACACAGGTGAGTCTTGTGATGTAAGTAAGGATAACGCCACTTGCTTACATTGCTCAGGTGTTAATTTTACTACGGATAAGGACTGTCCTGAATTTTCACGCCAACAATCCATAAAAATTGTTATGTCCCAAGAGAATGTGTCATATATAGAAGCATCCTCACGGTTCCCTCCTGTTCGTAGATCCTATGCAGAGATTGCAAAAGAGATGTTTACCCCTCCTATATATTCTCCAACTATCCCAAACAAATCTATCCCTTCACCTGTCAGATCCTATCGTAAGACTGTTATAAGTACTCCTCGCCCAAGATCACTGCTTGGAAAAGGATACGATAAACAGGCTCACCAATCCATTGTTAGCAATTGTCCCTCTACTACTCCCAATGGTTTTGCTCTCAACCAAAATACTCCTCTCCCCGTAAATAACAATCCCAACTTCTTGGAAATGTTAACGAAGATACTTCTAAGCATTATTTCAACCTGTAATGATATCCCTTTACCGTCCAACGTTGCTCAAGACTTAGGTCAACTATTCTCAATCCTGAAAAATGGCCCCAATCAGCTTCCTTCAATGGAACTGCAAGAGCGTTCGGCCTAAAAACACGAACTCGTCTCTCTAATTAATCTCCATAAACCTGTCATTATTGCCATCTCTGAAACTTCGTTGATCCCTGGATCCCGATTCCGGGTACCGGGCTTCTCCTGTTTGAGAGATGACAGTAGTGATGGTTATGCCGGGAGTGCCATTTTTATTCGGCACTCCCTTCCCTTTTCCCAAATCCCTCTATCCCTGTCCAGCCAGCATATTAATGCTGTTGCTGTCAGAGCCCTCAACATTTCTTTTCTTTCCCTGTATATCCCTCATCATAATCCCTCTTTAATTCCCGATTTATCTGCCATCTTCTCTAGTCTCCCTCATCCTATCCTTGTCATGAGGGATTTTAATGCCCACCATACCTCCTGGGGTTCACATTTTTGTGATTCGTTTGCTCTCTTGTTGATGGACATGTTTGATGATGCAAACCTCTGCATCCTCAATTATGGCTCACCAACACGTAGAGTATACCCCAACCAAAACCCAAAATCCGTTGTTGAGCTATCCCTTACCTCTCCTGCCCTTGCTTCTCAATTATCCTGGAATGTCCTATCATCCTCTTTTGGTAGTGACCACTTCCCTATCCTCCTTTCTTTAAATAACCGATCTATCCCATACTCCAACCCAAATCCTTTATTAAAATATAAATTAAAGCGTGTTAATTGGTCTGCATATGCTGAATCTGTTGACGACATGATTGACTCCCTCTTTGTGTCGCAAGACTATCGAAATGTCATCCTTTGCTACGACCTTTTCGTTAATGGTATTTTAACTGCAGCTGATCTCCATTTTCCAAAAAAACACATCTCAAAAAATCATTTGCTTTCCAGCCTCTGGTGGGATGAGGAATGCAAACGATTAACTGAACAGAGACTAGAGGCTGAAGAAACATACACTATGTGTATGTCTATGGATAATTTTAACAAGTATCAGATAATCGACGCCAAATTAAAACGACTGATTTCTAAAAAGAAAAAAGTCAGTTGGATTCAATTTTGTGAATCCCTGAGCCCTCGTTCCTCTTCCTCTTCAGTCTGGTCCCAACTTAAAAAATTCCGCCGTTGCCTTAACTCTGACAATCCTACCTCAAATACTCCTTCTGAGTGGCTTAATAATTTTGCTGAGAAGCTTGCCCCCCCCTTTGTCCCATATGAGGACAGTTTTCTAATTTCTACGCCAGCATCTACCTTGGATGAAATGGATGCCCCGTTCTCTTTTTCCGAACTTCAATGTACATTAAATGGTTTATCCGATTCGACACCTGGGGAAGATGGCGTTCCTTACTCTTTTATTTCCAAATTGAATGATAAAGCTAAACATTGTGTTTTAATTATTATTAACTCGGTTTTCATCAAAGGAATCATCCCGCAATCTTGGAAGTCACAAATTGTTATTCCCATTCTTAAACCGGGTAAGAACCCTTCCGATTGCAATTCTTATAGACCTATAGCTTTATCATCTACTTTGGCAAAGATCACTGAATATCTCTTGAAGAATCGCCTGGAATGGTTAATGGAAAGCAGAAACATACTTGCTCCCTCTCAATTTGGCTTTCGGAAGGGGACGAGCACTATTGATAGTCTAAGCATACAACAGACATTCGGATTGCCTTTGCAAAAGGAGAGTACCTTGTGGGAATATTTCTAGACATATCTTCTGCATATGATAATGTCCTTCTTCCGTTGCTCAGGCAGAAAATGCAACAGCTGAGTATTCCACCGAGGATAGTTCATTTCATATGTAATCTGTTAACTTGCAGATCAATAACGGTAAGACACCAACATCTCTCACTTCCCCCCAGATTCGTCTGGAAAGGTCTTCCTCAAGGCTCTGTACTCAGTCCTCTGCTTTTTAGCATATACACTCATGACCTCGATTTGTCTGTTAACAACTTTTGTAACATCCTCCAGTATGCTGATGACATTGACAATGACATTTTATATCATAGATCTAGTTCCGTTAAAAATTTATCATTTCGATTAAACTCTGCTTTGCATTACCTATCCCAATGGCTATGTGACCATGGCTTGTCGCTGTCGATAGCCAAAAGTCAATCAGTGATTTTTACGAAAAAAAGACGTATTCCTGCCTTTGATCTGTTTTATGAGGGTCAATGCATTAAATTTGTCGACAAAACAAAATTTCTTGGTATAATTCTCGATTACAAACTGAACGGAATTTCACACTCCGATTACATAGCCAAGAAATGTGAAAAATCAATTAATGCCCTTAGAGCAGTGTCTGGAGTCTGGTGGGGAGCTCACCCTTATACATTAAAATTGATCTATAACGCAATAGTTCGTAGTCATTTGGACTATGGACTGTTCGTTCTAGATCCTTTTAATAAATCAGCTTCAGAAAAATTAAATAAAATACAATATAAATGTCTCCGTATTATTTTGGGTGCGATGAAATCCACCCCTACTAATGCTCTGCAGGTTGAGTGTGTTGACCCTCCTCTACAGATAAGGAGGCAATATCTTTGTGACCGCTTTACCATCAGATTGTTACAGCTACCCACCCATCCTCTTCTGATTAGATCAGACAAACTATCCCACCTTTGGAACCCAGATAATCCGGCATCCCCATTCCTATTAAACAGTTTCCTCAGGTATACCAAACTCCCCCATCCACTTACCACTTTTCCCTCTAATCCTCTTTTTTCCTCTACCTCCTTTAAAGCACTTATTTATAATCCTCCGGTAATTACAAATCTTGGACTCGTAAAAGGTTCCCCTGATACTAATATCCAATTTCAAACAATTTTTCATCAAAATTGGCCTATTCATCTCCCTATATATACTGATGCCTCTAAGCTCTCGCCAACCGGCTGCGTTGGTGCAGCTTGTTGGATTCCTAAATTTAAAATAGCCCTATTATTTAAATGTCCCCCCGAAACCTCTGTATTCTCCGGTGAGGCCATCGCTTTACTGGAAGCCGTAATGTATGCCCAGTCACACAATAGTCAGCAAACAATTATTTTATGTGACTCACTAAGCTGTCTGTTAGCCATTAAAGAAAATCCTTTTCGTAGCAGATCAAGACTTTCAATCGTTTTTAAGATCAGAGAGGCCCTGTTGTCCTGTCATCAACAAGGGCTACAAGTCCTGCTGGTCTGGATTCCTAGCCATTCAGCTATATCTGGTAATGAGATGGCAGACTCATATGCTAAGATTGCTATCCAATCTGGTACATCTGAGCATTTTGCCAACACATCTCAGGATTTGCTTTCTCTTGCCAAAGCTGAAATGAATAAATCCTGGAATTCTTTTTGGGTTTCATCAAAACACAAACGTCAACAAACATTCAACATTTATAGGGCGAGGGACTTTAGGAGGGAGGAAGTCATAAATGGGACGAAGAAGTTTAGGGCAAAGGAACAGGATATGGGTTGCAGAGCCTTCGTCTAGGCCACATTCACACAGCGAGTGATCACGAACTCTGATTTTTGCTAGATGAGTAGGTGTGCATGAATGGCCGAGGCGTAACCGACAGATGGTGGAGGTGACCCAACGGCCAGCGTGCCTGTGAGATGAAAACCAAGGTCGCCTCGGAATTTCAGGTTGTAACGCCGAATAATATTTACCCTTGACCAATTTTGATGAAACCCAAAAAGAATTCCAGGATTTATTCCTTTCAGCTTTGACAAGAGAATCATGCAACATTCGATGATTGAATAAATTTCTGTATTTCGTTAGATGCGCCTACGAAATTCGTGCCGTTATCAGATGTTATCGTCCGCGGTTTGCCTCGACGCGCTATGAAATGATGTAGCGCGGCCATATAAGCATCAGTGCTAAGATCAGAGACGAGCTCCAAGTGCACTGCTTTTACTGCTGAGCAAACAAAGATGCACATATAAGATTTTATTAGTTTGCAACGGCGGCCTTTACGATCGGCTATCAAAACTGGCCCTGCGTAATCTACATAACAGTTGAGAAATGGAAATTCCAGATTAGTTCGAGCACTAGGTAAATGACCCATTAGAGGCTGTACATTTTGTGCTCTATTTTTGAAACATGTGAGGCATTTATTTACGGTAAGTCTAGATCAGTTTCTGCCACCTAGAGGCCAATAACTTTGTCTTATATGTGACAATAATAATTGTGGGCCGGCATGTAAAAGTTTTAAATGTTGCATATGAAATAAAAGTTTAGTAAAACTATGCTTACTACAAATTACAATGGGATGTTTTATGTTAAAATAGTAGGGGGAGTTGTCAAGCCTCCCGCCCACGCGAATGAGATTATGATTGTCAATGAATGGAGTCAAAGGAAGCAATCTACTTTTGCGTGGCAATTTCTGACCAGATTTTAAAAGTTTATACTCTTCAGGAAACATTTTAAGTTGACAATGAGGTATAATAGTGTTTATTGAATTTTGTATTTCTGTTGCAGAAAGATTGCCATGCATTTTATTTTTATGTTTTAAGTTATAAATAAATCTTTGTATATATGTAGATATTTTGTAAATTTTATTTAGGCTAGAACATTTTTCTAATAAGCAATTAATGATTGATGAATGCGTGATTGCGTCTGAATGATAAACGTATGAATGATTGCGACAATTACTAATGAAATGACTAACTACTTCCGGCAAATCGTGTTTCTCTGTGTTTGGCATTTTCGGCCACTCTTTTTCACCATGAAGTAAAAAAGAAGGACCGGACCACCACAGAGGTGTATCGTTTATTACGTCAGCACTGAGGCCACGGGAAACAAGATCCGCCGGGTTGTCCTTCGACGGTACGTAGCTCCAGGGGTGACCAGATGTGATTTCCAAAATCTCATTGACTCTGTTTTTAACAAAGGGTTTTAATTGATTAGAAGGAGTTGAAAGCCATCCTAGAACTATGGTAGAGTCACACCAAAAGCTACATCTATGAATAGGGATGGTAAGTGATTCCTGAACCCTAGTACACAGCCTTGCACCTAACAAAGCTCCGCAAAGTTCAAGCCTCGGTATCGTCGTGAACACGATCGTCGTCAAGGTTATCAGCTAGACTTGTGAGACACTTTGTAGCCCTAACGGGACTTCGGTGTAATGAAACTTGGACTGTAATAATAATTTATTCGCATACTAAAATTGCACGCAAGGACGATAAAGTGTCCGCCTAGTTGGCTGTCGCTCGCTGAGTGATCGGTGCATCGCGGCGCACGCGCAACGGGCCGCGAGCCCGCGCCCCGCGCCCTACGCCTCCCTCGTCGTCGGCATATGTGAAGCGCCGACACTTACCCTTAACCGATTTTGATGAAATCCAAAAAGAGCTCCAGGATTTAACCATTTGAACCTTCGCAAGAGTGAGCAAGTCTCTAGCGGAATTGACAAAATGCTCAGATGAGCCAGATTGAATAGCAGTCTTTGCATATGAGTCAGCCATCTCGTTTCCAATAATACCCGAATGACTTGGAATCCAGACGAGCAAAACTTGTAGACCCTGTTGATGACAGGACAACAGGGCGTCTCTGATCTTAAAAACGATAGAAAGTCTTAATTTGCTACGAAAAGGATTTTCCTTAATGGCCAACATACAGCTTAAAGAGTCAGATAAAATAATAGACTGAGGTATGTTGTGCGACTGGGCATACCTAATAGCTTCCAGTAAAGCAATGGCTTCACCTGAAAATATAGAAGTTTCTGGGGGGCATTTAAAAAGGAGTGCTATTTTATATTTTGGTATCCAACAAGCTGTGTGATAGTTTAGTGATAGTTTAGAGGCATCAGTATATATAGCGTGGTGATTTGGCCAATTTTGATGAAAGATTCTTTGAAATTGGATAGCAGTATCAAAATAACCTTTTATAAGACCGAGATTTGTGATAATAAGAGGATTATATAAAAGAGCATTAAATGAGGTGGAAAAAAGGGGATTAGAAAGAAAAGTGGAAAGGGGATGGGGGAGGTTGGTGTACTTGAGGAAACTGTTTAATAGGAAGGAGGATTTCGAACTGTCTGGGTTGTAAAGGTGGGATAATTTGTTTAATTGAGGCAATAGGGGATGGGAAGATAACTAACAATTTGATGACAAATCGGTCACATAAATATTGCCTCCTTATATGTTGAGGAGGGTCAACGCACTCAACCTGCAGAGCATTAGTAGGGGTGGATTTCATCGCACCCAAGATTATACGCAAACATTTGTACTGAATTTTGTTTAATTTTTCTGAAGCAGATTTATTGAAGGGATCTAGAACAAACAGTCCATAGTCCAAATGACTACGAACTATTGCGTTATAGATCAGCTTCAATGTATAAGGGTGAGCTCCCCACCGAACTCCAGATACTGCTTTAAGGGCATTGATTGATTTTTCACATTTCTTGGCTAAATGGTCAGAGTGTGAAATTCCGTTCAGTCGTTGATCGCGAATTTTGTTTTGTCTACAAAATTGATACGTTGACCCTCATAATACAAATTAATAGAAGGTATATGTCTCTTTTTAGTAAATATCACTGCTTGACTTTTGGCCAATGACAGCGACAAGCCATGGTCAGAGAGATTTAAATAAAACTAATTATAACGGATGAATCGCGTATATTAATTATTTTTAACATCCCGACGTTTCGAGCACTTTGCAGTGTTCGTGGTCACGGGTAGACTAAGATGACATTTGTCTATTTGAAGAATAAAGGAAATATTATTAACAACTACCGCCAACGATTTCTCAATTGATATCTTGAGTAACGTTCCGATTGCACGCAGAAGGCACTAACTGTATCTTTAGGTCTTGCAGTCTGTTGGATTTGGGATTTTAAATTTTTAATAAGTGGATCCCAGGTGTTAGAAAGTCTCCAACCATCTTCTCTATTGAAGTTCGGATGTTTTTGAATTTCAATAGCCTCGCGTATCATTCTAGGAATGAATCTGTGTTCTCTAGCGAGGATCTGTGGTTTATCAAATCGGATAAAATGGTTAGGTTTATCCAGAGCATGTTCACAGACTGCAGACTTTGAAGAACGCCTATTTTTGACATCTCCTATATGTTCCTTGACCCTGGTACCGATACTTCTCTTTGTTTGGCCTATGTTAGATAAACCACACTCACAATCGAGTTTATATACTCCTGCAGTTTGCAAAGGAGTATTACTCTTGATAGGTCTCAAGAACTGGTTCACTTTCTTATGAGGCTTGTAAACGGTTTTAATCGAAGCTCGCTTCAAGATGTTGCCAATCCTGTCTGTAACTCCCTTCACATATGGTAGAAATGCAGGTTGTCGCTCAACTGTGGGTGGCTTGATACGCCTTCTGCGATGCTGGCGAGGCACGGGCAGCTTGTTCTGGTGGAGTGCAAGCTTGACCTGACGTAGCTCGTCCTCTAGGTGTTCAGCATCACAGAGATGGTGGGCTCTCTGAAACAAAGATTTGCCAGCGGTAGCTAACTGACTAGGGTGGTGGTGCGAGTCACCATTGAGGTATTTGTTGGTGTGTGTGGGTTTCCAATAAACTGTGTGACTTAATATATTATCAGGATTCTTGATAATAAGGAAATTAAATCTGGACAAAAAATCACTCGTGCCTACATGTGCAAAGCCGCCAAAACTGTATGGGTTACCTAAGATCCATAAAACTGGTGCTCCGCTGCGTTCTATTGAAGCCAAACCGATACACCAACATATAGATTGGCTCAACACATAGCAAGGATATTATCACCCCTCCGAGGACACACTGCGGCGTATGTCAAGGATTCTTACCAGTTTGTTGGTGAAATCAAAGACCTTAAATTAACCAACAACGAGACAATGGTTAGTTTTGATGTCCAGTCATTGTTTACATGCTTACCCATACAAGACTGCATCGAAATTGTCAAGAGGAAGCTACAGACACACAACATGCCTATTGAATATACAGAGCTGTTACATCACTGCCTCACATCAGGTTATTTATTGTGGAATGATGAATTCTATGTACAAGTTGACGGGGTAGCCATGGGTTCTCCAGTATCCCCCGTGGTCGCCGATTTATTCATGGAAGACCTGGAGGAGAGGGCTCTTCGCTCCGGACCAATAACACCTAGGTTTTATAAACGGTACGTAGATGACACTTTCACAATATTACCTAGTGATCTGACATCTGCATTTTTAGTACATCTTAATTCTATAAATAATAAATAAAATTTTAACAAAAAGAAAAACCGACTTCAAACAAAACAGTATTTTAAAACAAATTAAAATGCACTAAAAAGTAATAAAAATAATTGCATATTTAACACATTTTTGAGAGTCCTCCTAGGTAAAATGAAATGAAAAATATTAGACTACTTAAAAGTCGATTTACGATTATATAATGTAGTTATAGTTATTGTTATATTTGGAGCCGGTGTCAGCCACAGGCACACGCTTCAACAATCAAAAGAAAGAAGCGATACGAGCCTCTTGATTGACTCAGTATAATATCGTATAAAAGGTAATTTGTAAGAAACATTTCTTAAAGTATTCTCGTATTGTTTTTTGATAGGTATAGTATAGGGTTGGCTGACACCGACTCCAAATATAGCAATAATTATAACTACATTATATAATCGTAAATCGACTTTTAAGTAGTCTAATATTTTTCATTTCATTTTACCTAGGAGGACTCTCAAAAATGTGTTAAATATGCAATTATTTTTATTACTTTTTAGTGCATTTTAATTTGTTTTAAAATACTGTTTTGTTTGAAGTCGGTTTTTCTTTTTGTTAAAATTTTATTTATTTTTTGATTTTAAGTGAAGCTGATGTAGACTAACATTACTTTCTTAATATGGATAGATTAAGCGTGCCGTTTATATGAATCAGAAACTACTTCAGGGACAATTTCAAAAGAAACTTTCGAATAAAGCAAAAATAGACTTTCGAAAATGCGGCTTTAATACGTCATGCGGCATAAACTACAAGGTACCACCCTCGAATGAGCTGTAATCGACCTCAGTAAAAAAATTTTTGCAAAAGAGCTATTCGTATGCTATGTGATACATCATATGACATCACATCATATACACAAAATTTGATTAAAGACAGAAAGAAATTCTGCCCCAAATCGCACCCTAACTGTAAACCGTTTAGGAGTTCCGTCAATACATAGTATAAAACAAAGTCGCTTTCTCTGTCCCTATATCTTTAAAACTACGCAACGGATTTTGATGCCGTTTTTTTTAATAGATAGTGTAATTCAAGGGGAAGGTTTGGGTATATAATAAATGAACAATATAGTAAAGAAACACTGACAATTTTAGAAGTTTGCAATGTGATGTCGTAAATAAACAAATTCTTTAGTATATTTAGTATCAGTATTGCACCCGTTAGAAGTCGGGGCGGGTCGCTAGTTGATTATAATATTCGATTATGACAATTACATGAACATAACAACGTTCCGGAAGGTGATTCAAATATCCAAGTAACCCATAAATAAAAGATTCGACCGAGTATTGCTAACGTGCTCCTCAGAATTGCTCCGTTCCCTCCCGTTCCCTTAATTTGTCATGGATCTTGTGCTCAGAACCTTACCAAACTTTCACCAAACTACCCTTAAAGTATATCCTTTATAATAAAAAAGAATCATCAAAATTGGTTAACGTGATTTTGAGTTATTCACCTATTTGTCGCGCATATACATAATGCAAATTTAAGACTTATGTCGTTTTCAAACGGATACCATCATCGGAAAAAAATAAAAAAAAACGGAACCCCACGGGAAGCACTACCTTTCAAACAAAAAAAAAATTATCAAAATCGGTCCACCCAGTAAAAAGTTATGAGGTAACAAACATAAAAAAAAAAAAAAAAATACAGACGAATTGATAACCTCCTCCTTTTTGAAGTCGGTTGAAAACATTCAATTTACTATGGAATTAGAGGCAAATAATTCTTTAGCTTTCCTTGACATCCTTATTATCAAGAACCCTGATAATATATTAAGTCACACAGTTTATAGGAAACCCACACACACCAACAAATACCTCAATGGTGACTCGCACCACCACCCTAGTCAGTTAGCTACCGTTGGCAAATCTTTGTTTCAGAGAGCCCACCATCTCTGTGATGCTGAACACCTAGAGGACGAGCTACGTCAGGTCAAGCTTGCACTCCACCAGAACAAGCTGCCCGTGCCTCGCCAGCATCGCAGAAGCCGTATCAAGCCACCCACAGTTGAGCGACAACCTGCATTTCTACCATATGTGAAGGGAGTTACAGACAGGATTGGCAACATCTTGAAGCGAGCTTCGATTAAAACCGTTTACAAGCCTCATAAGAAAGTGAACCAGTTCTTGAGACCTATCAAGAGTAATATTCCTTTGCAAACTGCAGGAGTATATAAACTCGAATGTGAGTGTGGTTTATCTAACATAGGCCAAACAAAGAGAAGTATCGGTACCAGGGTCATGGAACATATAGGAGATGTCAAAAATAGGCGTTCTTCAAAGTCTGTAGTCTGTGAACATGCTCTGGATAAACCTAACCATTTTATCCGATTTGATAAACCACAGATCCTCGTTAGAGAACACAGATTCATTCCTAGAATGATACGCGAGGCTATTTAAATTCAAAAACATCCGAACTTCAATAGAGAAGATGGTTGGAGACTTTCTAATACCTGGGATCCACTTATTAAAAATTTAAAATCCCAAATCCAACAGACTGCAAGACCTAAAGATACAGTTAGTGCCTTCTGCGTGCAACCGGAACGTTACTCAAGATATCAATTGAGAAATCGTTGGCGGTAGTTGTTAATAATATTTCCTTTGTTCTTCAAATAGACAAATGTCATCTTAGTCTACCCGTGACCACGAACACTGCAAAGTGCTCGAAACGTCGGGATGTTAAAAATAATTAATATACGCGATTCATCCGTTATAATTAGTTTTATTTAAATGTGTAATAATCGCGAAAATTTAAGACAACATGGTCAGAGAGCCATTGGTATAGGTAATGCAAAGCAGAGTTTAATCGAAACGTTAAATTTTCAATGGAGCTAGATCTAAAATACAAAACAGTGTCATCAGCGTACTGGAGTATGTTGCAAAAATTGTTAACAGACAAATCGAGGTCATGGGTGTATATGCTATAAAGCAGAGGACTGAGTACTGAGCCTTGAGGAAGACCTTTCCAGACAAGTCTGGGGGGAAGAGAGTGATGTTGGTGTCTTACCGTTATGGATCTGCAAGTTAACAGATTACATATGAGATGCACAATCCTCGGTGGAATACTCAGCTGTTGCATTTTCTGCCTGAGTAACGGAAGAAGGACATTGTCATATGCAGAAGATATATCAAGAAAAATTCCCCCAAGGTACTCTCCTTTAGTAAAGGCTATTCGAATGTCTGTTGTAAGTATGCTTAGACTGTCAATGGTGCTCAACCCCTTCCGAAAGCCAAATTGAGAGGGAGCAAGTATATTTCTGCTTTCCATTAACCATTCCAGGCGGTTCTTCAAAATATGTTCAGTGATCTTTGCCAAGGTTGACGATAAAGCTATCGGTCTATATGAGTTGCAATCTGAAGGGTTCTTACCCGGTTTAAGAATCGGGACAACAATTTGTGACTTCCAAGATTGCGGGACGATTCCTTTGATAAAAACCGAGTTAATTATATTTAAAAACAAGTTTTCGCTTTATCGTTTAATTTAGAGATAAAAGAGTAAGGAACGCCATCTTCCCCAGGAGTAGAATCAGATAGACCATTTAAAGCACAATTAAGTTCAGAAAAAGAAAAGGGGGCATCCATTTCATCCAAAGTAGATGCTGGCGTAGAATTTAGAAAACTGTCCTCATGAGGGACAAATGGGGGGGCAAGTTTGTCAGCGAAATTGTTAAGCCACTCAGAAGGAGTATTTGAGGAAGGATTGACAAAGTTAAGGCAACGGCGGAATTTTTGAAGTTGGGAGCAAACTGCAGAGGAAGAGGAACGAGGACTCAGGGATTCACAAAAATGAATCCAACTGACTTTCTTCTTTTTAGAAATTAGCTGTTTAAATTTTGCGTCGATTCTCTGATACCTACTAAAATTATCCATTGACATACACAATGTGTATGAAACTTCAGCCTCTAGCCTCTGTTCAGATAATCGCTTGCATTCCTCATGCCACCAAGGGGTGGAAAGCAAATGAGTTTTTGAGATGAGCTTTTTAGGGAAGTGAAGATCAGCTGCAGTTAAAATGCTATTAAGGAAAAGGTCATAGCAAACAATTACATCCCCATAGTCTTGTGAAACAAAGAGGTTGTCGATCATGGTATCAACAGACTCAGCATATGCAGACCAGTTAACATTTTTTAACTTATATTTTAATAAGGGGTTTGGATTGATATGGGGAATGGATCGGTGATTTAAACTTGAGAGACTTGAGAGGATAAGGATAAGTCTACAGCGGATTTTGGGTTTTGGTTAGGGTAGACTCTACGAGTTGGTGAGCCATTATTGAGGATGCAAAAGTGTGCATCATCAAATATGTCCATCAACAAGAGAGCAAATGGGTCACAGAAATGTGAACCCCAGGAGGTGTGATGGGCGTTAAAATCCCCCATTACAAGGATAGGACTAGGGAGACAGGAAATGATGGCAGATATATCAGGCATTACAGCTGGATTAGGATGAGGAATATACAGGGAAAGAAAAGAGATGTTAAGGGATCTGACAGCAACAGCATTAATATGCTGGCTGGGAAGGGATAAGGGAATTTGGGAAAAGGGAAGGGAGTGCCGTATAAAAATGGCACTCCCTGCATAACCATCACTTCTGTCATCCCTCAAACAGGAGAAGCCTGGGACCCGAAATCGGAATCTAGGGATCAACCATATTTCAGAGATGGCAATAATAATAGGTTCATGGAGGTTTATCAGTGAGAGGAGTTCATGTTTTTTAGGACGGACGCTCTTGCAGTTCCATTGAAGGAAGCTCATTGGGGCCATTGTGAAGGATGGAGAATAATTGACGTAAGTCTTGAGCAACGTTGGACGGTAAGGGGATATCATTACATGTTGAGATAATACTTAGAAGTATTTTTGTTAGCATTTCTAAGAAGTTAGGATTGCTATTAAGAGGATTAGGAGTGTTTTGACTGAGAGCATAGCCATTAGGAGCAGAAGAGGGACAATTACTAATGATCGACTGATGGGCCTGCTTATCATACCCTTTACCCAGAGGTGATCTTGGGCGAGGAGTACTTATAACAGTCTTCCGATAGGACCTATTAGTTGTAGGGATAGGTTGACTTGGGATATTTGGAGAATATGTGGGAGGGGTAAACATCTCCTTTGCAATCTCTGCATAAGATCTACGTACAGGAGGGAACCGGGAGGATGCTTCAATATAAGATATGTTATCCTGAGACATAACAATTTTAATCGATTGTTGGCGAGAAAACTCAGGACAGTCCTTGTCTGTTGTAAAATGATTACCAGAGCAGTAAGTAAGCAAGTGGCATTATCCTTAGTTACACTACAAGACTCACCTGTGTGGGATTTGGAACACTTATAACACCTAGGTTGAGATCTGCACTGTGTTTTAATATGACCATAACGACAGCAATTAAGGCATTGGATAGTGGGAAGTTTGTAGGTTTCTACTGGAAGGGATGTATGGTAGGAATATACTTTTAAAGGCAGAATTTGCCCTCTAAAAGTAATAACAACAGATTGGGTAGGAACCCATGTTTTTACATTGTCATTACTTATCATTACATAACAATAACTATAACTACGTTATATAATCGTAAATCGACTTTTAAGTAGTCTAATATTTTTCATTTCATTTTACCTAGGAGGACTCTCAAAAATATGTTAAATATGCAATTATTTTTATTACTTTTTAGTGCATTTTTTATTTGTTTTAAAATAGTGTTTTGTTTGAAGTTGGTTTTTCTTTTTGTTAAAATTTTATTTATTAACACCATCGTTAATAATTCCCTGAATTTTATGTGTGTGCAGAAATTGTCCAAATTTAATTGCTCGGATAGTAGTTCCTGAGGCTGGGTCAGACACTTCCCGGGACACTTGAACGATGAAAGGACCCTTGTCATCGTCAGAATATATTTTAGGGCCTTCAGAAAAGGATGGGTGAGTATAAATGGTTTGGATAGAGGGATTTGCCGAATTTGGATGTATTAATGTTTTTTTTAGGATTAGTATCGGAATTAATTGATTCGTCAACTTGGCGTTTTCGAGAGACAGGAGTAGAGGTAGGACAAAGCGTATCGGTCTTTGTTTGTAATGAGCCACCCGGATCCGGGGGTTCAGGCGGAGGATCAACCTCCATTATAAAACTTACAAGCTAAAAATTATTAATATACTATAAATATTCACAAGATTTAAAAATATTAGTAACACCACTTAACCCAACTACCAACTAAAGCACTAATAACTATAAAATATACTACAAAACTAAACATAAACACTCAGAATCTCAAAACACGTGTGTTAACCAACGCTAACGCAAACGAAAAAAAACCGAGACCGACTGAATACTGATTATTGACAGTGACGGTTTGACATTATAGTTGCGTTCAGAATTACTTTTTTTGTGGAGTGAGAGCCTACAGCAAAAAAAATGGGGTCCGAAGTTTTAACTGAATAGATATTGTTTTACTGCTCTTATATCTGTATTAATTTGCTAGAGTTAATGTTAATAGATAACATATTTTAGTTGCATTATTCTTTAATTAAACTATCGTTGTTTTTTTTTCTGGTCTATGCAAAGTGTATCGTAAGTTTAATTTTTGTACAGTACAACTGGTAGGTAGTCTATGATATTTCTATTTTTGATAACTTAATTTAGTTATTATTTTTATTAAGGTTTTTGTTTTGTATTAATTTTTTTCTTTTTTTTCATCTTATTTTTTTTATATTTGTAATTATATTTAATTATTTATTATGTCGTCTTACAGCAGTACACAAAGTGACCTTTATATGTCTCTGTCGTCGTCTGACGAAATGTCCGATGAAGAAAGTTTCCACAGTACATCTCCTCCTTCACTTATTGTCACCCTTAGTTTCACCCGAAAAATTTTAATGTTATCAATCAAAATCAATCAAATCAAAATCAAAATAAATTTTATTCAAGTAGCCTTTTATAAGCACTTTTGAATCGTCATTTTACAATTAAGTGAAGCTACCACCGGTTCGGAAAGTAGATTATACCGAGAAGAACCGGCAAGAAACTCAGTAGTTACTCTTTTTTAACATTTAAATAATACAACGTCATGTTAATTAAATACAATTATTTCAATTAATGTATCCTGCTTGGAAGTCAACAGGTATTAACTCCACGCTTTTTTATCATCTACGAAATCTTGTATCGAATAATATGCTTTTTCTACCAATGTATTTTTTACAAACGATTTGAATTTACTAAACGGCAAAGTTAAAAATTTCTGCGGAATTTTATTATACAAACGGATACCTTGCCCCAAGAAGGATTTATTGACTTTGCGGAGTCGGAAACTTGGCGTTATAAGCTTATCCTTACTCCTAGTGCAAATACAATGATTATCACTAATTTTATCAAAGTGATTAATGTTACTGTGAATATACATAATATTTTTGTAAATATATTGCGACGCAACAGTGAGTATTCCCACTTTGTTAAAAACATCCCGAAGAGATATAGTGGTAGTGCCACGCTGTATACCTTCGGGTTACAGCCGAATGGGCCGGCACGCCCGGGGAAGTACCACTCTCTCACTTAAAATCGGCGTAAAGTGGTGGCTATGCTACCGCGTTTCGTCCGGTAAGTGAGAGTTCCGGAGGCCCAATCCCCCTCCCCCCCAAAACTTGATGGTTGTGCAGAATTTGGTTAAATTACCCCAGGAGGGTACCATCAGCGACAGCGGTGGAGAATCCCTCTGGGCATCCATGCTCAGGACATACACCACCTGAGCAGGGATGCCCAGGCTGCCCTCCGAATTCTGGGGGGGGGGGGGCAATTTTGCGCTCGCCACTGTTCGGGGCAAGCGGAGCAGGCATCATAAGGCAACCCCTACCACCCTCGCTGTGGACTTCTGCAACATAAGGGGACTCAACTCCAACCTCAACGCCGTTCACTACCATCTGGAAACGGCGAAGCCGGCCTTGCTCTTTCTAACCGTGACCCAGATATCTTCTCCTGCCGATACGACTTTTCTCTCGTACCCTGGGTACAAATTGGAACATTCTTTTATACCACGAGCTGGGGTATGCGTTTACGTCAGAGATGATATCTGTTCTCGACGCCTCGGCAGCCTTGAAGGACAGGACCTATCGATTATCTGGCTGCGTGTAGACTGCGATGACCATCCGCGAATCTATGCGTGCCTTTATAGGTCCCATAGCGGTAATGCCGAAACCGACTGGTTGAGCACGTCCAAATGGCTACAGATTCCGTGCTGCAGCAGATTCCATCCGCAGAGATCATTATTCTGGGTGACTTTAATGCTCACCACGCAGAATGGCTCGGCTCACGCACCACCGATCATGCGGGTAGATCTGTTCTAGACTTCGCTCCAGCATATGATCTGACACAACTGGTCAACTCGCCAACGCGAATACCGGATGTGGAGGATCATACACCTTCCCTGTTGGACGTTCTGCTGACTTCGCATCCGGATGGCTATCAGGTTATCGTCGATCCCCCTCTGGGCTCGTCTGACCACTGTCTCGTCCGGAGTACAGTGCCGGTTGTGCGGTACTCACGGCCTCGCTTTGTTGGGTGCCGCCGAGTATGGCACTACAAGTCAGCAGATTGGGATGGGATGCGGTCTTTTTTTGCATCTTACCCATGGGGGCAGATTTGTTTCTCGCCGGATGATCCGAACGCTGCTGCTGACTCTGTTGCCGATGTGGTGCTTCAAGGTATGGAACTATTCATTCCTTACTCTGCAGTACCCATCGGTGGCAAGTCCCAGCCTTGGTTTGGTCGCTTCTGCAAAACGGCATCACGCCGAAAGTGGGAACGCTATCAAACCTGGGCTAATGCATCTGCGTCTCGTGATGTACATACCAGCGCATTCAAAAAGGAATATAACTCTGCCTCTAGGTCCCTCAAAAACATGATTGCTAGGGCGAAGACGGAGTACATTGGCAGAATTGGCGAGAGACTGGTGCGTCTCCCTTCAGGAACACGAGCGTTCTGGTCTCTCGCTAAGGCTGTCTTAGGGAATTTCTGTCAGCCCTCTTTTTCATCTCTGCACAGGGACGGTGAGTCATTGGCCCATACCGCGAAAGAGAAAGCTGATCTTTTAGGCTCTCTCTTCGCGTCGAACTCGACTCTGGATGACCAAGGAAAATCTCCACCAACAATTCCGCGGTGCGATACCACGATGCCGGAGGTTAAATTCCGGCAAAGTGCAGTTCGTAAAGCACTTCTTTCCTTGGACATTCATAAGTCGAGCGGACCCGATGGTATCCCTCCTATCGTGCTACGGACATGTGCTCCCGAGTTGACACCGGTCTTAACGCATCTTTTCCGGCAATCCTACACATTAGGCGTCGTCCCGAATTCCTGGAAGACAGCTTTGGTGCATCCGATCCCTAAAAAAGGCAACCGCTCAGGCCCGTCCAATTATAGGCCTATAGCCATCACCTCCTTGCTCTCCAAGATAATGGAGTCCCTTATTAACTGCCAGCTCCTGCGGTACCTAGACGTGAATCAGCTGATTAGTGACCGCCAGTACGGTTTCCGTCGGGGTCGCTCAGCCGGTGATCTTCTAGTTTATCTTACTCACAGGTGGGCTGAAGCAGTTGAGAGCAAGGGGGAGGCATTAGCAGCCAGCTTGGACATAACGAAGGCCTTCGATCGTGTATGGCACAAAGCGCTTCTTTCGAAGCTTCCTTCCTATGGGCTTCCCGGGAAATTATGCAATTGGATTACCAGCTTTTTGGCAGATCGGAGCATCAAGGTCGTTGTCGACGGTGCATGCTCTGACTTAAAATTCGTCAATGCTGGTGTTCCACAAGGCTGCGTTCTATCACCCACTCTGTTTCTCCTGCATATCAATGATTTGTTGCAAATCGGGGACATTCATTGCTATGCAGACGACAGTACCGTTGACACCTTATACACCGGCCGCGCTAATATTTCTCGGGAAAACGTCGAAGAGAACCGGAACAAACTTGTGTCTGAAATCGAGTCTTCATTAAACGAAGTCTCGAATTGGGGCCGGCTAAATCTAGTCCATTTCAACCCCAAAAAGACGCAAGTTTGCGCGTTAACCGCCAAAAAAACACCATTTGTCGTATCTCCACGATTTGAGAACATTCCGATAGCCGCTACAGGTAGTATCGGAATACTTGGCGTTGATATTTCGAGCCTCGTTCAGTTCCGCGGTCAATTGGAAGGCAAAGCCAAATTGGCTTCAAAAAAGCTGGGCGTGCTCAGCAAGGCGAGACAGTATTTCACGTCGGCCCATCGCCTTAAACTTTACAAGGCGCAAATTCGGTGCTCCCCAGTACCAGGTCCTTCCATTTGACCGCATCCAACGTAGAGCGGCTCGAGTTATCGACGATCAAGCCCTTTCCGATCTCCTTGATCCTTTGGCTTTGCGTAGAGATGTCGGATCACTCTAAATCTTCTACTGAATTTTTCACGGGGAATGTTCCGAGGAATTGTTCGGATTAATCCCGGCTGCTGAATTTCACCATCGGACATCTCGCCAAAATTCTAAGTGTCACCCGCACCACCTTGATGTCCGAAAATCCACAACAGCGCGATTTCTCAGACATTTTCTGCCTCGCACAACCACTTTGTGGAACCAGCTTTCGCCGGCGGTTTTTCCGAACCGATACGACATGGGAACCTTCAAGAAAAGAGCGTACTCGTTTTTGAAAGGTCGTTTGAAAGGTCGGCAACGCACCTGCAAGCCCCCTGGTGTTGCAGATGTCCATGGGCGGTGGTAGTCACTTTCCATCAGGTGAGCCTCCTGCTCGTTTGCCACCTATGCCATAAAAAAAAAAGAGTTTCTAGCTGCAAGATTATAAATAAACCGGATTGCTCTCTTTTGTAAAATAAAGACAGATTCTGTTTCCAGTCTTAAAAAGTGGTAAAACTTTACTACATTTTAACAAGTTAGGAAACGAACCCGTGTCCAAACTCTTGTTAAAAATTACTGCTATATACGGAGCAATATCGTATATGATGTTATTAAAAAAATTTACCGAAATGCCCCATATGTCGTTAGTTTTTTTAATATTTACAGTTTTAAATACTTTTATGACATCTATTGCAGAAACCGTTTCAAATGAAAAATCAATAACGCATTTAGAAATATATGATTCTTATATATGATTCCGAGATATTTGGTATTTCCTTATACTAGAGAAACGAGGAGAGGTGGTGGAATATTAGTTTACGTAAGAAATTATTTACAATACACTACGGAAATACCACGACTACAATATAAGTCAGCAGAAATAATTCATGGAAAATTGAGAAACGGAAAAAATAATATGCATATTTTAGCTATATATAGACCACCACACATTACTAAACAAAATTGCATAACAGAAATAGACACTACGCTGAAAGATATCCCATTGAGTGAAGAAATAATATTGATAGGAGACATCAATATCGATTTATTTCACGGTGCAGACTCACAAGTAATTGCCTACAAAACCATGTTGTGTGATAACGGGCTCCAGAGTGCAATACCTTCGACAGGTACATCGCGCGAGGCGATCGTGGACGGCCGAGTGACGTCATCGAACATTGACCATGTGCGCGTGAGAGCCAGCCGTGCCCGGCCGCTGGATGCGCGCGCGCATCTGCTAATGTGCACCCTAACGGTTCACTATATAGTTGGAATTAGCTTGACTGCGGCGGGTAATGGAAATGTGAATAATAGTTGTCATAGTAAAACTGTTTTAAACGAAAAGACGATAAGTGTTAGTTTAAAAACAATTAATTGGGCGGAATTATTAGAAATAAGTTGTCCTCTGTTGTTGTAGGAAAAACTGTATTGCATTTTTGCTAGTATTTATGAAAAAAAGTAAAATGCATATAATATCTAAAGGGAAAAGAATCACGCAACCCTGGGTTAATAGTGTACTTAGATAAATAAAAATTTTAACAAAAAGAAAAACCGACTTCAAACAAAACACTATTTTAAAACAAATGAATATGCACGAAAAAGTAATAAAAATAATTGCGTATTCAACATATTTTTTAGAGTCTTCCTAAGTTAAATGAAATAAAAAATATTAGACTACTTAAAAGTCGATTAACGATTATATCATGTAGTTATAATTATTGGTATATTTGGAGCCGCTTTCTCTGTCCCTATATCTTTAAATCTACGCAACGGATTTTGATGCGGTTTTTTTTTAAAAGATAGTGTAATTCAAGGGGAAGGTTTGTGTATATAATACATGAACAATATAGTAAAGAAACACTGATAATTTTAGAAGTTTGCGATGTGATGTCGTAAATAAACAAATTCTGTAGTATATTTAGTATCAGTATTGCACCCGTGCGAAGCCGGGGTGGGTAGCTAGTTGATTATAATATTCGACTATGATAATTACATAAACATAACCACATTACAGAAGGTGACTCAAATATCCAAATAACCTATAAATAAAAGATTCGACTGAGTATCGCTAACGTGCTCCTCAGAATTGTTCCGTTCCCTTCCGTTCCGTTACTTTGTCATGGATCCTGTGCTCAGAACCTTACCAAACTTTCACCAAATTACCCTTGAAGTATATATTTTATAATAAAAAAAGAATTATCAAAATTGGTTAACGTGATTTTCAGTTATTCACCTATTTGTCGCGCATATACATAATGCAAATTTAAGACTTATGTCGTTTTCATATGGATACCATCATCGGAAAAAAATAAAAAAAAAAATGGGACCCCACGGGAAGCAATACCTTTCAAACAAAAAAAAATTATCAAAATCGGTCCACCCAGTGAAAAGTTATGAGGTAACAAACATAAAAAAAAAATACAGACGAATTGATAACCTCCTCCTTTTGGAAGTCGGTTGAAAAAAATAGAATATAGGGATTCTCTATTCAGAATATGGAAATCGGCGCCCAATAATATGAATAATAGATTAATATATACGCGATATAGAAATAAAGTAAATAAACTAGTAAATACTGCTAAAAATAAATACAGACAAAATCAAATAGAGAAATGCTACAATGATTTTAGGAAAATTTGGTCAATTGTAAACACGTGGACAGGTAAACAGAAAACGAGACTGGACGATGTAATTATAAAATACTTAGGGAAAACTGATACTACATTAAATATTTGTAATAAATTTTCTAACACTTTTACAGGTGAAATACAATAAATAAAAAATATCTGTGATAACTACTTTTTGGATAGAAGTTCCTATGTAAACACCAAGTAATGTAACCTTTTATTTTAAGAAAGTAGATGCTTACTTAGTAGAAAAATATAATCCTCCTTGATATTATCGCTCCCGTGATCACATATATTCTTAATGAATGTGTCTCATGCTGTGTATTTCCTGAAGCATGGAAGAGCGCTAATGCCGAAGAGAGCTAATCCTGTTACCTTTTCTGATTTTCATCCTATCGCTATATTACCCTTCCTGTCAAAAGTTCTCGAAAAACTTATTCACTTTCAATTAAATCTCTTCCTAAACAAGAACAACTTGCTTAATCCTTTCCAATCTGGTTTTCGCCCAGGACATGGTACGGTTACTGCCCTTATAAAAGTTACCGATGACATTCGATTAGGCATGGACAGTAAACAGCTCACTGTAATGACTTTGTTGGATTTCAGCAATACTTTCAATAGTGTTGACTTTGATGTCCTACTTAGTCAGCTGCGCTCTCTTAACGTATCTCTTGCAGTCATTGACTTGTTTCACAGTTATCTTCGTGGTCGTCGACAACGTATTCGCACTGATGATACTTACACATCGTGGTGCGATATTTATGCTGGCGTACCACAGGGCGGCGTTTTTTCACCGTTACTTTTCTCTATTTTCATTAATTCTATTACTCACAAACTTTCTTCTCTCTACCACATGTATGCAGACGGTGTCCAAATTTACACCCAGTCGACTGTGGAGAATCTTCCGTTGGCAATAACAAGGATGAATAATGACCTCAATATCATTCTTGAATGGAGTAAAACTTTTGGTCTTAATGTCAACCCTAGCAAATCTCAAGCCATAATTATTGGCAGCCGGAAACAATTATCAAAAGTCGACTGGTCCTCCTTGCCTCTGATAATGTTTTACAATACTGTCATTCCTTATTGCGATTCTGTCGAAAACCTGGGAGTTTTACTTTATAATAAATACTCTTAGCTGGACTCGCCATGTGAATGAAATCAGCAGGAAGGTGTTTGTCGCGCTGAGTTCTTTGCGTCGTCTTCGAAATTTTCTTCCCATTCCTACCAAAATTATGCTTGCACAATCTCTACTCTTTCCTATTTTGGATTATGCTGATACAAGCTTTGTGGACTTAACCGAAAACCAATTAAATAAACTTGAGAGTCTTCAAAATACCTTTATTCGGTTTATATTTAGATTACGCAAATTCGACCACGTATCACAATTTCGTTCTCGTCTCAATTGACAACCCATTAGACTTCGCCGGAACATGTATGTCCTGTCTATTCTTTACTGTGTGTTGCTTCACCCTGTTACTCCCCCTTACCTGAAGGACTAATTTATATTTTTATGAAAACCCGGAGAACACGCTCGTTCTACGAAGAGACTGATTTTAAGGGTGCCCGAACATAAGTCTATTTTTTATAAAAAATCATTTACAGTTCAGGCTATTACGCTCTAGAACAACCTTCCTTTAAATATTCGGGAGGCCAAAACCTTATTTATTTTTAAAAAAAACTTTTAAAAAATCACTTTCTATCTCAAATGCCTTTACGCCAATGATTTCTTTTTTTCTGTTTTTTATTTTGTTAATTTATTTATTTTTCGTTATGTTTGAAGACATCTTTTATATTCTTACTCATTGTATTTAGATTTATATGTATATTTATTTATTTTATATGTATATATTTATATGTATTGTATTTATTAATGGATATATAATTTGTGTATTCTATATTTATATTTATTTCATAGTTTTAATAATAGACTCATATTATTTTAGTTATTAGTAGAGCACCACCCACCTTATATTCTAAGACCTATCCTACACCTGTTGGTTGCCTGGAAGAGATCGCTATGTAGCGATAAGGTCGCAAAAATTGTACGCCTGTTATATCTAGGCCATATTTTCAACCGACTTCAAAAAGGAGGAGGTTATCAATTCGTCTGTATTTTTTTTTTTTTTTTTTTTTTTTTTTTTTTTTATGTTTGTTACCTCATAACTTTTTACTGGGTGGACCGATTTTGATAATTTTTTTTTTGTTTGAAAGGTAGTGCTTCCCGTGGGGTCCCATTTTTTTTAAATTTTTTTTCGATGATGGTATCCGTATGAAAACGACATAAGTCTTAAATTTGCATTACGTATATGCGCGACAAATAGGTGAATAACTCAAAATCACGTTAACCAATTTTGATGATTCTTTTTTTATTATAAAATATATACTTCAAGGGTAGTTTGGTGAAAGTTTGGTAAGGTTCTGAGCACAGCATCCATGACAAAGTAACGGAACGGAAGGGAACGGAACAATTCTGAGGAGTACGTTAGCGATACTCGGTCAAATCTTTTATTTATAGGTTATTTGGATATTTAAGTCACCTTCCGTAATGTGGGTATGTTTATGTAATTATCATAGACGAATATTATAATCCAACTAGCTACCCACCCCGGCTTCGCACTGGTGCAATACTGATACTAATAAATATACTTCAGAATTTGTTTATTTACGACATCACATTGCAAACTTCTAAAATTGTCAGTGTTTCTTTACTATATTGTTCATTTATTATATACACAAACCTCCCCCTTGAATTACACTATCTATTAAAAAAAACCGCATCAAAATCCGTTGCGTAGTTTTAAAGATATAGGGACAGAGAAAGCGACTTTGTTTTATACTATGTATTGACGGAACTCCTAAACGGCTTACAGTTAGGGTGCGATTTGGGGCAGAATTTCTTTCTGTCTTTAATCAAATTTTGTGTATAGGATGTGATGTCATATGATGTACGACATAGCATACGAATAGCTCTTTTGCAAAGTTTTTTTACTGAGGTCGATTACAGCTCATACGAGGGTGGTACCTTGTAGTTTATGCCGCATGACGTATTAAAGCTGCATTTTCGAAAGTCTATTTTTGCTTTATTCGAAAGTTTCCTTTGAAATTGTCCCTGAAGTAGTTTCTGATTCATATAAACAGCACGCTTAATCTATCCATATTAAGAAAATAATGTTAGTCTACATCAGCTTCACTTAAAATCAAAAAATAAATAAAATTTTAACAAAAAGAAAAACCGACTTCAAACAAAACACTATTTTAAAACAAATTGAAATGCACTAAAAAGTAATAAAAATAATTGCATATTTAACACATTTTTGAGAGTCCTCCTAGGTAAAATGAAATGAAAAATATTAGACTACTTAAAAGTCGATTTACGATTATATAATGTAGTTATAATTATTGCTATATTTGGAGTCGGTGTCAGCCAACCCTATACTATACCTATCAAAAAACAATACGAGAATACTTTAAGAAATGTTTCTTACAAATTACCTTTTATACGATATTATACTGGGTCAATCATTCTTTTGATTGTTGAAGCGTGTGCCTGTGGCTGACACCGGCTCCAAATATAACAATAACTATAACTACGTTATATAATCGTAAATCGACTTTTAAGTAGTCTAATATTTTTCATTTCATTTTACCTAGGAGGACTCTCAAAAATGTGTTAAATATGCAATTATTTTTATTACTTTTTAGTGCATTTCAATTTGTTTTAAAATAGTGTTTTGTTTGAAGTCGGTTTTTCTTTTTGTTAAAATTTTATTTATTGTCATATGTATTTTTATTTCACTGTGTGGTGTACAATAAAGAATAAACTAAACTAAACTAAACTAGTTAGTAATAGTTGTTCTAAATATCTATAAGTATGTTAACGTAAAATTTTAAGAGAATTTAACTAAAAATACTTGAAGGTCATGTTACTGACAGTTAAACTCAAATTTCTTTAAATATAAAAAATATGAATTATTTATACTTGTTTTAAACTCTTACATTTTTACTTACAGTCCTTGCAATTATAACGTATGGTATCGTATACTTAGTGTAATAATAACTTTACGTTTACGTACCTCTTGAAAATTTAATATAATAATTTTAAGCTCCGATAAATAAATCTTTAAATCAACCATGTCTCAATGTAACTTTTTTCCCTTCTAACACTTACAAATTAAGTAAATTACAGTTTTATTAATTTTAATAATATTAACATAGTAAAATAAGAAAATATAACCTTTGAACTTTTAAAGACATTAGACAATACATTGCGACTTGCGAGAAATGTCAAATATAATAAAAAATTAAAAATGGCCGAATATATTTTTCTCACTTTTTTTAGCATCGGTTTTACGCAAACGTATATTTGTTACCAGGCTATTTCCCACACACCATCCGAGATGCCCCACACCCGCCCAACTTTGACGCTCTGAGATATACAGACAGAATTGTATACGTCAAATCAATTGCGAAGAGTCTGTCGATATGAAGAATTAATTTCTTCATTTTTAATTTTCTTTTTTTTAATTTTATTCTTTCTTTCATCTTTGAAATCAGCTTGTCTTCATCGTGCTTTCAAGAAAATAATAATAAACTTAATACAAAAAACAACACAAAAAATATAAGAAAAACTGGAATAAACAAAAAATAACTAAAAAAAAAACAAAAAAAATGGAGTCAGCAATCCGTCACGTCCTCGTTCGTTGATTCTGGGATTCCGGCAAAGAGGAAGAGGAAATTTATAAAAGAGAGGGTGAAGGGAGGGGATGCACGAAGGATGATCATTTCAACCTTATGATTAGTCCATATAGGGAATTCTAACCAGATATCTCAAAAATAGTGGATACACTTACACAATAGGATTTTTTAAGTAGTTTAACGGAACAAAGCTTTAGAGTAAGAAAGCAGGTTGCGCGTGCGCTATTGTCGGTGCTACATGTACTTTGTGTGCTTCTCCGTTTTAAAATCTTAAATAATGGTAAAAAGTTGTTAGTTTGTGCTAAAACGTACATCATTCGACTCATCGTGTAAAGATCTGTGAAATAAAAGCAAAAATATAAGTAAAAAATATATGTGTTATATATTTATCGTTCTTGAAAGTTTAAAATATTCCATTGAAAGTGTTTTACAACCGTTTACAAAGTGATGTGTCATCGTGTTAAAAACAAAGAAACTCTTTGGAACCAATCATTCACAACCATCTAATTGACTGACTGGGAACCGATATTACAATTTCGCAAGTGTCTGTAGAGCCACTGTGGCTCAGTGGCTTTTGTCACTGCTTCGCTAGAGCGCATTCAAGAGGTTCAAACCTCTGTGCAAATTGAAAATTTTTCTATAATTTAAAATTATTTGTTCGGCTTGCAATACCGATACAAACTCTGACGATTACCTGCAGTGCTGTCAATGTCGGTCGCATTATCACTATAAATGTTTAAATATTAAAACCGATCATTTCCTTAGTCTTTCGGTACAAGTGCGTTCAGCCTGGCAGTGTCCAACCTGTAATAACGTCACTCGGCGAAAGAGAACATCCAATTTAAATACTCCGGTACGGCAAAGCCAGTTACCATTGTCCGACGAACCAATGAATATGTCCTACGATACAAATCAAAGCAGTACAAGTTACGAATTAGGAAACACAATTTCGAAGGAAGCAATAAGTGACTTGTTAGATCAAAAACTTAACTCTTCTTTTAATAACTTCATGCAAAATTTTCGATCCATGATTTTGGAAGAAGTTAAGAGATATATTAAAACGGAAATAGCTACAATGGTGAAAGTCATAAAGGAGGATTTTACAACTACAACTGATTTTTTTTTGTGAAGAGCAATCCAAATTGAAAACTGAACTTGAAAGCAAGAATATTATAATAAGAAACTTAGAGACGCAAACTTTAAAGCTAGAAAAAGAAATAAGTGTTTTAAATAGTCAATTCGAATCGATCGACAGAACAACTCGTAGCCGAAATCTTGAAATACAGGCTGTTCCCGAGAATAAGAATGAGAATTTAATTATTTTGTTCAAAAACCTATGCAAAAGTATAAATTTCCAAATAGATGAAGCAAGTATTATATCATGTAGAAGAGTCGCCAAGTTCAATAATTCATCAAGCCGTCCGCGCAACATTTTAATTACACTTTCTACTCCACTGTTAAGGGATCAGGTTCTGTCTGCATGTTACCGTTTTAACAAATCCCATAAAGATGACAAATTGAATACGTCGCATTTAGGCCTGACACGTGACAAGTCCAATATATACGTTAATGAACATCTCTCGCCCAAGTGTAAAGCGCTGCATGCAGCCACAAGACTTAAGGCAAAAGAACTGAAGTACCGATATGTCTGGGTTAAATACGGACGAATATATGTGCGTAAAAATGATAGAGCAGATAGTTATTGTATTAAAAATATGGACTCATTAAATAAGCTTTCTTAATTCATTAACTTTTGTTATATGTCATACGGAATACTAAATATTTTGCTTTCTAATATTTTAATCAATATGTTGATATTTTATCAAAATGTAAATAGAATTAGATCTAAATTAAATGAATTTTATTTGAATGTACTTAACAGTGATTACGATATAATATGCTTAACTGAAACTAATTTAAATAATAGTGTATTTGATAATGAACTTTGTGATAGTCGATATAATATATTTAGGAGAGATAGAATTGACTCAAATATAGCCAAATGCAGTGGGGGAGGTGTTCTCGTAGCCGTGAAAAAGAATATAAATATTATCCGGCAATCGTCGTGGGAAACTGAAGTGGAGGATATCTGGTTGAATATTATTTATCCGAATTACAAAAGAGTTCTGAATTTATGTTTTTGTTATCTCCCACCAGATCTGCATCTGGACTCAATCCAACTTTTTTACGAAAATTTCCAAAATGTTATTCTAAATAATAAAAATGATACCTTGTTAAATGGAGATTTTAATACTCCTTCTATAAGCTGGCTTAGCTCACCAGACACTACTTTTTTAGCCCCAACCCAACCTCGTGACCGGAAGGCATGTCTCCTTGTTGAAACCTTATCTTTGTGTAACTTGCATCAATTTAACAACACGCCCAACAAAAACAACCGGTACTTAGATCTTGTACTTTCAACATGCAAAAAGTTACTAGTCTCATGGTCGGAACCGCTTAGTAAATTAGACTCTCATCATCCATCTCTGGTTATTGATTTCAAAGTAAAAAGTTACAATTTTAAACATCTTAAGCTAAATAAATCCCGAAAGTTTAATTTCTTCAAATGTAGATACGATGAGCTGAAGGCCGAGTTAAAAAGTATGAATTGGGTAGGGATCTTGTCATCTGATGACGTTGATGCATGCGTTAAGGAGTTCTATAATATCCTTGAAAAACTTATTATCAAATTTACCCCTTACTCTAAAAATAGAGATTCATATCACCCACCTTGGTTTTCTGCTTCTTTAAAACGAAATATGAAAAGTAAGATTAAATACCATCGTCTTCATCGTATTTATGGCAATCCAAGAGACTACGACACCTTCTCTATGCTTCGTGCTAGATGTAAGGCACTTATGGATAAAGACTATAATACATTTGTCAATTCAGTAGAATCATCACTTGTGAATGGATTAAAACATTTTTGGAACTTTGTTAACAACAAAAAGGCAAACAAGTCTATTCCACAAACAATGAAATACGGCGATCTTATCTCTCAAGATCATAAGGGTGTTTGTGATTTTCCGCCTATTTTGCCTCAATTTATCAACTGCACTCAGATAGTTTACATGCTAATGCTAATAAATCGTTTTCCAGATCCTCCGAAAAATATAATAGCGTTCTCAATACTATTAAAATAAATAAAAAAGAAATTGCTCGCAAAATCGATAAGCTTGACGCCAACAAAGGTCTGGCCTGATGGTTTGCCGCCGATTTTTATCAAAATGTGTCGCAAAGAGCTTTGTTTACCTCTTACAATAATTTTTGAGAAATCTCTTCACTCAGGTATTTTCCCATCTGCTTGGAAAACTGCACATATCATACCGATACATAAGTCAGGTGATAAATCTCGTTGCGAAAACTATAGGCCGATTAGTATATTGTCTTGCTTAGCAAAAATATTTGAATCCATTGTTTATGATGCGCTATATCACCACGTTGAACCTTTTATCTCTCCCCGACAACATGGATTCATTAAACATAGATCCACATGTTCTAATCTTCTGGAGTATAAAAACTACCTGTGCAGTGCTATTGGCAAGCGACCGCAAGTCGACTCTATTTATACTGACTTCTCAAAGGCTTTCGATAGAGTTGATCATATAATACTGTGCATGAAGTTAAGGCAATATGGTATTCATGGTGACCTACTACGTTGGATGGAATCGTACCTCAATAATAGAAGTCAGTTAGTCGCAATCAAGGGAGAAGTTTCTCTTCCAGTTAAAGTTACTTCCGGTGTCCCACAGGGATCCCATTTAGGTTCTTTGCTCTTCATTATATTTATTAATGATCTCGTGGAGAGATTGACATGCCCTTGTTTATTATATGCTGACGATCTTAAGATATATTCTGTTGTCAATAATGTCGAAGATGCTTTAAAACTTCAATCAGATTTGGATAGTGTGGATAAATGGTGCATGGAAGATGACAATTAGAGATTTAGGCATAATTTTCGATGAAAAATTGCGTTTTTGCGATCATTATGTATACTTAATTGTGAAGAGTACTCAAATTCTCGGTTTTTTTTTTATGGAATAGGTGGCAAACGAGCAGGAGGCTCACCTGATGGAAAGTGACTACCACCGCCCATGGACATCTGCAACACCAGGGGGCTTGCAGGTGCGTTGCCGGCCTTTGAGAAAGGAGTAGGCTCTTTTCTTGAAGGTTCCCATGTCGTATCGGTTCGGAAAAACCGCCGGCGAAAGCTGGTTCCACAGAGTGGTTGTGCGAGGCAGAAAATGTCTAAGAAATCGCGCTGTTGTGGATTTTCGGACATCAAGATGGTGCGGGTGAAATTTAGAATTTTGACGAGATGTCCGAAGGTGAAATTCAGCAGCCGGGATTAATCCGAACAATTCCTCGGAACATTCCCCGTGAAAAATTCGGTAGAAGATGCAGAGTGATCCAACATCTCTACGCAAAGCCAAAGAGTAAGGAGAGAAGAGAAAGGAGATCGGAAAGGGCTTGATCGTCGATAACTCGAGCCGCTCTACGTTGGATGCGGTCAAATGGAAGGAGCTGGTACTGGGGAGCACCCGCCCAGAGGTGAGAGCAGTACTCCATGTGAGGCCGAATTTGCGCCTTGTGAAGTTTTAGGCGATGGGCCGACGTGAAATACTGTCTCGCCTTGCTGAGCACACCGAGCTTCTTTGAAGTCAATTTGGCTTTGCCTTCCAATTGACCGCGGAACTGAACGAGGCTCGAAATATCAACTCCAAGTATTCCGATACTACCTGTAGCGGCTATCGGGATGTTCTCAAATCGTGGAGATACGACAAACGGTGTTTTTTTAGCGGTTAACGCGCAAACTTGCGTCTTTTTGGGGTTGAAATGGACTAAATTTAGCCGGCCCCAGTTCGAGACTTCGTTTAACGAAGACTCGATTTCAGACACAAGTTTGTTCCGGTTTTCTTAGACGTTTTCCCGAGAAATATTAGCGCGGCCGGTGTATAAGGTGTCAACGGTATTGTCGTCTGCATAGCAATGAATGTTCCCGATTTGCAACAAATCATTGATATGCAGAAGAAACAGAGTGGGTGATAGAACGCAGCCTTGTGGAACACCAGCATTGACGAATTTTAAGTCAGAGCATGCACCGTCGACAACGACCTTGATGCTCCGATCTGCCAAAAAGCTGGTGATCCAATTGCATAATTTCCCGGGAAGCCCATAGGAAGGAAGCTTCGAAAGAAGCGCTTTGTGCCATACACGATCGAAGGCCTTCGCTATGTCCAAGCTGGCTACTAATGCCTCCCCCTTGCTCTCAACTGCTTCAGCCCACCTGTGAGTAAGGTAAACTAGAAGATCACCGGCTGAGCGACCCCGACGGAAACCGTACTGGCGGTCACTAATCAGCTGATTCTCCTCTAGGTACCGCAGGAGCTGGCAGTTAATAAGGGACTCCATTATCTTGGAGAGCAAGGAGGTGATGGCTATAGGCCTATAATTGGACGGATCTGAGCGGTTGCCTTTTTTAGGGATCGGATGCACCAAAGCAGTCTTCCAGGAGTTCGGGACGACGCCTAATGCGTAGGATTGCCGGAAAAGACGCGTTAAGACCGGTGCCAACTCGGGAGCACATGTCCGTAGCACGATTGGAGGGATGCCATCGGGTCCACTCGACTTGTGAATGTCCAAGGAATAAGTGCTTTCCGAACTGCACTTTGCCGAAATTTAACCTCAGGCATCGTCGTATCACATCGCGGGATTGATGGTGGTGACTTTCCTTGGTCATCCAGAGTCGAGTTCGACGCAAAGAGAGACCCTAAAAGATCGGCCTTCTCCTTCGCGGTATGGGCCAATGACTCACCGTCCCTGTGCAAAGATGGAAAAGAAGGCTGACAGAAATTCCCTAGGACAGCCTTAGCGAGAGACCAGAAGGCTCGTGTTCCTGATGGGAAGCGCACCAGTCTCTCACCAATTCTGCCAATGTACTTCGACTTCGCCTCAGCTATCACGTTTTTGAAGGACCTGGAGGTAGAGTTATATTCCTTTCTGAATGTGCTGGTGTTTGTATCACGAGACGCCGATGCGTTAGCCCAGTCTTGGTAGCGTTCCCATTTTCGGCGTGAAGCCGTCTTACAGAGGCGACCAAACCAGGGCTGGGACTTGCCACCAATGGGCACCGCAGAATATGGAATGAGAGGTTCCATACCCTGAAGCACCACATCGGCGACAGAGTCAGCAACAACGCTCGGATCATCCATCGAGAAACAAACTCGCCCCTATGGGTAAGATGCAAAGAAGGACCGCATCCCATCCCAATCTGCTGACTTGTAGTGCCACACGCGACGACAGCCCGCGAAACGAGGTCGTGAGTATCGTGTAACTGGCACTGTACTCCGGACGAGACAGTGGTCCGACGAGCCCAGAGGGGGATCGACGACAATCTTATAGCCGTCCGGATGCGAAGTCAGCAGAAGGTCCAACAGGGAAGGTGTATGATTCTCCACGTCCGGTATTCGCGTTGGCGAGGTGACCAGTTGTGTCAAATCATAAGCCAAAGCGAAGTCGAGAACAGATCTACCCGCATGATCAGTGGTGCGTGATCCAAGCCACTCTGTATGATGAGCATTGAAATCGCCCAGAATAATGATCTCTGCGGATGGAGTCTGCTGCAGCACGGAATCTGTAGCCAATTGGACGTGCTCAACCAGTCGGTCAGTTTCGGCATTACCGCTATAGGACCTATAAAGGCACGCGTAGATTCGCGGATGGTCGTCGCAGTCTACGCGCAGCCAGATAATTGATAGGTCCTGCCCTTCAAGGCTGCCGAGGCGTCGAGAGCAGATATCATCTCTGACGTAAACGCACACCCCAGCTCGTGGCACAAAAGTATGCTCCAATTTGTACCCGGGGTAAGAGAGAAAAGACGTATCGGCAGGAGAAGATATCTGGGTCTCGGTAAGAAAGAGCAAGGCCGGCTTCGCCGTCTCAAGGTGAAAGTGAACGGCATTCAAGTTGGAGTTGAGTCCCCTTATGTTGCAGAAGTCCACAGCGAGTGTGGTAGGGGTTGCCTTATGATGCCTGCTCCGCTTGCCCCGAACAGTGGCGAGCGCAAAATTGCCCCCCCCCAGAATTCGGAGGGCAGCCTGGGCATCCCTGCACAGGCTGCCCTCCGAATTCTCCGAATTCTCCGAATTTGGGGGAGAGGGATCGGGCCTCCGGAACTCTCACTTACCGGACGAAACGCGGTAGCATAGCTACCACTTCACGCCGATTTTAAGTGAGAGAGTGGTACTTCCCCGGGCGTGCCGGCCCATTCGACTGCAACCGAGAGGTATGCAGTGTGGCACTACCACTTGTATCATTTATAGAGTCGCAAAGAACTTCAAAAACCCTTGTAGCCTTCTTCATCTGTATAGATCTTTAATTTGTAGCATCTTAGAGTACAACTCGACAATATGGTCGCCTTTCTTCTATCCACAGTGACAATATCGAACGCGTTCAAAAAAGGTTTATTTTCTTCTTGTGCTGCAAATTTGGATTTCAAAGTAAGATAAACAGTTACGAAGATAAAATTAGCTATTTTAATATGCTTACGCTGAAACAAAGACGTACATGTAATGAACTTTATACACTGCACAAAATAATAGAATTTAATTTAAATTACATTCATTCTAGAATCTAGAATAAATGTAATTTAAATTAATTTCTAATGTTTGTTAATGTAATTTTTAATTTAAACAATTTTCAATTTAATTTAATTTTTTTTTGTATCAGCAACTAAGTAATTGAATTTAATTTATATGTTCTTATTTATTCATTAGTTATGAATTGTACCTAACTAATGTAGCACCTGACTAAAATATTGTTTTTTTAATATGAGTATGCCGTGTACACATGTTTAGGAATATAATTAAGCTAAAAATAATTTTAGATTGTAACTCAAATGTAACCCGAATTATATTCTGTTTGTGTGCCTAAATAAAATAAATAAATAAATAAAAAATCGACTCAACGGCCTTGTTATCGCTAATTAATTTCAACATCAAATTTAGATCTCGTCATCCACATTTAAATACCTTCGTCCTCAGCGTTCACATCAATAATACATCATATTATAATCCAATTGTTAGATTCTGCCGCACATACAATGATTTACTCTCAAAACACAGTGACATGTTAGATATATTTGATCCCAATTTTACTAGTTTTAAAAATAGGGTAAGGCATATTATATCGATGATTCAATGATTAACTCTCCAATGACTTTTCTTTCTTACTTTTGCCATTTAATTGCCATGTAGTTTTTATTGAGTTTTTATTGAATTGTATTATAATTTTGACAATTTATTTATTATTTTTAATTATACTTATTACACAATCTTTATTGAATGTATCTTTTGCTCCTTTTTATTATTGTTATCTTAATAAATGTAATTTAAATTAATTTCTAATGTTTGTTAATGTAATTTTTAATTTAAACAATTTATAATTTAATTTAATTATTTTTTTTTTTTTGTATCAGCAACTAAGTAATTGAATTTAATTTATATGTTCTTATTTATTCATTAGTCATGAATTGTACCTAACTAATGTAGCACCTGACTAAAATATTGTTTTTTTTTTTTTTAATATGAGTATGCCGTGTACACATGTTTAGGAATATAATTAAGCTAAAAATAATTTTAGACTGTAACTCAAATGTAACCCGAATTATATTCTGTTTGTGTGCCTAAATAAATAAATAAAATAAAAAAAAAAGAAGACACTCGTGTTCCACTTGACTTTTGTATACTCAATGTTAGTGGAATTAATTTTAGTAAATTTTTTTTCAGCTAAATTGTTTACGACGAATAGTATAATTAGTATACTTGTTTTTAGTCGAATTGTTGTAGTCGAATTGCTTTAGTCGAATTGTTTTAGACGAATTGCTAATAGTCGAATTGGTTTTTAGACGAATTGCTTTAGTCGAATTGTTTTAGACGAATCGTTTTAGATGAATTTTCCGCAAATCATATTTTCCTTATGATTATCTATTCTTACAAGAACTACCCTCTTCTCAAACAGGACAGGTAATTATGTTCAATTATAAATAAATAAAGATCTGTAAAGTATAGGTTAGTCATTCGTGTTATTTTTTTTAATTTAATTAATCATATGGTTTGTTAGATCAGCTGGTCCATCCGAATTAGTTTGTTTTAGTTTTCGTTGTCTAAAATTAAATTCTAAATCAGTTTTTATTTCTACCCTCATTTGTATCTAATTTGTGATAATGTCTCATTGCTCGTCTCCATATAGGAATCATGAATACGTTAGAGAATACACCAGGTCTAGATCTAAGTCTCGCGACAGTCGCAGTGTGTCGAGAGGTTATACGCCCCCGATGACACATGAACTCAATAGTGATTCCGGTCGTCACCGTGAATATTCTAAACGAACACAATTCTCGCGTTATTGTCAAGGACGTTCTTGGGAACATGATAATGTCTTAGATAGAATACTCTCTTGGTTAGACGTGATTGGAGACCGAATCCAACCAACATCTGAAACATCGGGTAGTGATAGTGTTGAGGTTATTTTGGGAATTCAATATGACAGCTATCTTCTGTATAATACTTCTGTTTATTATTATGAGAAACACTTCTGTAACACACCTGTAGTTAACACGATCAAGGGCAAGAAGGAAGAGTGATGGCCGCAGATAATATTAATAAGTAATTAGTGTTGCTATGACAATAAATCTTAATTATTACTATTTGTTTTTTTAAATTAATTTTAAATATTTTAAATTATTTAGTTTTAAGTGTTTTAATATATATTTACGGTAGTAATTCTGGATTACAATTCTTAAAAACAGTGTCAATAGTGTTTGTGACGCATATACACAACTAAATCTGAACAAAAGAAGAATCGAATCGACTGTCATACTCTAACGGCAGCTTAACTTGAAATCTTCTGCATAAACCCGGGGAGTATTTTGTTTTAAAGATATTTTACACGTTATAACCTAATTTGAACAAGGCTTGCATGCTGTGGATAGCATCTGTCTGCTCCTTTGGCGTGATTACTGTCTCACTTTGCTTGACAAATAGTTGGAAGCAAAGTTGAAGATTTTAACATAGTCCTCAGATAGTTCTCCACAATATATGTACTGTGCTTATTCTGCTCAGCTCAACTCAGCTTATTTTGTAAGCTGTAATCCTTGTGTAGTATTGAATTAATTAAAAACTAAATAACTATATACCTACATATTTAAAAAAAATAAAAAATAATTAAAAACATTATATTATATGTGATTCACATAGTACTATTGTAATATTATACCAAATATCACATATAATATAAGTTTGCCTTAATTAATTGCTAGTACCTTAACTGACAAAAAAAATAAGAAATAACATCTTGTTATACCTACCTATAATAATCTTTTTTACACATAGATCTGAACAACCCTTATTATATAAAATTACTTCTTTAAGAGTATTTAAATACATCTTATTATAATTTTACAGTTTGACATCATGGAGTATACTATCATGACCCGCAAAACTTCAATGAAAGATATGGAGGCCAAATTCCAATTGACCCTTAAAGAATAACAATCTTCCAAGGAGTTAAACAGACAATTTCTTCAAGAGCGTGAGGACAGTGAAGAAGAGATTCAAAAAATTGTTAATAAAAACACTGAACTCAAAAGCGAGTTAGCTAAATTAGATGTTGTTAGCCAGCGGGGCAACCTTCTTGAGATTGTGACCTCATTTAAAGAGTGTAGCGAGGAACATGAAAGAGCTTTGAGTCGCATTACAGAACTGGAAGTGAGTCTTTTTAATGCTCAAAAGGCAGAATTAGAATTGAAAAAAATTCAAACAAGCCAGAAATGTGATGCGACTGAAAGTTTGTATAATGAGTTAGTTATACCTGCCTCTGACTCCAATATCGACTTACAGGAGTCTAAAATTAAACATACACCCATGAGTTCACATAATAAGATAAAAAAATATATAAAATTAAATAAATTCATCCGTAAAACAAAAAAAAAAAACATTAATAACTATCAATACATATGCAAAATGAGAAAAGACCGGTCACATTTAATTAATAAAGTAAAATCATCAAATAAGAAATTGCAGAATAATAAAATAATATATGAAAATTTTAACAAAAAGAAAAACCGACTTCAAACAAAACACTATTTTAAAACAAATGATTATGCACGAAAAAGTAATAAAAATAATTGCGTATTCAACATATTTTTTAGAGTCTTCCTAAGTTAAATGAAATGAAAAATATTAGACTACTTAAAAGTCGATTAACGATTATATCATGTAGTTATAGTTATTGGTATATTTGGAGCCGGTGTCAGCCACCGTGCCCTTGCCCCAACAATCAAAAGAAAGAAGCGATACGAGCCCCTTGATTGATCCAGTATATTATTGTGTAAAAGGTAATTTGTAAAAAACATATTTGTCAAAGTATTCTCGTATTGTTTTTTGATAGATATACTGTAGGGTTTTATTGGCTGACACCGACTCCAAATATAACAATAATTATAACTACATGATATAATCGTTAATCGACTTTTAAGTAGTCTAATATTTTTCATTTCATTTAACTTAGGAAGACTCTAAAAAATATGTTGAATACGCAATTATTTTTATTACTTTTTCGTGCATAATCATTTGTTTTAAAATAGTGTTTTGTTTGAAGTCGGTTTTTCTTTTTGTTAAAATTTTATTTATTTTTTGATTTTAAGTGAAGCTGATGTTGACTAACTATTTTTTTTTAATATTGATAGATTAAGCGTTCCGTTTATATGAGTCAGAAACTACTTCGAGGACAATTTCAAAGGAAACTTGCGAATAAAGCAAAAATAGACTTTCGAAAATGCGGATTTAATACGTCACGCGGCGTAAACTACAAGGATCCCTCGAAAGAGTACAGCTCTTTCGAGGGATCGAACTCAGCAAAAAAACTTTGAAAAAGACCAACTATATTTCGTACATCATATGACATCACATCACATACACAAAATTTGATAAAGGTTGTAAGAAATTCTGCCCCATATCGCACCCTAACTGCGAGCCGTATAGGAGTTCCATCACTACATAGTATAAAACAAAGTCGCTTTCTCTCTCCCTATATCTTTAAATCTACGCAACGGATTTTGATGCGGTTTGTTTTTAAAAGATAGTGTGATTCAAGGGGAAGGTTTGTGTATATAAAACATGAACAATATAGTAAAGAAACACTGATAATTTTAGAAGTTTGCGATGTGATGTCGTATATAAACAAATTCTGTAGTATATTTAGTATCAGTATTGCACCCGTGCGAAGCCGGGGTGGGTAGCTAGTTGATTATAATATTCGACTATGATAATTACATAAACATAACCACATTACGGAAGGTGACTCAAATATCCAAATAACCTATAAATAAAACATTCGACCGAGTATCGCTAACGTGCTCCTCAGAATTGTTCCGTTCCCTTCCGTTCCGTTACTTTGTCATGGATCCTGTGCTCAGAAGCTTACCAAACTTTCACCAAATTACCCTTGAAGTATATATTTTATAATAAAAAAAGAATTATCAAAATTGGTTAACGTGATTTTCAGTTATTCACCTATTTGTCGCGCATATACGTAATGCAAATTTAAGACTTATGTCGTTTTCACATGGATACCATCATCGGAAAAAAAAATAAAAAAAATGGGACCCCACGGGAAGCACTACCTTTCAAACAAAAAAAAAATTATCAAAATCGGTCCACCCAGTGAAAAGTTATGAGGTAACAAACATAAAAAAAAAAAAAAAAAAAAAAAAAAAAAAAAATACAGACGAATTGATAACCTCCTCCTTTTGGAAGTCGGTTGAAAATGACATTGAACAACTGCAATTAGAAATTTCTAGCCTACAAAGATCTTTAGATTTTGTTAATAAAAAATATGAATTGGCTCAAAAACAGATAGAGGAACACATACACACAGCCAACAATCTTCTTGAGCTATGCACCTCCAACTTAGAAAAATTTGAATCCTTATCGAATAAATGTAACTGTATGCATACTCAGGAAAATGAGTTGGTTCCTCCTAATAGTAATAATACCAAAGTATCACCTATCAAATTGAGTCAATGTGCACCAGGGATCCACAACCATACTCTCACCCGGGGTAACCTATTAATACCAAATAAATAAAATAAATTCTATGCATCTGGGTTCTAATAATGTAGTAGTATTAATGAATGGTGACAATTTGTCTCTAAACAAAAAGAGTTTAATCAAGGATATTAAATTATTAATTGAAATCCAAAATCAAAAGAAATGCAAATTTATAATTAGTTTATTTCTATATTCACATACCTTGACAGATGCACAGAATTTACATATTTATGACTTAAACCTATGTCTATATAATTTGACTCGACATTGCAGTAATGATTTAATGTTATTTGACATTAATAAATTCATTCATAGATTTAAGTGGACAGAGGATACTATGTACCTACCAATGAAATCGAAAAGACAAATTGGTAACCTAATTGCCTACAATATCAAAAATTATTTTACAAGTAATGTTACCAAGGATCATATGTGTAATAAAAATAATAATTTAATTTATATTAACACCGACAAAATTAAAAATACTCAAATTAATAGTTTAAACTAAATAAAACGACAAGATCTGCGTCCTCTTACTTAAATATTATACATCAAAATATACAGGGCATAGGTGGCAAAGATCATGAAATAGAATTATTTTCGGAGTGTTATAAAATACATGTATTTTGTTTCACAGAACATTGGGTAAAAAAAATTGACATATTTAATATTTCAAACTTTAAACTGTCAAGTGCGTTCGTAAGAGGGAGTGCTATTCGTGGTGGCTCATTAATATTAGTACGGAATGATATCGTTTGTAAATCTCGAAAAGATATTGTGGCCCTCTCTATCGAACGTACTATCGAACTATCCTGCGTGGAATTTCCACAGTACATTATAGTCTGCGTGTACCGGTCCCCATCGGGAGATTATTATTTGTTTGAAACCACTATGGAGGACATTCTTAAAAAGCTATGTAAAACTAATAAATATATAATTGTATGTGGGGACTTTAACGTCGACTTACTTAAAGAAACTACGTTCAGTGTTCGGTTGGTCGCCTTGTTTATGTCATTTAATTTAACTCATAGAGTTAATGAACCGACGCGAATAACCGACGGCACTTCTACGTGTATTGATAATGTGTTCTGTGACTGTGAAATATATGAAGTATCAATTATAAATAATTTAACTTCTGATCATTGTGGTCAGAAGTTTTCATTAAAACACAAAGAAATAAATCATTTAAAAAAAATAACATACAGGCCAATAACGGCTAACAAATTACATTGTTTTAAAGATATTGTGGCGTATAAATTGTCTAATCTAGATCTTACGACACAGGATCCAAATGAGCTTTATAATTCATTTTTTGAAGTAATACTAAAAGAATTTAACAATATATTTAAAATGAAATCATGTTATAGTAACACAAAATTAAAGTTTAGTGACTGGGCTACTGTTGGTATTTATAAAAGTAGAAATAAATTATACGACTTATATGATATGAGGCGGTGGAATCGAAGCGTAGCCTTTTTAGAATACGTCATTAAATATTCCAAAATTTTTAAAACTAATATAATTATTTTTATAATAAAGACAATAATCTGCCTTGCTTCTCTCAAAACCTTGTTTTATCATAAAGTCATTAAATCTGTTGTTCCATTGTTTAGGTGATTTCTTTAATCCGTATAAACTTTTCTTTAGCTTTGATACTTTATTCTTGTTGCTAACTTCTATACCTTTTGGCATTTTTAAATGAACTTCTTCTTCTATTTCTCCGTTAAGAAAGGCGCTCTTGACGTCCAACTGTAATATATTTAAATTATATTTGCAAGCTATAGCTAAAAGGATTCTCAATGTAGGTAACTTCGCTACTGGTGAATAAATGTCAGCATGGTCTATCATGTCTTCTTGTTGAAATCCTCTAACAACTAGTCTTGCCTTATAGATATTCTTTCCATTCTCTCTTTTAACTTTAAAAACCCATTTAGTCTCTATTGCCTTCTTGTTTTCTGGTAAATCTGTCTCTATCCAAGTTTTATTCTTCTCTAAAGCCTGTAATTCTCTTTTGATTGCTTCTTTCCATCTTTCTGAATGCTCACCGTGAATAGGTAATTTCTTCATTATTTATCGCTGTAAACCCTGTATAATAATCCTTTAAATAATTTGGCTTCTTTATAATAGGTGACCGCGTAGTTATTGACCTGTATTCTATATCTTCCTCGTTGTTATCATCCTCTTCTGTACTTTGGTAGGTTTGATCTATATCAAAAAATTCTTCTTGACCTCCAAGACTTATTTCTTGTTCTATGTTGCATGCTTCATCTGTAAATTCTACATCACTATAATCTTCTTCTGTTTCGTGCATCTGTTCTCTTTCCTCTAACTCTGTAAGTTGTCCGCTGACTATATTTGTCTCCCTTCCTGTTTCCTCTCTTCTATCATATGCTTCTCTTCTATCTTCTGTCATGGTTTCTTCTGCAAAAGTTCTTGCTTCATGCTCTGTGTCTTCTGTAGCCTTACTATTGCAATGTTGAATTCCTTCTATATTTTCTTCTATTATTTCCGATATGTTAGATTGAATATTTTTCTGTGTTACAAAAGTAACATCTCTGTAAATACCTATTTCCTTTTTCTCTACTAGCTATATCCTGTAACCTTTTGTATTAATCCCATATCCAACAAATATACCTTTCATACTTTTCGAGTCCCACTTTAATCTTCTTTGACTTGGAATGTGTACATAAACTTCTGTTCCGAACGTCTTTAATAAATTTATATCATACCTTGGTTTATTATAAAATAGCTCATATGGTGTCTTGCCTTCTGTTTTTGTCCTTCCTGTCCTATTAATAACATATGTTGCAGCACTTACCGCTTCCGCCCAGAATTTCTTACCAAGTCTACTAGCTTGTAGCATAGTACGAGCAGCTTCAACTAGGGTTCTCATTTCCTGCTCAGCTCTCCCATTCTGTTCTGGAGTGTATGCAACTGTTATCTCATGAATAATACCCCTGCTTTTACATACATTTTTAAACTTTAAATTAATAAACTCTGTACCATTATCTGACCTAAATTTTTTTTATTGTTGAGCCTGACTCATTTTGAAACGTTTATATGAAATCTTCAATATAATTTACTGTATCGGATTTATTATTTAAAAAATAGACAAACCTAAAAGAACTATTATCATCTTTTAAAAGCAAAAAGTATCTGGATCCCCCTAATGATTCTATCTCCATTGGACCACATAGATCTATATGAATAAGCTCTCCTAAGAAACTTGCTCTATAGTCACTTCTATTGAAATTTAACCTATGTTGCTTACCTTTTATACACGGTGTACACTGTTCTTCATTACCTTGATATTTAATATTATATTTATTTAATGTTTCTTTTACTAATTTAATATTTTGATGTGCAAAACGTTCATGCCATTCTGTTAAAGATAATAATGCTGTAGACTGATTAAATTTAAAGTTCATAATAAATTTTTTACCCTTGTAGCTGTGCAAGTAACTTGTCCCTCTTTGATAAATTGACACCCTATTTTACTTGATTTCATAACATAGCCTCTATCCATTGCACAAACAACCGAAAATAAATTTACTGTTAACTCAGGAACATACAAAACTTCAAGTAAAGTAGACTGTATAAAACTATTACCTTTAAATGCAAATAATTCAATTTTACCTTTAACTTTAACTGTTAATTTATTTTCATCTCCAACTGTTACATATTTGACACAATTCAAATTTCTATAATCTGTAAATAAACTTTTATCTTTGCACATATGTTCGCTTGCACCAGTACCTAGTATCCAATCATTATTACTATTCAAATTAACTATATATGCCTTTGATAAACTATTGCTACTATTACACTCTTTATTCGTATTTAATCGTACCTTACAGTCATTATATAAATGTCCTTGTTTACCACAGTAGTTACATTTTCTTAAATTGCACTAATTCTTAAAATGACCATATTTACCACACTGGAAACACTTCACACTATCACTCACATTATTACCTGTATAATTTCCTTTTCTTTTTAACTTTTCATTACTTCTGTATACAGTTTTATTCGCTATAAATGCCTCTGTCGAGTGTCTGTTCTTGCTGTCAATCTGGAGTATCTCTTCTTCGACTAGCAGACGGGCTATGAGGTTCTTCAATGTTTGGTCACATGTTGGAACACTCTCCCATGCGGAAATGAAATGTTTATAATCTTCTGGTAGGCTGACAAGTATCTTCATTCGTGACACTCATCTTCTCGGAGACTTCCTCGCCATGATATTTAAGTTGGTTTAAAATGTCTTCTATTTTTGCTATAAATCTCGTCATAAGCCCTTCAAATTTTAAATTGTGGAAACTCTGCTGTAATAAATGAAGGCCTACCTTTGATTTCGCTTCATATATAGTAGTTAACTTCTCCCACATACATTTTCTTCAACCCGTGTGACGATCAACTCCTGTGCCTTTTGATCTTTTTCTACGAAATCGGTTGTGGATGTCTTCTGTGATGCGTTTGTAACAACATCGTAAAGGCCTCTTGCTTTTAATACGATCATAGTTTAAAACCGCCATGTTGTCCAGTTATTGGAACCCAAAACTATGGCGCGATCCATGCCGGTTCAATCTTGCAAATCTGTACTGCGATTATTCTTACAAATACGCTCTGTGGTTTTGGTGATCTGGGCCCATAACCTGTTGAGGTTATTTTGGGAATTCAATAAGACAGCTATCTTCTGTATAATACTTCTGTTTATTATTATGAGAAACACTTCTGTAACACACCTGTAGTTAACACGGTCAAGGGCAAGAAGGAAGAGTGATGGCCGCAGATAATATTAATAAGTAATTAGTGTTGCTATGACAATAAATCTTAATTATTACTATTTGTTTTTATTGCTATATCCAACAGATAGCTTATCTCATCCGACAGTCAACCGACCATTGCAACCGCCGTTGTTGCCGTCAGCGGGTCCGACGTCTGTTACTAGTAACGAGAAAGACTCGAGAACCGTTGAGGAAACAACCATCGTAAGCGTATCGGGTGTCGTGTCGAATAGTGCGCGAGAAACCAAAAACGTACCGGTCGAAATTGTTGGGGCATTATCGGAATTATTAAAAGTGAATACTCGAAATTTCTATGTTTCACCATTTGACCCGAGCGTTCATGACTTTGACGATTGATGCACGGAAGTAGATTGCGCTTGTAGTTTAAACAAATGGGATGATCGCGAATGTCTTGGTCGTGTAAGGAGTTGTTTATGGGGAGAAGCACGGACTTTGTTAAGTGATTGAGTGACTCACGATAGAACGTGGAGTAATGTTACAAGTTAGTAAAGTCGAATTTAAATCTTTATGTTCACGTTATGTAGATTCAGCTTCTGTTTTATTCGAGGTTATGTGCGCGAACTCTAATAAGTATCCAACATATGCCGAATAGGCTCGTAAGACACTTTTACGTTTTAATATTGTTAAAGATCTATCTGACTAACTTAAAATTTTCTATTGTCGTGCGTGGTATAGGCGATCCTCAAGTTAAAACGGCGGCTATAAATGTCAAATTAACATCAAGTAAGCTAGTGGAATACCTGACCGCATACGTTAAACCTAAGGATGAGGTTCACATATCCTAACGATCGTCAGTTTAGTCATTCCTTATCATGAAAATAGACAGGTAGAAAGGTATTGCCATAGCCTTTTTAAACATGCTCCGCGTAAATATTGAAACCAAAGGTGAGTAATGGTCTGACGCACTATGGAAGGCACAACTAACCCTTAATATCACCAGACAGACAACCACACATACTTCACTGTTGCAACTACTTGTTGGTGTGGACGCTGCGACTCCGGCTTGGAATCCTCTCTACCATCCAACAGAGAAGCTTGACTCAGTCTCGACAGGCAATAGGCATCTGAGCTACTTGGCCAATCAACGAAGACAAGACGAATACGTTAACCAGTCTCGTCGGCAGCCACAAACCTTCGCGGTGCGGGTCCATGTCTTCGTGATCAAGACCTCGCAAAGTCCTGGGAAGCTGAATTCCTGTACGCGAGGGTACTGCCGTCTGGTGAGAGTTCTTCCCCACAGGCGCTACAAGCTTCAGATTGTTGCTGGTTCGTGCGGGAAATCAACGCAAGCGGCTGCGGAATACATGATTCCGTGGCAAGGAGAGTGGACTCCCAATGTGTGCTCCGCTATGTCTAATGGTGAATTAATTCATTTATTTCGGCATTTAGTTAATTCATCTATATTTGAGTTTCTGTGGACATGCATATGCCGGGGCCTCTGTCTTCTGTTACATTTAATTTGTAAAAATTTTTGTGTGTGAAAGATTTTTTTTCCTTATGTACTTTTTTATATGAGGATTGTTGTGATTTGTATGTGTGTTCGGACACTGTCTTGTAGCTGCTCAGACATGTGGTCCTGGAGCTGTGTACACGCAGGGTCATGCCACGCGTTGGCCTCTGACGAGCCGTGGTGCGTGTGGTATGTTATGTCTGCGAGGCATCCACGTCTGTGTTTTTATTGTTGTTAGTTTGGATTGAAACATGCTTTTATGGGTAATGATTCACATATGCAATGTTATGTCTCATGTAAGTCCGCATAGACCTCTATCGAGTCATGAGGGTGCACTCCCCCAACGGGAACTGCCTCGGGTGATTGTTACTCATACCTGTTTGTTTTATATCCGCTCTTTTTAGGCCGTTTTATTTTTGTGACTTAAGCTTACAAGTATACCAAATTGAATGATAACGGATAATCTCCTTTAGTGAATTTGTTCTGTGTGGTTATTTCGTTGTATGCAGAGGACGAGGAGTCAATAAGGCCTAGCGTTATCCAGCCTTCCAATGTTGACATTTCCGGTGACGCGAGTGAGCTGCAATCCAGTACGTCAGGAACATAGACACGTGGCTGAGAGCCTGCTGTGTCAACCACCTTCATGTCGAGTAAAGAGGACTCGCAGCCTTCGATACCAATTTTGGAGACAGATCTCCAGAATTAGAAGAAAGAGGAGTCCGAGGATGGGCTCCACCATACCACTGACGCGCGGAAAGCCGCCGAGTTACTGAAACCCACTCAGCAGCAGCTGTCGCACCACGACGAGCTGAAGGAGCGCGCGAGCGGGACGCACCACTCAGCCCCGGAAAGGCGAAAAATAATCGGCAGGCCACGCTGCGTAAGCGCGCGTGCAGACTCATCGCCGATCGAGCACTTCAGTGCGGGCTCATTGGTCACCGCGTCAGTTTCGTAGTAGAACACGCAGTTCGAGTCATGTGCGGCCTTCTTTGAGGTCCAAATCGCGAAGCCATAAGGAAACTCTTATAAAAAAACAGAATAGTCAAGTCGTTCGGGTAAACCGTCTAAGACACCCACCAAGAGTTTTCTAGGTAAACAATCAGTAACACGTGTATTGATAATATGTGCGTGTGAGTGTAAGGCGGGTGCTAGCTTTACTGTTGGAACGGGTGGTTGCTGCAGCCCGGATGCAGCGCGCTCTCAAGGCTGATGTCCTGGAGTGCGTGATGTTGCGGCGCTTCACTATACAGGATGACTGGTTAATTACTATCAATATTTAAGGAGAATGCTCGGTACATGATTCTCATTCGAATTATGTAAAAAAATAGGTACTTAATTTTTGACCAAATTTCCGTATAAATAAATAAAGTGTGGACACGTTCCCAGCCTTGCCGGCGGCGCGTGCGGCGGCGTGCTGATACAACACCACGCCACCGCACGCGTGTGTCGCTACCCCCAACCCCCGCCCCGTGGCTAATTAGTCGGGCGAGCGCCGCCGTAAGGTCTGTACGTCCGTCTTCCCACGCGCGTGCCTAGCGATCGATCTTACGCGTATACCTAATCTGTCGTGTGTGCGTGTGACCCGTTATTACTTATTAGTAATTAAGTATGGCTTATCCATACACACTTGTGTATGCTACAGAGTATGTCAACAGAGAGGAGTTGAAATTAAAAATCACTAGTGCTTTCGAAACTATTAAAAGTGACCAATTCGTATTAAATCGTGTGAAAGACAATATGCGTAAACGTGCCGAACTGTGTATCACACGAGAAGGAGCTCACTTTGAACATTTGTTAAGGTTAGTGTAGTTATGAGAAGAAAAAGGAGAAACCGGACTCACCATAAAATACATAAATGGGACACCAACTATTGTAAAAGTCGGTCCAAAAAACTGAACATCACTGACTCGCCGTATATACCAAATACCTTAAATATAAACACACATAAAATCATAGACAATTATCGAGATTTTCCATCAAGTAGGGCCCGTTTATCTTTTCTATACTTAAATGCTCGCAGCATCCGCAAAAAGGGGAAATTTGACGAGCTAAAATGTATCATTCGTGCTATACCAAACACTATACACGTCATTTTACTAACCGAAACATGGATAAGTACGGAAAAACAAACATTGCAGCTTAAGCTCCCTAACTACACTCATCACTACAATATTCGGGACGATGCGGTCGGCGGTGGTGTGTCAGCATTTATCCATAACGATTTGAAACATAGTTTATCGCACAGTAAATACCTAGGAAAAAACAATTATCTATGGATAAAATTGGAAAGATATGGCCTAGAAGTGGGAGTTATCTATAATCCCGGGAATATCAACGAGAACTTTTTTGACGAGTATGAATCCCAACTAGAATCAAGACGTAGAGCAATAGTGTTTGGAGATTTTAATATAGACTTGTAATATATAAAGATCGGAAATTGAAACGATACAAAGAGGTTCTAAAAGGAACTGGTTACAAAATTATCAATAGAGTTAAGAATTCCCATTTTACAAGAGAATGTGAAACAAGAAAATCGATACTGGACCATGTGAGCACTAACTTAGCCGATGATACTTTTAATATGATACTCATTAATTCTCCCCTATCCGACCATAGGCAAATATATGTGGAAATAAATAAAACTAAGCCACCTCCTAAGACATATAGCCAGTATGAGGCTATAGATTACTCTAAATTCTATAATAATGTCGAACAAAATATTCCAAAATTAACAAAGAGTAACTATACACAGCTTGAGAAAGAGTTAAAGCTATGCATAAATATGAGCAAGGTACGGAAAACCAAAATCCTAAATCCACCACAGAAAGATTGGATAAATAGAAGTATAATCTCTGAGATCAATGAAAGAAAGCCCCTGCTGTGGGTGAGATATAAGGACAATTTGCAAGAGGAGTCATTGAAAAAAGATTTCATCGAAAAAAGACAACTTGTAGCCAAATTAATTCAAGACACAAAAGATCGATACCATTTTAAAGAATTTCCTAAATGTAGTAAGAAACTAAAAAAAATGTGGGCTTTAGTTAACACTCTAGCGGCTAATAAATTCACTTGCAATAGTCTTCCTAAAAAACTTGAAATTGGTTCTCAAGTAGTAACAGATCCGTATACCATATGTCAAACATTTAACGAATATTTCGCGAAGATCGGGCCACAGCTCGCTGAATGTATACCTGTCCATTACCATTACAATTTCCAGCATGCTATGCCTCAAATTACTCTATCAAAAATCCAATTTCATCATTTGCACCATGTACGGAAAAAGAAATTTTAAACATAATTGATAAACTGGACCCAAGTTGTAGTGTTGGTTTCGATGGAATTAGTACAAAAGCTATTAAATCCATAAAAAATTTAATGTGTAAAAATCTAACTGAATGCTTCAACGAGCTAATATGTGACGGTATATTTCCAAATACACTGAAAACTGCTAAGGTTACGCCAATTTATAAATCGGGATCCAATACAGACCCAGGTAACTATAGACCTATATCGGTACTCCCAGTCTTATCAAAAGTATTGGAAAAAGTTTTACATACAAGATTACAGAATTATTTAAACTCAATTAAATTTATTTCTAGTTTTCAGTACGGTTTTCGGCCCAGAAGTAATACAACCACTGCTACAATTGACCTTGTAACCAAATTAAAACAAAATATTGATCGAAAAAATGTAGCTTTAGGTATCTTTATCGACCTTAAAAAGGCCTTTGACGCAGTAAGTCATCAGCTACTTTTAAAAAAGCTAGAGGCCATAGGTGTCACTGGCAAAGCACTAAAAATATTTGAATCGTATCTTACAGACAGAACTCAATTAGTAAAGTCAGATAGAGTATAAAGCGACGCGTTACCCATTACTTGCGGAATCCCACAGGGATCAATACTCGGACCTCTCCTCTTTATTACATATATAAATAACATCTTTGAACTGGGCTTACATGGACATATTACTTTGTACGCAGACGACACGTCTTTGTTTTATTTTGGAACTTCTATTCAAGACATAATATCTAAAGCTCAGGAGGACCTTAACACTTTGTTTAACTGGTTCCAATATAATTTATTAACCATAAATATAAAAAAACATCCTGTGTAATTTTTAAAGCCAAAAATAAACAATTACCTGAGTTTTCCCCCCTTACAATTAATACTGAACCCATTCAACAGAAAACTCATAAAAAGTGTCTCGGTCTGTACATTGATAGTCAACTAAATTGGAATACACTGCGCGGCTCACTCGGTAATATTACAAAATGCATCCCTCGTTCACTAAGATATACAATTTACAATGCTTTAGTTAATCCACACCTGCTATATCTTATAGAGATATGGGGAACCGCAGCCAAATCTCAAATAAATAAATTGCAATACCAACAACATAAAATCATAAAATTACTTTTCAATTATCACTACCTAACACCAACTGCCAAAATATATGAAGAAACTAAATTAATGAACATAAAAAAATACATAAATACAATACTTGCATATTTATTCGAAAATATTTTAATAGGACTATCCATACTAATCTTTCGTTCACTAAACAAAACCAAGTTTTCGATCGCAGCAGTCGACGGGCTAGCTACATAATCGTACCGAAACATCGCACGTCATACGGAAGAACAATGATAACAACAAACGGAGCGCGGCTTTATAACACTATACCCTCACACATAAAAAATATTGACTCATTACATACTTTTAAAAAACAATTATCAGATTTTTTATTGAATAATAAGTAGATCTAATTTGTAATATATCAATCAAATTTAATTTGAGTGTATAAGGTGAGACCAAGTTAAATGTTTTAATTATACATGATTATTGTATTGTTTGTCGCTAAAAAATTTTGTTACCTATGTATGCGTACCTACAATAATACATATATGTTATATACATAATATTAAATATAATGGCTACGACGATAGACTGTAAGTGAACATTAATTTATTGTTATCACATAAGTGACAATGTATGCCTTTGTTGATAATAAATTCTTTAAACCTAAACCTAATAGGTAGTTAATGATTGACAATTGTTGTAAATTTTTTTTTTTTATGGCATAGTTGGCAAACGAGCAGGAGGCTCACCTGATGGAAAGTGACTACCACCGCCCATGGACATCTGCAACACCAGGGGGCTTGCAGGTGCGTTGCCGACCTTTCAAACGACCTTTCAAAAAGGAGTACGCTCTTTTCTTGAAGGTTCCCATGTCGTATCGGTTCGGAAAAACCGCCGGCGAAAGCTGGTTCCACAAAGTGGTTGTGCGAGGCAGAAAATGTCTGAGAAATCGCGCTGTTGTGGATTTTCGGACATCAAGGTGGTGCGGGTGAAACTTAGAATTTTGGCGAGATGTCCGATGGTGAAATTCAGCAGCCGGGATTAATCCGAACAATTCCTCGGAACATTCCCCGTGAAAAATTCAGTAGAAGATTTAGAGTGATCCGACATCTCTACGCAAAGCCAAAGGATCAAGGAGATCGGAAAGGGCTTGATCGTCGATAACTCGATCCGCTCTACGTTGGATGCGGTCAAATGGAAGGACCTGGTACTGGGGAGCACCGAATTTGCGCCTTGTAAAGTTTAAGGCGATGGGCCGACGTGAAATACTGTCTCGCCTTGCTGAGCACGCCCAGCTTTTTTGAAGCCAATTTGGCTTTGCCTTCCAATTGACCGCGGAACTGAACGAGGCTCGAAATATCAACGCCAAGTATTCCGATACTACCTGTAGCGGCTATCGGAATGTTCTCAAATCGTGGAGATACGACAAATGGTGTTTTTTTGGCGGTTAACGCGCAAACTTGCGTCTTTTTGGGGTTGAAATGGACTAGATTTAGCCGGCCCCAATTCGAGACTTCGTTTAATGAAGACTCGATTTCAGACACAAGTTTGTTCCGGTTCTCTTCGACGTTTTCCCGAGAAATATTAGCGCGGCCGGTGTATAAGGTGTCAACGGTACTGTCGTCTGCATAGCAATGAATGTCCCCGATTTGCAACAAATCATTGATATGCAGGAGAAACAGAGTGGGTGATAGAACGCAGCCTTGTGGAACACCAGCATTGACGAATTTTAAGTCAGAGCATGCACCGTCGACAACGACCTTGATGCTCCGATCTGCCAAAAAGCTGGTAATCCAATTGCATAATTTCCCGGGAAGCCCATAGGAAGGAAGCTTCGAAAGAAGCGCTTTGTGCCATATACGATCGAAGGCCTTCGTTATGTCCAAGCTGGCTGCTAATGCCTCCCCCTTGCTCTCAACTGCTTCAGCCCACCTGTGAGTAAGGTAAACTAGAAGATCACCGGCTGAGCGACCCCGACGGAAACCGTACTGGCGGTCACTAATCAGCTGATTCACGTCTAGGTACCGCAGGAGCTGGCAGTTAATAAGGGACTCCATTATCTTGGAGAGCAAGGAGGTGATGGCTATAGGCCTATAATTGGACGGGCCTGAGCGGTTGCCTTTTTTAGGGATCGGATGCACCAAAGCTGTCTTCCAGGAATTCGGGACGACGCCTAATGTGTAGGATTGCCGGAAAAGATGCGTTAAGACCGGTGCCAACTCGGGAGCACATGTCCGTAGCACGATAGGAGGGATACCATCGGGTCCGCTCGACTTATGAATGTCCAAGGAAAGAAGTGCTTTACGAACTGCACTTTGCCGGAATTTAACCTCCGGCATCGTGGTATCGCACCGCGGAATTGTTGGTGGAGATTTTCCTTGGTCATCCAAAGTCGAGTTCGACGCGAAGAGAGAGCCTAAAAGATCAGCTTTCTCTTTCGCGGTATGGGCCAATGACTTACCGTCCCTGTGCAGAGATGGAAAAGAGGGCTGACAGAAATTCCCTAAGACAGCCTTAGCGAGAGACCAGAAGGCTCGTGTTCCTGAAGGGAGACGCACCAGTCTCTCGCCAATTCTGCCAATGTACTCCGTCTTCGCCCTAGCAATCATGTTTTTGAGGGACCTAGAGGCAGAGTTATATTCCTTTTTGAATGCGCTGGTATGTACATCACGAGACGCAGATGCATTAGCCCAGGTTTGATAGCGTTCCCACTTTCGGCGTGATGCCGTTTTGCAGAAGCGACCAAACCAAGGCTGGGACTTGCCACCGATGGGTACTGCAGAGTAAGGAATGAATAGTTCCATACCTTGAAGCACCACATCGGCAACAGAGTCAGCAGCAGCGTTCGGATCATCCGGCGAGAAACAAATCTGCCCCCATGGGTAAGATGCAAAAAAAGACTGCATCCCATCCCAATCTGCTGACTTGTAGTGCCATACTCGGCGGCACCCAACAAAGCGAGGCCGTGAGTACCGCACAACCGGCACTGTACTCCGGACGAGACAGTAGTCAGACGAGCCCAGAGGGGGATCGACGATAACCTGATAGCCATCCGGATGCGAAGTCAGCAGAAGGTCCAACAGGGAAGGTGTATGATCCTCCACATCCGGTATTCGCGTTGGCGAGTTGACCAGTTGTGTCAGATCATATGCTGGAGCGAAGTCCAGAACAGATCTACCCGCATGATCGGTAGTGCGTGAGCCGAGCCATTCTGCGTGGTGAGCATTAAGGTCACCCAGAATAATGATCTCTGCGGATGGAATCTGCTGCAGCACGGAATCTGTAGCCATTTGGACGTGCTCAACCAGTCGGTCGGTTTCGGCATTACCGCTATGGGACCTATAAAGGCACGCATAGATTCGCGGATGGTCATCGCAGTCTACACGCAGCCAGATAATCGATAGGTCCTGTCCTTCAAGGCTGCCGAGGCGTCGAGAACAGATATCATCTCTGACGTAAACGCATACCCCAGCTCGTGGTATAAAAGAATGTTCCAATTTGTACCCAGGGTACGAGAGAAAAGTCGTATCGGCAGGAGAAGATATCTGGGTCTCGGTTAGAAAGAGCAAGGCCGGCTTCGCCGTTTCCAGATGGTAGTGAACGGCGTTGAGGTTGGAGTTGAGTCCCCTTATGTTGCAGAAGTCCACAGCGAGGGTGGTAGGGGTTGCCTTATGATGCCTGCTCCGCTTGCCCCGAACAGCGGCGAGCGCAAAATTGCCCCCCCCAGAATTCGGAGGGCAGCCTGGGCATCCCTGCTCAGGTGGTGTATGTCCTGAGCATGGATGCCCAGAGAGGGATTCTCCACCGCTGTCGCTGATGGTACCCTCCTGGGGTAATTTAACCAAATTCTGCACAACCATCAAGTTTTGGGGGGGAGGGGGATTGGGCCTCCGGAACTCTCACTTACCGGACGAAACGTGGTAGCATAGCCACCACTTTACGCCGATTTTAAGTGAGAGAGTGGTACTTCCCCGGGCGTGCCGGCCCATTCGGCTGTAACCCGAAGGTATACAGCGTGGCACTACCACTATATCTCTTCGGTATGTTTTTAACAAAGTGGGAATACTCACTGTTGCGTCGCAATATATTTACAACAATATTATGTATATTCACAGTAAAATTGATCACTTTGATAAAATCAGTGATAATCATTGTATGTGCACTAGGAGTAAGGATAAGCTTATAACGCCAAATTTCCGACTCCGCAAAGTCAATGGATCCTTCTTGGGGCAAGGTATCCGTTTCTATAATAAAATTCCGCAGAAATTTTTTAACTTTGCCGTTTAGTAAATTCAAATCGTTTGTAAAAAATACATTGGTAGAAAAAGCATATTATTCGATACAAGATTTTATAGATGATAAAAAAGCTTGGAGTTAAAGCCTGTTGACTTCCAAGCAGGATACATTAATTGAAATAATTGTATTTAATTAACATGACGTTGTATTTTTTAAATGTTAAAAAAGAGTAACTACTGAGTTTCTTGCCAGTTCTTCTCGGTAGAATCTACTTTCCGAACCGGTGGTAGCTTCACTTAAGTGTAAAATAACGATTCAAAAGTGCTTATAAAAGCCTATTTGAATAAAGTTTATTTTGATTTTGATTTTACATAACTTCTGGTTAACTTTACTTAGAAGTTTATTAATATTTATGTTGTATTAATTTTTATTTTGTCATATATGATGGTCAAATATCACGTCCTCAAGTATCGATAGTAATTCACCAGTCACCCTGTATATCCTCGCGGGGTGCGGGGACGCTCCTACCAACTACTTCACTTGTCGCCTCGACTCGCGTGCGCGACACATCAATTCTTCATCTCATAATTATTTACTTATCATTAATACAAGTATTGATTATCCAAAGTCTTCGTTATTTTTACAACCACAAAAGCAGCTATCGAAGCTAACAAATGGTCCTTCGCCCGTGAAATTACAGAAAAACGCGTCATTCTTATCGACGCACGCGCACGCGCACCCACGTGGACAAGTCACACAAAGAATACCTGTGCAGAAAGGCAAATTTTCTACATCGAGGATACCTTTTCGTCGTCCAATATTCAAGGAACACGAAGCAGATCATTTCATATTGAAGATCATCCAGTTCAAGCATATAACGTCACCACGTGGCCTACCTAAGACGCGTCGTCGCCGACGTCGCGTCGTCTACAATTTGGAGTCAACGTAATTTTACATCAACATTCAAGTCACTAGTGGAAACAAATTCACAACATATTTTAACGGTATTGACTAACAGAAACAAAAATATAACAGAGAAGTGGACTTTGGCCCTTGTGAGCAACACGGATACGAAAAATAATAATCGAGTGAGTCCGTTCCTTTTTATTTCCTATCTTTTCCTTTTAACTTCTTTGCTTATCCATTTTAAAGTACACTATAATAGCATATTGACATCTCTTCATATTTTAATACTAATCGTAATTTTCTGTAAATCAATTTATCATATATGAAAATATTTTTTTTTAGCTGACAGCTGCAGCGCATCTATCTTAACGCTATATTGCTATATATGCATTTATTATCTTGTTATTGCATTGCTACTGCATCGAGCGGCCATTGCGTGCCGCGTGGTGGCCGGCCATCTGTTGTATTATCTACCTATCTAGCTATATCTACCTGTCGCTTGCTTTGCATTATTATAAATAATTTCTAATCTTTACATTCCTTTAATATTGTATGCACTTTTTATTATTTCTCATTTAGTAACTTGTTATTATTATATATTATTAATTAATAATGGCTGAAGCTCGTATTAAGGATATTATTAAATTACACGGGAATGTTAAAAGCAAACTTACGCTATTTAGTACTTATTTAAAAACAATAGATATAACTCAGCCGTTAACAGACTTACAGATAACGGAAATAGAATTACGTTTGTTAAAATTAGAAATTACATATAACGAATTTGATAAATTACAGACGGAGTTCGAGATATTGTCTGAAGGAGATGAGAAGTTTGACGAGCGTATTCAATTTGAGAATAAATATTATTCGCTTGTGGCTCAAGCCACATCGTTGTCGAATGCAGAGCGCCAGAAACGAGATCACCTTCGTAACAGATATGACTCATCATCTACCGAATCCGTGCATCATGACTTCGTAAGGCTGCCATAAATCAACTTGCGAGTTTAGAGATACGTATTTATCTATCATTCATAATAATAAAAGTCACAGTGACATTAATAAATTTCATTATTTACGCGCTGCTCTTAAAGGTACTACGTCTTTAATTGTACAGAATATAGAATTCACTGCAGATAACTATCAAATAGCTTGGAATTTATTAACTAATCGTTACGACAACGAACGTCTCTTAATTAATAATCATGTTAATGCATTATTTAATTTACAACAAGCACAAAAAGAATCAAGTCAGTGTTTGAGAAACATTATTGATGTCACTAATAAGAACTTCCGTGCACTTGCCAGTCTCGGCTAACCAACTGACCACTGGGATACGCTTATCATTCATATCATGTCTAAAAAATTAGATGAAATTTCTTTTAAGGAGTGGGAAGAATTTCGTAGTACATTAACAAGTTACCCTACTTAAAACAATTCATAACTTTTTTAGCAAACTGTGCGAGATTCAACGAGAAACTTCGATAGAAAAAAAAAATACGACGTGTATCAATTGAACTGCTGTATTTCGAATGACGATTAAAAAAGATATAACTTAATTCTAAGTAATGTCAAGTTAAACAACGGCGCAATGTGTATTTTTGCCTTTTACTTGTCGCAGGCGCTTAAACATGCCCCCGGGCGTTGAAAGCTTGGCTTTTAACAGCTATGATGGCAAAGGCAATGGGCAGATCCTATTAAAGGCTCTTCTGATGACACCAGTAGACGTCCGAATATCTGCCACGCGAACAATACCGTCCGAACCAGGGTGGACTGCTACAACTCTTCCAATTCTCCACTTTAAGGGGGGAAGATTGTCCTCCTTTACCACAACTAGGGATCCCAACTTAAGCCCATCCTTACATGAGCGCCACTTGGTCCTCTGTTGGAGTTCAGCTACGTACTCCTTACTCCACCTTGTCCAGAAATGTTGGCGCAACTGTTCAATCCTCTAGTAGCGAGTTAGTTGGCTCATTGAAAAATCCTGGAGATTAGGCTGTGGTATTGAGGTGAGGGGTCGTCCAATTAAAAAATGTCCTGGCGTAAGCGGTGTGTCGTCATCAGGATCTGAAGACAGCGGTGTCAATTACTACAACCCAACACTCGCTGCAAATGATATTTGGTTGACTTCACACCAGCCTCCCAGAGTCCGCCGAAATGAGGACTATACGCGGATATAAATTTGAATGAAATTAGCCAATGATTCGCTTAACGAAGCTGCATTAGACTTAATAAATTTTGATAAGTCATTATACGCCAACAAAGGAGGTACCGTTGTCTGAAAATATACTTGCGGGCTTTCCTCGTCGCGAAATAAAGCGATATAAAGCAAGTAAAAAATGATTACTGGTTAAGTCACTTACTAATTCTAAATGAATCGCCTTGGTGGTAAAACAAATGAATATAGCAATATACACTTTCACTAGCCTACATCCACGACCCTGGCGACTAGCGCACATTATAGGGCCAGCGTAATCAACGCCTGTATTCTCGAACGGGTAACCAGGAAGAAGCCGCTGCCGCGGTAAGTTTCCCATCAAAGGAGTAACGATAGCTCCTTTCATTCTACGGCAACGTACGCATCGATGAAAGCAAGCCTTTACTAAATTTCTGCCACCAATAGGCCAATAAGTCTCCCTTATTGAAGCCAGTAATAATTGTGGGCCCGCGTGCATTAATCGTCTATTTTCATAATCAAATAATAATTTAGTAAATTCGTGAGCGGACTGTAAAATAATAGGATGTTTTTTATTATATATAAAATTAGCATTATCGAGACGTCCTCCAACACGCATTAATTGGTTATCATCTAAATAAATATTAAATTTAAGAAGAACGCTCCTTTTCGGCAAACTAAGTTTATTAATTATCAATTTGTGCTCAGTAAATGATTCACGTTGACTTTGAAAAATCACTACATTTAATGCATCCTGTAAATCTGATTCTGTAAGAAATTTATCATTTACTGACAGTTTCTTACACATTTTAATAAATCGAAGCATATAAGCAATGGAACGCACAAGTCTAGTGTATTTCGAAAAACGTTTAAAATTAATAAATGAACTACTGTTGTTATCAGTAACTATAGCATTTAACGAAATATCATTACGAGTTTCGGGCAAAGTCTCAACCTGTAGGTATTTATAATGATTAGGCCAATTACACCTATCTAGCCGTAGAAAGTCCGGACCTGACCACCACAGATCAGAATTTTGCAGGTTATTAATATCGGTTCCACGCGATATTAAGTCTGCTGGGTTCTTATCTGTGGGAACATGTTGCCATGTACAGTTACCCGCCCTTTCTAGAATTTCAGCAACGCGATTGCGTACGAAGGGCTGAAGCCTAGAAGGCAACATCTGCAACCATCCTAACACAATTGTCGAATCAGTCCAGCAATAGGTCCGGCTAATAGTTACTCGAAGTGAACCTTGAACCTTCTCATACAGACGCGCTCCTACTAATGCGCCACACAACTCCAACCTCGGAATAGTTGTAGGTTTGAGAGGCGCCACCCTACTTTTAGCCATTAATAAGCCAACCAAATACTTACCCTCATGATTATTGCTTCGAATATAAGCGCACGCACCGTACGCGCGTTCAGAAGTATCGGTGAATATGTATACTTCTAGTTCCTTATATGAATTGCAAATAACATTACGTGGAATTCTAAAATTATTTAATAAAGGCAAAGATTTAATGATGATATTCCAACGTGAACTAATATTTGTGTTTAGGGGTTCATCCCATGAGGACTTGTCTAACCACATTTGTTGTAGTAACATTTTCATTGTAATGACACAAGGAGATAAAAGCCCTAATTGATCAAAAATCCGTGCAATCACTGAGAGTAAATCTCGTTTAGTATCTACATTAGAAGCCAAATTCATGCTTATTGGAAATGTAAGCTCATCAGAAGTGGTATACCAACTGAGACCTAATAACTTGTTAGGCTGGTCGCAGACAAACCTTCGCGCGAGATAGTTGTGTGCACTTTATTATTTCAATAATTGTCATCGGTTTTATTGTGTTTTTGTTTACGTCGTATTAGCAACAACTGCTACGGGCCTAATCGCCGATCCGGTTTTGCGATAAGCGAAGTCCGTTCAACAATAATGCGACTTGTTTACGTTAACGATGGATGTTACTAATGAAGTTTTAAATAATAATGATGACTGCGACAAGTTAAGTTTATCGGATCGTAGTATGAATGAAGAACACATAGAGGATACAAACATCCATCTTAAAAAGAAGGGAAGAAGGTGAACCAATAAGGGCGAGTAAGCGCGACAGAGAAGAGAGTAAGAATAACGAACAGGAAGAATTTAAATAAAACTAATTATAACGGATGAATCGCGTATATTAATTATTTTTAAAACATCCCGACGTTTCGAGCACTTTGCAGTGGTCGTGGTCACGGGTAGTCTACCCGTGACCACGCGATTAATATACGCGATTCATCCGTTATAATTAGTTTTATTTAAATGTGTAATAATCGCGAAAATTTAAGACAACATTATGTGAACAGGAAGAATGTGAGAATGGGGAGGAGTGGATAACAGTTAGTAAAAGTAAAGAAAAAAAAATTAAGGCTGAAAAGATGGAAATATATATCTCATGTAACGATAAATTGCCCAAGCCATTTGAATTAGCACGCACATTCAAAAATCTAAAAATACTAGAAATTAATAAAATAAAATACTTATCTCCATATAAGATTAAAGTAGAATGTGAAACTGAAAATTGTATGTTAAAGTTAATAAATTGTCAGGAACTAATAGAAAAGGGATGGAAATTTCAGAAAGCTTTCGAAGTTAACTTCTCTTATGGCATTATTAAAACTGTAGACGGTGATTTATCGGAGGAGGAGATTCTAAGCAACATTGATTGCGCCGACCAATTTTGACATCTGTACGTCGACTTTCACGTCTTAACGAAGATGGAAAATGGGTCCCGAGTGAGACAGTACGTTTGTGCTTCAAAAAATCTTATTTACCTCCCTTTGTGTCAGTATATGGTCTAGAAATTAAAGTAGAACCATTTGTGTTCCCAGTTTCACAATGTTCTAAATGTTCGAAATTTGGACACACATCAAAAAGATGTCCTACTGATAAAATAGTATGCCCTAAATGTGGCGAGGAACACGAAAATTGCACAACAATGGACTATAAATGTGTGAACTGTGGAGGTCAACACATGGCGTTAAACAAAACTTGCCCTATTTTCACAAAAGAAAAAGTAACCCGTAAGGGTAAAATGGCAGCCAAAGAAAATACGGAAGAGTATTTGTCGGATCTGAATATTGATACAATATCTGAGGATGGAAAGGATAAGAAATCTGAAAAAGCAACTAGAGATGTTACTTTGTGGGAGCTCTTAATGAGATTAAAAGAAATTATATTTTTGAAACGTGGATCTTTAAAATCAAAGGTTCAGGATATTATCAAATGCTGCGTTGAGTGGTTGATGTTGATCGTGGTAGAAAATATTGCGGAATGGCCAGTGCTAACGAAGATTTTAGAATTTCTAAATTCAAATATATGTAATGAGTAAAAATTTAAAAATCAATTTAAATATTATCCAGTGGAATGCGCAAAGTCTTAGACCAAAGTTGTTAACATTTGATAACTTATTAATACAAGAGAAAGTCCACATTGCTTCTATTAGTGAAACCTGCTTAGAACCAGATAGTTATTTAAATATTAAAGATTATACTATATTCCGTTGTGACCGTGACGATTCTTTTGGCGGAGTTGCCGTACTCCTTCATAAATCAGTTAAAGGTAAGAAGATGAGTGTGGGAATTAACAATACAAATATACAAATTTTATGTGTTGAACTATACAATTGCGGAAAAATAAAAAAATTAATATCTGTGTATTGTCCTCCATCCGTCACGACACGAACTCAAGATTGGGAACAAATATTTTCTATCGCTCATAAAAATACAATTATTGTTGGTGATTTTAACGCACACCATACGAATTGGTCTCGGAAACAAAACTGATATTAGGGGAACTCAAATTTTTGATGCATTAACTAATACCCAATTTGTTTCATTAAACGACTGTACACCGACACGTATTAAATTGGTTCAGGGCGTGGTTTGTCAATATTCTCCGGACATTGTATTTGCATCTGCCGATATTGCGCTAACATTTGAATATAAAGTCTTAAAAGAGACTTTGGGTAGTGATCACTGTATCATTAGAATTTCTACTCATCTTGAATCTACCCTAAAGACCATAATAAAACGAAATTACAAGAAAGCGGATTGGGATTCATATACAGACCTGTTGAACAAAATGTTTTATAATTTCACTTTACCTGACAATCTACAAAGGGTGTACGACATGTTCACTGATTATATGAATATCTCAGCAGATTTATATATTCCTAATTTTAATATAAATCAGAATCCTTCCTCAAATTTTAATCCTAGGCCTTTTTGGCATTCCAATTTATCTAAAGTTGTGGCTGAACGCCGTTTGGCCCTATCCATTTTTAGACGAAATCCCACACCTTTAAACTTGAATAGGTTAAAAGACAGAATACGTCATGCACAAAGCCAGTTTCGAATTTCTAAGGATTTAAGTTGGCATGAATTTTGTTCGTCCCTATCACACTCCACATCTATAAACGAAACACATCGTAAAATGCGCTGGATAAGAGGTATTAAGTCTCCATCTACTTATATTGACAAAGATACTGTTTATAAAGTATTACGCTGCCTATGCCCAGACTTCGTAAAGTGGAATAAACCCATTTTTAAGTCTAACAATTCTCACTTACATTCTGCTATAACATTGGCTGAATTAATGCATAGTATGCGAAGAAAGGATTCAACTCCAGGCTATGATAACATTTCCTACAGTATGATACAAAACCTACCAATTAATGGTAAATTAATTTTATTAGATCTTTTCAACAAATTTTACCGATCAAGCTTTGTCCCTCATCAATGGAAAGAAGTAAAAGTGGTAGCCATACCTAAGCCTGGTAGGGATCCTAACAGCTTATCCTCACTTTGACCCATATCAATGATGTCTTGTGTCTGTAAAATTTTTCACATAATTTTATGTAATAGACTAGAATGGTTTTGTGAGAAAAATTGCTTTATTTCAAATAATACTACCGGTTTTAGAAAAGCACATTCAACATATAACAATTTGGGAAATTTTGTAAACAATATTTTAATTGGATTTTCTAAAAAACAGTGTACTATTGCGTGTTTTGTTGATATCGATAATGCCTACAACAATTTAGATATCACAGCGTTGCTTTGCATGATGGATCGGATGGGAGTTGGCTTAAATTTATGCTCGTACTTGTGGAATGTCTTAAATGACCGGAAAATAATTATTCAGTTAGGCGATATAAATATTTCTAGATATACAGGACATTATCACGGAGCTAAAAACAGAGATCAATGACTGGGAACAGAGCTCGTTGTTAAATGACGTACAAATAGCGGGTTTACCGGAATATAATGGTGAGAATGTGGTACACCTATCTCAGGCAATCTCGAGCAAATTGGGTGTCCCACTCGACGCCCGCGACATCGTTAGCGCCGAGCGTGTGGGACCGCGACGTCTGTTGTCATCGAGTGAAGAGCGTCACCGCCCGCGGCCGGTGATCATGCGACTGGCGCGGCGGTCCCTGCGTGATGACATTATAAAGGCGGCGCGGGTGCGGCGCGGAACTGACACCTCCGGCGTAATTTTTTTTTTTTTTTTTATGGCATAGGAGGCAAACGAGCAGGAGGCTCACCTGATGGAAAGTGACTACCACCGCCCATGGACACCTGCAATACCAGGGGACTTGCAGGTGCGTTGCCGGCCTTTCAAAAAGGAGTAGGCTCTTTTCTTAAAGGTTCCCATGTCGTATCGGTTCGGAAAAACCGCCGGTGAAAGCTGGTTCCACAAAGTGGTTGTGCGAGGCAGAAAATGTCTGAGAAATCGCGCTGTTGTGGATTTTCGGACATCAAGGTGGTGCAGGTGAAACTTAGAATTTTGGCGAAATGTCCGAAGGTGAAATTCAGCAGCCGGGATTAATCCGAACAATTCCTCGGAACATTCCCCGTGAAAAATTCGGTAGAAGATGCAGAGTGATCCGACATCTCTACGCAAAGCCAAAGGATCAAGGAGATCGGAAAGGGCTTGATCGTCGATAACTCGAGCCGCTCTACGTTGGATGCGGTCAAATGGAAGGAGCTGGTACTGGGGAGCACCCGCCCAGAGGTGAGAGCAGTACTCCATGTGAGGCCGAATTTGCGCCTTGTAAAGTTTTAGGCGATGGGCCGACGTGAAATACTATCTCGCCTTGCTGAGCACACCGAGCTTCTTTGAAGCCAATTTGGCTTTGCCTTCCAATTGACCGCGGAACTGAACGAGGCTCGAAATATCAACTATCAAATGGACTAGATTTAGCCGGCCCCAATTCGAGACTTCGTTTAATGAAGACTCGATTTCAGACACAAGTTTGTTCCGGTTCTCTTCGACGTTTTCCCGAGAAATATTAGCGCGGCCGGTGTATAAGGTGTCAACGGTACTGTCGTCTGCATAACAATGAATGTTTCCGATTTGCAACAAATCATTGATATGCAGAAGAAACAGAGTGGGTGATAGAACGCAGCCTTGTGGAACACCAGCATTGACGAATTTTAAGTCAGAGCATGCACCGTCGACAACGACCTTGATGCTCCGATCTGCCAAAAAGCTGGTAATCCAATTGCATAATTTCCCGGGAAGCCCATAGGAAGGAAGCTTCGAAAGAAGCGCTTTGTGCCATACACGATCGAAGGCCTTCGCTATGTCCAAGCTGGCTGCTAATGCCTCCCCCTTGCTCTCAACTGCTTCAGCCCACCTGTGAGTAAGGTAAACTAGAAGATCACCGGCTGACCGACCCCGACGGAAACCGTACTGGCGGTCGCTAATCAGCTGGTTCACCTCTAGATACCGCAGGAGCTGGCAGTTTATAAGGGACTCCATTATCTTGGAGAGCAAGGAGGTGATGGCTATAGGCCTATAATTGGACGGGTCTGAGCGGTTGCCTTTTTTAGGGATCGGATGCACCAAAGCTGTCTTCCAGGAATTCGGGACGACGCCTAATGTGTAGGATTGCCGGAAAAGACGCGTTAAGACCGGTGCCAACTCGGGAGCACATGTCCGTAGCACGATTGGAGGGATACCATCGGGTCCGCTCGACTTATGAATGTCCAAGGAAAGAAGTGCTTTACGAACTGCACTTTGCCGGAATTTAACCTCCGGCATCGTGGTATCACATCGCGGAATTGTTGGTGGAGATTTTCCTTGGTCATCCAGAGTCGAGTTCGACGCGAAGAGAGAGCCTAAAAGATCAGCTTTCTCTTTCGCGGTATGGGCCAATGACTCACCGTCTCTGTGTAGAGATGGAAAAGATGGCTGACAGAAATTCCCTAAGACAGCCTTAGCGAGAGACCAGAACGCTCGTGTTCCTGAAGGGAGACGCACCAGTCTCTCGCCAATTCTGCCAATGTACTCCGTCTTCGCCCTAGCAATCACGTTTTTGAGGGACCTAGAGGCAGAGTTGTATTCCTTTTTAAATGCGCTGGTATTTACATCACGAGACGCAGATGCATTAGCCCAGGTTTGATAGCGTTCCCACTTTCGGCGTGATGCCGTTTTGCAGAAGCGACCAAACCAAGGCTGGGACTTGCCACCGATGGGTACTGCAGAGTAAGGAATGAATAGTTCCATACCTTGAAGCACCACATCGGCAACAGAGTCAGCAGCAGCGTTCGGATCATCCGGCGAGAAAAAAATCTGCCCCCATGGGTAAGATGCAAAAAAAGACCGCATCCCATCCCAATCTGCTGACTTGTAGTGCCATACTCGGCGGCACCCAACAAAGCGAGGCCGTGAGTACCGCACAACCGGCACTGTACTCCGGACGAGACAGTGGTCAGACGAGCCCAGAGGGGGATCGACGATAACCTGATAGCCATCCGGATGCGAAGTCAGCAGAAGGTCCAACAGGGAAGGTGTATGATCCTCCACATCCGGTATTCGCGTTGGCGAGTTGACCAGTTGTGTCAGATCATATGCTGGAGCGAAGTCCAGAACAGGTCTACCCGCATGATCGGTAGTGCGTGAGCCGAGCCATTCTGCGTGGTGAGCATTAAGGTCACCCAGAATAATGATCTCTGCGGATGGAATCTGCTGCAGCACGGAATCTGTAGCCATTTGGACGTGCTCAACCAGTCGGTCGGTTTCGGCATTACCGCTATGGGACCTATAAAGGCACGCATAGATTCGCGGATGGTCATCGCAGTCTACACGCAGCCAGATAATCGATAGGTCCTGTCCTTCAAGGCTGCCGAGGCGTCGAGAACAGATATCATCTCTGACGTAAACGCATACCCCAGCTCGTGGTATAAAGGAATGTTCCAATTTGTACCCAGGGTACGAGAGAAAAGTCGTATCAGCAGGAGAAGATATCTGGGTCTCGGTTAGAAAGAGCAAGGCCGGCTTCGCCGTTTCCAGATGGTAGTGAACGGCGTTGAGGTTGGAGTTGAGTCCCCTTATGTTGCAGAAGTCCACAGCGAGGGTGGTAGGGGTTGCCTTATGATGCCTGCTCCGCTTGCCCCGAACAGTGGCGAGCGCAAAATTGCCCCCCCCCCAGAATTCGGAGGGCAGCCTGGGCATCCCTGCTCAGGTGGTGTATGTCCTGAGCATGGATGCCCAGAGAGGGATTCTCCACCGCTGTCGCTGATGGTACCCTCCTGGGGTAATTTAACCAAATTCTGCACAACCATCAAGTTTTGGGGGGGAGGGGGATTGGGCCTCCGGAACTCTCACTTACCGGACGAAACGCGGTAGCATAACTACCAGTTTACGCCGATTTTAAGTGAGAGAGTGGTACTTCCCCGGGCGTGCCGGCCCATTCGGCTGTAACCCGAAGGTATACAGCGTGGCACTACCACTTGACGGCAATCCCTCTCGAGTGCATATTAACGAGCATCTTACTCGACATAATCGTACGCTTTTTTATAAAGCCAAGGAAGAAGGCAAACGTCTTGGCTGGCGTTACATATGGACTCGAGACGGGAGAATATATGTGCGGCGCGAGGCGAATACGATAGTTCAACGGATACATACGGAAAAAGATATCTGTAAATTTTTTGGTACAATTTAAATTGGTTTGCAATGGTTTTGATATTATACTTAACGTATTTAAGATTTAATAATTATTTAATAATACACATTTTATCGATAGGTCTGTGTTAAAACTAAATAACAGTACAAAAGTCTTAATTATATATTGTATTACAATTGCTTATAAAGACGTTGATAGATTTAGCTGTTTCTCAATAAGTGTTTTTAGTTTTCAAATATGTAATAAAAGCAAAAGTGCCGTGTTCCGGGGGATTAAATACTTGATATTTGAATGAAATATAAAATTTTTAAATTATGTTCTTATAAAATACTCTTTATTGGAAAAAAAATTATACGATACCAACATAAATAAGTATATAAGTATTTGTTATGGACTTAAATGCATTTATATTTTTTGTTTTCATTATTTATTTACTGTTAAATTGTATTTTTTATTGAAAAATCGCTTGTATTATACCGCTATACATATGTATATATGTATATGTATTTGTTATGAATTTAAATCTATTTATATTTCTTATTTTCATTATTTATTTACTATAAAACATTATCCATGGTTAAGGTAAATAATCTTAAGTTTGGTCTTTTTAACCCGGGTTCACTTGGCTCACACCACGAGGAGTTCGCAGTACTAGTGGAGCGGCATCAAGTAGATGTGATTGCCATAAATGAGACTTGGTTACGGCAGGGTGAGGACGGCAGAGCCCCAAATGTGCCCGGCTACCGACTGCGTCACATCCCACGACCGCCGGAAATAAGATCGCGAGGTGGTGGTGTGGGTTTTTCTGTGAAACGAGGTATATCTGCGCGGACACTAGAACATCCCATTGCGCCTATGGTTGAGCAAATGTGGATCCATTTTAAATCAAATAGCAAGTGCATAATTGTTGGTACAGCGTACCGCCCCCCCTGGGCAAACGTGACCGGTTTTTTTGATGCTTTATCTGATACCATTGGCTCGTTATCGTTTTATGATTATTTATTTTTATTGGGTGATTTTGATATTAATTACTTAAGCACACATAATTCGCAAAAGCATGCTTTGGACTCGTTTCTTCCTACTCACGACCTCACACAACATATAAATAAACCTACTCACTTTACTGATAATACTGAAACTTTAATTGATCTCATGTGCTCTAACACTAGAGTTGGTCGGATTGAGGTAGATTATGTAGCCGAGTTCGGCGGCCATGCATTTGTATTCTGCGAAATAAATATTAAGAAAAATAAAACGCCCCCAAAAACTATAACGTATAGACCTATAAAAGATATTAAAATAAACGATCTCACCGCTACACTGGGATTGATTAATTGGCAGGAATTGTGTAAAATTGAGGATATAAATGCTATGGTCGCCGGGTTCACGGCAAACATGCTTTCAGTATTTGACGTGCTTGCACCTAATCGAACTAAGCGTATAAAGGAAACACATTATCCATGGGTTACTTATAATGTAAAACTATTCATGAATCGTAGAAATGAAGCTCAAGTTAAAGCAAGGGGGTCTAACCCTGACTCGAGTAAAACTTATTATAAAAACTTGAAACTAGAGGTAGTACAAGCAATTCATCGAGAAAAATGTGCTTATTTTAATCTACATATAAACTCAAATTTTAAAAATTCTATTGCACTTTGGAAACATTTAAAAAAATATGTCAACATCAAACAAAAACATAGTCATAATATCCCAGATAATATTAATAATTCTGCAATGATTAATTCATATTTCCTTAACGGCAGCGATTATGTTTCATTATCAACAATTCATTATTATGAATCAGATAAATATAGTGCTATTGATACAGAGTTTACTTTGACGCCTACTAATGGAATTGAAACGTCAAAAATAATTCGATCCTTAAAATCCAACGCCATCGGTATTGATGGAATTTCGTTGGACATGCTTTGTTTGACGTTGCCAACTACATTATCAATTATTACTAAAATAATTAATAAAACGATCTTAAGTAATACATTTCCAACCTTGTGGCAGACCGCACTGGTGAGGCCAATCCCCAAAAAACAAAATGTAAGCGAACTCAAAGATTTACGCCCTATAAGCATTTTGCCCTGTATATCCAAAATCTTAGAAAAGCTAGTATGCACTAATTTGACAAATTTCTTAGAATCACAGAATATTTTGCCCAGCTTGCAATCAGGTTTTCGAAAACATCACAGTACGACCACTGCATTATTGGATGTGATTGACAATGTGCTATGTGCTCAAGACGTGGGCAAGGGCACAATCCTTGTATTATTAGATTTCTCTCGCGCATTTGACACGATAAATAGAGCTTTATTTTTATCAAAATTAAAATATTATGGATTTAGTGCAAACGCAATTAAATGGTTTTCAAGTTACTTAGGAAATAGAAAACAAATTGTGGAAACAGTTACTGAGGACGGTTCGAGGAATCTTTCCGACTGTTGCTCGGTCAATAGAGGCGTTCCTCAGGGCTCTATATTAGGACCCATCATCTTTGCACTTTATTGCGCCGATATAGTTGAAAATATTAAATATTGTAAATATCATATCTATGCTGATGACATTCAAATTTACATATCGTTTAAAACAACCGATGCTAGCACGGCTATTCAAAAGTTAAATGACGATCTTAGCCGTATTTCAGAGTGGTCAGATTCTCATAGCCTCATCTTGAATCCCAGCAAGACCAAATATATAATATTAGGCACAAAAAATCAAATTAATGAAATTGGCCATGCAAATCCAAACATACAAATAAAAGGTGAGAGAATAGAGCGCGACATAGAAGTGCGAAATTTAGGCTTGCTGGTCGATGAGGAATTACGGTTTGAAAAACATACAATTAATACAGCTCGTAATTGCTTCTACAGATTAAAAGTTTTGTATCAAATAAGGGATGTTCTTAGTAAAGAAATTCGTATAAAACTGTGCGACACCTTAGTGCTATCAAAGTTTAATTATGCTGATACTGTTATAGGGCCTCGACTGCTGGCGCGAACAAAAAATATTATTCAGCGGGTACAAAACGCATGTACCCGATACTGTTTTAACGTACCACCTCGCGCGCATGTCACGACATACCTTAATGACGCACGAATGATTAAAATGAAACACCGCAGGCAATTACATCTTGCCACCTTACTCTTCGGTGTTATTCACAATAAAACCCCCATGTATCTATATAAGAAATTGAGCTGGACAAAAGAAAGTAATAAAAGGTACCCTACGAGAGCATCGTCCTATATGCTAAATGTGCCATCGCATCGTTCAGCGGCGTTTCGTGGCAGCTTCCGTTATGCAGCGACGAAGTGCTGGAACAACCTGCCGCCTCCGCTTCGGATTCTGAAAACCATTAATTCGTTTCGTGTTAAATATAAGCAATATTTATTTAGTTTACAACTTCAAACACAATAGCACATTTAAAATATGTACATATATACCAGATTTTATTTATTTATTTATTATTTTTTTTGTTCTTTTTTTCTTCCTTTTGTTTTTTTTTTCGTATTTTTTTTATTTTATTTCTTTTTTTGTATGATTATTGTGACTTTATTAAGAAATATATATTTCTTATATGTATTATACAGATATCAGTTTCTTTTTTTTAATTTTAATTCACGTAATTATTATTATGTTAATTCGATGTCTTTGTCGCTGCCCGTCACAGCGATGAATACGACAAAAAGGTGACCATTGAAAATCAGCATTGGGTTTTTTTTTAGGACCCATATTTCGCTGAATGGTCCGCCTGTTTGGGACACGGCATATTTGCAGGCTTTCTATGTGTACATGTCTACGCACATAATTGTTTTTGGATTTATTGTTTTAGTTAGTTCGTAGATTTTTTTTGTTTCTCTTGTTCCTTTTTTATTGTAATACCTGTGCCTGTGTTTCAAATAAATACATTCTACATTCTACATTCTACATATACGAGTTGTGGTATAGCACAAGGAGATCCACTGTCGCCTCTTTTATTTAATATAGCGACAGCCGATATTTGTAAAACTCTATTAGAAGTTAACATTAGTCAGCATGCCGATGACTTTGTCCTGTATACTACCAATAACGACGTATCTATTGCTAAACTTAAATTACAAAACTCTATAAATAAATTTAATGACATGGTGACTCTATTGGGACTTCAGATTTCTACAGCTAAATCTAAAATCTGTGTATTCAAAAGATATCATAAGACCGAATTGATTCAAATAAAAATAAACAATCATATGTTGCAAGTGGTTCCCAATATAAAATATCTTGGAGTATGGTTGGATAAATCTCTCAAATGGACTAGACATATCAAAGAAATTCATGAAAAATTATGAAATATACTAACATATTTAAAATCTTAGTTGGACCAGGTTGGGGAATTCATCCATCTTTATTGAGACATCTGTATATTTCACTCATACGAAGTCGATTGGATTATGCATGCTTTCTGTATGATAATTGCAGTAATGCTCAACAAAAGAAACTAGATAAATCTCAAAATGTATGCGTCTCATTGGTGGTTTTATTAAATCCACCCCTATCCACATTATGCAAAGCGAACTTAATTTACCTCCGTTATTTGTTCGAAGACGTTTTTTAGCTGAAAAGTTTTGGTTAAAATGTAAATCGCTAAATCAACTCCTGAAAATTCTCCTTTTTTCTTTAGTCAATTCACTGATAGTGATGTTAAGAAGAACATTTTAGCAATAAATTCTGATGCCATTGGTTCGGATTGCATTAGTCGTAAGATGATCCTCCCAATCCTAGATATCATAATTCCTGTAGTCACACATATTTTAAACCAATCCATTATCCTTTGTGAATTCCCTGAATCCTGGAAAGACGCACAAGTCATCCCCCTCCCCAAAAAAACAAATCCTTCATCTTACACTGATTATCGTCCTATATCCATTCTCCCTTTCCTGTCTAAAGTACTTGAGCGCCTTATCCACAATCAATTAAATCAATACCTTTCAAAAAATGTCCTATTGAATCCTTTACAATCTGGCTTTCGTCCTGGTCATAGTACGACTACGGCCCTGATCAAAATAACTGATGACATTAGATTAGGAATGGATAATCAACAGGTTACTGTGTTGACATTATTAGATTTTAGTAATGCTTTCAACACTGTAGACTTTGATATTCTTCTTGCTATTTTGTGTTCTCTTAACATATCTCCTAAAGTAATTGACTGGTTTCATTCTTACTTGTATGGGCGCCGGCAACGGATAAGAGTTCAAAATTCTTTCTCAGAATGAGCTCCTATAACTGCTGGCGTTCCACAAGGTGGCGTGTTGTCTCCCCTCTTGTTTTCGGTCTTTATAAGTACCATCACTTCTCATATATCTTCTCTCTATCACCTGTATGCAGATGATCTTCAGATCTATTCACAAAGTAAAATTGCGAACCTTCATGAAACTATACACTTAGTTAATAATGATTTATTAAATATTTCTAAGTGGTCTACTGCATTTGGATTACGAATAAACCCAAATAAAACACAGGTGCTGATTATTGGTAGTTCAAAATTAATTTCTCGTATATCTTTTTCGGATCTCCCGGTTGTACACTTTAATGGTGTTAACATACCATTCAGTGTTACAGTTAGAAATTTGGGAATTACCTTTGACCAGCACCTGTCTTGGGAACCACAGATAAGTGAGGTAAGTGAAAAAATTTTTGCAGCCTTTGGCTCCCTTCGAAGATTACGCAACTTTCTACCCATCCCTACCAAAATTATGTTAGCACAGTCACTCCTACTACCAATTCTCGATTATGCTGATGCATGTTATCTTGATCTAAAAGAGGAGCAACTTAACAAACTTGAGCGTCTCCAAAATCTTTGCATCCGATTCATATTTGGTCTTCGTAAATATGATCACGTTTCGGAATTTCGTAAAAAGCTCAAGTGGCTCCCAATCCGGCTTCGCAGGAATACTCACATCCTTCAACTTCTATACTGTATTCTGTTCAATCCGTCTTCTCCTTCATATCTAAAAGAACGTTTCCAATTTCTCAGTTATTCACATAGCCATAATCTTCGTTCTGAAGAGAATTTGGTTTTAAAAATACCACCCCATACAACATCTTTTTATAGTAACTCATTTACAGTCCATTCAATTCGTCTTTGGAACTCTCTTCCACTAGAAGCAAGACGTGCACCAAACATTACTTCTTTTAAAAAAATGATAAAAGAGCACTATCTTGCTTCATGAAGTAATACTGTAATTAAAGATTTTATTTATTATGTAAGTATCTATAGTATGTAAATGTATATATTTATAATGTGTATGTATATTATATTATTATATAATTATATATTTATGGAATTTTTATTTATGTATCGTATATATACATATATATATTGTATCTATTTTTTTTTTATGTATTAAATAATTTGTACACCCCTACCATCCTATCTCTCTCCTCTACCAAAGGTTGCCTGGAAGAGATCGCTGTTTTAGCGATAAGGCCGCCTATTGTACATTTTTCTATTCTTTGTTTTTGTAAAATTGTTCCTATTATTTTTGTCTATATTGGTGTGCAATAAAGAGTATATAAATAAAATAAAATAAATAAATCGATTAAAAACAATAAAACTATGAATATATTAACTTAATTATTTAAACTATGTCAGAATAACCAGTATTGGCAAAATAAAAAATTGCCTCTTCTTGTTTATGTTCACGGTCGCCTCGAGAATATTTCAATTCATAGAAGCAAGGAGCTAGAAATATTTTCCTTTAAAACTTGGGTAAGCAATGTGGATTTATCTCAGCACATTAAAGTTGAAATAGATGAGCCTAAGCATAACTATCATCAGTCGGAAATACTTGAAAAATGTGAAAGATTTTTATCTACGAATTATGGGAAATTTTATAAAATTTATACAGATGGGTCTAAAGATGCTCAGGGGGTAGGTGCGGCGTTTTTTGATTATCAGACTAAAGAGAGCATTCGATTAAAAATTAACTATCAAATTATGTCTATCATGTACTTAGAGCTGATAGCTATTTTGGAGTCACTGTCTTATATTAATTCTATTGACTCAAATGATTTTGTAATATTGTCTGATTCCAAAAGTGCATTACATTTGGCTCGATGCACCTCGACTTATCGAGGTACACCGATAGCCTTTAATATAATGAATTGTATTCTTAAATTAAAAAAAATTAATAAGAACATAGTCCTGCAGTGGATACCTGCTCATATTGGCCTTCCTGGAAATGAGATTGTTGACGAATTGTTGGCCAAACAAGCATCTGTCGAAGGAATATTAGTTGAATACAAGCCTTACTTTACAGACATTCTATATGAGACTAAAGATCGATGCAAGTATCCATGGAAAGAGTTTTTTGACGAACGTTCTCTATCTAAAGGCATCTGCTACAAAACTATCCAACCAGAACCTTCGGGGTATACTTGGATTGATGGAGCCAATACGAGCAGGTGTGACATTGTAACAGCCCTTCGACTGCGGTCCGGACACATGCCTTTGAATAAGTTCGCGTATATGATGGGTAAGACTACATCACCAAATTGTGGCGAATGTGGAATAGTGGAAGATGTTGTACACGTAATGAGCGAATGTGTTCGGATCGAGGCTGAAAGATTAGAATTTTTACATAAATATAATTTTGCATATGAAGTAGGTTATTACAATAGTGTCCTCGCCGCTCCGTCTTCGGGCGCAGCCAAAGCATTACTTAGAATAATATATAAATGTATTAAGCGTAGATAGATTAACAACCTGTTAATGTGTTTGTTTTAGTATTTAGTTTGTTTTTCTTTTATCTTTTATAAATTGGTTAAACAATATTGAAACTGTAGAACTATGAGGGTGACATTTTCTAATTAGAAAAAACCCTCCTTAAAAAAAAGAAATAAAAAAAAAAAAATAACTTGTTAGGCTCTTCAGATCCCATGTTTAAATCGAGCGAAGAGTCAATCGATTCAGGTACTAATTGAGATTCATTTGATTTCCACTTTCTCAGTCTCATGCCAGCCAAAGCCAACGCCTTGGTGATCTCCCTACGAATAAATTGTGCTTCATCTAAATCCATGCTCCCGGTACACAAGTCATCAACAAAAAAGTCATGTTGAATAATTTTAGCAATGTTATTGTCGTTACACTCTAGACCTATCTGCTGAAGACAACAAGTAGCTAGAAATGGTGCACTTGCGGTGCCATACGTGACTGTATTTAGTTCGTACACCTTAATTGGTTCGTCAGTATTAGCTCGCCAAACAATTCTTTGCAAGTACCTATCAGATGGATGGGTGACGACTTGTCTATACATTTTCTCGACGTCAGCGGCTAAAACGTACTTATGCTGTCTGAATCGAAGAATGATAGACAACAAATCATCCTGAACTGTCGGTCCAATCATCTGCAAATCGTTTGAAGAAATTCCGGACGATGTAGGACTACTGGCATTGAACACAACACGGAGTTTAGTTGTGGTGCTTCCTTCACGTAATATCCCGTGGTGTGGAATATAATAACCATTTGAAGTTAATTCCGATGGTTTCAATTCTGTCATATGGCCTAATTGAATGTACTCTGACATAAAATCGCAGTACATCTTACGGAAAGTAGGCTTAGTTCTAAACCTACGTTCTAAAGAAAACAAACAGTGCGTTGCTCTTTTATCTCCTAGCACAGAAGGATTCTGTTTTAGAGGTACGCGAACGCAAAAGCGACCGTCACTTAATCGCGTCGTAGTAAAGTGATCCTCACATAACCTTTCTTTCGGTAAATAATGAGACGAATTGGAACTTATTTCTTCTAATTGCCAGAAACGTGATAAATCAGACCTAACATTATTGTTACAATCCGTAATTTTAGTAAAATATCAACGAATATCACTCGAGAGCATCGTGACATAATTATGAGACGTAGGACCGGCGACTATCCAGCCTAGGCTAGTCTCGCAAAGTACTGGTTTACCAGAGCCTAATTAAATTCTTTGCGATCCTAACAAGTCCCAAAATATATCAGCGCCAATTAAAATGTACTTCACTCGGCTTATAAAAGGTGGGATCGGCTAAACATATATCAGACGGAATATTCAAACTAGTAATATCAATTTCACGGCACGGTAAAATATTTGTAATAAATGGCAAAACGAAACACTGCATTTTGCAAGAAAAAATATCATTTAATGACTTCATATGTACGCGACACATTTTGCCCACGTGCGAAGATACGTTATTTATTCCGCCAATCATTCTGTCAACCTGAGTCAACGAAAGATTTAACAAATTACATAAACTTTCTCTCATGAAACAAGACGTACTACCGCTATCGAGTACTGCACGAACTACATGCGCACGATTTTTGCTATCACTTTGATTAAAGCGGTGGACAAAAGCACGTCGCTTTGCTTACGCTCAGCACACTGCAAGGCAACGCTTGCTGACAACACTACGTTATTTAAGTCACAGGTGGCTGACGTAGATGGAGAAATTGAATTAATATTCGAATAATCAGTGTTATTCTGGGTTTCATTACTACTATTAAAAGTATTTCTATTATCCGAAGTGTTTAACAGTGTATTATGTCTACGTTTACATACCTTGCAACCTTGCTTCTTACAAGGATTCGCAAAATGACCGGGTTTTAAACAATTAAAGCACACCTTATATGATGGTAATAATTTGAGACGTGCGTCGTTACTTAGTGCGAGGAACTGCGGGCAATTTATTAAATTATGGTCACCTTTGCACTTGGGACATGTCTTCTGTGCTGATTCCATGTCAGAACTGCGAGGAGCTGGTGTACTTACCATAGCTTTAATTTTAGGACGTAAGTTAGATGTAGCCTGAGATTGATTACGTGACAATTCTAACGTTTCTATTAAATCAGCTCGAGCGCGTAAGAACTGCACAAATTGATTGAATGTTATAGTGTAATCCTTATCCAGACGACCCTTAAACTCCTCTCACTCTCGATACGTCTTATTATCAAGCTTGCGGGTAACTATATAAATTAAAAGAGTATCCCAATACTTAACTGGGTCACCTAAAGTCTCAAGAGCTCGCAAGTTTTTATTTAATTGATCTATTAAACCCTTCAAAATAGACGAAGACTCTTTATGAATCATTTCAATATTAAATAATGCTGACACATGATTCTGCACCAGTAAACGCTTATTACTAAATCGGTCGCATAATAACTTCCAAGCTACAGAATAATTACTGACAGAGAATTCAACAGATTTAATAACCACGGCAGCAGACTCATCCAGAGAAGCTCGTAAATAGTGAAACTTGTTTACTTCGTCAATATCATCATTATTGTGAATAAGACTAGTGAAAGTGTCATGAAATTCCAACCAATTGTTGTAAGAACCACTGAATTTCGGTAACTGTATAGGTATAGGTAGGTAAATTAACTGGTTTATGTGTATTGCTATGAGTACATTTATTACTATTACTAGATTGAGAATCTTTATTAAAATTGCTTAATAACGTTTGTGCTCTAGAGAGCGTCTTATAATACGACGACTCAAAATCTGAACGTTCAGCAAACTGTACTTTAACGTCATCGGTTATGCATTCTAGACGCAACTGTACCTCATGTAATAATTGCAACAAAATATTTATTATAAATTTATATGGTAAATTTGCCGAATCACGGCTCCACCTCGAAAGTGCTCCAAATTTTTTTTTACTGCTTTTTATCACTCGGTAATGGTGTACCATGCAATAATATGGTGGCGCATGCTATGGAACCCCATAGAAATTAATAAAAACACCATACATCAATAATCCACCTTAAAACAGCTACTACTGTTTTTTATCGCTCGGGAATGGTGTACCATGCAATAATATGGTTTGTTTGGAACTCCATAGAAATTAATAAAAACACCATACATCGGTAATTATTTATTTTGTGTATTTTATGTGTGATTGAAAAAATCAGCAATTGCTGTGCACAGTGAGTGTAGACGATAACTTATCAACGATAACTGATCACTTAACAATGCGATTTGGCCATCTGTCTTCAGAGTAACGAGCAATGTGGCCTGCCCACCTCCACTTCAAACGTCGTGTGTGTTTTAGTGCGTCTAGTACCTTAGTTTTTTTCTCTGATTTTTCTACTATGACATTTATCTGTGATTTTTAAACCAAGGATGCTCCTCTCCATAACCCGCTGGCACGAACGAATTTTTAACATAATTTTGTTATTATAGACCCGCGTTTGAGCGCCATATGATAGGCAAGGCAGTAGACAGGAATCCATCACTTTTTTCTTTAGATTTATTAAGAGTTTCGACTTCATAATTTCTTTAACGCTCCAATACTTTTTCCAAGTCATATTGATCCGTCTATCTATTTCATCTATATGCCTTGAATTTTTAAAAGAAATTTGTTTCCCTAAATAGATATAGTTTTCAACATACTCAACGGGTGTTCCACTTATTTGAATAGGGGTTTGCTTGCCATTTGTACACACCTTTGTTTTTGAAGTGTTTAGGAGTAAGCCGATGGTTTCGCTGGCATCACTTATTTCTGTAAGCATACCTTCTAGTTCTTTTGGAGTCTTAGCGAAGAGAACTATGTCATCTGCAAATCTGAGATTGGTGAGGTACTTTCCGTCAATAAGTATTCCTTTCCTATCCCAATTAAGGTTTTTTATTATATCTTGCAATACAGCAATAAAAATTCTAGGTGACAGCGGATCTCCTTGTTTTACGCCTCTACTAATGCTAAATTCTACTCTATATATAAAAGCCTACTCTATCTAGTTTCACACTACTAGTGCTTTTTTATAAATGTTTTTAATTATATTGATGTATGTGTATGGCAGATTTTGATGTTGTAATGCTTCCCATATGCTGTTATGTGAGGTAGAGTCAAATGCCTTGGCGTAGTCAACATAAGCGAGGTAGAGGTGGTATGCCTCTCTATTATTTGGTCCAAGGTGAACTGCTTGTTCCACTGGTTGGCTCTTTTCGAGAATTGGCTCTATTCTTTTTTCCAAACACATTCCAAACAGTTTGTACATTGTGGGCAGTAGGCTGATCGGTCGGTAATTATTTATATCTGTTGGATCACCTTTTTTATAAATTAGGATTATTTCTGACTTCGTCCACTTCGTAGGCACTTCCTGTTTTTCTAGTATTTTATTGAATAGAGTAGTAATAGGTTCTATCAATACTTGGCATCCAACTTTTAAGGCCTCGTTGGGTATGTTGTCTCCGCCTGGACTCTATTCCTTTTTCAGTTTTTTAATTTTTGTCATTATTTCTTCACTAGTGAATGGTTGGACTTTTATCATATCTGCAGGCTCTGGAAGCTTTTCATAGCAATTGGTACTAATAGATTTATCTTCGTACAAATTCTCGAAGAATTTTGTTGCAGTTTTTACTAGGTCACTTCTTGTTTGATGATTCTGTGCCGTATTTTGTGAATTCAATGTCGGAATCCATGTTTTTTCGGTTCTTAACTCTTTATACGCTCTCTTTGTACTTCCTGTTTTTGTTAAGTGTTTATCAAATATGTTTAATCTGTAGTTTTCATAATCCCTTTTAAGTAGTTTGCTTGTAGTTTTGTATAACTTTGAGAGTTCTTTTTTATCATTTTTATCTTTTGAAGTTTTATATTGTAGAGCAGTTCGTCTTTTAATATGCGTTAAGGTTTCCACTGATATTATTTCTTTCTTTGCTTTGATGGACATCGAGCTTTTTAAGCTTTCTTGAATGGCGGACTCTATCTTGAAGTAATACGTCTCTATGTCGTCATTGTCTTTCCAGCACATACAATTTAGTTCCTTGCACAAAGTAGATATGTATATTTCTTGTGATTTTTTACTTGATAGGTTGGGTATGGGTGTATTGAACTTATTTCTGGTTTTCTTTTGTTTGATTAGTGTTATTGTTCCCCTCAGGAGTCTGTAGTCGCTAGGAAAATACATTTTGTTTATAATTTCAATGTTCGTGAAGAGATTAGGTTTGTTGCTCAGAATGTAGTCTATTTGGTTCTTATGTTTTTGGTCTGGTGTTATTTTTTATATTTTTCTTGAATATTGTATTAATTATGGTTAATTTATTTTGTAAAGCGTATTGGACAAGTTTTTCTCCCCTTGAGTTCCTATTTCCATAACAGTAAGGTCCTATTATACTTTCCTCAGGTTTCCCCATACCAATTTTTGCATTCAGATCTCCTAGTAGTATGATAGCCCTACCTACTGCTAGGTTCTGGGCGTTCTCTATCTGTTCGTAAAAACTATCGACCTCTTCCTCAGTTGCTTCAGAAGTGGGGGCGTAAACCTGGATAATTGTAAGTTTTATTGATTCGAATTTTAGATTTAGCAAACATACTCTTTCCGATATCCCTATGTAATTTTCAATATTGTTTCTTAACTTTTTCTTAATTAGGAAACCAACTCCATGAATCCCTTTCGACTCTCCGGTATGACAGAAAATGTGATCCTCATCTTCTATAATATTATTACCTTCTCTCCTTACTTCCGCGAGGCCTATAATGTCATATTTGATTTTTTCCAATGAGTATTTTAGCAATAACATTATTTGTGGTGATAGCAGAGATTTAACGTTGTATGTGCAAATATAGAGTTTTTGACATATTGGAGGGTTATTGTCTAAATCTCCCGCGGTGACAGGCCGTGTTGGGAGATTGAGGTTGAGAGGGGCGGACGTTTGTTGCTATTTAGTAGTTTGTTTCGCTTGTATCGTGGTGGACAGAGTTTTCTCAGGTGGCGTGAATGTAGGTTTTTTTATAATGTTTTTTGTAATTTATTTTAGTGGGTTGCTTTTTAGTCTGGATTTCGGTAACCGTAGAATTGGTGGTTTGCTCGGGGGATTGTGATAGACTTCTCTTTTTTTGTTTTGTATTGTTGTGTGTTCTATTTGCTTATTTTCTTTGTTCAGAATTACTAGTTTATCATATTTTATTATCGCTTTTACACCTTTTTCTCTTGCCTTTTCTACTTCACATTGAAGTTCTTTTCTTTTTTGGAGGACGTCTTGTGGGAAGTCTTCCTTGATGTAATAAGACGTACTACCAAAGTGCTTTTTATTTTTTAATATTTCTATTTTTATGCCCATAGTCGACAGAGTGATTACAATAGGCCTGACTTTGTTGCCTTTTCTTTCGAGTCTTCTCACGTTTTCGATATTGAGTTTCTCGCATTTTATTTTTAATATCTTGTTAATAATATTCAGGACTTTTGCCTCAAATCATGGTAGCTAGCTTCTTCCTCCTCGACCCCAAAAAGTATTAAATTCTTTTTCCTCGTGTATCGCTCAAAACGGTCAAGTGCCCGTTTTTGTGTTTCTAAGTTATGCTCTAGTTGCTCGTTTTTGATTTCTAGATTAGTAAATTTGTCATTAATATTATCAATAATGGTGTTTTTAAGCTCTTCTTTCATGGCTATCATTTCTTGTTTATTTTTCCTCATTTCGTCTTGCATACTTTTTAACATATCTTTAATTTCTTCCATCATTTATTTTTTTAACGCCCTCTATTGGTGCAGCGTAGTACTAGGAACTTCTGAAGTCGTGTTAGTTGATATTTTATCGATACTTCCAATATTAACGTATCTCGTTTTTAGTCGAGCCGTTAGGTGGCGCTGTATATATATTTTTTGTTGAATTTCTTGTCTATGTGTATGACAATGATACTGCATTAAATATTTGAGGTTATTAAGTTGTTAACATCTTCGTGGACAATTAATCAACTTTAATTTTTGTTTGATATTCTGTTTTTAATTGTTCACTGCTACTCACAAAATTAGTTTTAGTTCGTTGGAAGACTGTTCAGTTCGTCACAATAGTTATAGTGTCACTGTTTGTTGTTGCCATTTGTAACACTCAATACTGTTCGTAGATGTATATAGTAGACTTGATTTCATTTGTATCACTGTATTTGATAGTTATTTACACCTTAACACTGTTTTTTCACCACTATTTTCACTTTTTATATTTTTAAATTAACTTTATAACTAGAGCCGATGTTTACATTGGCACGAATACGTCCTCTCCACCTTTCTCTGTCCATACTTGGGGATAATAGAACGAGCATCGCGCCACGTTCGTTCTATATTTTGAGTGTAGGCCCCAGAGTCTGGATCCACGAAGTTTATTTGGTGATTTACACTCAAATGTCGAAATCCTGAAAACACCATAATATAAATCACTCAATATAAAACACTCAAACATAACAGAAGTTATAACTCCATATAAATCTGAAATACCTTCGTTCTCAAGGCATTCATATGCCTTCCAGCAATCTGACATAATTGTTGTCCCAGGCTCAATTTTTCTTTTGATAATCTGAAGTAACCTGTTTGCAGTTCAATCCGGCACCAGTTCCATAAATACTTCTTTGGAGCCGCGCTCCAATCCACCAAACACCCACTCGCCATCGACGATGCGGTCCCGATTGTACTTCCTTTTTCCAAATTTTGCTTCGTCTATTTCGACAATTTTATCAATGCCGCCTAGTTTTGTTGGTGAATTGCGGATTACCCAATACTCCAAAACCTCACGAATAAAATTTGACCAATCGGTCACTGTATGTGTGCCAATTTGTAATTCGTTTATGAGGAACGTGACATGAGGAGGATTCAACAGCATGAAATATGTCAGGAACATACAACATCTTTCCGGTGACAAATTAGCATTAACGAGCCAAGTTTTTGTTCGGAGAGATTGTTTGAAATTACACCGTTTCCGAATAATCTTTTTATTGCTCAACTCTTCATGACGTCTTTGACAACGCCACATAGGACTGCTCTCATGCAAAGTGGCAGGGTTTCCACATGATGCACATATCACTTCTCGTTTTAATACACCGTGGTTTTGTAAAAAAACAATACTTTCTGCGCGAGTCTGAAATTTGATTATCGCTTCGGTAAGCGTGACGACACATCCGTCACAATCCATTTCTACGTGAACACTATTATTTGAATATTCATTTATACTTACTTCTTACCTTGCCGGTTGTTGCCTCTTGTTTACATTTTTTTGCAGATCTTTGAATATTTCCTCGAGGTGTGGTGTGTGTGTTTTTGTTTTGGTTTGCGCATGTTTGTGTTTGTGTGTTTGCGTGTCAAAACATAGAATACTATTTGTCAACGTTTGTTGACACACACACACACACACACTCATGCACACATACACTGTGACCCACTGGGAACTGGGATATTATCATTTACATTATGCATATAATATTATGACTTTTTAAATTTTTTTTACGGGTCCAAAGCCATGCGCCTCCTCAATATTACTCGGGATACTCTGTATTAGTGGTGAAAAACAATAGAAAAAAATTTGGAGTACTTTCGAGGTGGAGCCGTGATTCGGCAAATTTAGCGTTTATTTAATTGCAGTTAATTATTACAATATACAAAAAAATATAGAAATTACTTATTTAAAGGTGTCCGACCTTACTATATAATTATGGAGTATAAATAATAATTTACTAACCTTAAAATAACTTATATACTACCTTTACGAGTGTTGGGTGATCAAATAGTAGTGGAATATAGAAAATTTATCACCAGAACTTCAGTTCAAATCCACGTGCACCTTTTAACCTCGACCGGGGTTAAGGGTCAACTTATTTATTTTTTCGAATAAAAATAATGTTTCTCAAAATCCACAATAAATGCAGCTTATCTTCCGCTAATTCAATGAAATCCGGCTTGAAGGACCATGTGCGGGATTCCACGAGAAACTTCGATAGAAAAAAAATAATACGACGTGTATCAGTTGAACTACTGTATTTCGAATGACGATTAAAAAAGATATAACTTAATTCTAAGTAATGTCAAGTTAGACAACGGCGCAATGCGTATTTCTGCCTTTTACTTGTCGCAGGCGCTTAAACACAAACAGATCTGATTTATTAGACACTATACAACAACAAATGACATATAAACAGAACACTCAACAAAAACAAAATACATTTAATTTACAAGTAGAACAAATACAAAAAACAGATAAAAAGCAAAATAATATTAATACAACATGTCCTATATGCAAAAAGGGTCATTTCTTATTTAGTCGTCAGGAATTTAGAAACCTTGACATCAATAGCCGTTTACAAAAAATAAATAAATAAAAGGTCTGTAAAAATTGTTTACGTCCAGGTTATATAGATAAACAATGTAAATTATCACACTGCAAGTATTGTAAGCTTAAACATAATACACTCTTACACACACACATACAAAATCAAACAGAATTACCAGTAATACTCACTTCATCTACAAATACTTATTATATACAAAATACTAAAACCTCTTCCGTACTGCTTTCCACAGCGTTGGTGAAGGTGATGGATTCTATAGGAAGACTACGCACAGCTCGCGTTCTACTAGACAACGGCAGCACTTCTAACTACATCACGCAGCACCTCTGTGAGAAACTAGGTTTGACGAAACATGATACGAGCTCCACTATTGTAGGTATAAACAATCAGTGTTCCTATGGTGCAGAGTCTTGCGTCATACCTATCCAATCTATTTCGGGTGGTTATCATGTTTATTTAAAATGTTTTGTTCTCCCAGAAATTACTAAATTATTACCACATAATTATATAGATATCACACATTTGCCTCTTCCTTCGGGCATTTAACTAGCAGACCCCTCTTTCAATATTCCCTCGACAATAGACATACTGCTCAGGGCAGAAATATTTTGGGAAGTTATAACTAACAATTACATAGATTTAGGTAAGCAGCGTCCTAAGTTGCAAATGACTAAATTAGGTTGGTTAGTTTCAGGCATTATACATACACACACAAAACATAACACCACAAATAATAATACAGAACATTCTTCTTCTTGTCACTTTCTTCAAAATGATGAGTCAATACTTAACCGGTTCTGGGAGCTGGAGGCGGTATCTTCCGAGCAAATTATGTCAGATAAAAATATTAACTATTACTTACCTCATCATGGGGTGATTCGGGAGTCGAGTACAACGACCAAGTTACGAGTTTTCTTCGACGCGTCAGCAGTCAAACATCACCTACGGGTAAGTCTTATAACAACATACATATGGTAGGACCGATTATACAAGACGATCTCTTATCTATTTTACTCAAATTCAGACAACATAAATATGTAATCTCAGGCGATATAGAAAAGATGTACCGAGCTATTCTCGTTACACCTTCTCAATGCCACCTACAACAGATTTTATTTCGATTTAATTCTACAGAACCAATTAAATCATATACACTTAACACAGTAACGTACGGCACGTCATCAGCGCCATACCTCGCGATTAAATGTTTAGTTACATTAGCAGATACATGCACTGATATTGAAGTAAAAATTCAATTCGCAGAGATTTTTATGTCGACGACTCCCTCAGTGGGGGCGACTCTGTCGCTTCTGTCATCGAACTAGCTAAAAATGTTACAAAAATTATGGATACTGCTAAATTTAATTTAAGAAAATGGCAATCAAACAATACAACTATATTACACTCTATTACGCAAAACACAAATCAACAACAATCAGAAAAAACCTTAGACTTGAATGATTCACTTCCCAATAAAACATTAGGGTTAAATTGGGATTGTAACTCAGACAATCTTTTCTTTTCTATAAACATTCAGACTAATAGAAAGAAAATATCGAGGCGCGTTATTTTATCTCTTATTAGTCAAGTCTTCGTCCCTCTAGGTTTATTAGGGCCGTGTACAGTCGAGGCAAAAATTCTAATGCAGAAATTATAGCTCGACAAAGGCAACTGGGATGATGAGGTCTCTTATGATATTAAAATTAAATTTTTAAATTTTATTAATTCACTTGTAGATTTAAATTCACTTCGCATACCACGTTGGGTTTGTCTCGATGCGTCAGTTACGTACGAACTACACACATTTACAGATGCCTCGGAACCTGCATACGGATCATGTGTGTACGTGAGATCAGTTGATGAGCAAGGAAGAGTTTGTGTCCATCTTCTTGCTTCCAAAAATAAAGTAGCACCCTTAAAACTTGTCACTATCCCCAGACTGGAGTTATGCGGCGCTTTACTCGGTACTAGGCTTTGCACTTAAGTTCTACAATCTTAAGTTCTACAAAAACTTTTAATAATTGTTATTATTGGACAGATTCGATGATAGTTCTTCGTTAGCTAAATACATCGTCTAGTCGCCTAAAGACTTTCGTTCGAAACAGAATCAGTGAAATTCAAAACACTACATCTGCTAATAGTTGGATCTACGTACCATCTAAATTGAATCCCGCAGACCTGGTCTCTCGTGGAGTAAAAGCTACTCACTCACACGGATTCTTGTTTTCGGTGGGCGGGTCCTAGCTTCCTTCATACTTCATACATAAACTTCCCACAAACACCAACAAAACAGAAAGATATACCACTACCAGAAATTTCACTTCATACCAAACAGACAAACATAAGTAAATAGAATATTATATTACACTTAGTACAAAAAAATCAAACTATACAAAATTAATTAGAACAGTAGCTTATATATACAGATCCATAAACAACTGCAGAAATACTTTAAATAAAACTGTAGGTATTTTGTTATTATCAGAACTTAACGTTGCAGAGTCACTTGTATTACGCACGATACAAAAGGACATGTTCCCAGATGAAATAAATTCACTATTATTAAATAAATCGTTAACAAAGAAAAACAGATCTAGACACGCGGTAGCGTGTCAGCCAAGTTCAGGTAACAGAACTGGCGAGTAGCACCGTGTGTAATTTTACAAGAACCATTTGGAGCCACTTTTGACCCTTTCATAACTCAAAAAGTCCAATCCAATCCAATCCAATCCATCAGCCCATTTCCGTCCACTGCTGGACATAGGCCTCTCCAATTGCACGCCACTGAGATCGTTCTTGGGCTACTCGCATCCAGCTCCTGCCAGCCGTCTTGCGTAAGTCGTCACTCTACCGTGCCCGAGGATGTCCTACACTACGTTTGCCGAGACGCGGTCTCCACTCTAGAACACGTTTCCCCCAACGGTTATCGGTTCTGCGGCAAATATGGCCAGCCCACTGCTACTTCAGCTTACTAATCCGGTGGGCTATGTCGATGACTTTGGTTCTCTGGCGGATCGCCTCATTTCTGATGCGATCCCGCAGAGAAACGCCGAGCATAGCCCTTTCCATAGCACGCTGAGCGACTTTAAACTGGTGAACCAGCCTTGCCGTGAGTGTCCACGTTTCGGCTCCGTATGTCATGACGGGTAGGACGCACTGGTTGAAGACTTTCGTCTTAAGGCACTGTGGGATCGACGATGTAAAGATTCGATGTAATTTTCCAAACGCTGCCCAACCTAGCTGAATTCTTCTATTCACCTCGTCCTCAAGGTTGCTTCTACCAAATCGCAGAGTCTGCCCAAGATAGACATATTTTTGAACAACTTCGAGGACGGTACCGTGTATCGCAATCGGTTCTGGTAGAACATGTTCATTGAACATGACCTTGGTTTTATCCAAGTTCATCCGTAGGCCGATACGCATAGAAGAATCAGCCAGATCGTTCAGCATTTGTTGTAGGTCCTGCAGCGTTTCTGCTACGATGACGATGTCGTCCGCGAATCTCAAGTGAGAGATGTATTCGCCATTGATGTTGATGCCACGTCCTTTCCAGTTCAGCGTCTTGAACATATCCTCCATTGCATTAGTGAACAATTTGGGGGAAATAACGTCCCCTTGTCTCACTCCTCGATGCAATGGTATGGGATTTGTTTGCTGATTCTGTACTCGGACGGACATGGTGGCGGCTTCGTAGAGACATCTCATCACTTGGATATATCGCCAATCAACTTGGATATATCGCCAATCAACTTGGCAACGCTGCAGGGACTCCAGAACAGCCCAGATTTCAACCGAGTCAAAGGCCTTCTCATAGACCACGAATGCAAGACACAGGGGCCGATTATACTCTTGGGACTTCTGTATAATCTGCCTCACTGTGTCGATGTGGTCTATGGTGGCGTATCCGGTCCGAAACCCGGCCTGTTCTGGGGGTTGGAATTCGTCGAATCTTCGCGCAAGACGGTTCGTGATCACTCTTGAAAACAGCTTATAGACGTGACTCAGTAGGGATATGGGACGATAGTTCTTCAGCAGGGTTTTGTCTCCCTTTTTGAAGAACAGGACGACCACACTCCTACTCCACGCCTCCGGAGTTCTCCCTTCAAAGAGGACAGAGTTAAAAAGCTTTTGGAGTTCCTTGAGTACCGGATTACCTCCTGCTTTTAATAACTCTATAGTAATACCGTCCTCTCCAGGGGCTTTACCATTTTTAAGCTGTTTAAGAGCAATCTCGATTTCGCCAACACTGACTTCCGGCAGGTCTTCTGAGAAATGGCGTGTTAATGTAGCTCTAGAATCCTCATTTTCGGGATCAGGTCGAGGTGCATGCGATGCGTATAATTGGCCGTAGAAGTCCTCTACTTCCGAAAGAACTGCCGTCTTGGAAGAAACGACTTCTCCACTTGATGTGGTCAACTTCGTCAGGTGGCTCCTTCCAAGAGATTGTACGAACACCTTAGACCCCCGATTCTGCTCGATTGCTCTTTCAATCGTAAGAGTATTGGAGCACCGGAGGTCGTGTCGTACGCGCTTGCTGATCTCTCGGTTTAGTTGCCGCTTCTCTGACGAAGTGACAGGTGGGTTTTCACGTCGTTTCTTCATTAGCCCTAAGGTCTCTTCTGAAAGGTTGGACTTCCTGCCCTTACGCTGCATGCCACAAAATCTTGTACCTTCTTCCCTGAGAATTCGAACTACATTTTCTAGGGTCTGGTTTACGTCTGTTGTGGTTTTCACGGCAGCGAATCGGTTCTCCAGGTTTGACTGGAACGTTTCAGATCCCGCAAAACTCAAACTCAAACTCAAATTCCTTTATTCAATATAGAAGCATTACACTTACTTATTGATTGTCAAATAAACACTACCACCGGTTCGGAAAAAGGAACACCCTGACCTGAGAAGAACCGGCGAAAGAAACTCAGCGGGTCTTTTTTTTTGTTATTTTTTTTTTGTCAAATTAATAAAATACATAGTAGTATATGATTAGAAATAGCCAGGAGGCGATCGTTTCATTCCCAAGGTGTGCTATCAAACATAAACTCGCTAATTGTATAGTAACCTTTTACACACAAGCGTTCCTTAACAATTTTTTTAAATTTGGCTACAGAAGCATTTTGAACGCTTTCTGGGATCCTGTTGTAGAAGCGTATACATTGCCCCACAAAAGAGTTACTGACTCTATGCAGTCGAGTAACAGGAGTAACAAGATTGTGTTTGTTCCTTGTACCAATGTTATGAGAATCACATTTTCTCATAAAAACATTAATATTTTTCCGTACATACAAAACATTACAAAATATGTATTGAGAAGCAACAGTCAATATCTTAATTTCTTTAAATCTATACCTTAATGATTCCTTGGCTCCTAGGTTATAGATTGCAATGGGTTGAAGCAGCTTTGGTCGGAGCGTGGACTTCATCAGACGGACGCGCTCGGCCCTTAAATCGATATTCAGAGAGCCTCGGACAAGTCGGTGATCACTACCGGTATTGAACCTGTTGATCACAGAGACGTCTCTGAATATGTGCCTCTTGTCTGTCATGATGAAGTCTATCTCATTTTTGGTCATAGTGTCGGGGCTTTGCCACGTCCACTTCCTTTGGGGCTGTTTCTTGAAGAAGGAGTTCATCAAGAAGAGCCCCTCCCGTTCGAGGAAGTTGACAAGCATTTCCCCCTATGATTCCTACATCCAAATCCATGGGGTCCTACTACCGATTCGCTGCAATTCTGTACTCCCTTTTTAGCGTTAAAGTCCCCCATGACAACGTTGTAGTGGGTTTTCGTGGTGAAGTGGAGGGCCTTCGGATATATCATCGAACAATTCTTCCACTTCATCGTCCGAGTGTGTCGAGGTCGGTGCGTACGCTTGCACTACCTTGAGGCTGTACCTCTCGGTGAGCTTTATAATGAGGTACGCAACCCTGTTCGACACACTGGAGATTTCCACAACGTTGTCAGCTAGGGACTTATTTACCAGAAACCCAACGCCACCTTGGGATTGTTGGTCTCCCTCTCGGAAGTACATTAGGTGGCCCGAATCGAGGGTTACGGTGTCCTCTCCCTCTCTCCGGACTTCACATAACCCTAATATGTGCCACCTAATTTTCCCAAGTTCTACCTCAAGTTGCGCCAGATGCGAGTCGAGCCGTAGCGTGCGTCCGTTGTACGTCGCAAGGGTCAGTCGGTTGTGGTGGCCTCCCGTAGCCCGGTAATTCTTAGCACCCCCCGTCCCGCCGTTACCATCATCGCCACCATGACGAGGAATAGCGGGGCTGCCGGGAACTGGGGGCCGTGGCTTGTGTGAGTGCTGCATATAGAGGATATTGCCCATAATCGCCACGCTGGACAGGCGTGTTGGCGATCGCAGAACGTAGCTACTCGCACCGGTGACGCTGCTGCCCGTCATCGGCCTGTGGTATTTAGCTACGTTTATTTTGATGGTTATACCGACATCATTCGGTCGCCAGAGCCTCGTTTGCTAGTTGGCAGGATGCGCCACGGGCAGGTGAGGTTGGCTTGGGGCGCTAAGATGTAATTTGCGCCCCCTTACATCCCACTCAAAAAGTGTTTGACATAAATTTGTCAAATTTGGCAAATATATTAAGACTTGCGAGATACAGGGTGGGCCAGAAAGGCGTACGAATTTCAAAATCGCATTACTCTTGACCGGAACGCGGGAGCGGGGTGTGGGTAGCGGGAATAGGTAGCTTGCGTCTCGAAAATCAGTCGCCATGGAGCGTTTCACCGGTGAGCAGCGTGCGTTTTGTGTAAAAGCGTATTACAAAAATGGCGATTCGTGCACTATTGCGCGGCGTCTATTTCGCTCTAACTTTATATTACATGATTTAAACCAATGTCCAAGTGAAAGTGTGATCAGATCGTGGGTTAGAAAGTTTGAGTCTTCGGGTTCGACGTTAAATGAAAAACCTGCGGGACGAACAAGGACAGTAAGAACGGAGGAGAATGTAAGCGAGAAGTCGTAGCGTCGGTCCGGCGCGATCCCCAGCAGTTGTCGCGAAAGAAATCAGCTGGGCTCGCCATACCAAGAACATCATTGAGGCGTATTTTGACAAAAGTTCTTAAATTACACCCGTATAAGCTACAATTAGTCCAGGAATTAAAGCCAAATGACCACCATTTACGTCTTGCATTTGCCGAAACAATGTTAGAGCGTTTTCAAAGTTTGAACAATATTCTCTTTTCGGATGAAGCTCATTTCCATTTGTGTGGATTTGTCAATAAACAAAATTGTCGATATTGGGCCGAAGAAAATCCCCAATGAAAACATCAAAGACCTTTGCATTCGCTTAAAGTTACAGTTTGGGCTGCCATGTCGGCTCAAGGAATCATCGGACCCCATTTCTTCGAAAATGAGCGAGGCCATACAGTAACAGTAAATTCCGATCGCTACACAGCAATGCTACGTAACTTTTTCTTTCCCCAACTGCATAATTTTGAAGCTTACAACAGTAGAACCTGGTTTCAACAAGATGGGGCGACATCCCATACATCTAATGAGTCTTTGGCAGTCGTTAACGAAGTGTTTAATCGAAAACTGATATTGCGTCGAGGGGACATTCCGTGGCCTCCCCGGAGCCCAGATCTCACGCCACTGGATTTTTTTCTCTGGGGATACCGGAAGAGCCGCGTTTATGCTAATAAACCGACGACGATTGCCCAGCTCAAAGAAAACATTCGCGAGGAAATGTCCGCTATCCCACGAGCGATGTGCCAGAAAGTTTTCACAAATTTGAGGAATAGATTGGAAGAGTGTAAACGTGAAGAGGGCAAACACCTAAATGATGTTATCTTTAAAAAATAAAATTCCCATTTGTTCTTTTTATAATAAATATATTTTTTATTTCCTGAGCTTGGTATTTTTTTTATATATTTCTTATCCGCTTAACTTTATGGCCCACCCTGTACATTTGTGCTCCAAATTTCATAAACACATCTCAAACGGTTATTTAGATATTAATGTCCAAAAATCGTCATTTTTATCACTGACTGACCTATAGATCAAAACTATTTCCCACTTCCAGGTGACCTAGAACGTTCAAATTTGCCATACAGGTAGGTGATCAGTTGTGTACAAAGGAAAGGAAAAAATCTGAAACTGGTAAAATATTATCATTTTTTTTTTTCACTTTTGTTTCTTTTAGGAACACTAACTTAAATAACTGTTTTAAAAAATATTTAAAAATCAGCACTTATGATATCTATATGTGGAATTTAAAGACTACACGTATCATACCATACTAGAAAACGTTTATATTATTACAAAAATATTTTAATAATATACGTTTGCGTATAACCGATAAACGTAATATGAATCGAAATCGATTGTATATCCATCTCACTTACACACGCTAAAAAAAGTGAGAAAAATATATTCGGCCATTTTTAATTGTTTATTATATTTGACATTTCTCGCAAGTCACAATGTGTTGTCTAATGTTTTTAAAAGTTTAAAGGTTATATTTTCTTATTTTACAATGTTTATATTATTAAAATTAATAAAACTACTAACTTATTAACTTACTTAATTTGTAAGTGTGAAAAGAGAAAAAAATGTCATTGAGACATGGTTGACTTCAAGATTTATTTATCGGAGCTTAAAATGATTATATTAAATTTCCAAGAGGTACGTAAACATAAAGTTATTATTACACTTAGTATATGATATAATTGCAAGGACTGTAAGTAAGAATGTTAGAGTTTAAAACAAGTATAAACAATTAATATTGTTTATAATTAAAGAAATTTGAGTTTAACTGTGAGTAACATAACCTTCAAGTATTTTTAGTTGAATTTTCCTTACAATTTTACGTTAACATACTTATACATATTTAGAACAACTATTACTAACTATTTATAAGTAAAATGAATTTGCAAAGACATTATCTATTTATAAATTTTTACTTTCATTTCCTGTTTATATTTTTATGTTTCAATTATTTTTTATATTGATAATACCTAAATGATTTGTTTATTGCATTATTTAATAATAATCATATATAATTTGGTGTATATACACAACAAACAACAATTATATTTATATTATTCGATTCTTTTTTCTAGATCATGATTATTCTGTATGGTTGTGAATGTTTGAATAAAATCACTGTTTGCGATTACAGTTTCATAGAAGAAATACAAACCTGGATACTATAATAAATATAGATATGCAAATACATTAATGCTGTATTTTCCAGCGTGAGGCTACATCTATACCTCTAACTTGAAGATTCTTAGTGAAAATGTAATAATAAATGTAGTTTTAAATAATAATTACTGTAATAACTTTGGTTTTATTTTTCCTAAAATATAATATTATGTATTGCATACATAAGTTATGTATTTACATTAAACAATAAAGATTGTTTAATTGTTTGTTTTAATGTACCCATTAATTGAAAAAGTATGAATTACAACAACATAGTATATTATTAAGCAATGATAATGTTTTTAAAATTGGTTATTTATTAGTGTTCAAAACAAACCATTGTAGTCAAGAGTATTCATATTTATTTATAGATTTTTCTTAAAAAATTATGAAGAAATTTTTAATCATTCTTAATTCAAAATTATTTTATAAAACCATGCCAGTAACACAAAATAAAAGATACTAAATAAAGAGATAAATCGATTTTTCTTAGTAGATTTATTGTTAGAATTAAATTATTTTTTTTTTAATTAATTAAATTAATTTAAAAAAAGATTAATGGTTGATTAATAATAATATGCATTATCTCCATTATATCTACAACACATTCTCAACTTCCACCCATGAATATAATAAAAATAAGTAAAGTACAGTCATTCTGGGTAACTATGGACCACTTTTGAGATAAATTACCCGTAATTTGTCTATATTTTGTATGGAATGCTGTATTGCCATTTGTAATTATAGTGATCTTTAGATGGAGTTATTGTTAATTAGAATTAAAAATATATAATTCATGTGTAAATCTGAAGATAGAGACCGAAATAGTAACGGTCCAAAGTTACGATGATTTTGGGGTAACATTAGACCAGCCTATTTTCTCACGTAAAAAAACCCGTTAACCCGAGTCTTCCTTTGTGATGTTATTTTTGAAAAGACACTCCTCCACATTGCAAATAATGTCTTCAAACGGTCCTATAAACTGTGTGACTTAACAATACATTAAGTCACACAGTTTATAGGAAACCCACACACACCAACAAATACCTCAATGGTGACTCGCACCACCACCCTAGTCAGTTAGCTACCGTTGGCAAATCTTTGTTTCAGAGAGCCCACCATCTCTGCGATGCTGAACACCTAGAGGACGAGCTACGTCAGGTCAAGCTTGCACTCCACCAGAACAAGCTGCCCGTGCCTCGCCAGCATCGCAGAAGCCGTATCAAGCCACCCACAGTTGAGCGACAACCTGCATTTCTACCATATGTGAAGGGAGTTACAGACAGGATTGGCAATATCTTGAAGCGAGCTTCGATTAAAACCGTTTACAAGCCTCATAAGAAAGTGAGCCAGTTCTTGAGACCTATCAAGAGTAGCATTCCTTTACAAACTGCGGGAGTATGTAAACTCGAATGTGAGTGTGGTTTATCTTACATAGGCCAAACAAAGAGGAGTATCGGTACCAGGGTCAAGAAACATATAGGAGATGTCAAAAATAGGCGTTCTTCAAAGTCTGCAGTCTGTGAACATGCTCTGGATAAACCCAACCATTTTATTCGATTTGATAAACCACAGATCCTCGCTAAAGAACACAGATTAATTCCTAGAATGATACGCGAGGCTATTGAAATTCAAAAACATCCGAACTTCAATAGAGAAGATGGTTGGAGACTTTCTAACACCTGGGATCCACTTATTAAAAATTTAAAATCCCAAATCCAACAGACTGCAAGACGTAAAGATACAGTCAGTGCCTTCTGCGTGCAACCGGAACGTTACTCAAGATACCTACTCAAGATAGATTGAGAAATCGTTGGCGGTAGTTGTAAATAATATTTCTTTGTTCCTCAAATAGACAAATGCCACCTTAGTCTACCCGTGACCACGAACGCTGTAAAGTGCTCGAAACGTCGGGATGCCAAAAATAATTAATATACGCGATTCAAATCCGGTATAACTTGTTTTATTTAAATGTGTAATAATCGCGAAAATTTAAGACAACACTAGTTACAAATACTTTTTTAATAAATAAATTGTTACGGAGACCATGTTTACTGTTTGGCAGCGCCATCTGTAATTATCAATCTTGTTTCTTATTTGTTTCAGAAACGGTTGGATGTTGACATGCACAAGATCTTTGAATTTTAATTTAGAATTAGCATTGAAACTAGTATTATTTTGGGGCTGGTTACCCTGTTTGTTAGTAGTAATGGAAATAGAATTAGGACTACTATGATTTTGGCGCTGGTTATCCTGTTTGTTAGTAGTAATGGAAATAGAATTAGGACTACTATGATTTTGGGGCCGGTTACCCTGTTTGTTAGTAGTAATAGAAATATAATTAGGACTACTATGATTTTGGGGCTGGTTACCCTGTTTGTTAGTAGTAATAGATATTTTTGCATTATTATGGGTGCCGTTTTGTATGATTTTCCGACTCGGACGGCACTTACGCGAGTCTGAATTTAGTTTAAACTGTTTGTGTCATTCAATGTGATGTCTGTATCTTCTCCTTCATTTGCTGGAATGCCCGTATCATTGACAGAGTTAACCCTATTAGGGGCACCCGTGAATCGTGGTTGAAATTCTGTTGAATTTCAATTGAAGTTGAAATTGAAATTCAAAACTATCTGGATTTATTATATATAACAGACAGTTAAAAATATTTAAGCAACCGAGTGTTTCTATTCTTTTATTTAATACCTTTGTTCGAAATATCCTGGAGTATTGCAGTGTAGTGTGGAGCCCTTGCTATCAGGTTCACATAAATAGACTTGAATGTGTTCAAAAGAGGTTTTTATATCACGTTTCTTACACAGATAATAAATGTCTCGAACTTAAATCGTATGCACAGAGTCTGAATTTTTACAGAGCAAGCTCACTTTACACTCGGAGAAAAATAAATGATATCATATTTCTATACAAGATAATTCATGGGCTTATTGACTCGTCCGATGTCCTGCAATGCATACAGTTTTCCATTCCTCGTCAAAATTGTCGCATGCGATATTATACGACCTTTTGTCTTCCTACCTCTAGAACAAATGTACTTAGCCACTCGCCTTTATACCGCATGTGTTCCTCTTATAATAGTATTCGTTTTAGTTATGATATTTTTACCGATAGTTCTATAGCCTCATTGAAAAAAGTTTAAAAAAAATGTTTCTATAGTTTACATTGTTTTGCAATTGAAAAAATTATAAGTTTAGATATTTGTTGCTGTCATAGACTAGACTTTTTTGTTTGCACTTAATCAAAAACGCATGTCGTGTCTACATCAAGAGAAATGTAATCAATTCAATTTTTTGATTGTCATTTTGTTTTGTAGACCTATGAACATAAAAATAAAAAAATTAAAAAATAAAAATGATATTGAAAATTGCGAGAATTTTTACCTTGATAATTTTGGAATTTTTTGTTATTATATTCGCGTTTACGACAGTTTTCAATAACGTGTCCAATTGTTTTACAATAACGGCGGTATAATTGATCACGTTTGGTATTATCGTAATTTGGGACTGAGTTTCGGTTGGCGTTATGGTTTAAAGTTGCAGGTTTGAATTGATAATACTTTTTGGCGTTGGGAAGATCGCGAAATCGAAGGATACTGATTTGAATGACCGCTAAATTTTTTTGTTAGGCTTGTAAAATTTTTTCTTTGGATATGGCAAAATTAATAGCGTCATTAAGTGTCTCTGGATCACGGTATCTTACAGTAGTAGACAATCTAGGATGTAAACCAACAATAAATGTATGCAGGGCAAGGTCTTGCATGCTTGCGATACGGCCAACGAGTTCATTTTTCTTTTTGTTAGGAACTGATATATTTATTTCAGTTAATAATTTTGACAGACAAGATTATACACGTAGTGCGAACTGGTTGACTGTTTCGTTATTTTGCGAGCAACTTTGTAAATCAGTGAGCAAGGCAGAATAATGTTTATTTTCACCAAATTATGTAGTTAAAAATTCGGATAACTGTTCCCAGCATTCAAATTCCTTAATTGAGCAAGCGGATTCTGCTTTGCCTTCTAATCTACTGAAAATAAATTTAAATAATATTGGTTTCTGATGTATATTGGCTATGTCATACGCATTTTGGCAATTATGTAGAAAAGCGGTTAGTTTATCCCTTGACCTATCAAAGGATTTTACAAATTTAATCAGAAAATTAATGTCTATTTTTTCGTCACACTCCACTTTTGGTGCGCGTCTGGAACTGCTATCGTCCCTTGGCGTCATTTGTGATAGTAATTTGTTTAGGTTTCAAAATAATTCAGGTGGTCGGATGAGTAGGACGAGATAAGTTTCTTGAATGTAAATATTAAATATTGTGTTGCAGACTTGTAACTTGATATTAGTGATGTAACGTTGGTGTTTAATGTTCTGTTTCTCGTTATGTTAATAATATTTAAACTTTCATCATATAGATTATTTTCATTTTTTTTTCTGGATACAGTAAGGATTTTCGTGACACTCTGGATAATTCGATATATTATTACGATTTTTAGAAACATACACTTTCGACACACAAATACTTTCGAATTTTCACTATAATCACTTTCACTCTAATAGGAGACGTCCTTGGAACCTTTAAGATCCCTTTTCGCTGCCACCAATGTTATAACGGAGTTCCCGAAAGTCTTTTTAAAAAGAAATTGAAAACAATTAAAACTGTTTTTTTAACGTTTTATTATTAATAATTAATAAAATAATAGACTTTATAGGACAATAAATGTGTGTCGCGATTTAAAAATGGAATGGAACTGACTGCTTGACTGCCTATCTTAGTACTACCGTGTGAAATGATGAGAAAGGGGTTGTGTCAGCATTTTAGCTAACTAAGCTCGGATATAACAGCACGCTCTCCGTAGCGTTCGCAGTTCCGGGCGCCACCAGTAAACACGGCGAGTCTAAGGCTTTACCCTCGGCATCGCCGCATCGCAAATGCGAAACAGGGAGGCGCCGAGTCGGTCGGCCTCTCGGTCGAACTGGCGATCGAGACGGCCAAGACTCCACCGCGGACCTTCTGACCGCTCAACAGCGGGCCGGACGACGGGAACCGCGGAGACATCAAATCGGATATAACGATAATCCGCTAGGGAGATGGACGCGAACGTTAAGTCCACGATCGACTCGCCCTGTTGCCGCACGCACGTGCTCTCCGATCGTCTGTTGATCGCCGTGAGTCCTGATGACACGGCCCACTCCTCTAACACCTCTCCTCTGGCATCGGTCGCAGGGGAACCCCAAGCCGTAAATTTGGCGTTGAAGTCCCCCGCAATTATCACCGGACTCATGAGAACTGCCCGACCAGAGCCCCGACCCCAACGAGAAATTGCTCGAATTCGGCGAGACTCCGGTTAGAAGAGGCATAGACTGCCACGAACGCTGTGCCGTTCACAATCGCGGCCACACACCCTCTGCCCTTGGCCACCCGATCGATCGCAGGGGCGCCAGTAACAGCGGGAGCAACACTTTTATGTGGGACAAAATGACAATTAGGTACAAAATATTTTTTTTTCAGATTTTCAATGGTACCCTTTTTTGATACCTACTGACGGGTGGTGACCCAATTAAAATACAAATACTAAAAAAACAATGGACATTACATATATAATTTATTTATAAGATAAATTGCATACATTAAATAATAATTTATTCATTCAATAAACTACACGCAAATATATTTATATTTTGTATAAAGCAAAACCAGTTATGGAGAAATAGGATCACTTCTACACACAATTCTATGAACTACTCTGATTTTCGTCCTATCTCCATCTTTCCATTCCTTTCCAAAGTTTTAGAAAAACTAGTGCTCCAGCAATTAATAACATTCCTAAATAGGTACAGCCTTCTTAATCCACTCCAATCTGGCTTTCGCTCCGGTCATAGTACGGTCACAGCGCTCGTGAAAATTACCGACGACATTAGATTGGGCATGGATAATAAACAACTTACAGTGCTGACATTGTTAGATTTTAGCAATGCTTTCGGTACTGTCAACTTTGACATCTTATTGAGTTTGCTGCGTTCTCTTAACATATCTCCATCGGTGTTTGGCTGGTTTCAGAGTTATCTTAGAGGCAGAAGGCAACGTGTTCAGGTAGACGAGACATTTTCGTCTTGGTGTGAAGTACGTGCTGGAGTGCCTCAGGGTGGCGTGTTGTCTCCTATTCTCTTTACAATTTTCATTAATTCTATTACTCAAAAGATTTCTTCTCTCTACCACATGTATGCAGATGATCTCCAGCTTTATACCCAGTCAACCTTGGATAACTTGCCCAGCGCTATCGCTGCCATTAATGATGACCTGGTTACAATCAGTGATTGGAGCAAGTGTTATGGTTTAAAGATCAATCCATCAAAATCACAGGCCATTATTATTGGCAGTGCTGCTATGATTTCAAGAGTTGACTGGAGAATACACTTTATTGTACACCACAAATTAAACAGATTAGTAAGAACACATAAAAAAAATAGATGGTACAACCGGCGGTCTTATCGCTTTAAAGCGATTTCTTCCAGACAACCGAGGTGATATGGAGTAGTAGCCAACAGAGAAATGGTAGGTGGTGTAAAATAGACTACATGCATAGATACAAATAATATAATACATAAATAAACTACTACATACATATAGCTAGGTACATAAATACATTTATACATACATATATACATAGAGTCATACATAAAAACATATAAATATACAGATATATACAAATAACAAATGGTATCTAGTCGCCATTCAGTGTGAGAGTGTGAGGTAATAATTAATAACTTTAGTTTTAAATAATGTTAAAGAGGTTTGATATTAAGCGGGAGGGCATTCCACAATCGAGTAGCCTCAGCCGTAAAAGATTTTTTGGAAAAAATTGTTTTCTGCACAGGTGGATTTAAAAGTAAATTTTCAGATGAACGTAAGTTCATGTTGTGTCCGTCAATAACATTGCGAGAATTCAAAAATTTAAATTTTTCTTTCAAATAAATAGGTGAGTGAGGATTGAATAATACACAGTACAGAAGACAAACAATATGTAGATTCCGGCGAAAACGAATAGGTAACCACTTGAGCTGAGTACGAAATTCAGAGACATGGTCATATTTGCGTAAGCCAAATATGAATCGTATAGCTAGATTTTGAAGACGCTCAAGTTAATTTAATCCGTCCTCATTTAAATCTAGATAGCTTGCGTCTGCATAATCGAGAATAGATATAAGTAGAGAATGTGCTAACATAGTCTTGGTGGAAATAGGAAGAAAAGAACGGAGACGTCGTAGAGAGCCCATCGCCGAAAACATTTTCGTGCTAACTACATTTAACTGATGTGACCATGAAAGTGTATACCGAGATTTTTTACCGTAGAACTATATGGTATAGTACAATTATCTAATATAATCGTAGGAATGTTTCTCCAGTCAACTCTTGAAATCATAGCGGTACTGCCAATAATAATGGCCTGTGATTTTGATGGATTGATCTTTAAACCATAACACTTGCTCCAATCACTGATTGTAACCATGTCATCATTAATGGCAGTGATAGCGCTGGGCAAGTTATCCAAGGTTGACTGGGTATAAAGCTGGAGATCATCTGCATACATGTGGTAGAGAGAAGAAATATTTTGAGAAATAGAATTAATTAAAATTGTAAAGAGAATAGGAGACGACACGCCACCTTGAGGTACTCCAGCACGTACTTCACACCAAGACGAAAATGTTTCGTCTACCTGAACACGTTGCCTTCTGCCTCTAAGATAACTCTGAAACCAGCCAATCACCGATGTAGATATGTTAAGAGAACGCAGCAAACTCAATAAGATGTCAAAGTTGACAGTACCGAAAGCATTGCTAAAATCTAACAATGTCAGCACTGTAAGTTGTTTATTATCCATGCCCAAACTAATGTCGTCGGTAATTTTCACGAGCTCTGTGACCGTGCTATGATCGGAGCGGAAGCCAGATTGGAGTGGATTAAGAAGGCTATGCCTATTTAGGAATGTTATTAATTGCTGGAGCACTAGTTTTTCTAAATCTTTGGAAAGGAATGGAAGGATGGAGATAGGACGAAAATCAGAGTAGTTCATAGAATTAGCCTTTTTGGGGAGTGGAATAATACGGGCTACTTTCCAGGCATCGGGGAACTTTGAGGAAGTGATGGATTCATTAAGGATATGAGTAATAACAGGAGCAATAGAAACAAGGATAGGTATGATTATATTACGGCCAACGCCGTCGTCGCCTACGGCATTAGAAGAGATGGACACTATGCTCTTCTTAACATCACATTCGGTGAAAGGAATGAAATTAAACGGTGGATAGTCAAAGGTTGGCAAACAAGAAAGAATATTTAACGTCCGCTCTTTTTCAGCGTTGTCAATAACGTCAGATGAAGAAAAATGCTTATTAAGACACTCTATGTCAATGTTACGGTGAAGAGAATTATGAGATGATTTGCCAATTCCAAACGATTCGAGGAATTTCCAAACTTTAGCTGGGTCCCCGTTTTCGACTGATTTATGAATGAGGCGTCGTTGCGCATTCCTACACGATGTATTGCAGCGATTCCGGATTTTATTATATTTAATACGGTTTTTGTCACATGCATCAGATTTTAATTTACTTTTAGCCATAGCTTTTTTTGCAATTAGACGTTTTGATTCCTCAGATAGCCAAGGCGCTGATAAGTGTTTAATTTTAATAGGTCTAACCGGAGCATGATTATCATAAAGACCATTCAGACAAGAATTAAACATGTCAACTTTTAAGCCGACTGAGCTGGCATCAACTACAGCTGACCAATTAATTTTGCGAGCATCCTCAGAAAGACGTTCTTTATCCATTCCCCCAAAACTACGCCGCAGAAGTATTCTCGATTTTGCTTTAGGAGGACGAACTTTGTATGAAACAAAAATCAGATCATGATTCGAAAAAGCATCAGCCTCAAATTGGCCGTGCGTGAGGACAAAATCTGGAGATGACACTATAATGAGATCGAGAAGTGAAGGGGTTGTGAGTGGCCGAGAGAGGCAGAGTCGAGATGGCCACTCATAATTATGGTATGACTATATGAGGGAGTCGAGATGGCCCAGTGGTTAGAACGCGTGCATCTTAACCGATGATTGCGGGTTCAAACCTAGGCAAGCACCGCTGATTCATGTGCTTAATTTGTCTTTATAATTTATCTCGTGCTCAGCGGTGAACGAAAACATCGTGAGAACCTGCATGTGTCGAATTTCATCGAAATTCTGCTCCATGTGCATTCCACCAACCCGCAATTAATGGAAGAGGAGGCCTTGTCTCAGCAGTGGGAAATGTACAGGCTGTTACTTTACTTTTTTTTTTTATATGAGGGAGACAAATTAATTAATAAACTTTCGAATGCAGAAAAATAATATAGAGAGGGAATATAAAATACGCCAAGAAGAATTTTGGTGAGAGAAAGAGTTATTTCGATGAGTAAGTGTTCAGCAGCATTAGTTGGAGGAAGCTGAGTCGACGAGCTAACAATAGTAAAGGGAATATAAGAACGAAGTTAGATCGCGACTCCACCCCCACCTTTACCAATGCGGTCGCTACGTATCAGTGTAAACCTTCGTAAGCAGTAAGATGTAGATGGTAAACATGGCTTTAACCAGGATTCAGAGATGAGAATCGCGTAGATATTACGAGATTCAAATGACGCAAGCATATTGGGCTAATGGGTCGGAATACTCTGTGCATTAATGTGAATAACGTTGAAATTCTTCATTGAATCTGAGAAACAAGAATTGAGGACGGCGTTTAAAGGGAGGGAAGATGTACTGTGGAAACTATCCTCATCCTCAACTGACAGATCTTCATTTGATGAGCAAGACAAAAAATGGCTACTAGATATACTATTATTTAATGACATTATGATAGTTTTATTATATATATATAAAATACAATAATAAAATAAGAAAATTATACATAAATAACTTATAATAAATAGTAAATATGTTATAATAATTATAAACCAATAAAGGCAGAAACCAACCCACCAGCGGTCTGAGAGAAAAAAATCACTTAAAAGGTAAAAAACAAATTCATTGTAAACTAATAGAGAGTTTTACCTACCAATAAAACTTACCTATTATTTTTCCTGAGATATCCGGAATCCATGTTGAGTTTAGTCTCTGTTTTTCAAGTGTTCCGGCGTTGTTTACCCCCCTGCTTCCGGCCACCAACGCCCTCTAGATTAGATTCGCTCTTTGTCCGCAGAGAGTTTTGGTGGCCACATTTATAGTTTTATTCCTTCATTATAAGCATATGTACCAGGTAGGAATTATTTGGATTCCGGATGTCTCAGGAAAAATAATAGGTAAGTTTTATTGGTATGTAAAACTCTCTATTATTTGTTCCGTCATCGATATCCGGAATCCATGTTGAGTGATGTGTTAGTTTTCTCCTGGTACTTTATATAATTATACTATTGATGCTATAATGTGTTGTAATTTGTTGTGATACAAAACAATCATTACTTCTGAATTAATTTAATTAATAAAAATTAATTAACATTGTTAAAAAAAATATATTAATTCAAGTATAATCCTTTTATACTTAACTACATATCATATTTGATTAAATTATTGATTAAATCAACGTAAAAATTCTATACTGCCTCAAAATATTGTGACAATGATAATTCTTTATTTAAATCAAAGTTATCAGAACTTCTTATCTGTCTTTGGTAATAATTTTTAAATGTATGTTCCTGTTTTCAATTACCAGTAGCTAGAATTTGATCAATTGAATAGTTTTCTAACCAATTTAATGATGAGACAGCTGAACGTACCGAGCCAGGAGTCGCTTCAATCCCAGCTTCCCGAAGTACACTTTTGATCCAACCTCCAATAATTGTCCTCGATGCTGGTTTACATTGTCTTCGAGGTGTAATAAGTAATTCTAAGAATTTACCTTCATTACGCCTTTCCTGTGATATTTCCAATAATCGACGAATCCAATATACTATATTTAAGTTCTTCTCGGGATGCTGTGTCATTTTCCAGCCAGATTGTCTATGAATAGTGGAATCTGTCTTGGAACCAAAAGCTGGCCACATAATAATAAAATTACCTTCATCTAATGATGCTTTGGATCACATCTTAATAATGTTAGATCATGCACTCTTCGACCCGAAGCAAGAAGAAGCAAGATGGCTGTGCGTTTCGAAACATGAAAGAAATTTTCTTCATCGGGACTCTGATTCTTTAAAATCTTTAAAAGTACTCTGGGATTCCAAATTGGAGGTTTTGGTAATTTTAAATTTTTTGTAGAAATTGCTTTTAAAATTTGCTTTACTATTTATTTTTTATTTATTTGAACGGCACATCAACAGTACATACATTAAACACTTAAAACTAAACATATAAAACTGACACTTATCTGATGTACGTATCAATTACAGACGTACACAGCAATGCTGAAGATTACTGTCTAGCTGGTTAATAATAATACTTAACTTTTGAGATTACAAAAATATTACAAAAATAAAATAAAGATAACAAAAGAATTTTCAAATACAAAAATAATACGAAAAAATACAGATAACAAAAGAAGAAAGAATGTCACATAACAAGCAAAATAAACTACTACAGCTAAATTTTACTAATAGAACTTGACAAAACATCACAAATTTTTCGCTTAAACTTCGGCATGGAATCGGAAAAAACATCAATATTTTGTGTTAATGCACACAAATTGTTATACTGGCCATATATTCTATTTATCGGAGAATATTTAGAAACATTTGTGCGTGACTTCGCTATGTAAAACAATTTATTGTTAGGTGTTCTAGGAGGGCGACATGGGACTGAGATATTAATTTTATGGAGAGCCTGTTGACATTGGACAGTGTCATTCATAATTTTAAATAATAATATTAAATCGAGAAGTTTTCTTCGATTTCGCAAGGTTTCCATTTTAAAAAAATTTAGACGACTTTCGTATGGCGCTCTATGGAATATTCCACTGCATGCATAAGCCAGATGTCTAGTGAAAGCGCGTTGAATCGATTCAACTCTTTGTGGATTAACAGCGTATATAGGGTTCCAGATCTGAGACGCGAACTCTAAAATTGTCCTAACAAGAGCATTGTACATTTTACTAGGAAATTAGATGATATATTTTGTTCACTAGTCTTTGTAAAGGTTGATATGGCCGATTTATGAACGAGAATTGTTCGATATGCTAACCTTTGATTATTATGGATGCTAGATAGCGAGCTACAGATGACGGGTGTGGATCTTTGAAATCAACTGATTGATCTATACACCACTTTTTCCATTTGTTCCAAGCCGGTATGTAAGTACGTATGGTTGATTTCCTCCAGCTCGTTAGTAATAATGATTTTTCTTCCTCAGACCAATCTTGAATTAAATCAACCCACCTCGAATCAACCATACTTCCAAGAGTATGTTCCTCATCTCTGGCGCATGACGGCCAGTTTTTGTGTCTATTAAGACTTGCGACAGATCTGGTATCAGGAACGGTTGTTGAAGAGCTCGCTGTTGTAGGTCTGCAGTCCAAAAAGGTTTGTTCCATTTCGGAACTATTAATATGTACTGACCTTGGGCAGAGTTCAGATGAGACAGCACCTGCGGTATCAGATTTGGCGGTGGAAATAGCCAGCCTAGGCTGTAGTTCCAGCGATGCAGAAAAGCATTGCGAGTTAGGGCTTTTTCGTCTGGATCTAATGCTATATACCTAGCTACGACATGAGCTGTCTCTGATGCAAACAGATCCACCTCCGGCGTCCCCCACATTTTGAATATGACTTTCGTCGCTGGTTCTAGGAGATGCCATTCTGGGGCTGTTCTTCTGCGTGACAATGCGTCTACTTCGGTATTGTATCGGCCTGGGAGATATTGTGCAGTCAGATGTACATTTAATTGGTCCAATAGAACTAGTAGTTGTCTGGTTAACTTCAGAAGGTTTTTTGATCGCGTTCCACCTTCCTTGTTTATGTATGCTACAGCAGTACGATTGTCCGACTGAAGTAATATGTGAGCATTTTTCAGCAATCGTCGTTCGTGATATACCGCTGCGTGGACCGCATATAACTTGCAGTTCACATGCCAGGTTAGCTGAGCTGTTGTCCACTGACCTGCTAACTTCGTGTGTCCTAATTAGGCTCCCCAACCTATATCGGATGCATCCGTCGTGAGTAGATGTGTGATGGGTTTCGAATGTATCGGTAATGTGCTGGATGCCATCTTCATTCACCATTCCATTTCGATAAGAACTGGTTTCGGAATTATCACCTGATAGTGAGGATGACTTTTCGGAAAATGTCGACTGTGGTATTGTATGGTTCGACAATGAAGTCGCCCTCTGGGAACAACGAAGGAGACAAAGTTGAGTCTCCCCAGTAGGGACTGGGCCTGTCTGAGGGACCAACTGCCTTTCGACATCTGTTTTTGTAATGCCATGCGTAGCGTCCGGCACTTTGGTTCCGACAGGGATTTGGAATTGTTCCGTGTATCCCAAGTAACACCTAGAAATTCTAGGTGTTGTGTCGGAGCCAGAACAGATTTGTCGAAGTTGATCGTCCATCCTAGATGCTGCAGCAGGCATATTGTAAATGTTACCTGATGCTGAAGTTACTCGTAGGATTGGCTGGCCAGCAGGAAGTCGTCTAGGTAAACAACACATCGTATTTTGTTGCTTCTTAGATACTCCGCTATCCAATTTGTGACCATCGCGAATGTCTTGGGCGCTGATGATAAACCAAAAGGTAGACACGTCATTTGATAAAGCGATCCTTCGTAGCTCATTCTGAGAAATCTGCGATGTTGAGGCGCGATTGGCAGATGAAAATAAGCCTGGCTCAAATTTAATTTCACCATCCAGTCCTTGCTTTGTAGGAAAGACGGTATCCGGAAATGACTGAATAGCCGAAAATTTCCGACTTTCACGAAATTGTTCAATCTTTTCAGGTTGAAGATTGGACGTACCGATCCATCTTGTTTTGGTATTAGAAAAAAGTTGGACAGGTAGCTGGGAGAGACTTCTACTTTTTCGAGAATCTGGTTGTCCATCATGCTTTTGATTTGTTGTGACATTACCGGAGATATCTTTGTTGCAAAACTGGACATTATTATTTGGCTTGGATATACCAGAGGCGGCTTCATTATGAAAGGAATGTGAATACCGCCTAGAAGTTTGCAGATATGGCGTGGAGCTCCTAGATCTTTCCAAATATGTTGATATTGCATAAGACACCCACCTTGAAAGCGTTTGTAGTCATGCACGTCGAGTTTTGTTTTTAACGGGAGAGTGGGAACGAGATGTCTTGCCTTTTGGATATCCTGCAGGTCTCGCACTGGATTTTTTACCCTTAGTTCCTTTTCGGTTGCTAGATTTAGCTTTTCCCTGAGGGCCTCGGGAACCTCGAAAGGAACTTTTTGTGCTTACAATTAGACAAATTACCTCTGTATCCACTGCTAGTACTGGGACGACCCGCATCGAAGTTTCGATTTTGCATTGAATTTGTTGGGCCCATATTTTGATAAAGTTTCTCAGCCCCCCCTACTTTTTGCATGTAACTATTAAGCGAGTTACTGTCAAATAAGTTAATTGAATTAAGGGGTACCCTTTCTAAAATAGCACTAATGTATTCATCAGAAATTTGTTTAAGAATCGAACCTCTACGTAACTGAATTAAATCCGCTCTTCTACCGCATACTATTTGTAATATGTCGTCACTTGTTTTCATAAAATTCGAATCTTTACAAAATAAATCTTCTACCTTCTCAAAAAGGGTTGTGGCCGTCAATACTGTTTCCTTTTCAGTTGACCAATTAATAAGGCATTGTAAAGTATTGCGTAATTCATCTTTCTGAACTAAAAGCGCGTGAGTGATTGCCGCAAAAGAACGTTTCATTAAGTCTAAACGAATGTGTTCAATAGTAGACGGTAAAGAACGTTTTAGTTCGTCATTAACACTGAGCAGAGATGGCCCAGTGGTTAGAACGCGTGCATCTTAACCGATGATTGCGGGTTCAAACCCAGGCAAGCACCGCTGATTCATGTGCTTAATTTGTCTTCATAATTCATCTTGTGCTCAGCGGTGAAGGAAAACATCGTGAGGAAACCTGCATGTGACAAATTTCATAGAAATTCTGCCACATGTGTATTCTACCAACCCGCATTGGAACAGCGTGGTGGAATATGTTCCAAACCTTCTCCTTAAAGGGAGAGGAGGCCTTTAGCCCAGCAGTGGGAATGTACAGGCTGTTCGTGTTGTTGGTGGTGTAACACTGAGTTCTACAAAGCCCGGAGAAGTAAGGTACTTTTTCTGTACTTCTGCAAACCTAATTGAACTCCATTCTTCCGACTGAAATCTTTGTAACTCTTCTAACCTTTTCAAATAACTTTCTTTTGATTTTGGAAAAATTGGATCTTTAACTACCGTCGTGTAATCCGAAATATTTAACTGAGCCTTTTCTACACAAACATTGGCGGGTAGTTGTAAATTGATTCCCTCGACCATATTATCGTTTGAAATAGGTACGGCTTTCGAGGATGACTCATTAATATTACTAGCATTCACTTCTTTATGAGACTGCGTTATCAAATTCGTTAAGAATGCTACTTGTTGTGACAAAAATTCAAATTGCAACTGACTCACCGATGGCGCCCGCTTCCTTGGTCTTGGTTCAGATTGCCTACCTTCTGATTCATCAGACCTTACTCGTTCCACGCTGCTCGAACTTGATGATGTATCCAAAGCCTCACTGTCATTCCTTTGTCTCTTCTCAGCTCGTCGAACCACTACTTCTTCCTCGTTATTATTCATTGTAAAAGCAAGGGGATTCCCCTTGCTTTTACAATGAATACTGACTTAATATAATACTATTCTACTTTAAATTTTACAAATTTAACACAAAACTGTATTCGAAAGTATTAATCTACTTTATATTCAAAAAGTAGGTAGTAGGTAACACGTTTGAACACTTTGAAAAACGACGCTATAATGAAGAAATAAAACTATAAATGTGGCCACCAAAACTCTCTGCGGACAAAGAGCGAAACTAAACTAGAGGGAGTTGGTGGCCGGAAGCAGGGGGGTAAACAACGCCGGAACACTTGAAAAACAGAGACTAAACTCAACATGGATTCCGGATATCGATGACGGAACAAATAATAGATAGTATCAAGTAAAAATAAAACACGTTACAACAAAAACAACAACAAAAAGAAACATGAAAACAAAAAATAAAAATTTTAACAAAAAGAAAAACCGACTTCAAACAAAACACTATTTTAAAACAAATGAAGATGCACGAAAAAGTAATAAAAATAATTGCGTATTCAACATATTTTTTAGAGTTTTCCTAAGTTAAATGAAATGAAAAATATTAGACTACTTAAAAGTCGATTAACGATTATATCATGTAGTTATAGTTATTGGTATATTTGGAGCCGGTGTCAGCCACGGTGCCCTTGCCCCAACAATCAAAAGAAAGAAGCGATACGAGCCCCTTGATTGATCCAGTATATTATTGTGTAAAAGGTAATTTGTAAAAAACATATTTGTCAAAGTATTCTCGTATTGTTTTTTGATAGATATACTGTAGGGTTTTATTGGCTGACACCGACTCCAAATATAACAATAATTATAACTACATGATATAATCGTTAATCGACTTTTAAGTAGTCTAATATTTTTCATTTCAAAAATATGTTGAATACGCAATTATTTTTATTACTTTTTCGTGCATCTTCATTTGTTTTAAAATAGTGTTTTGTTTGAAGTCGGTTTTTCTTTTTGTTAAAATTTTTATTTATTTTTTTATTTTAAGTGAAGCTGATGTTGACTAACAATTTTTTCTTTAATATGGATAGATTAAGCGTTCCGTTTATATGAGTCAGAAACTACTTCGAGGACAATTTCAAAGGAAACTTGCGAATAAAGCAAAAATAGACTTTCGAAAATGCGGATTTAATACGTCACGCGGCGTAAACTACAAGGATCCCTCGAAAGAGCTGTAATCGAACTCAGCAAAAAAACTTTGAAAAAGACCAACTATATTTCGTACATCATATGACATCACATCACATACACAAAATTTGATTAAAAGTAAAGTAAGAAATTCTGCCCCATATCGCACCCTAACTGCGAGCCGTATAGGAGTTCCATCACTACATAGTGTAAAACAAAGTCGCTTTCTCTGTCCCTATATCTTTATATCTACGCAACGGATTTTGATGCGGTTTTTTTAAAAGATAGTGTGATTCAAGGGGAAGGTTTGTGTATATAACACATGAACAATATAGTAAAGAAACACTGATAATTTTAGAAGTTTGCGATGTGATGTAAATAAACAAATTCTGTAGTATATTTAGTATCAGTATTGCACCCGTGCGAAGCCGGGGTGGGTAGCTAGTTGATTATAATATTCGACTATGATAATTACATAAACATAACCACATTACGGAAGGTGGCTCAAATATCCAAATAACCTATAAATAAAAGATTCGACTGAGTATCACTAACGTGCTCCTCAGAATTGTTCCGTTCCCTTCCGTTCCGTCACTTTGTCATGGATCCTGTGCTCAGAACCTTACTAAATTTTCACCAAATTACCCTTGAAGTATATATTTTATAATAAAAAAAGAATTATCAAAATTGGTTAACGTGATTTTCAGTTATTCACCTATTTGTCGCGCATATACATGATGCAAATTTAAGACTTATGTCGTTTTCACATGGATACCATCATCGGAAAAAAAAATAAAAAAAATGGGACCCCACGGGAAGCACTACCTTTCAAACAAAAAAAAAATTATCAAAATCGGTCCACCCAGTGAAAAGTTATGAGGTAACAAACATAAAAAAAAAAAAAAAAAAAATACAGACGAATTGATAACCTCCTCCTTTTGGAAGTCGGTTGAAAAGAACAACAGTAACATATTTATAGTAACAACATAATATATAATTAATGCAATAAGTAAACTTTACTAGTATAGAGATAAAGAAAAAATAATGCAGAAACTAAATTATCATAAACATTCGTTATGACATTTATATCTTAAAGCAATAACGGAACGCAGTATGAATGCACTTGTCAAGATGTCAACATGACAGTGTTAGTTGTTTACAATTTACAACACAAAATTGCTTACTACCTGATTTGTTATATTATATAAGTTTTATTACGAGATAAAACTAAACTGAACATTGAAATAAACAAAAACAAGATATTAAAAAGAAAGAAACGAAGTTGATACTCGCGAAAGGAAGACGTTAAATGTTAAATAATCAATAGAAAAAAACAAAAACAATACAAGATAATAAGGATAAATTACTTCTTAACGTTCCTTTTAGATCGCAAATATGTTGTTTTGGTATCCTTAATCCTGCATTTGAGACAGTAGTCGCAGCAGAAGGGCCCTTAACCACTACACTGTCACTGGGGATGGCATCCAGTTCCTGTTTTGTGTGAACACGATGCTTCGACTGGTCGGACCCCATCACCACCACTGCACCATTATCAGTCCAGTATTTAGATATCCCAAATCGCTGCCGGGCTGCTAAAAACACTTCATGGCGACGTTTGGTCAGAAATTCAGATATGGTAATACCGGTGCCTTTAAGGTTCTTTTTGGCGCCCCAGACCTTGTCTACCGAAGTATCCTTGAACTTCACCAAAATCGCACGTGGCTTACCTTTGCCAGGCTGACCAAGGCAATGGGAACGGGATATGGAGTCAGCTGTTAATCCAGGGAATTTAAGGTGATCGCCCAAAACTTTTGAGATATGAGCCGATATATTCTTCTGTTTGTCCTCCAGAACACCATGGACCAGGAGTATTTTCCTCCGTGACCGCATCTCCATCACATCACATTGTTGGGACAGCAACTCCACCTGAAGTTGCAAACTTTCAAGATACGCTATTACAAAACTGCGGAACGAATTGAATTGGCTGTTGATATTGGACACGGGGCTTGAGGCAGGAACAGCATTTCTCAAGTATCTCTGGAACTCTGCCATTCTTAAGTTAAAGTGCTCCGTGAGATCCGCTATAGAGCTTTTAATTGATTCCATGTTGTTGTGCTGAATTTGTTCTAATTGTGGTAGTGATTATTATTCTCAGACAAAGCTGGCAGGTATAGGAAATGACACAGGTACATTAAATTATTTTTATATTATAAAAACTATTTAAATTAATTAAATTTAAAGATGTAAAAAATTTGCGACTATTATTTACACTCCTACCCTCATACACTTATTCTATGTAATACAAAAATTATACACAAAACAAAAAATGAAAAACAAAAGAGAAAAGTGCGCAGCAGTGCAATTCACACAAAAGGGGACCACTCAGTATACGTAGAAACATGTTAGTTTCTACACTGATTTTCAGTGGCCTCCTAATGTCATTACTGACAGCCGTTACAGATTGTGTTATTGATTTAAAAAAAAAAAAAAAAAGCTTTCGCTTTCGCTTGCGTTAGCTTTGGTTGACACACGTGTTAGTGAGATATCTGTGTTATTAAAATCATTTTGTGTTATTTTTTCAATAATTTTTTAGTGCAAATAGTTAATTTATATGGTTTCTGGGTTTTACTAACATTATTCGGTTTCGGTAAGTGTTAATTTTCTTTTATAGTTAACATATATTAGTTAGTAAGTTAAAGTAAGTAGTAGTTAGTAAAAATGGATGTCGACCCTCCTCCTGAATTCCCTCCCTCCCGATCCCGGGGGTTTGGAAACTGTTATTGACGGTTCGAAATCTTCCGCTCGGAAACGTTCTGGGGATAAATCCTCCGTTTCACCCGATTCCTCCTCTAAGAAGACAGTCACTCATCCCACTACCGCAAATCCTTCCATCCAGACTGTATATGTCAATCCCGCCTTTACTAATGGCCCTAAAAGTTATGCTAATGACGATAAGGGCCCATTCATAGTTCATGTCTCACGTGAAGTTGCTGACCCAGCTGCAGGAAACTCTATTCGTGCAATTAAATTCGGTCAATTCTTGCATAAGCATAAAATTGGCTCCATTGTTAATGATGGGGTAAAAAATGTTGGCCGGAACAGAATTGAAGTACGATTCTCTACAGCTCAATCAGCGAATAATTTTTTAAATAACCCTGTCTTGGAACTTTGTAAGTACAAAGCAACATTACCAACTTACAATGTCACTAGAATGGGTCTTGTGAAGGGTGTACCGGTTGATTGGTCTATGGAGGACCTTCTGGAGTCTGTCGAGCTTCCTCATGGTTGTGGGGAAATTATGAAACTGAGACGATTGAATCGAAAAAATGTCAATGAAGGAGTTGTGACCTGGATCCCAACTCAGTCTGTAGTTATAACTTTTAAGGGCCAAATCCTGCCCAATAAAATGTATTCCTATCACACCTCCCTCCCGGTTGAAACCTATAATCTTCCTACCATCATTTGTTTGAACTGCTGTCGTTATGGCCACATCAAGACACAGTGTGGATCCACACCCAGATGTTTTAAATGCTCACAATCTCATACAGGTGACTTGTGTGAGGTTAATAAGGAAAACTCTACATGCCTTCACTGTTCTGGGAAACACTTTGCCACGGATAAAGATTGTCCAGAGTACTCACGGCAGCAATCAATAAAAATTGTTATGTCTCAGGACAACATCTCTTATTTTATTTATTTATTGTAAAAAGTTACACCATCGACTTATCACTAAACACTTAAAAAAAATAAAATATTTAATATGGGTAACATTCGAGGTGATACATCTTTATACATCGTTATTGATTTTTCTTTTGAAACAGTTTCTGCAATAGATGTTATAAAAGTATTTAAAACACTCAATATTAAAAAAACTAACGACGTATGGGGCATTTTAGTAAAATTCATAAATAACATCATACACGATATTGCTCCGTATATAGCAGTAATTTTTAACAAGAGTTTGGACACGGGTTCATTTCCTGACTTGTTAAAATGTAGTAAAGTCTTACCACTTTTTAAGAATGGAAATTGGAGCGATCCCAGTAATTACAGGCCTATTTCAATACTCCCATCTTTAAGTAAAATTTTCGAAAAAATTATTTTAAATCAACTTCTTATCCATTTTGGTACAAATAAAAATTTTCATAGTGAGCAATTTGGTTTTACAAGAGGTCGATCAACAACTGATGCGGGAATTGCGCTTCTTAAGCATATTTACGATGCTTGGGAGAAATCACAGAATGCTATTGGAGTATTCTGTGACTTATCTAAAGCATTTGATTGTGTAGAACACGAGACGCTTCTTTATAAGCTCAAATATTACGGCGTTAAAGGTAGGGCTCTTGATCTCATTGCTTCATACTTAAGTCAAAGAATCCAGCAAGTTTTCATTAATGGAATAAAGTCTACTGGATCTACACTAAAAATGGGTGTTCCACAAGGTTCAATTTTGGGGTCCCTTTCTGTTCCTAGTATATATAAATGACCTTCCTTTCTTTGTTAAAGGTATTTGTGATATAGTATTGTTTGCTGACGATACTTCACTGATTTTTAAGGTTGACAGGAAAAAAACTGACTATGACGATGTGAACGGTGCCTTATCACAGATACAAGATTGGTTAATGTAAGTAATTTGGTTTTGAATACTCAAAAAACAAAATGTTAGGAAGCAAAATTATAATATATCTTTAAGCGGCGGCCCGCTTGATGTAGCCGATACTACCGTGTTCTTGGGAATAGAATTGGATTCCAGACTTCAGTGGAGACCCCATTTGTCGTCCGGTTAGAAAAGTTAGACAACTAACTGATATTGATACCGCTCGTTTAGTTTATTTTGGTTATTTTCACAGTATTATGTCATATGGCATATTACTTTGGGGTAACGCTGCAGACATTGAATCTGTCTTTATTTTACAAAAGAGAGCAATTCGGTTTATTTATAATCTTGGAGCTAGAGACTCTCTTCGGGATGTTTTTAACAGAATAGGAATACTCACTGTTGCGTCGCAATATATTTACAACAATATCATGTATATTCACAGTAACATTGATAACTTTGATAAAATCAGTGATAATCATTGTATATGCACTAGAAGTAAGGATAAGCTTATAACGCCAAGTTTCCGACTCCGCAAAGTCAATAAATCTTTCTTGGGGCAAGGTATCCATTTCTATAATAAAATTCCACAGACATTTTTAACTTTGCCGTCTCGTAAATTCAAATCGTTTATAAAAAATACATTGGTGAAAAAGGCGTATTATTCGATACAAGATTTTGTAGATGATAAAAAAGCGTGGAATTAATACCCGTTGACTTCCAGGCAGGATATATTAATTTAATAATTGTATTAACTTAAAAATTAACTAACATGACTGTATTTTTTTAAATGTTGAAAAAGAGTAACTACTGAGTTTCTTGCCGGTTCTTCTCGGTAGAATCGACTTTCCGAACCGGTGGTAGCTTCACTTAATTGTTAAATGACGATTCAAAAGTGCTTGTAAAAGCCCACTTGAATAAAGTATACTTTGATTTTGATTTTGATTTTGATTTATAGGTGTAAACAACATTGACGTTCAAAATTAGTAACCAAACTAATCTATGTAAATAAAAATTAAGTCCGCCTTTTGTCCCATATATATATTTATATATACATGGTGTTCAATAAAGCCTTTAAATAAATAAATAAATATAAAATCTTATTTTAAACTAAATTATATAATAAATTTAAGAATTAAAAATAACTAAAACAAATCATAAAAGCTAATTATAAAATTTAAAAAAGAACAGAACTTAAACATATTACTTATGGGTTTGAGATTGTACTATGAGATCTTTGGAATGTTGAACAAAATAATTTATATTATTGTGAAAGATGTCAATATCGCCGTTAGATGACAAGTCATTAAACGAATTCATAAGTCTGTTAATAGGAGCATATTTACCCAAATTTGTTTTAGATGTTGCAGTGATAAAGGGTTTTTCAATTGGACGTCTATCTCTATTGGAGGTATAGTACGAGGAACTGCTAAGTTGATATGCTGGATTAATTCAGGTGAAGATATATCTTTGTGAATTAGCTTGTATAAGGTCAAGGTAACAGTGATTTGACGGCGCATTTCAAGCGATATAATTTTAAAGTGAGCTAGTCTCGTATTATAGTTAGCTCGATACGGACAAGTGCGATCTTTATAAGCCTGAAAAACGGGTAAAATTACGCTGTATACGTTCTAATCTTTCGACATGAATTTTATAAGACGGGTTCCAAATTGAAGAGGCATATTCGAGGTGAGATCTTACAAGGGAATTGTAAACACAAAGCAAAGTAGGTATATTTTTGAAGTCCTGGCCAGTGCGTTTTAAAAAACCTAACATCTTCCATGCCTTCAGTATAATGGTATCTAGGTGATTATTAAAGTCTAATATACTATCCATTATTACTCCCAGGTCACGAATTGTATTAGACTCAACTAAAACAGTGTTAGAAATTGAGTAATTGGATGAAATCGGGTTTCTGTTTCTAGTAAATTTGATATGAACACATTTATTGATGTTGATATCCATTTTGTGTATTTCGCACCATTTAGAGAGAGCATCTATATCTGCTTGAAGTAGGGTAATATCGGATGGTGATTTAATAGGCCTATATATTTTTAGGTCATCAGCGAAAATTAAGCACTTACTAAATTTAACATCTTTTGAAATATCATTGATAAAAACTAGGAAAAGTATCGGACCTAGATGAGACCCTTGGGGAACACCAGATGTAGGCACAAATGCAAAAGAAGTATAGCCATGTGTAATAACACGCTGTGATCGATTTTTTAGGTAAGATTTGACCCAACCTAACAGATTACCATGAATACCGTAATGTTCTAACTTTGTCAGTAATATGGCGTGGTTTACCTTATCGAATGCGCTACTGAAGTATAAAGAAGAAATAGCATCTATTTGAGTTTTATCATCAACATTCTTGGAAAGATCAGTTACATAGTTTAAGAGATTACTAATTGTGGACCTATTCTGTCTAAAGCCATGCTGTTGCTCGGATAGAATATTTTTAAAATATTGAGTTATAAGTGGACAGATTAGTTTTTCAAAGAGTTTTGGAATTGTACTCAATATTGAAATTGGACGGTAGTTTTTCACATTACGCTTATCGCCTTTTTTATAAATTGGTACTATATTAGCAGATTTCCATATTTCAGGAAATATCGCCGATTGTAAGGATTTCGAAAATAATATTTTTAGAGGAAGCGTTAAGTGCTTACGTGTCATCTTTATAAATACTGGAGGAATTCCGTCTGGACCAGCACCTTTGCTTATGTCAACGGACTTTAGGGCTTTAGAAATCATTTCTTCGGTTAAATTAATTTTATTGAGGGAGAATTGAGGAAAACACTCAGATAAACTTGGCGTAAAGTTTATATCAGGAGGAGAAAATACTAATGAAAACTGTGAGGTAAATAAATTACAAATAACCTCACCGGTGTGAGCTACTTTATTCTCTAGGAACATTTCTTTTGGTAAGTCTGAAGAATCCTTCCGATGATCTTTCACAAAGGACCATAATCTCTTTGGATTTTTGAATAGATTCTTCTGTGAGATTTAGATAGTTGCTATAACATGAAACTGTTAAGGAATTCACTCTATCACTACTTAATCTAAGTTCTAGCTGGTCTCTGGGATTTTTATATATTTTGTATCTTGTAAGAATTTTGTTGCGTTCTGCAATAAGTTTGATCAAGTTGCGCGTAAACCATGACGGATATTTTAAATTACGAGGTTTTGTTTTAGGAACAGTTGAATTGATAACGATTACAAATCATCAAATCAAAATCATCAAATACGTAAGCAAATCATAAAATTTTGCAACGGCCATATCGACATCTTCAAAATGGGATAGCTCTAGTTCCCAATCTATTTGACTTAACTTTAAGTTAACTAATGAGTAGTTGGCTTTTTTAAAATTATGCGAAGCAAACTGTTTTAATAATAATGTGAGAAGAAATATTTGGTTTAAAGTCAATTTCCAAAGCAGGATGATGTAAATCGATTTTTGTTAATGGCCTAAGGCTTTCACCCACACATAGATCTCTACTGTTACTCAGAATTAAGTCAAGAATTCGGTTATTGTGATTTTTTACATTGTTAAATTGTGACAAGTTATTGTGTGACATAAAATGTACGAATAGGTATCCGAGATTACAGTTATAATTAATAGGAAACATAATATGGGTGTCGTCACATTTATCTGACCAATCTATGAAGCCGAGATTAAAGTCACTCAGAATTATAATATCACTAGCGTGAGATTGCATAACTAAGCTAATATTTTCTAATATTAAGTCCACTGATGTACTTGTTACTGGCGGAGGAAGATAGAGGACACAAAATAAAATTTCCTTTGAGCCAGGTTCGTCAGACTTAACAGAGACCCAAAAATCTTCTAGAGAACTTTCAAAGTGTTTGATTCGCATAGAACAAAGATTTTTGGAGACAGGTAATAAGACACCCCCTACAGATTTGCCAGAAAGTGAAGTCGATGAGCGGTCTCTGCGATACACTATATATTTATTACTAAATACTTCACTATCATGGACACTGTCATCCAGCCATGTCTCTGTACCAGCAATTATATCAAAATCGGATGTTAATGAAGACAATCTTATACATTTGGTATTAGTTTTAATTCCTCTAAAGTTTTGATAGTAGACCTTGAATTCTAAGTAGATAAATATACGGACATTATGTAAGGTAATTTTTTATTCAAAGGTTGTCAAGAGATTCGTAACATTTGATTTGCTTGGCAGGTGATTGGTCATTTTTACGTACGAATATTCTTCCGTTACGGATCCAAGTATATGTGTATTCTTTTTCTCGTGCAACTTTTCGAGTGCGTGCATGAAGAGCTTTAAAATGTGGTGATAGGTGTTCGGAGACATATATTGGCGATTTGTTAGTACTGTATCCCAGATGACTAGAGTTAAGTTTATTCGTTAAATTTCTTTTGTTGAATTTGGTAACACCTGCTAATATTTCATCTCTAGATCTAGAAGTCGGTAACTTAACAATAACAGCACGAGGTCTTGGGTTGGAGTCGTCTATTTTTCGTACCCTAGTACAGGACAAAATATCGGAGTCGTTTATTGGTATTGAGATTGCAGCGCATAATTGCTTGACAACAGAATTTAAGTTTTCAGATTTATTTTCTGGTATACCATTAATCTCCACGTTCGTTTCACGCGAATGTTGTTCAATTAGGTTAAGTCTATTAGAGAGATCATTGACTTTACAAGTAAGATTTGCATTTTCTTTACTTAATTTTAATTTTATCATCAGAAGCCAGAAGGTCGGATTTTAAACGATCGTATTCGGCACTGAGAAATTCTATGCAATGTTTAAGATCGTTCAATGTGGCCAATTCGCTTTTTAAAACTGCTAATTCTTTCATTATAGTAGATTCTAATGTCTTTTTAATTGAATTATCTATTGAAGTCTGAATCTCATTTCGAATACTTGCGAGTAGTGTTGAATCAACAGAACTTGACGCGTAGGGTGATGCAAAAGAGTCATTATCAGCTTTTTCACTTATGGTGTTATTGTGACTACCTCTTGGCTGAGCGAATTTGAGCGAACACATGGCGGTGGATGCTTTCAAATTATAGACCTTTTCTTCTTTGTTTTTACATTTAAGACATTTCCATTTATCTTTCGAATCTTTTTCTGTCGGAGAAGGACGCTGGTGAGATATATTAGCGCATTCAATACAATACGTATCCAACAATTAAGAAGATCTTTGTTTGTAATTTTGCTTGAGCAACCAGCACACGACTTTATTTTCGGTGGCATTATTAAATATTTTCGAAAAGATAAACAAAAATTATCAAGATGTTGGTTTTGCTACGTAATGTGTGACTGCTTCACTACAAGCGAGTAGCAAAATAATAATAACTCAATTATGCTTTACCGTTGTACTGTGGCAGTAAAGTGGAGGCCCAGAAGGTCGTAAACGCCGTGCAAAGAGCGTCGCTTACGCGTATTGGTCAATAGTGCGACAAAATGCGATTTAAACTGTTATTTTTTCAAACTTTTGTAATGTTTTTTATTTATTTATATTATTAAACACATCAAACACTGGTTTCACTTAATGACACAATAATTAATAGGTGTTACTTTATCTTATTACACTATTTTATTACTTGACAAAGTTGGTTTAACTAATTAAATACATTTTTAAAGTGGGAACGCATGCAAAACGGTTAGTTCGGTTACGTTGCCGTTAGGGGTATGGCCTCTTACATGGAGGCAGCCTCTCGCTTCCCAAACGTTCGCAGATCCTACGCTGAGATTGAAAGAAAGAAAGAAAGAAAGATTTTTTTATTTGTAAGCATCGTTTTGAGACATCAGTGACATAAACAAAACAACAAAAAAAAAACAAGAACTTAAAATAACAATACAATTAAATAATATCTAAGAAAGATTATAAAAAGAGGCATAAATAAATACAAACAAAATGCTGCCCACACAGCAGTACGATGCCACAAAAAGGAAAATCACTCAGCATTTGCTGTCGTCCTAGGAATTTCACACACAGAAAAAAAAGAATAAAAATAACGATTTAAATTATATAGTTTTTTTTTTCTATACTTAAATCTTAAATTAAAATACGATTCATACTATGTGTGAAATTCGCAAAGACGGCAGCACTGATTTTCAGTGATCACCTTATTTCCGTACGTCAAGTGAACGACATTGACAATAGTCCACTATTATATCGTGTTAAAATCAAATAATAAAAAAAAATAACAGAAATAAAAACAAGTCTAGGATAGTAGGATGCGCTCAGGTACCTCGCGGTGGCAGTGGAGGTTGGACGTGTAGCACAATAGATCAAAATTTAAAACTAAATAATATTACGCTGAGATCACAAAGATGCAGAAACGTGAACCTACCTACTATTTATTTAAGGAGAAAAAAAAATTAATAATAATAAGTGAGTAATATATACTAATTTCTGTTTTTCTTTTTTTTAAATGTGTTTTAATATAATCTAAATGACAATAATATTACTTTTGATTCTTTGCATTTATCGTAGGTATAAATTAATATAGCGAACATATTATTACAGAAGGTCGCAAGCAGGTCGAGACGTACCGTTTAACAAATATCATAACAATATTTATTTTTTATTTTTTTTTTATTTTATGGAATAGGTTGGCGGACGAGCATATGAGCCACCTGATGGTAAGTGGTCATCATCACCCAGAGACAATGACGCTGTAAGAAATATTAACTATTCCTTACATCGTCAATGCGCCACCAATCTTGGGAACTAAGATGTTTTGTCCCTTGTGTCTGTAGTTACACTGGCTCACTCACCCTTCAAACCGGAACACAACAATACTGCTTATTGTTGTTTAGCGGTAGAATATCTATCAATCAAATAGAGGTTGAAATCAATTCACTAAATGGTCTAACCAAGTCTGGTCAATACTCCATCTTGCCAATGGGCCATGCACTGTAAGGTGAGTAGATTTGATTACATATTAAAAAATGTTATAATATTATATTGAATTATCATTTTATAGTTATGACATATACATATATAAAATCTCATCTATACAACTACATACAGACACACATACCTACATATTATACACACATATATTTAAATTAACAAAGATAAATAAATAAATAAAGATAAATAAAATCAATTGCTACGTTTGCTTTTGTTTATCAAGAAGAAATTTTCTGTATTTGTTTCTAAAATTATGAATTATATTTAGGTTCCTCAATGGCGGTGGAAGGTTGTTCCAGCACTTGGTGGCGGCGTATCGAAAACTACCACGGAAGGCGGCCGTTCTATGGAGAGGCATAAGAAGTAAATATGATTTCGATCTGGTTGCGTATGTGTTCGTATCGTGCGCCCAACAAAGCTTGTGATAAAGGTATGGTGGAAGAACTTGATTACCCCGAATAAGAGCGTCATAAAATGCAGTTGCCTACGGTATTCCATTCTCATAATTCCTGCGTTATTTAAATATTGTGTGACATGCGTACGTGGAGGTATATCGAAGCAATATCTTGCACAAGCATTTTGCACCTTTTGAATTAAATTTTTTGTACGTTGCAATAGTCTTGGGCCCACCACTACATCGGCGTAATTTAATTTGGATAATACTAATGATTCACATAGGCGGATTCTTACATTTACTTTTAAAAACTTTCTTATTTGGTATAAAACTTTTAGACGACAAAAGCAGCTTTTAACGGTATTATGAATATGTTTTTCAAATCTAAGGCATTCGTCCATAAGTACGCCAAGATTACGTGCTTCTGTAACTCTTTCAATTGGTTCATCTTGAATTTTAACCATAGGTATTTCCCTTGACATCAGTTGTATTTGATTCGCCGTGCCCAGTATTACAAATTTAGACTTTTGTGGATTTAGCGCTAAACAATTTGCTTCTGACCAACCTGCTATGTTTTTTAAATCTTCATTTAGCTTAAGTACATCATTATGAGTTTCATTAGGTAGAAAAGATATATATATTTGTATGTCGTCAGCGTACATATGGTAACGGCAGTTTTTTATGACCTTTGTTACGTCAGCGCAATATATAATAAACAGTAGAGGACCAAGTATCGATCCTTGGGGTATACCTCTAAAAACTTGCCTACATTGCGATGATTTTATGGTGCCATCTTCATGTTTAAGTTCTACGGTTTGCGTTCTACTACCCAGATAACTGGTGAACCATTGTATAGCTTCTGCGCTAAGTCCGTAGTAGTGTAGTTTAGCTAGTAAAAGAGAGACGTTAATCGTATCAAATGCCCTAGAGTAATCCAACAAAACTAGTATAGTGCCATTACCTTTATCTTGCGCGTTTAATATTTCGTCAACCACATCAATCAGTGCAGTTGCAGTACCGCGACGTTTACGGAATCCTGACTGTCTCATGGGTAATATATTATTGGTCTCAAGAAAATCAGAAACATGGCAGGATACTTATTGGCCGTAGATCCTTATTTTCTGAGGGATTCTTATTTTTAGGGATAGGCTTAATTATCGCTTTCTGCCATATTATAGGAAATATGCTCTGGGTAATAGACATATTAATTATCGTAGAAATAATTTCTTGAATATGAGGCATAATGAGCAACAACATTTTTAGAGATATTCCATCGGCCCCAACTGCATTTGATTTAATACTACTTATTACTTTATTGACAACTGTACAATCGACAGTTTTGATGTAGAATGTAGCATCACCATAAAGTTGACTGTTAAAGTATGCTATATCAGTTTGAGAAGCCTGAGGCCTGCCTGGTAGTTGGAGAAAGTGATCATTAATACCATCTGGATCATCAAAATGAGCGGGCAAAAGTTTGTCTTTCTTATTATTAAAGTTGACATGGCGCTTAATATGTGACCATAAGTATCGCGAATTTTTGTAATTATTATTAATAAATAAAGTAAAATAAACCGTTTTCAACCGACTTCCAAAAGGAGGAGGTTATCAATTCGTCTGTATTTTTTTTTTTTTTTTTTTTTTTTTTTTATGTTTGTTACCTCATAACTTTTCACTGGGTGGACCGATTTTGATAATTTTTTTTTTGTTTGAAAGGTAGTGCTTCCCGTGGGGTCCCATTTTTTTTATTTTTTTTTCCGATGATGGTATCCATGTGAAAACGACATAAGTCTTAAATTTGCGTTATGTATATGCGTGACAAATAGGTGAATAACTGAAAATCACGTTAACCAATTTTGATAATTCTTATTTTATTATAAAATATATACTTCAAGGGTAATTTGGTGAAAGTTTGGTAAGGTTCTGAGCACAGGATCCATGACAAAGTGACGGAACGGAAGGGAACGGAACAATTCTGAGGAGCACGTTAGCGATACTCGGTCGAATCTTTTATTTATAGGTTATTTGGATATTTGAGTCACCTTCCGTAATGTGGTTATGTTTATGTAATTATCATAGTCGAATATTATAATCAACTAGCTACCCACCCCGGCTTCGCACGGGTGCAATACTGATACTAAATATACTACAGAATTTGTTTATATACGACATCACATCGCAAACTTCTAAAATTATCAGTGTTTCTTTACTATATTGTTCATTTATTATATACACAAACCTTCCCCTTGAATCACACTATCTTTTAAAAAAAACCGCATCAAAATCCGTTGCGTAGATTTAAAGATATAGGGACAGAGAAAGCGACTTTGTTTTATACTATGTAGTGATGGAACTCCTATACGGCTCGCAGTTAGGGTGCGATATGGGGCAGAATTTCTTACTATCTTTAATCAAATTTTGTGTATGTGATGTGATGTCATATGATGTACGAAATATAGTTGGTCTTTTTCAAAGTTTTTTTGCTGAGTTCGATTACAGCTCTTTCGAGGAATCCTTGTAGTTTACGCCGCGTGACGTATTAAATCCGCATTTTCGAAAGTCTATTTTTGCTTTATTCGCAAGTTTCCTTTGAAATTGTCCTCGAAGTAGTTTCTGACTCATATAAACGAAACGTTTAATCTATCCATATTAAAAAAAATTAGTTAGTCAACATCAGTTTCACTTAAAATCAAAAAATAAATAAAAATTTTAACAAAAAGAAAAACCGACTTCAAACAAAACACTATTTTAAAACAAATGAATATGCACGAAAAAGTAATAAAAATAATTGCGCATTCAACATATTTTTAGAGTCTTCCTAAGTTAAATGAAATGAAAAATATCAGACTACTTAAAAGTCGATTTACGATTATATCATGTAGTTATAATTATTGTTATATTTGGAGTCGGTGTCAGCCAATAAAGCCCTACAGTATATCTATCAAAAAACAATACGAGAATACTTTAACAAATATGTTTTTTACAAATTACCTTTTACACAATAATAATCTTTTGATTGTTGGGACAAGGGCACCGTGGCTGACACCGGCTCCAAATATAACAATAATTATAACTACATGATATAATCGTAAATCGACTTTTAAGTAGTCTAATATTTTTCATTTCATTTAACTTAGGAAGACTCTAAAAATATGTTGAATGCGCAATTATTATTATTATATTATTGTGGCAACACTGCTCAGGGTGACATGTCAAATTTAAATTAATTTTAAATATTTTAAATTATTTAGTTTTAAGTGTTTTAATATATATTTACGGTAGTAATTCTGGATTACAATTCTTAAAAACAGTGTCAATAGTGTTTGTGACGCATATACACAACTAAATCTGAACAAAAGAAGAATCGAATCGACTGTCATACTCTAACGGCCGCTTAACTTGAAATCTTCTGCATAAACCCGGGGAGTATTTTGTTTTAAAGATATTTTACACGTTATAACCTAATTCGAACAAGGCTTGCATGTTGTGGATAGCATCTGTCTGCTCCTTTGGCGTGATTACTGTCTCACTTTGCTTGACAAATAGTTGGAAGCAAAGTTGAAGATTTTAACATAGTCCTCAGATAGTTCTTCACAATATATGTACTGTGCATAGGCCTCAGCTTATTTTGTAAGCTGTAATCCTTGTGTTCAGTGTACATTAAGCTTATAATATTGTTTGAATTAATTAAAAACTAAATAACTATATACCTACATATTTACAAAAGAAAATAAAAAATAATTAAAAACATTATATTATATGTGATTCACATAGTACTATTGTAATATTATACCAAATATCACATATAAGTTTGCCTTAATTAATTGCTAGTACCTTAACTGACAAAAAAATAAGAAATAACATCTTGTTATACCTACCTATAATAATCTTTTTTACACATAGATCTGAACAACCCTTATTATATAAAATAACTTCTTTAAGAGTATTTAAATACATCTTATTATAATTTTACAGTTTAACATCATGGAGTATACTATCATGACCCGCAAAACTTCAATGAAAGATATGGAGGCCAAATTCCAATTGACCCTTAAAGAATTACAATCTTCCAAGGAGTTAAACAGACAACTTCTTCAAGAGCGTGAGGACAGTGAAGAAGAGATTCAAAAAATTGTTAATAAAAACACTGAACTCAAAAGCGAGTTAGCTAAATTAGATGTTGTTAGCCAGCGGGGCAACCTTCTTGAGATTGTGACCTCATTTAAAGAGTGTAGCGAGGAACATGAAAGAGCTTTGAGTCGCATTACAGAACTGGAAGTGAGTCTTTTTAATGCTCAAAAGGCAGAATTAGAATTGGAAAAAATTCAAACAAGCCAGAAATGTGATGCGACTGAAAGTTTGTATAATAAGTTAGTTATACCTGCCCCTGACTCCAATACCAGGTGGTATTGGAGTCAGGGGCAGGTATAACTAACTCCAATAACAGGAGTCTAAAATTAAACATACACCCATGAGTTCACATAATAAGATAAAAAAATATATAAAATTAAATAAATTCATCCGTAAAACAAAAAAAAAACATTAATAACCATCAATACATATGCAAAATGAGAAAAGACCGGTCACATTTAATTAATAAAGTAAAATCATCAAATAATAAATTGCAGAATAATAAAATAATATATGAAAATGACATTGAACAACTGCAATTAGAAATTTCTAGCCTACAAAGATCTTTAGATTTTGTTAATAAAAAATATGAATTGGCTCAAAAACAGATAGAGGAACACATACACACAGCCAACAATCTTCTTGAGCTATGCACCTCTAACTTAGAAAAATTTGAATCCTTATCGAATAAATGTAACTGTATGCATACTCAGGAAAATGAGTTGGTTCCTCCTAATAATACCAAAGTATCACCTATCAAATTGAGTCAATGTGCACCAGGGATCCATAACCATAATAAACTGGGGTTAGAATTAAATAAAGATGTTATTGTAGTATCGGATAAGTTAGGACAGGGCTTTGGCTCAATAATTAAAAGTGAAATAAAAAATGTATTTAACACATGCTCACCCGGGGCAACCTATCAATACCAAATAAATAAAATAAATTCTATGCATCTGGGTTCTAATAATGTAGTAGTATTAATGCATGGTGACAGTTTGTCTCTAAACAAAAAGAGTTTAATTAAGGAAATTAAATTATTAATTGAAATCCAAAATCAAAAGAAATGCAAATTTATAATTAGTTTATTTCCATATTCACATACCTTGACAGATGCACAGAATTTACATATTTATGACTTAAACCTATGTCTATATAATTTGACTCGACATTGCAGTAATGATTTAATGTTATTTGACATTAATAAATTCATTCATAGATTTAAGTGGACAGAGGATACTATGTACCTACCAATGAAATCGAAAAGACAAATTGGTAACCTAATTGCCTACAATATCAAAAATTATTTTACAAGTAATGTTACCAAGGATCATATGTATAATAAAAATAATAATTTAATTTATATTAACACCGACAAAATTAAAAATACTCAAATTAATAGTTTAAACTAAATAAAACGACAACATCTGCGCCCTCTTACTTAAATATTATACATCAAAATATATACAGGGCATAGGTGGCAAAGATCATGAAATAGAATTATTTTCGGAGTGTTATAAAATACATGTATTTTGTTTCACAGAACATTGGGTTAAAAAATTTGACATATTTAATATTTCAAACTTTAAACTGTCAAGTGCGTTCGTAAGAGGGAGTGCTATTCGTGGTGGCTCATTAATATTAGTACGGAATGATATCGTTTGTAAATCTCGAAAAGATATTGTGGCCCTCTCTATCGAACGTACTATCGAACTATCCTGCGTGGAATTTCCACAGTACATTATAGTCTGCGTGTACCGGCCCCCATCGGGAGATTATTATTTGTTTGAAACCACTATGGAGGACATTCTTAAAAAGCTATGTAAAACTAATAAATATATACTTGTATGTGGGGACTTTAACGTCGACTTACTTAAAGAAACTACGTTAAGTGTTCGGTTGGTGGCCTTGTTTATGTCATTTAATTTAACTCATAGAGTTAATGAACCGACGCGAATAACCGACGGCACTTCTACGTGTATTGATAATGTGTTCTGTGACTGTGAAATATATGAAGTATCAATTATAAATAATTTAACTTCTGACCATTGTGGTCAGAAGTTTTCATTAAAACACAAAGAAATAAATCATTTAAAAAAAATAACATACAGGCCAATAACGGCTAACAAATTACATTGTTTTAAAGATATTGTGGCGTATAAATTGTCTAATCTAGATCTTACGACACAGGATCCAAATGAGCTTTATAATTCATTTTTTGAAGTAATACTAAAAGAATTTAACAATATATTTAAAATGAAATCATGTTATAGTAACACAAAATTAAAGTTTAGTGACTGGGCTACTGTTGGTATTTATAAAAGTAGAAATAAATTATACGACTTATATGATATGAGGCGGTGGAATCGAAGCGTAGCCTTTTTAGAATACGTCATTAAATATTCCAAAATTTTTAAAACAGTATGCATTTCTGCTAAGTCCTTATATTTAAAGAAAAAAATCCTGGATTCTGATAATAGAATTAAAGCCACATGGGATGTTATTAGTAGTGTTAGTGGAAAACCCAAAAAGGAAATGATACCAATAGAATTAAACACAGGTAGTAGATACACGAGTTCTGAATTAGAGGTTGCTAATTTATTTGAATCATTTTTTGATAAAGTACCCCATAAAATAACATTTCATTTAAAATCATCTACATCAAATGCAGCTAGGTTATTAAATAATAGTGTTTCTAAATGCGTTATTGATTTTTCATTTGAAACGGTTTCTGCAATAGATGTCATAAAAGTATTTAAAACTATAAATATTAAAAAAACTAACGACATATGGGGCATTTCGGTAAAATTTTTTAATAACATCATATACGATATTGCTCCGTATATAGCAGTAATTTTTAACAAGAGTTTGGACACGGGTTCATTTCCTAACTTGTTAAAATGTAGTAAAGTTTTACCACTTTTTAAAACTGGAAACAGAAGCGATCCCGGTAATTACAGGCCTATTTAAATACTCCCATCCTTAAGTAAAATTTTCGAAAAAATTATTTTAAATCAACTTCTCGTCCATTTCGGTACAAATGCTATTTTTCATGGTGAGCAATTCGGTTTTAGAAGAGGTCGCTCGACAACTGATGCGGGAATTGCGCTTCTCAAACATATTTACGATGCTTGGGAGAAATCACAGAACGCTATTGGAGTATTCTGTGATTTATCTAAAGCATTCGATTGTGTAGAACACGAAACGCTTCTTTATAAGCTCAAATATTACGGTGCTAAAGGTAAAGCTCTTGATCTCATCGCTTCATATTTAAGTCAAAGAATCCAGCAAGTTTTCATTAATGGAATAAAGTCTTCTGGATCTACGTTAAAAATGGGAGTTCCACAAGGTTCAATTTTGGGTCCCTTTCTATTCCTCGTATATATAAATGATCTTCCTTTCTATGTTAAGGGTATTTGTGATATAGTGTTGTTTGCTGACGATACTTCGCTGATTTTTAAGGTTGACAGGAAAAAAAATGACTATGACGATGTGAACGGTGCATTATCACAGATACACAATTGGTTTACAGTAAATAATTTAGTTTTGAATGCTCAAAAAACAAAATGTGTAGTTTTTACCGTACCTAATGTTAGCAAGCAAAATTATAATATATCTTTAAATGGTGACCGTCTTGAAGTAGCTGATACTACGGTGTTTTTAGGAATAGAATTGGATTCCAGACTTCAGTGGACTTCTCATTTATCATCCCTAACAGGAAGACTCAGCTCCGCAACATACGCGGTTAGAAAAGTTAGACAACTAACTGATATTGATACCGCTCGTTTAGTTTATTTTGGTTATTTTCACAGTATTATGTCATATGGCATATTACTTTGGGGTAACGCTGCAGATATTGAATCTGTCTTTATTTTACAAAAGAGAGCAATTCGGTTTATTTATAATCTTGGAGCTAGAGACTCTCTTCGGGATGTTTTTAACAGAGTAGGAATACTTACTGTTGCGTCGCAATATATTTACAACAATATTATGTATATTCACAGTAACATTGATCACTTTGATAAAATCAGTGATAATCATTGTATATGCACTAGAAGTAAGGATAAACTTATAACGCCAAGTTTCCGACTCCGCAAAGTCAATAGATCCTTCTTGGGGCAAGGTATCCGTTTCTATAATAAAATTCCGCAGAAATTTTTAACTTTGCCGTTTAGTAAATTCAAATCGTTTGTTAAAAATACATTGTTAGAAAAAGCATACTATCCGATACAAGATTTTGTAGATGATAAAAAAGCGTGGAGTTAATACCTGTTGACTTCCAAGCACGATACATTAATTGAAATAATTGTATTTAATTAACATGACGTTGTATTTTTTAAATGTTAAAAAAGAGTAACTACTGAGTTTCTTGCCGGTTCTTCTCGGTAGAATCTACTTTCCGAACCGGTGGTAGCTTCACTTAATTGTAAAATGACGATTCAAAAGTGCTTATAAAAGCCTACTTGAATAAAGTTTATTTTGATTTGATTTGATTTGATTACTTTTTCGTGCATATTCATTTGTTTTCAACCGACTTCCAAAAGGAGGAGGTTATCAATTCGTCTGTATTTTTTTTTTTTTTTTTTTTTTTTTTTTTTTATGTTTGTTACCTCATAACTTTTCACTGGGGGGACCGATTTTGATAATTTTTTTTTGTTTGAAAGGTTATTTAGGTATTAGACTACTTAAAAGTCGATTAACGATTATATCATGTAGTTATAATTATTGTTATATTTGGAGTCGGTGTCAGCCAATAAAACCCTACAGTATATCTATCAAAAAACAATACGAGAATACTTTGACAAATATGTTTTTTACAAATTACCTTTTACACAATAATATACTGGATCAATCAAGGGGCTCGTATCGCTTCTTTCTTTTGATTGTTGGGGCAAGGGCACCGTGGCTGACACCGGCTCCAAATATACCAATAACTATAACTACATGATATAATCGTTAATCGACTTTTAAGTAGTCTAATATTTTTCATTTCATTTAACTTAGGAAAACTCTAAAAAATATGTTGAATACGCAATTATTTTTATTACTTTTTCGTGCATCTTCATTTGTTTTAAAATAGTGTTTTGTTTGAAGTCGGTTTTTCTTTTTGTTAAAATTTTTATTTATAAAATAATGTTTTGTTTGAAGTCGGTTTTTCTTTTTGTTAAAATTTTTATTTATTTCTGTATTTATGGCCGATTCTACTGATTTTTTAAGTTGCTTATAATAGTTAACATGAGCTTCTATCTTCGTACTACGGCATCTAATTTGTGCTTCATTTCTCCGTCTCATTATTAATTTGATGTTATAAGTAACCCATGGATATTGTAATTCTTTGATATATCGCAACTTTATAGGGCTTAATGTGTCAAATACCCACAGGATACTGTCATTAAAAGCTGCAACTATTTTATTTATATCTTGTTCTGAAATTATGAGTTCCCAGTTAATAAGCGTGGTTAAATAATATTTTAATTGGTCTAAATCTATGTCGTCTAATCGTCTACTATATATTTTTTCCGTTACGGGCTTATCTTTTTCAATATTAAGCTCACACGATAAAAATGCATGATCGCTTAAATTGCTTACATAGTCAACCCACACTCGTTCGACGTTGGTATCTGAGCAGATGAGATCGAGGAGGGTTTCGCTGTGACTTGTAAAATGTGTGGGAACGGTAACATATTGCGTCATATTTGTGTATGTGAGAAAGTCTGTAAACATAGTTGTATTTGCATTACCTGTATCTAGGAAATTGATGTTAAAATCGCCCACCAATAGTATGTGATCATGATATGGCAAAGCGCCATATGTGTCAGTAATGGCATCAATAAAAATTTGCGTACTTAACCAAGGCGGTCTATATGCTGTACCAATGACTAAAACTTTACCCCTAATATTAACACTTAACCACATTTGCTCAATAGTTATAGTCTCTGGGTGTTTAAGGGTCCGAACAGAAATACCCTGTTTTATGTAAAAACCGACTCCACCACCACGGGAACGTATTTCCGCAGGTCGAGGAATGTGACGCAATGAGTATCCTGGAATTCTTGGGGCTCGGGCGTCCTCCCCCTCACGTAGTCAAGTCTCATTTAGTGCCATGATATCGACGTTGTGGCGATCCATTGCATATAAAAACTCATCATGACCAGTACCAAGTGAGCAAGGATTCAGAAAGCCAATTCGTAATTTTTTTGATTTATTCATTTTACGCATGTATATAATATATTAAAAAATCAAACATGTATATTATACTAGCTAACTGTGAACGATACATGAGTTCCAAAATATACGCTACTATACTCGTATGAAGTTTATTTTTACATATTACATTCGGCATCTCACAATAATTGTTACATATATTACTTTTAAAAGCAAATAATATAATTAAATACAATAATAATACATCGTTACAATAACTATTTAGAAGTATGATACTGCCACAAAGTGAAAACTTAATTATATAAAATATAATACACTTTAAATAAATATGAGAAATTAATTTAACCTGCTTGCGAATTAATTTTGTTTTTACATGTTTGATATATTTTTTAAATTTATCTAATAAACTAATCTTATATGAGCTAAACATCAAACGGTATTGTCTCCAAAAAACTTAATTGTGTCGCTCAACGTGCGTATACGACGAGTTTCGGAGTCTCCGCTGCGACGAGCGTAAATGCGACCTCCCCGTGTCCAGATATATCGCCATCTATCGCGTCGACCTAATTCGCGTGTTTTATAAAATATATGGCGATTCATCGGAGTGAGACGCTCGTTAACATAAAACCGCTTAGGCACCGACTCGACGATTCCCGATGAGTCACAGCCGCGGCGCACGCGCGCGGCTCGTAGCATTTCTTCGCGGACGGCGCGCCGAGCGAGACGCACGACAATTGGCCGCGGCCGAGTTTGTCTGCTGTGATCGGCTATTATACGGCGCGGGCCCCAACGCTCAGCGCTGACGATGTCGCGTTCCTCCAGTGGCACCCCAATTTTTTTGAAATTAAAACCACTATATTGGTTGGATTTTCGCCATTTTTCTCCTCTAAACCCGAGATTTCGATATCGTTTAGCAGGTTTTCTTGGTCACGGTCATTCAATTCGGATCGCAGTTGGGCAATTGTTTCGGTCGCATTTTGATCGACAATTTCCGAGTGTCGCTCCTGATTAATTTTTTCTAAATTATCTAAGCGTTTCTCGACGCTGTCCACCCGTTTATTAAATTCGGATATAGTCGTACTAAGCCGCGACAGCTCCCTGGTTACCGAAGAAAATTCCAATCGCAACAGCCTTATCTCATGAGCGAGGGACTTTTCAAAATTATTTTCATCAGCATCTGTGAAATTGTCCTCTGCATTTTCTGTATCTGAGCTGGGAGAGGGATGGCTACTGGCGCTCGCAGGGGTAGTACGCTTCGTTCCTACTTTGCAATTGTTGCACAGTATTTTCTTGGGAATGGTGTCTCCCGGCTTTATATTAACGCACATTCTATGATAAAGCATAGCGCATTTGGTACACTTCGCGCCATCTATTATTGCGAGGTATTTACCGCAATGATTGCACTTATTCGTCATAACGCTGCGTTAATATCAACAAGGCAATTATGAGTATGGATGCTAGATGGCACTTATAATAATTAATAGTATTTTGTAAAATTATTTTAATTTAATTTAGTTTTATATGGCTATACTTAATTGTAATTGATTCTTAAGTGTCCAGGTTTATTATTATTTTATATGAACTTTTCTGGCTATTAAACACTTTAATTTAGTATTATATTTAATTTAATTGTTAGTGGGTACAAGTTAACTTTCCACTGTACACTAAATTATATTTTTGTATTTGCAGCACTTATCACTTTATTTTATATATCACTAACACTGTAAATATGTAGTCACAATTTATATAACGTTTTAATAAAACTGTTAAAGATATTTACGTCGTTTTACTATTTTTATTGAATTTAATTGTACATAAACACTGTCAATGACGTTCCGATGACGGACGGACGCGATTGCAAAAGAGATGTTCTCCCCTCCTGTGGACACTCCGCCAAGCCCTAGTTCTCCCTCTAGCCCGTCATCTAAATCCACTCCTCTTCCTAATAGATCATATAGACAGACCGTCTTCCGTTCTCCTCCCCCTAGAGTTCCTCTAGGAAAGGGGTATGATAAACATGCCCACCAAGCCATAGTTGGTAATTGCTCCTTCTCGTCTCCAAATGGTTGTGCCCTGAATGTTGGTAACCCCTCCCCTCCTAATAACAATCCCAACTTACTAGAATTATTAATTAAAACTCTCCTAAGCATCCTAAGTACATGTAATGAAATTCCTCTACCGTCCAACGTTGCTAATGATTTAACTCAACTCTTCAATATATTCAAAAATGGCCCCAATCAGATTCCTTCAGTGGAACTGTAAGAGTGTCCGTCATAAGAAACCTGACCTCCTCTCTCTTATTAATTCTCATAAACCTGTCATTGTTGCCCTCTCTGAGACATGGTTGATCCCCGGTTCCCGTTTTCGGATTCCGGGTTTTTCCTGTTTTAGGGATGACAGAAATGACGGGTATGCAGGTTGTGCCATCCTTATCAGGCACTCTGTCCCCTTCTCCCAAATTCCTCTTCCCCCTTTTAGCCAGCATATCAATGCCGTGGCTATAAAGGCCTTCAATATTTCTTTTTTATCACTTTACATTCCTCATCCTAATCCTTCTCTTGCTCCTGAATTACTCTCCATTTTCTCTTCCCTTCCATGCCCCATTCTTGTTATAGGGGATTTTAACTCCCACCATACGTTATGGGGCTCCTATTACTGTGATGGTTTTGCTCCCTTGTTGGTGGACATTGCTGAGGATGTAAATTTATGCATTCTTAACGATGGCTCGCCGACTCGTAGAGTTTACCCAAATCAGAATCCTCGTTCCGCTGTTGATTTAACCCTATCATCTCCCTCCCTATCCTCACAAATCTCTTGGAATATCCTCCCAACATCATTTGGAAGTGACCATTTCCCTATCCTTCTTCTCCAATTCGTCTAGTGCTATTATGCCTTCAAAATTAATTTGAGCATGTAATCTCGACCGAACCGATCAATCTTCATCGTGTCTTCTCCATCGCACGTGACACTGGCGAAATAATCTGTGCCTTTTTGGCACAAATAAAAGCCCCAAAAAAAAAACAATAAAAATTTATAAAAATTGAACATGAAGAAACCAAACATAGAAAGTAAATTTATATAATATAAAGAACTAAGGACAATAAAATTATGTTTTATTGTCGCGCCAGCGTTCAGTGGCGTGGGGCGTATCGGGGCGCGCGGGAGGACGGCATAAGCGTAGTATACCTAATAGTTAAAAATAAATATTGGATTTTATTTAAGAAGAAGAAGAAGAAGAAGAATGTATTTATTTGAAACACAGGCACAGGTATTACAATAAAAAAGGAACAAGAGAAATAATAAAAAAAAAATCTACGAACTAACTAAAACTATGACAATAAATCCAAAAACAATTATGTGCGTAGACATGTACATATGAAAAGCCTGCAAATATGCCGTGTCCCAAACAGGCGGACCATTCAGCGAAATATGGGTCCTAAAAAAAAAACCCAATGCTGATTTTCAATGGTCACCTTTTTGTCGTATTCATCGCTGTGACGGGCAGCGACAAAGACATCGAATTAACATAATAATAATTACGTGAATTAAAATTAAAAAAAGAAACTGATATCTGTATAATACATATAAGAAATATATATTTCTTAATAAAGTCATAATAATCATAAAAAAAAGAAATAAAATAAAAAAATACGAGAAAAAAAAACAAAGGAATATAAACAATACATAAAACAATCGGCGCACGTGAAGCAGTGCAGGTGTTCACCCTCCGGCCATCAGACAGCCACGCGCGCCGGTAACGGCAAGAGGTGTATGCTCGATTTTTTAGTGTTTTACGATTATTATATTACGTAACATGCACTCGTGAATTCATGATAAAGGAAAGTGCTTTGTTTGCAGAGAACAAAATGAAAAAAATATTAATAAGGTATGTTAATGCATACTATTATAAAATAAATATAATTTTTAAAAAAACGTCTTGTCATAACCTAAAATTCATTTTTAGACCACCTTCACAAAACTTTGTGCGATAAATATAAATGAGGGAGCCGTCTCGGGAGCAGCAGCATGCACGAATGTTGGAACAACGGTACACGCGACGGAGCCATACTAATTGGGTAAATAATACAATCTAACAATATATAATAGTGGAGAAGAATTGTGTTTCATATGTACACATTTGTATGTTCAATCGTATATTAATAAATAATTTATTATTTATTACTAAAAAAAAAAAAAACAAAAGGAAGAAAAAAGAACAAAAAAATAATAAATAAATAAATAAAATCTGGTATATATGTACATATTTTAAATGTGCTATTGTGTTTGAAGTTGTAAACTAAATAAATATTGCTTATATTTAACACGAAACGAATTAATGGTTTTCAGAATCCGAAGCGGAGGCGGCAGGTTGTTCCAGCACTTCGTCGCTGCATAACGGAAGCTGCCACGAAACGCCGCTGAACGATGCGATGGCACATTTAGCATATAGGACGATGCTCTCGTAGGGTACCTTTTATTACTTTCTTTTGTCCAGCTCAATTTCTTATATAGATACATGGGGGTTTTATTGTGAATAACACCGAAGAGTAAGGTGGCAAGATGTAATTGCCTGCGGTGTTTCATTTTAATCATTCGTGCGTCATTAAGGTATGTCGTGACATGCGCGCGAGGTGGTACGTTAAAACAGTATCGGGTACATGCGTTTTGTACCCGCTGAATAATATTTTTTGTTCGCGCCAGCAGTCGAGGCCCTATAACAGTATCAGCATAATTAAACTTTGATAGCACTAAGGTGTCGCACAGTTTTATACGAATTTCTTTACTAAGAACATCCCTTATTTGATACAAAACTTTTAATCTGTAGAAGCAATTACGAGCTGTATTAATTGTATGTTTTTCAAACCGTAATTCCTCATCGACCAGCAAGCCTAAATTTCGCACTTCTATGTCGCGCTCTATTCTCTCACCTTTTATTTGTATGTTTGGATTTGCATGGCCAATTTCATTAATTTGATTTTTTGTGCCTAATATTATATATTTGGTCTTGCTGGGATTCAAGATGAGGCTATGAGAATCTGACCACTCTGAAATACGGCTAAGATCGTCATTTAACTTTTGAATAGCCGTGCTAGCATCGGTTGTTTTAAACGATATGTAAATTTGAATGTCATCAGCATAGATATGATATTTACAATATTTAATATTTTCAACTATATCGGCGCAATAAAGTGCAAAGATGATGGGTCCTAATATAGAGCCCTGAGGAACGCCTCTATTGACCGAGCAACAGTCGGAAAGATTCCTCGAACCGTCCTCAGTAACTGTTTCCACAATTTGTTTTCTATTTCCTAAGTAACTTGAAAACCATTTAATTGCGTTTGCACTAAATCCATAATATTTTAATTTTGATAAAAATAAAGCTCTATTTATCGTGTCAAATGCGCGAGAGAAATCTAATAATACAAGGATTGTGCCCTTGCCCACGTCTTGAGCACATAGCACATTGTCAATCACATCCAATAATGCAGTGGTCGTACTGTGATGTTTTCGAAAACCTGATTGCAAGCTGGGCAAAATATTCTGTGATTCTAAGAAATTTGTCAAATTAGTGCATACTAGCTTTTCTAAGATTTTGGATATACAGGGCAAAATGCTTATAGGGCGTAAATCTTTGAGTTCGCTTACATTTTGTTTTTTGGGGATTGGCCTCACCAGTGCGGTCTGCCACAAGGTTGGAAATGTATTACTTAAGATCGATTTATTAATTATTTTAGTAATAATTGATAATGTAGTTGGCAACGTCAAACAAAGCATGTCCAACGAAATTCCATCAATACCGATGGCGTTGGATTTTAAGGATCGAATTATTTTTGACGTTTCAATTCCATTAGTAGGCGTCAAAGTAAACTCTGTATCAATAGCACTATATTTATCTGATTCACAATAATGAATTGTTGATAATGAAACATAATCGCTGCCGGGTACGTTAAGGAAATATGAATTAATCATTGCAGAATTATTAATATTATCTGGGATATTATGACTATGTTTTTGTTTGATGTTGACATATTTTTTTAAATGTTTCCAAAGTGCAATAGAATTTTTAAAATTTGAGTTTATATCTTTTATAGGTCTATACGTTATAGTTTTTGGGGGCGTTTTATTTTTCTTAATATTTATTTCGCAGAATACAAATACATGGCCGCCGAACTCGGCTACATAATCTACCTCAATCCGACCAACTCTAGTGTTAGAGCACATGAGATCAATTAAAGTTTCAGTATTATCAGTAAAGTGAGTAGGTTTATTTATATGTTGTGTGAGGTCGTGAGTAGAAAGAAACGAGTCCAAAGCATGCTTTTGTGAATTATGTGTGCTTAAGTAATTAATATTAAAATCACCCAATAAAAATAAATAATCATAAAACGGTAACGAGCCAATGGTATCAGATAAAGCATCAAAAAAACCGGTCACGTTTGCCCAGGGGGGGCGGTACGCTGTACCAACAATTATGCACTTGCTATTTGATTTAAAATGGATCCACATTTGCTCAACCATAGGCGCAATGGGATGTTCTAGTGTCCGCTAAGCCCGCTAAGTCCGGTATATCTGATACCTCGTTTCACATAAAAACCCACACCACCACCTCGCGATCTTATTTCCGGCGGTCGTGGGATGTGACGCAGTCGGTAGCTGGGCACATTTGGGGCTCTGCCGTCCTCACCTTGCCGTAACCAAGTCTCATTTATGGCAATCACATCTTCTTGATGCCGCTCCACTAGTACTGCGAACTCCTCGTGGTGTGAGCCAAGTGAACCCGGGTTAAAAAGACCAAACTTAAGATTATTTACCTTAACCATGGATAATGTTTTATAGTAAATAAATAATGAAAATAAGAAATATAAATAGATTTAAATTCATAACAAATACATATACATATATACATATGTATAGCGGTATAATACAAGCGATTTTTCAATAAAAAATACAATTTAACAGTAAATAAATAATGAAAACAAAAAATATAAATGCATTTAAGTCCATAACAAATACTTATATACTTATTTATGTTGGTATCGTATAATTTTTTTTCCAATAAAGAGTATTTTATAAGAACATAATTTAAAAATTTTATATTTCATTCAAATATCAAGTATTTAATCCCCCGGAACACGGCACTTTTGCTTTTATTACATATTTGAAAACTAAAAACACTTATTGAGAAACAGCTAAATCTATCAACGTCTTTATAAGCAATTGTAATACAATATATAATTAAGACTTTTGTACTGTTATTTAGTTTTAACACAGACCTATCGATAAAATGTGTATTATTAAATAATTATTAAATCTTAAATACGTTAAGTATAATATCAAAACCATTGCAAACCAATTTAAATTGTACCAAAAAATTTACAGATATCTTTTTCCGTATGTATCCGATGAACTGTCGTATTCGCCTCGCGCCGCACATATATTCTCCCGTCTCGAGTCCATATGTAACGCCAGCCAAGACGTTTGCCTTCTTCGTTGGCTTTATAAAAAAGCGTACGATTATGTCGAGTAAGATGCTCGTTAATATGCACTCGAGAGGGATTGCCGTCGATGACGCCGGAGGTGTCAGTTCCGCGCCGCCTTTATAATGTCATCACGCAGAGACCGCCGCGCCAGTCGCATGATCACCGGCCGCGGGCGGTGACGCTCTTCACTCGATGACAACAGACGTCGAGGTCCCACACGCTTGGCGCTAACGATGTCGCGGGCGTCGAGTGGGACACCCAATTTGCTCGAGATTGCCTGAGATAGGTGTACCACATTCTCACCATTATATTCTGGTAAACCCGCTATTTGGACGTCATTTAACAACGAGCTCTGTTCCCGGTCATTGATCTCTGTTTTTAGCTCCGTGATAATGTCCTGTACCTGTGAACTGCCATGTTGAGTACAATTGTCAGATAATTTATTCTCCAGGAACGACACGCGTTCTTCTACCATGTAGACTCTTTTATTGAATTCTGACATATTTTCATTAAGCCTGCCCAACTCCAGCCTAAAAGAGGTCATCTCCCGGGCGACCGTGACAAGCTCCAATCTGAGGAGTCGCATTTCCTCGGCAAGCGATAATGCAGGGGTCTTTTCTATATCCACCGAATTCGCGTCCGTGAACACTTCGTTCGTTGTAGGCGATTCGGTGACTGCAGCGGACTTGTTTCTGCTTTCCGGTCCCCGGCAGGCACGGCACATCCAGCGCGTAGGAAGGCGAAAGTCGGGGCTTATGTTGACGCATGACCGATGGAACACGCAGTTGCATTTATTACATTTTGCGCCCTCTGTTGGTGACAGGAACTTACCACATTGATTACATTTATTTGCCATTGTACAAATAATGTAGTATTAGAAATATCCGGAAGGTGTCACTAAATGTATAATATAGGTTTGTGTAGTTTATCGTTTTATAAATATCAGTGTTTGTTTTAGCACTAATAGTAGTATTTATATTTAAAGAAAAAGAAGAATAAACCCAAATCGCTAAAAACTAGTAGCAAAATATACTTTTATGTAATGTTTACTTTTTGTGGGTAGATGTGTATCAGCTGATCCGAACAGCTGATCGATTAATCACTTAAAACACGAATATTGTGCTTGTTTTTCAGTTATCTATTATTTCACTCACTCTGTATATATATTGTTAATATTTTAATAAACTTTTATAAACACTTTTTCGACTTTTATATTTTTATTTTAAGTAAATAAACAACGATACTTGTCACTGCAATTAATAATATTTAGTATGAATGCAGCGTCTGACAGTAAACACCGTATTTCCCGCGCGCCGCTCGCTTGTCCCACATTCACGAACATAACAACAAATGCAAATAGTGACACAATTAACATATTGATTTAAGGTTAAAATTGGACAGAACAATATCATGTAAGAAATTGTATATATGGTATTCGTTGTTGTGTTTACACACATATTGACTTAAGCTGTGTAATTTGTGCAGTTATGGCCAATGATTAATATTCTAGCCATAGGTAATTTATCTTGCCCTCTTTTTTTTAGGTTAAGGATTTTAAAGTTACATTTTTTTTTTTTTATGGCATAGGTGGCAAACGAGCAGGAGGCTCACCTGATGGAAAGTGACTACCACCGCCCATGGACATCTGCAACACCAGGGGGCTTGCAGGTGCGTTGCCGGCCTTTAAGAAAGGAGTACGCTCTTTTCTTGAAGGTTCCCATGTCGTATCGGTTCGGAAAAACCGCCGGCGAAAGCTGGTTCCACAAAGTGGTTGTGCGAGGCAGAAAATGTCTGAGAAATCGCGCTGTTGTGGATTTTCGGACATCAAGGTGGTGCGGGTGAAACTTAGAATTTTGGCGAGATGTCCGAAGGTGAAATTCAGCAGCCGGGATTAATCCGAACAATTCCTCGGAACATTCCCCGTGAAAAATTCGGCAGAAGATGTAGAGTGATCCAACATCTCTACGCAAAGCCAAAGGATCAAGGAGATCGGAAAGGGCTTGATCGTCGATAACTCGGGCCGCTCTACGTTGAATGCGGTCAAATGGAAGGAGCTGGTACTGGGGAGCACCCGCCCAGAGGTGAGAGCAGTACTCCATGTGAGGCCGAATTTGCGCCTTGTAAAGTTTTAGGCGATGGGCCGACGTGAAATACTGTCTCGCCTTGCTGAGCACACCCAGCTTTTTTGAAGCCAATTTGGCTTTGCCTTCCAATTGACCACGGAACTGAACGAGGCTCGAAATATCAACGCCAAGTATTCCGATACTACCTGTAGCGGCTATCGGAATGTTCTCAAATTGTGGAGATACGACAAATGGTGTTTTTTAGCGGTTAACGCGCAAACTTGCGTCTTTTTGGGGTTGAAATAGACTAGATTTAGTCGGCCCCAATTCGAGATTTCGTTCAACGAAGATTCGATTTCAGACACAAGTTTGTTCCGGTTCTCTTCGACGTTTTCCCGAGAAATATTAGCGCGGCCGGTGTATAAGGTGTCAACGGTACTGTCGTCTGCATAGCAATGAATGTTCCCGATTTGCAACAAATCATTGATATGCAGAAGAAACAGAGTGGGTGATTGAACGCAGCCTTGTGGAACACCAGCATTGACGAATTTTAAGTCGGAGCATGCACCGTCGACAACGACCTTGATGCTCCGATCTGCCAAAAAGCTGGTAATCCAATTGCATAATTTCCCGGGAAGCCCATAGGAAGGAAGCTTCGAAAGAAGCGCTTTGTGCCAGACGCGATCGAAGGCCTTCGCTATGTCCAAGCTGGCTGCTAATGCCTCCCCCTTGCTCTCAACTACTTCAGCCCATCTATGAGTAAGGTAAACTAGGAGATCACCGGCCGACCGACCCCGACGGAAACCGTACTGGCGGTCGCTAATCAGCTGGTTCTCCTCTAGATACCGCAGGAGCTGGCAGTTAATAAGGGACTCCATTACCTTGGAGAGCAAGGAGGTGATGGCTATAGGAAAGCAAAGGAGGATAGACGGTTAAAGTAAAAAACGGGCGGTTAAAATAGTGGAAGTGTACTAGGAAGCCAAGGTCAAGGGATGAGTTCACCAAACGCTGACCAGAACCTAGCCTATTGCTTTCGTGCCGCAAACAGACAGGTTCGCGTAATTAGATCTTTAAAAATATGTAATAATTATATATGTATATATACATACACACATACATACATACACACACACATACATACATATATAGATTCAAATACATACGCTATTGTTAAACATACTCATTGTTAGGGAACCAAATTAAATAATTAAACAAATAAATATATGAATAATATAAAATTTTGCAATAATTAACTACAATCTTTTTGTGTTTCAAATAAAAATAATTTATATTTATGTCTGTGTTTTCAGGTTACGAAGAGGAGGAGGCAGGTCATTCCAGCACTTAGTGGCGCAGAACCTTAAGCTTCCTCGGAAACTCACCGTTCTATGTATTGGCATTTTAAGTTTAATCAATGACGCTCTTGTGACATGCTCACTATCATTATTTCCTAACCACTGTAATTTATGATAGAGGTAAGGTGGAACCTGGTATTTTATAGTGCCAAAAAGTAACGTAGCGAAATGTAATTGCATACGATAATTCATTTTTAAGATGTTAGGATTATTTAAATATGGTTTGATATGTGTACGTGTCGGTATTTTAAAGCAGTAGCGAGCGCAGGCGTTCTGGACTCGTCGGATGACTTTTTTTGTACGTACGAGTAAACGGGGCCCTATAACTACATCTGTATAATGAAATTTAGAAAGAACTAACGCCTCACAAAGTCTAATGCGTACTTTGGTAGAAATGGAGTCTCTAATATTATAATTTTTAGCCCATAAAAACAGTTTTTGGCAATATTATTTATATACTTTTCAAAACGAAGTTCCTCGTCAAATAGAACACCTAGGTTGCGCTCTTCAGTCACCTTTTATATTAATATTTGGATCACAGTTCCTAATAATTTGAATTTGCCGCTCTGTACCAAGTATCATGTATTTAGTTTTGTTTTTTATTTTTATTTTTTTTTTATTTAAAATACAACATCCACAGGCTCGCAGATGCCCGTGCCTTTTTTTACCTTTTATATTCAATTACATTTTGGCGTTTTATATTTTATACTAAACATCCGCAGATCTTCGCTGGAAATCATTATTGTCGTCTTCTTGGGAGACGTGGCCCACACTGATTTTTTTTTTTTTAAATAATATATACGTAATCTATAATAAATAATATAGTATATGCGTTCGAATTACTACAATCCAGCGGGTCCTGGTCCGCGTTTGATCAGAGAGAGCACGGCCTCGGCGATTCTGATGTCGCGTTTATGTATAGATGTCTTGAGGCTGTGCTCAAGGATGGTCCTTTCTGAAGCACCCGCCGCTCGGCCGATGAATCTGCCGATAGCGTCGTCACCATCGTCCGTGTAGTAGACACAGGTGTTAGTGTGTCTAGTAATTGCCACAACTGCGTGAGGAACATTTTCGTGAATACGGAGCCTCACATTTTTCGACTGGACTATGATAACGTCGCCGTAGGTCTGTCCCTGAGATTCGTGGATGGTCATGACGCCTGATCCTTCTCCTTTTCCATATCCCTGGTCCATCAGGAGTTTCTTTTCCTCCTGCGTATGGACCAGATATAGGGTTTCGGTTTGGTCGGATGGTATGTTGGCGTCAGTGAATCTCTTCATTTTGAGGGAATGGATTATAGGGCTTGCAGAGTAGATGCTACGGTACACCTCACTAATGGCGTATGCGACGTCCAGGGGGTTTCGGTGCGTACAGGATAACTCGCGGGTGATGTTTGTTGTCAGGCTTGGCCGGCAGTACCTCATTTCGAACAGATTTTCTCTGTCGATATAAGGCAACTGGTTGATGTCTCCGATAAGGACCACCTCACTGGCTCCAGACAGCTGTGCCGCCATTACTATGGCTCCGAAGTGGTTCATGAGGGCTTCGTCGACCGTCAGTCGGTTGCACTTTGTGCGTTCGTTGAACCCGTTTACTAGCACGGATGCCAAAGTTCGTACCCTTGATTTAGCATTTTCGCCAAATCAGCGTGTAAGTTGTTCTTTCAGATCTTTTGCGGCTTCAATTGTTGAGGTGATTACCACTTCGTTATCCTCATCAAAATTCCTGACAATGTGAGTCGTCTTTCCGCATCCTGGTACCCCGTTTATAGACGATATCTGTGGCAGCTCCCAACCCACGAGAGGTGCGTCGACGCCCGGACCTTCTGAGACGGACTTTGCCATCACGAGTACCCTGTCGTCTAGCATTACTCTCGTGCATCTGGCCACTACTACCACTGGGTCTCCTGTTTGTATCAAGAACCTAGGGAATGCGTCTTTTCGCCCCTCCGCTTCAACCAGGCCAACGAATCCATCTACAGCGCTGTAGGCTGCCATGTATCGCCCCGACATTTTCCCTTTAATAACTTGGGATGTGTCGTTGTTGTATATGGCCGCCCCGGCTTCTTCGAGCTCCACCTCCAGCAGCTTTTCGTTACCGCGTCGGTAGGTCTGCATGATCTTTTTACAGGTGGCTAAGTGGACCTCACGGGTGGCCGTCACAATAGCCCGGGACTCTAGGAAAGCATTCACTGCATGGTCTCGAGGGTTAGACGCTGGTTTCAGCTTTGGTGGTATTACTTGACCCTTATCGGCCCTTGTTAGGTGGACGCGAGTAGTTTTGGGCTTTTCTGGATGTTTGACCATTAGGAATTCCCTCATTGCCTTCGCCTGTCTACTCGATGATCCCGACGGGCCAGGGTCTGATTGAGGTGAGTGCGACGTCTTGTTCCTTGGAGATACCAGATCGCGGATTAAACATGTCACCGCCGCCACTGTGGGTCCAGGACTCGGCCGTCTGTCCCGAGGGCTCTTCGGGGCCTGGGCTGTTCTCTGCGCCGCTATTTTTTAACTGCATTTAGTTTTGTTAGGATTCATTTCTAGCGTGTTCTAGCTATACGATCCAAATCTTGGTTGAGTTGTTGCAAAGCTGCTTGTACCTCACATGGCTTAAAATAAATATACAATTTCAGATCATCAGCATACAAGTGATAGTTGCAGTGATTAATTTGTTTTACAATATCAGTTGTATAAATCGTAAATATAATTGGTCCTAAAATTGAGCCTTGTGGTACTCCTCTAGTTACATGCCTTATGTCTGATTTAGCAACACTCCCATTTTCTGACCTAATCTCTACGTATTGTCTGCGGCAACTTATATAACTCGCAAACCATTGTACAGTCTTGTCGTCGAATCCATAATATGACAGCTTTGATATCAACAATGGAATGTTTATGGTGTCAAACGCACGAGAGTAGTCTAGGAGTACTAGTATAGTACCCTCGCCCCTGTCTCGAGCAGATAGGATATCATCGGCAACGTCTGCTAAAGCAGTCGTAGTCCCTCGATTTATCCTAAATCCTGAATGTTTATCTGGTAAAATGTTATTTAACTCCAAAAAGTCTCTTAGTTGATTGCATAGAACTTTTTCAAGAATCTTGGACAAACATGGTAGAATGCTTATTGCACGCAAATCTTTATATTCTAAGGGCGTGTCGATCTTAGGTATAGATCTTACAATATCTTTGAATAGAATAGAATAGAATAATTCTTTATTTACAACAACACACTATACATAATTTCTATACTTAGACAATACAGCTGAAGATGTACATATTATTTAGATGAGAAAAAAAAAAGATAATTAGTTATTTGTACAGCGGTGTGTTGCTATAAAAGGAAGATCGCTCAGCATGTGCTGACAATCTGGAATAGTAATACCCCAGGTGTCAGCGCTGATTTGCAGCGATCACCTTTAGACAGTTACGTCAGAGATCGTCAACGACAGTTTGAATATATAATATTAATAATAATATTTTTGTTGAAGTGTGTGCCCGTGGCTGACACCGACTCCAAATATAGCAATAATTCATGCATCACATCATATACACAAAACTTGATTAAAGATAGTAAGAAATTCTGCCCCATATCGCACCCTAACTGTGAGCCGTATAGGAGTTCCATCACTACATAGTATAAAACAAAGTCGCTTTCTCCGACCCTTTAGATCTTTAAATCTACGCAACGGATTTTGATAAGGTTTTTTTTAATAGATAGTGTGATTCAAGGGGAAGGTTTGTGTATATAATACATGAACAATATAGTAAAGAAACACTGATAATTTTAGAAGTTTGCAATGTGATGTCGTAAATAAACAAATTATTTAGTAAATTTAGTATCAGTAGGTATTGCACCCGTGCGAAGCCGGGGTGGGTAGCTAGTTGATTATAATATTCGACTATGATAATTACATAAACATAACCACATTACGGAAGGTGACTCAAATATCCAAATAACCTACAAATAAAAGATTCGACTGAGTATCGCTAACGTGCTCCTTAGAATTGTTCCGTTCCCTTCCGTTCCGTTACTTTGTCATGGATCCTATGCTCAGAACCTTACCAAACATTCACCAAACTACCCTTGAAGTATATTTTTTATAATGAAAAAAGAATCATCATCATCATCATCATTATTCACCTATTTGTCGCGCATATACACAATGCAAATTTAAGACTTATGTCGTTTTCATACGGATACCATCACCGGAAAAAAATAAAATTAAAATAGGACCCCACGGGAAGAACAACCTTTCAAACAAAAAAAAATATCAAAATCGGTCCACCCAGTAAAAAGTTATGAGGTAACAAACATAAAAAAAATAATAATAAATAAATACAGACGAATTGATAACCTCCTCCTTTTTGAAGTCGGTTGAAAAGAAGAATAATGAATAGAATATGTATATTGAAGTAAGTATTTTTAAAATAAATAAAATTAAGTATACTTATTATTTTGTTTGTAATAAAATAAATTAAAACGAATAATAATGAAATATATTTTACAGGTTATAAATGATTTGCTTTTTGGAAGAAAAGTTTTCATGTGGAAGTGGAATATGGTGAAATGTTGTTTATATGCAGTTGCATAGCTTAGTATTATATTTAACGGCAGCGGAATGTGGGCTAACTCGCAGAAGAATTGTAGTCTGGTAATAAAAAGTAAATAATTACATATTCCATTTTTGCTCCTCAAGAAGGATTTTTTTATATTTTAATTTAAAATTGGAAATGGTTTTTAGATCCCTCAACGGTGGTGGAAGGTCATTCCAGCACTTGGTAGCAAAGAATTTGAAGCTTCCTCTAAACGCTGCCGAATGATGCTGTGGTACTGACATACAATAGGATGACGCTCTGGTTTGATACCGCTTATTGGCGTCACTTAGCCAGCTCAGCTTGCAATAAAGATACTGTGGTATTTGATATTTTACGACACCAAACAAAAGTGTAGCGAAGTGAAGTTGCCGACGGTATTCCATCTTCATTATACCTGCTTGATTTAAGTAAGGTGTAACATGCGCATAGCGAGGTATATTGAAGCAGTATCGTGTGCAAGCGTTTTGAACTCGTTGGATATGGTTTCTAGTGTAAGCCAGCAGCCTTGGCCCAATAAGCGTGTCAGCATAATTTAATTTGGACAAAATTAATGCCTCACAGAGACGGACGCGTAGATCAGGCCTAAGAAAAGGTCTAATACGATAAAGAACCTTCAATCGGTAAAAGCAGTTTTGAATAGGTTTAAGAACATGTTTCTCAAATCGAAGGTTCTCGTCTATCAATATACCAAGATTTATTGCTACCTTAACACGATGCACGACTTCATCATTTATTTTAAGTATCGGATCTACCCTTGTTATTTTTTCAATCTGCTTTTTAGTTCCCAACACCATGAATTTAGTTTTTCGGGGGTTAAGAACCAAACAATTTGAAAGTGACCATTGGAAAATGCTCGCGAGGTCAGCGTTTAGCTTTTTAACATCATCATTAACATCCTCCGGTCGAAATGATATGTAAAGTTGAATATCATCAGCGTACATGTGATATTGACAATTTTTTATGTGTCTAGTGATATCCGAGCAATATGAAATGAATAAAAGAGGTCCCAATATTGATCCCTGAGGGACACCTCTGACGACAGGTCTAGACTCGGAACGATTGATGGAACCATCATCATTTTTAATCTCGACTACTTGGGAACGGCAGCTTAAATAACTGGTAAACCATTCAATAGTGTCTGGACTGAAGCCGTAGAAATGCAATTTCGAAAGCAATAATGGAACATTTATCATATCAAATGCTCGTGAATAATCCAAGAGAACCAATATTGTAACTTCGCCTTGGTCCTGGGCACTGAGGACATCATCAACCACATCGATCAATGCCGATACTGTGCCCCTATGTTTGCAAAAGCCAGATTGCTTTATAAGTAGGATATTATTTGTTTCGAGGAATCCAGCGAGTTAATTGTGTGAAATGTGTAGGAGAATCCACATATTATCGCATTTGTGTTACATGTAGAATCCACTAATCATTATAAAAAGTTTTTGTAATGTAAAAATATGTTAACAATAAGCAAATCATTAATAAATAGACATGAATCAGAGTAATTTCATTTTTATTACCCATATTTATTATAAAAACTATACTGGAACCAGAAAATTTATATAAAATTTTTAATCTAAAATAAATTATAAAATGTATGATATAGTAGCCGGTGAAAGTACCTGCATCTGGTTATTTGTATTTGTTTGTATATATGGTATATGTTTAGGAAAATTAATTATAATATAATCGTAGTTTAAAATCAAACCACACAAACACCAAAAAACTTTTCAATATCACTTGAGTACCGCATTTAGACTACCGGGAATTGCAAGGAAAAAATTATTAACATTTAAATAAAACTAGTTATTACGGATTTTAATCGCGTATATTAATTATTTTGGACACCCCGACGTTTCGACATAAGCCTTTTTTTCGTTTTTAATTGAAACACGAACTATATTTTTTAAATCTTTGTAATAATTAACGTGCGCGTCTATTTAACTTTTACGTCCTCTTATATGGGCACTATCCCGTAGTCTCATCATAAACTTAATAATAGATGTGATCCAGGGATAATGACGGAATTTAGAGTGCAAGGATTTTAGAGGTGCCAGTGTGTCAGAAATGCGTCGAGTCTCTATATTAAATTGCCCTACTATATCATCTACGCATTGCAGTCCGGCAATGCAGTCCCAGTTTACAAGTGCCAGACATTTGTCTAATTCACTTGGATCTATAGATGTAATGTCCCTGTAAAAAATTTTTTTTGGTGTAAATTTACCTCTGGTTATAGTGACGTCACAAGATATAAATGAGTGACTGCTTAAAGTGCATACATAATCAACCCAGACCTGACAAACATCTGCATCGGTACAAAACAAATCTAAGAGAGTTTCACTGTGATTTGTGAAATGCGTTGGCTCATTAATGTGTTGCGTCATATTTAAATTATTTAAGAAGTCAGTGACTAATTTACTGTTTTTGTTATTTTTATCCAAATAATCAATATTAAAATCAACAAATATAACGAATATAACAAATCGATTCAACTGCAACTACGCCTGCTACCCACCGCTAGAGGGTGCTGTAAAATTAAAGTGTTCGTGACGTGTCGAGATGGCCCAGTGGTTAGAACGCGTGCATCTTAACCGATGATTGCGGGTTCAAACCCAGGCAAGCACCGCTGATTCATGTGCTTAATTTGTCTTTATAATTCATCTCGTGCTCGGCGGTGAAGGAAAACATCGTGAGGAAACCTGCATGTGACAAATTTCATAGAAATTCTGCCACATGTGTATTCCACCAACCCGCATTGGAACAGCGTGGTGGAATATGTTCCAAACCTTCTCCTCAAAGGGAGAGGAGGCCTTTAGCCCAGCAGAAAAAAAAATAAAAAAAAATAAAATAAAATAAAATAAAAAAAAATAGAAAATAATATTGGAAAACACAATAATTAAATGAAAAATACATAGTAAAAAAATATTAAATGTATATATTACAAGGCATCACAACACGGCACTTGGTTAATAGAGGTCCCCACCATGTCGGAAATAGAAAAACTTTTAAAAGAATTAAGATTAGACATTAAATGAGACACAGAAAAAACATTGTTAAGCTTAGGGACAAGTATTACGACTAATAGATAAAAATAGATAAAAATTTTAACTTATTACACGGGGAACTAGAACAAATTAAGGAAACTAATTCAGAACATAATAGAAGAATAAGCGCCATAGAAAAACATATTAGGCAAAGGAATTTGATATTTTTCGGAATTAAAGAAGAAGAAAAAACTTATGAAAAGTTGGAATCTATCATATTACAAATACTTAAACACGAGCTAAAACTAGAATGTGACAAAAAGGAATTGGAGATGGATCGAAGAATGGGAAAACATCTAGAAGGCAAAGTGAGACCTATTGTCGTCACTTTTACGACTTATGGCAGAAAAATCACAATATTAAAAAACAAGAAATGTATACAGAACAAAACTATTTACATAAAAGAAGACTACCCACCTCAAGTTCTGGAAGCAAGAAAGAAACTACAAGAAAAGTTAAAAAAAGAAAAAAAAGACGGAAAAATTGCATACTTGAGGTACGACAAACCCATAGTTCGAGAAAAGCACAGCAAAGATAACAGCGAAGAACAAGAAGACATAACAAAAAATACCGAAACAGACAAGACAAGGAAAAAGCGGGAACTCGAAATAACTCCCTCTGGCCAGATAAGAAATTATTACAAAAACCCAACACAACAACAAGCAGTAAAAAAGAATAAAATGCAACCATATACGAATAGAACGGGAAAATCGCAGGGCTCTATGGAAAATTTCTTTGCTAAACAAAATACTGAGTCATGCAAGTTAACAGGGGAATGTAAAAAATTATTGTCTTCGAACACCTCAGACGAATAGCAATCAATACAATCATTACAAAATAAAAATACTGCACCCTCGAAAATAAAAAACAAAATTAATATACTAAAAACGAACAAAATACATCCTCCCCCAGAACGGCTCGTCACCGCGGGGGTTGTAGACGACCACCCTCCAAACATAAAAAAATTATATTACATTTCTACATTTAATGTACGATCTTTAGCTAATGAAGCAAGGATAGTTGAATTGGAATGCGCGATATCGAAGATCAATTGGGACATAATTGGCCTATCTGAAGTCAGAAGAGAAAGCTATAAAATTGAAGATAGGGGAAGATACTTATTATACTACTACGGCAAAAGGAGAGGAGAAAGAGGAGTTGGTTTCTTAGTAAAAAAGCAAGACAATACAGTGGTATATGATTTCATCACAATATATGAAAGAGTTGTTGCTTTACAAGTAGAGATACATAGAAAAGAATTTTATATAGAATATAGACATATAGACATATGCCCCTACCAAAAAAGCTAATATGGATGAAATAGATAAATTCTACGATGATGTTGATAAAGCCATGAATAAACGCATAAAAAACATAATATTCTTAAGTGACATGAATGCTAAAATAGGATGGCCCAAAGAAAATGAAAAACTCATAATGGGCAATTATGGCTACGAGAAAAAAAACGATTGAGGGGAGAGGTTCATAAAATTTTGCTTTCAATATAATTTAAAAATTTCGAACACGCTATTTAAAAAACCAGAAAAGCTACGATGGACCTGGAAAACACCTGACGAAAAATCTAAAAATGAAATTGATTTTATAGCTACAAATGTGACAAAATATGTACAAAATGTAAATGTCTTAAGCAAACTATTACATCCCAGTGACCATAGAATGCTCAGAGTTACTTTAAATATATAGGGCAATAAAAAGTCACGAGCTTACTATCGAGGCAAAATACTTAACAAAAAATATGAAAATACAATTGAAGACCTACAACCCTTGATGAAATGTGAAACCGATAACGTACATGAAATCACTAAGAAAATAGAGACATATTTACTTAAAGACTTTAGCTATAAAAATACAACTGGAGAAAAAAATAAATAATAAAACAAAGAAAATAAAACTAGGAAAGAAAAGCAAACATTAAGTAAATTATACAGAATAATACATAAAAAGATCAAACAAAATATCAGAACGAAAAGGCTAGATACAATTAGCAAATTCATCGAAAAAACCGGAGGAATAAAAAAGGCTTATAAAAAATTAGAAACAACCAAATACATATGTAATAACACAACTGGAGGATAGTTCAAAAACCACTACTACAAACAGAAAAGACCTAATAGCTATACTACACAATTCTAAAAAAATCTCTATACCTGTAAAAATAATCAAAGCAAAGAACTGACACTTAAAAATATAAAGCCAACTGAGAGCCAGCCCCACCCTTTTTAGAAAGTGACGTAGAGCTTGCGATAAATAAATTAAAATTAGGAAAGAGCCCAGGTCCAGACGGTGTGACAAATGAAATGATTAAAGTCGCGAAAGACAAACTGGTGAAACCCCTTACTAAGCTCTTCAACAAAAGAAATACCAGAAACATGGACATACTCAGAAATTACACTTATATACAAAAAAGGAGACTCCAAATTAATATCAAATTACAGACCTATCAGCCTTATATCTTGCCTATATAAAGTATTCGCATCAGCCCTCCTAAAGCGTATTGCAACAAAAATTGATGAGAACCGACCTGTAGAACAAGCGGGATTTATAAAGAACTTCTCTACAGTTGACCATATCCACACAATAAAGGTAATAATAGAACGTTTTAGAGAATATAACCTCCCTTTATACATATATTGCCTTTATTGACTACTGTAAAGCGTTCGATTCAATTTCACATGAGTCTATCTGGCAAGCTTTAAGGCAACAAAGTGTGGACTACGACTACATAGAAATTATCAAATCAATCTATATGAAAAGTACAGCAAGAGTACGCTTAGAAAAAAGAGGACCAATTTTTCAAGTACAGAAAGGAGCAAAGCAAGGGGATCCGCTCTCTCCAAAACTTTTCATCGCCGTTCTGGAATCCATCTTCAGAAATTTAAATTGGAGTGAATTGGGAATAAACATCAACGGAAAATGTCTCTCACACCTTATATTTGCAGACGACATAGTATTGTTGTCAGAAGACCCACACAAGCTGAAATACATGATAGATTCCCTTAGTCAACATAGCGATATTGTCGGTCTTCAAATCAACTGGGACAAGACAAAAATAATGACCAACTACGAACTAATTCCTATATCTACACAATCAATAAATATAGATTATGTAACAAAATACATCTACCTAGAACATCTAATTTCAATTAACTCCTGTACAGGGAAAGAAATCGACCGCAGAGTCAAGAGTACATGGAATAAATACTGGAGTATGAAAGAAATCTTCAAAGGACCTATACCAACTAAATTGAAAACGAAAGCTATGGATATATGTCTAACACCAGTCCTCACTTACGCCTGTCAGACCTGGGCACTCAGAAAACCTCTCTTAAATAAGCAGCTATATGAACATTAAACTAAAAGATAGAGTGAAGAGTTCGCTTATTAGAGAAAAAACAAAAGCTAAAGACGCGGTAAAACGGGTGTTAGCGCTGAAATGGAAATGGGCAGGTCACATTCAAAGAACGTCAGACGACAGGTGGTCAAAAACAGTAACAAATTGGTATCCTATTGATAAAAAAGGAGGAAAGGAAGACCACCTAAGAGATGGAGCGACGATATAGTAGGAATAGCTGGAAATCTATGGACTAGACTGGCAAAAGATAGAAACACCTGGAACAGTTTGGAGGAGGCTTTTACCGCAAAAAGCGGCCCTTACACTTAATAATATTAACCTTAGATTAAGCACAAATACTAACAATACTAACAAATAAATAAGTACATAACTATTATACAAATTACCAATTAATATATGTATATCAAAATTGTAAGGGAGAAAAATAAAGCTTAATTATGTACATATATATATATATATACCACCCGTTCGGAAAGTACATTCTACCGAGAAAAACCGGCAAGAAACTCAGTAGTTACTCTTTTTCAACATTGAAAAAAAAAATACAGTCATGTTAGTTAATACAATTATTTAAATTAATATATCCTGTCTGGAAGTCAACAGGTATTAATTCCACGCTTTTTTATCATCTACAAAATCTTGTATCGAATAATACGTCTTTTTTACCAATTCATTTTTTATAAACGATTTGAATTTACGAGACAGCAAAGTTAAAAATGTCTGTGGAATTTTATTATAGAAATGGATACCTTGCCCCAAGAAAGATTTATTGACTTTGCGGAGTCGGAAACTTGGCTTTATAAGCTTATCCCTGCCTTTTTTTTTTATTTTTATTTATTTATTCATGTACCAAAAACAAGTTACACAGAAAAAAAAAGAATAACAAAGAAACAAAGTGATACATAGGAAAGCTTATCTCTATGAGAGATCTCTTCCAGCCACCCTGGAGTGTGAGTAATATTATGTCAAATTACAGAGAAGGTAGGTACATCTTTAATTTTGGTGACAAAGAGAATAGTTAAATTGCGTTTTATTTATTACTTTACATAAACATACTTAAATATACACAAAACTATTATAAACTACATATTAATTTACATGAATACAAAATAATATATACATACATACATATACCAAATAAAATACACATATATACTTATATATATGATATCTATTGTTGTGATGAAACTGTAAGATAATATTTTTTTAATCTAAATTTAAATGTATGTACTGAATTACAATTTTTTATAATATAGCCCGGGAGAGAATTCAAAGTTGAGCAGCAACCACCGTAAAGGATTTTTTGTAGAAAATACCATTATAAGGGGGTATATCAAAAACTTTATTCAAGACACAAGATCGAAGTGGTCTTTCACGCGGTGCAGAAAACTTGAATCATTCGAAAAGATAGGGTGGATCATTCTAATGATTTAATATATTAAAAAGTGTGGTAAAAACATGTACATTACGGCGAAAACGAATCGGAAGCCACTTTAATTGACGTCTGCAATGGGAGACATGACCAAATTTGCGCAGTCCAAATATAAATCGAATGCATAAATTCTGAAGTCGTTCGAGTTTGTCAAGTAGCTCATCCGTGGCATCTAAATAGCAAACATCGGCATAGTCGAGGAGAGGAAGTAAAAGAGATTGAGCCAAGATAGTTTTTGTTTTTAGTGGGAGGAAATTCTGCAATCGCTTCAAAGAATGAATGGCATGATGCAAACGTTTGCTGATATCATTGATATGTGCAGACCAGGACAGATTGCAGTCCAACGTTAAGCCTAAATTCTTAGTTTTATCTACGTAACTTATGGGTAAACCATCATAGACTACAAAGGGTAGGTCAGCAAAGTTAATTCGCCCTCTCAGCTGTCTGCTACCAATTATCAGTACCTTAGATTTAGTGGGGTTAACTAACAGCCCAAATTTCAGCCCAATCTTTAATTAAAGCAAGATCACAGTTAACTTTTTCAATGGCATAATTTAATTCATTCAGTGTGGAATATCTGTAAATCTGCAGATCATCAGCGTAGAGGTGATAGTGTGAGGAAACAATTTTAGTAAGCTGATTAATAAATACAGAGAACAGCAGAGGTGATAGAACGCTGCCCTGTGGTACTCCAGCAGAGAGGCTAGTCCAGTCAGAGTGACTCTCCTCACAACGTATACGTTGTTGACGGTCATAGAGAAAAGAATGAAACCAATCGCAGAGGAGGAAATGTTAAGAGAGCGGAGGACATCCAGCAATAAGTCAAAGTCCACTGAATTGAATGCGTTACTAAAGTCGAGTAAAGTGAGGACAGTAAGCTGTTTGTTGTCCATTGCGTAACGGATATCATCAGTAACCTTGAGTAAAGCTGTGGTTGTGCTGTGAGAAGGACGAAAACCAGATTGGAAGGAAGTTAAGAGATTGTTATTGAGGAGAAAAGAGGACAACTGTTTTGAAACAGCTTTCTCGAGAATTTTAGAAAGAATGGGAAGAATGGATATAGGGCGCAAATGTGAAAAAGAACTGGGATTAGGGGATTTAGGCAGAGGAATGACATGTGCCATTTTCCATGCAGTAGGAAAGACATTGTTAGATAAGGAGAAATTTAGAATATGAGTTATAATAGGAGAGATTATATCAATGATGAGAATTAACATGTCCCGGCTTATGCCGTCACTGCCAACGGCCTTTGAAGAAATCGAAAGTAAATCTTTCTTAACGTCCTCCTCTGCGACATCTTGAAAAGAAAACGGAAGACATGTAGGAGATGGTATAGCAGCCAGTTTTTGAAGAGAAGAATTTTTTTTGAAGTTAGAAGTGTGGAAGGTGGAGAAGAGAAGTGTTTGTTAAGGTCATTAAGATTAATTGTGTTATTAAAGTGCATATCAGTTTTACCAATGCCAAGACTTTTAAGGAATCTCCATGTTTGAGCAGTGGAAAGAGATTCGATGGAGTTAAAAATAAAGTGTCGTTTAGCGTCCCTGCACAATCTGTTACATAGGTTACGTAATTTCTTGTAGGCAGTAACATTCTCAGCTGTTGGATACTTTTTACATTTTAGTTTGGCTTTGTTGCGTTTGGTCATTACATTCCTTATTGTAGAGGAAAGCCATGGAGCAGGTAAATGCTTAACTCTGACCGGTCTTACTGGCGCATGGACGTCGTACAGTCCAATAAGCAATGAAGTAAAGAGAGATACTTTGTTGTTTATGTCCGATTCATTGTACACACTAGACTAGTCCAAATTTACGGCATCAACACGCAGACGCTCCATATCAATGTCTCTGAAGTTGCGATGCAGAATTTCTTTACGTCTACGTTTAGGAGTGCTAACATTATAGCGTAGATATAAGAGGTCGTGATAGGAGAAAGGTGCAGTTAATTGTCCATGTGATAATACATTACACGTTTGAGAAGTAATTATTAAGTCTAAAAGAGAAGGATTAGCATAAGGTGGAAAATGGGTAGCAGAGAGAGGAAGAATTGACATGTTTAAAGATGAAACCAAAGAATATAATTTCTGAGCCCTGTAGTAATTTTTTAGTAGGCACGTATTAAATTCACCCATGATTATTGTGTCACTATAAGTGGGAGATAAATTTATTAAGAGTGATTCGAAGGCATCGAAATAATTAATAGTAGATAGAGGGCTGTATGCCACCCCTACAAGGAGTGAGGTATGCTTCAAGCGGATCTCAATGAAAAGATGTTCTAAACTACCAGAGTATGTGGAAGGAGATTGATTAATGATCTTGAAATTTAAATTATTTCTCAGATAAATGCAGACGCCTCCACCGCCTTTGCTAGTACGGTCATTCCGAATTAAAGTAAATTCAGGTAAATGAAAAAGGGCAGAAGGGAGAGAAGGCTTTCGCCAGGACTCAGAAATAAGAATACAATCAATTAAAATGCCACTAAAAGATGCTAGAAAATCTTGAAAATGAGCCGGAATGTTTTGAGCATTAATGTGAACTATGTTAAGACCATGTAATTTATTAGTGAAAATGAAACTGAGATTTTGACCAATTGTAAATGAATCATCCATTGAAGAATGGTTACTTGACAGGCTTTGAAAATCTTCAGAAGATGAGCACGAGAAATATTCATCATCAAAGAACAAATTATCAGACATAATATGTAGAATACTTATTTAAAAAAATAAATAAATAAATAAAAACTTGAGAGAATTATCAAAATAAAAATTAATATGAAATAATAAAATAAATAAATATATAGAGTATTATATAAAAAATGTATAAATAACTTATAAAAATAACAGAAGTAGATAAAATAACTTTACAAGCAATAACCCACTCACACTGGCGAAAGGAGAGAGATATCACTAAATTACACAAAACTTCATTGGAGCAAATTCATATATCTATAAAAGGAAAAAAAAAAAAAACTCAAAAATAGCTTACTAAAAACATATTGAACAGTCATTTACAAATTGAAAAGAAAAATAAAAATAAAATAAAAAAAAGGCCCCGACGAATTGAGAACCTCCTCCTTTTTTTGAAGTCGGTTAAAAATAAATTATCAGCTATTATATTTATCTATAAAACACTATCTACAGGAATATCCGAACGCCGACAGTGCAAGATGACAGTATAGGATTGTCTAAATGATAAATAATCTGTGCACATTATATCAATTTATCTGTGGGAATGAGTAGTCATTAAGACAATGACAGATTGTGACAGACATTTATTTATTAGGTATCTTTTTCAACTTAAGATTATAAAAAGTGAAGAAAAAAAAAATTTGGATCTACCGGACCTCATTCAATTAAGTGGATAAACAGTACAAGTGAAAAATTGAACTGAGTGCAATAAACTATGCCTACCGTCGTTCGGAATAAGTAATAGATGAAGGTGTAATAATAAGAAACTGACCACATAGTACCCTCCAACAAGGAATACAATTACTTAGCTGATGTTTTAATATTTCGACGAGATCTTGTAGTTTTCTGTTCATATAGCGATTCAGCAAGCGGATGTTTTTCTATTCACTATTGATTTGTTTGTTCATTGTTATCTTCAGATACACCATGAAGTAGAAGTATATTTCTTCTGGACAATACCTCTTGATTGTCGACTCCCGTGCTGAGCAATTGCAACTGATCCCGTAACATCGATAGAGCCTTCCAAACAAACTCCTTGAACGAATTGAAGTCGGCCGCCAGTGAGGAACAATTACCCGAAGCACTTTCGTCAGGACTTGATGATGCAACTTGTGTTTTAGCCAAAGCTTTATCGAAGAGATCCATACGTGCCTCGAACATTTTCGTCATATCCTCCATATTTTTATTTAGTTGAGTGTGTAGATCCATTGTAGTGTAACCAATAAAAATTGTGCAAAATAAAGATGATATGTTGAGTAATTAAATGTGCCAGCTGACGTAGGTAAACACTAAATCATTTATATATACTTTTTATTTAAACAAAATAGAGAAATTCTATTTAAATTAAAAAAAAATAAGTGCAGAGCAAGAATTATGATGTTATTCGTATGACCTACCCACACTTATCATCAGCTTCATTATTTCAAGCTAATTGTCAACTCTTATTACCTATATGAAAGAAATATTGCTAATGCAAAATTTAAGCACTGTTATTTTGTAATAATTCAGCTGCTCGTCCCAGCGTTTTTGTATGAAAAATTTATGTATATATTTTTTAAACCAGGATCTCTCGCGTGTACGCAAACAATTCACCAAGGTTTTATTGGATAAATGATTCTGGCATAGAGATTTCCTTCTCTAACACAAAATATTAATTTTTATTTGTATAAGATCTTAAGAGATTGTAAACCGTTGAAAACCTAACAAAAAAATTCTAGTGCATATACACTGATTATCACTGATTTTATCAAAGTGATCAATGTTACTGTGAATATATATGATATTGTTGTAAATATATTGCGACGCAACAGTTAGTATTCCTACTCTGTTAAAAACATCCCGAAGAGAGTCTCTAGCTTTCGCGATTATTACACATTGAAATAAAACTAGTTTGAACGGATTTAAATCGCGTATATTAATTATTTTTATCATCCCGACGTTTCAAGCACTTTACAACAAAAAATAATTAATCAAATAATTCAATTAATTTAGAGCACAGAAAATGCAACTTCTCGTCAATTGACAACACCTCTATCTGCGTCCAAGGAAAAAGAGTAGCATCTTCCAATAACCTATCGAGATCTAGGTAACGGTAGCTTAGCAGCAGCAGCATCTTAGGTTTGGGCTTAGGTGATCTGAATTTAAAGGAGGCGAATATTAGATCGTGGTGAGAGAATTCCGGCGCTGAAAACTGACCAAATTTAGAGACCAAGTCATCTTTAGACGTTATAATTAAGTCTAAGAGACTGTCGGGACCATCGATTGGGTGGTGTGTTGCAGCGAGCGGTAAAACCTGGAGGTTAAAGGAGTCTAGTAAAAATCTGAGCTTAGACGACCGATAATTATTCTTGATCAGACAGGTGTTGATATCCCCCATTACAACAAGATAGGCATCAGATTCTCGAAGAGGGACTCAAGAGAAGAAAAATAATTGATATTGGGGGGACAATAGACCACTCCAAGGGCTATCTTGGTGCCTACATCTATCTCGATGAATAAATATTCAGATGATGCGTTATACTGGGAAGTTGATTGACAGATAAGTTTGTAAGGGATGTGACTTTTTAAATATATTGCAACACCCCCACCAGTTTTTCCGATTCGATCATTCCTGATTAAGATGTAATTAGGCATAGAAAAAGAAGTAGAAAGAAGAGAAGGTTTTAACCAGGTCTCGGAAATAAGAACAGCATGAATGGATGCCTGGTTAAATGTAGAAAAGAGATCGGAAAAATGACTTGGAACACTTTGTGCATTGATGTGACAAATATTTAAATTCTTACGAAAATGTGAGAATTCATTAGACAGTAAATCTCCTAGTAATTGAAAATTATCATCAGTCTAAGAAAAGAAATGTCGTCATCATCATCTCTTGCAGAATAAAATGATTCGGAGTTTGGATTCATAATGCATATACAAAAAAATATATAATATACCAAATAAATATATATTTATATAATAATATATTTATATATAACAAATATCTAAATATAATTATATGAAATCAAAGAATTAAAAAAAAACTAAAATAAATCAAGTAAATTGACTAGACTAATCATACACATTCTGTTGGCTCACAACAATTCCACAGAGTGGTTGTGCGAGGCAGAAAATGTCTGAGAAATCGCGCTGTTGTGGATTTTCGGACATCAAGATGGTGCGGGTGAAACTTAGAATTTTGACGAGATGTCCGAAGGTGAAATTCAGCAGCCGGGATTAATCCGAACAATTCCTCGGAACATTCCCCGTGAAAAAATCGGTAGAAGATGCAGAGTGATCCAACATCTCTACGTAAAGCCAAAGGATCAAGGAGATCGGAAAGGGCTTGATCGTCGATAACTCGAGCCGCTCTACGTTGGATGCGGTCAAATGGAAGGAGCTGGTACTGGGGAGCACCCGCCAAGAGGTGAGAGCAGTACTCCATGTGAGGCCGAATTTGCGCCTTGTAAAGTTTTAGGCGATGGGCCGACGTGAAATACTGTCTCGCCTTGCTGAGCACACCGAGCTTCTTTGGAGCCAATTTGGCTTTGCCTTCCAATTGACCGCGGAACTGAACGAGGCTCGAAATATCAACGCCAAGTATTCCGATACTACCTGTAGCAGCTATCGGGATGTTCTCAAATCGTGGAGATACGACAAATGGTGTTTTTTAGCGGTTAACGCGCAAACTTGCGTCTTTTTGGGGTTGAAATGGACTAAATTTAGCCGGCCCCAGTTCGAGACTTCGTTTAACGAAGACTCGATTTCAGACACAAGTTTGTTCCGGTTTTCTTCGACGTGTTCCCGAGAAATATTAGCGCGGCCGGTGTATAAGGTGTCAACGGTACTGTCGTCTGCATTACTAAAATACATAAGCAAAAAAAATACAATGCACGTTAAGGTCTAGAAACCATATATCTAAGTGAATTACAAGAAAGTTTGCTCATCCCAAAAAACATAAAAGTTAAAATGGATTAATAATAATAATAGCTGTTCAATAATGATAAAAAGAAACAGATGTAAATAAGACTTTGTAAATAAAAAATTTCGTAATAAAGGTAAAAAGTAGATATTATAAAGAAAAAAAAAAACCCATCATGCACATGAAAGCTAAAGTACAATCGTTTAACATAATGACATGACTATATAAAAAAAAAAGTAATTTTATCCATTTAATTGTAGCTAACGAACACAGATTGAGAAACATGTAACTAATATAAAATAAATAAAATTTAAAAAGGAATACTTCTAATAAAATTTGTTATGCTATATCTATAGAGTAAGTGCGGCATATTTGGGATAAATGTTTGTTTTTTGCGAATATCTTTAAACAAGAAACAGTGTAATTCGAACAAGAATGCGTTAAATTATTTTTAATTTTCTAGATTTCGAGCTATTCCACATTACCTGGAATATCTCAAATATTCCAGGTAATGTGTAATAATAAATGTAATAATCTATTAGACATGAAAAAAAGTGTGCCAAAATACAATCATCCAAGTCACTAGCAATTGACAGTTGGCTCAGATATCAACTTGACAAGTGTCAACCATATGGAATTGATAAACAAATATACCCGATTTAACATGTAATTTGGATAAAGAATAAAAATATTGTAATTGCTACGGGTACATTAATAATAATTAAACGAAAAGAAAAAATTGTATCATAATTACCCACAAGAATTGACCCTTGTGGGACAATATAAACATCATTGTGATGGTAAAAAAAACAATTAAGTGTAAGTGAACTGTAACTTAATATAAGCATTGTGATAGATTTTAAATAAATTTCACACATGTGCATATCAATCGCAAGTAATATGAAATATTATCGAGAGAATAGAGGGACTTCAATATGAACTATGGGATGATTATAAATAAAATAAATGAAAGTAAAACCAAAACAAGATATAGAATACATAGGATAACAACATACTATTGCTTCTTGACCAAATTTCGTCGGGCTGACTCGAGGCAGCACAGAGCTGGCAGGCTTGTCAACGGACTGTGTTGAAGGCGATGGACTGGGGAACATCTTCAGGCATTCATCGAAATCTTCCTGAGTTGTGACACGCCTGTGTTCATTATTTGGCAATTTGATATATATGTTTCCATTAAGGGTCCAGGTGTTAGTTATGCCAAATCTTTTTCTTGCTTTTGTGAACAGTTGTCCTGTCTATTTTTATGAAATCTATGATTGATAGAATTGATAGATTTGACTTCGCTTCGCTTTCGCTCGGTGCGGCGCGCGGCGGCTCGGCGCCATCTATTGGAATATTCAGGCGTAACCTCGCTGCCTCTGGCATGCCGTTTTTGTCGCTTGTGTAAGTGTGTGCGCGCGATTCTCAAGGGCAATTAGGTAGTTGTAATTGAATATTCTTTACAATGACAAATAAATGCAATCTGTGTGGTAAATTCATAGCAGCGGTAGATAGTGCTAAATGTTCTCGTTGTACAAGCACGTACCATCGAGCCTGCGTTAACATAAGCCCGAAAGGTTTGGCATCGACAAAATGGCAATGTCGTGACTGCAAGGGGAAGACTCAAACTCAAACTCAAACTCAAATATCTTTATTCAACATAGAAGCATTACACTTTCTTATTGATGGTCAATTGAAACACTACCACCGGTTCGGAAAGAAAATACCCTGAGCTGAGAAGAACCGGCGAAAGAAACTCAGCGGGTTTTTTTTTTTTTTGTTTGTCTTATGTATTATGTAAATAAACAATTTAATATGAGATGAAATAGCCAGGAGGCGATCGTATCATTCCCAAGGTGTGCTATCGATCATAAACTCATTAATTGTATAATAACCTTTTACACACAAGCGTTCCTTAATAATTTTTTTAAATTTGGCAACAGAGGCATTTTGAACGCTTTCTGGGATCCTGTTGTAAAACCGTATACATTGCCCCACAAAGGAGTTACTGACTCTACGCAGTCGAGTAACAGGAGTAACAAGTTTGTGTTTGTTCCTTGTACCAATGTTATGAGTATCACATTTTCTCATGAAATCATTAATATTTTTTCGTACATACATAACATTAGAGAATATATATTGAGAAGCAACAGTCAATATCTTGATTTCTTTAAATTTATTCCTTAACGATTCTTTAGCTCCTAGGTTGTAGATTGCGCGAATAGCCCTCTTCTGTAGCACAAATATGGTATGGATAGCGGCTGCATTGCCCCACAGCATAATACCGTATGACATTATACTATGAAAGTAGCTGAAATATACTAAGCGAGCCGTATCAACATCGGTACATAATCTAATTTTTTTGACCGCGAATGCCGCAGAACTCAGTCTACTCGCCAATCCGTCAATATGAGGGCCCCATTGCAACTTGGCATCAACAGTAAGGCCAAGAAACTCAGCAGAATCAATTGGATCCATCGATTCCCCATTGATGAGTACATCGGCTTTTACATTTTGTACATTTGGCGTACTAAATTTCACAATTTTAGTTTTATTATTATTTAGTTTAAGATTATTTACGCTAAACCAATGTACTATATCAGCTATAGCATTGTTTACGTCGTCGTACTGTACCTGTTTTCTATTAATTTTAAAAACTAAGGAGGTGTCATCAGCAAACAATACTATATCATGTTTGTTCCCAACAAGAAAGGGCAAGTCATTTATATATGTGAGAAACAGAAAAGGTCCAAGAATTGATCCCTGAGGGACCCCCATACCAACTGAGACCCCAGGAGACCTTTTTCCTTTAACGTCAACCCTCTGAATTCTATTGTTAAGATAGGAAGTCAGAAGGTCGAGCGCACATTCTCTAATTCCATAGTGATAAAGTTTCCTGACCAGAGTCTCATGTTGAACACAATCAAAAGCTTTGGATAAGTCACAGAAAATCCCTAAGGCATCCCGTGACTCTTCCCAGGCTTCATAGATATTCTTAATAAGCTCGATACCAGCGTCTGTAGTCGAGCGACCCCTCGTGAAGCCAAATTGTTTACTATGAAGCAGATTATGTTTGTTAAAGTGTTCTAATAATTGATTTAGAATTATTTTCTCAAATATTTTGCTCAGGGTAGGTAGAATTGAAATTGGCCTATAGTTGTTGGGGTCTGAAGAACTACCAGATTTAAATATTGGAATAACTTTACTATGTTTCATCAGGTCAGGAAATATACCACGTTGGACACAACTATTGAATATTAAAGCAAGATAAGGTGCAATCACATCAATAATCGAATTTATCACCTTTAGAGAAATACCCCATAAATCAGCCGTTTTCTTGATGTCTAATGACTTAAAGGCGCGTATTATGTCGTTGGGGTTTACAAGGGTAAAATTAAAGTTAGAATTGAATAGAAAACCTCTTAATAACCCCACAGACCCCCCCCGTGCCAGAAATGAGTGAGGATACTTTTGTTGACGCTAGCATGATGACGGACGGCTCACGGACTCTCGTCAATGAAATTAGATTGCTGCGAACTGAACTGTCAACGTTTGGGCGAGAGATGGCGCAATGTAGGCAAGAGCTTACGCACATCAATACCGCAATAAATGACTTCAACACACGGGTTGATAAGATAGAGGAGAGACTTTCAACGTTAGAATTACGTATTGCCGATTGTTCGAATGCTTCTGTGGTTTCCGCGGACCAAGATATAATAACGCAACTACGACAAGAACTAAACGAAAAAGAGCAAGAAAATCTTTTTTTTTTTTTTTTTTTTTTTTTTTATGGTATAGGTGGCAAACGAGCAGGAGGCTCACCTGATGGAAAGTGACTACCACCGCCCATGGACATCTGCAACACCAGGGGTCTTGCAGGTGCGTTGCCGGCCTTTCAAAAAGGAGTACGCTCTTTTCTTGAAGGTTCCCATGTCGTATCGGTTCGGAAAAACCGCCGGCGAAAGCTGGTTCCACAAAGTGGTTGTGCGAGGCAGAAAATGTCTGAGAAATCGCGCTGTTGTGGATTTTCGGACATCAAGATGGTGCGGGTGAAACTTAGAATTCTGACGAGATGTCCGAAGGTGAAATTCAGCAGCCGGGATTAATCCGAACAATTCCTCGGAACATTCCCCGTGAAAAATTCGGTAGAAGATGCAGAGTGATCCGACATCTCTACGCAAAGCCAAAGGATCAAGGAGATCGGAAAGGGCTTGATCGTCGATAACTCGAGCCGCTCTACGTTGGATGCGGTCAAATGGAAGGAGCTGGTACTGGGGAGCACCCGCCCAGAGGTGAGAGCAGTACTCCATGTGAGGCCGAATTTGCGCCTTGTAAAGTTTTAGGCGATGGGCCGACGTGAAATACTGTCTCGCCTTGCTGAGCACGCCCAGCTTTTTTGAAGCCAATTTGGCTTTGCCTTCCAATTGACCGCGGAACTGAACGAGGCTCGAAATATCAACGCCAAGCATTCCGATACTACCTGTAGCGGCTATCGGAATGTTCTCAAATCGTGGAGATACGACAAATGGTGTTTTTTTAGCGGTTAACGCGCAAACTTGCGTCTTTTTGGGGTTGAAATGGACTAGATTTAGCCGGCCCCAATTCGAGACTTCGTTTAATGAAGACTCGATTTCAGACACAAGTTTGTTCCGGTTCTCTTCGACGTTTTCCCGAGAAATATTAGCGCGGCCGGTGTATAAGGTGTCAACGGTACTGTCGTCTGCATAGCAATGAATGTTCCCGATTTGCAACAAATCATTGATATGCAGAAGAAACAGAGTGGGTGATAGAACGCAGCCTTGTGGAACACCAGCATTGACGAATTTTAAGTCAGAGCATGCACCGTCGACAACGACCTTGATGCTCCGATCTGCCAAAAAGCTGGTAATCCAATTGCATAATTTTAAATGACGTTGTTATACAGGGCCTAGCGGAAAAGTCAGCGGAAAATACAGTTCAGATTGTCAGCTTGGTGGCGTCCAAAATCGGTATTACGCTGGATGACAGGGACATAGTCTCAGCTGAGCGAGCGGAGCCCCGCCGCGGTCTCAATGAAGGCAAGGAGCGACCGCACCCCCGGCCGCTCATTGTGCGCCTCGCTAGACGTGCGGTGCGCGATCAGCTACTACGGGCGGTACGAGTGCGTCGTACTGTGGACTCGACGGGTATTATTGAAGGACAGCCGCGACGTTTTTATATTAATGAACGTCTGACAAGGACGAACGCTCAGCTATTCTTTAAGGCTCGCGAAGAAGGTCGACGGAAGGCGTGGAAGTTCATCTGGACAAATGCAGGTCGTATCTTTGTCCGAAAGATGCCAACTCCATGTCTCATCGCATACGTTCTGAAAATTATATAATGAAATTTTTTGGAGTCGATTAAATTGGAAACTCATGTATACTGGCACTCACAATGTATTCTTAATTTTAATTTTTATATTAGCTAAATTTTATACTTCATATTTCGTTTTTCTAAGCAAGTATGTACAATTTAGTCAACATCTTGCAAAAATCTGTAGAATCGTTATAATAATATTTGTTATTATTTTAGAAAATTATATTATATTCATTTGTTATTTTTATATCTCAATACTGTGTCGAATAGGAGTGTGCAACTATGGTATAATGATAAGGTATTGTTTTGTTGCTATATATTTGTTTTTAACTCATATATTTTTAATAACTTATACAACTACAATTTATAAATATACATATATACTTAAATACTCATTATATAAAAATATTACAATTCTATTAAAACTTACAATTTTACTAATGTTTATATATTTAGTATACTTTTATTTTAGAACATGCAAATTATATGACATCTACCCTATCTTTACAATATATATAAAAACTAAAAAGTATAATTGGTTGTATATTAAAATTTTTAACAAATCGCTTAAATGTTGCAATGTTGAATAATAAGAAATTAAAAATTGGCTTCCTAAATAAGGGTTGATTAAGAACTAGGCATGAGGAGTTTATCGTAGCTGTACAAAAACATGAAGTTGACATAATGGCAGTTAATGAGACTTGGTTGAGACCAGACGAAGAGGGCTGCGCCCCGGTTGTGCCTGGCTATAGCTTGCATCATATGCCGCGACCTGCATCCACTAAGCGCGAACGTGGAGGAGGAGTCGGGTTTTACATTAAGCGTGGTATCTCAGCACACTTACTCAATCACCCGGCTACTACAAATGTGGAGCAAATGTGGCTTAGTGTAAAAATAAACAGTAAGGTCATCATAATAGGCACAGCGTATAGACCCCAGTGGCTAAACCCGCAAACCTTTATTGACGCCTTAACCGAAACGTTTGGTTCACTTAAATATTATGATAGTATTATATTGGTTGGTGATTTTAATATAGATTATCTCAACAAAAATTCGATAGGGTTTGCAGCGTTGGCTAATTTTCTTTCGTTTACTGGTCTAACTCAACATATAACCGAACCTACTCATTCTACGGCGGGCGCAAATACCTTGCTCGACTTATTTTGCACTGACACACTTAACATTCAGACTAATGTAGACCACATATCCGACCTTAGCCACCATGCATTCATAACCGGTATTCTTAACATTAAAGTAGAAAAATCCCGACCACTTAAAATTACTACTAGGAGCTTAAAAACCATTAATAGAGAATTACTTAGTGCATACCTAGAAAATATAGATTGGGATTTTCTAGCTGGGCTAGAAAACGTCAATGACTTAGTTACTGAGTTTACAGGTGTTATTATTGAAGTCTTTGATCTAATAGCTCCCATAAAGATGAAGAACATAAATGAGCAACATTATCCTTGGATTACAGATAATATAAAATTAATGATGAATTTACGTAACGAAGCTCATACACAGGCTAAGCTCTCGAATAATGAGGTTCATAGGGAATATTATAAAATGTTAAAAAAATTAGTAGAGGAAACGATGCAAAATGAAAAGAAAGTTTACATAAAAATATTTATTAACAATTACGCGAAAAATTCCCCCGTCATGTGGAAAAATTTGAAAAAACATGTTAGAATTAAAAGTAAAAAAACTTTGCAATTACCGAAAAAAATTAATGATCCGGAGTCAATTAATACGTTCTTTCTGAATATTCTCGGGTAACAAAATGCACCATTATCTGCCATTTCATATTTTGATATACATTCATTTAATGATGACTTGAATTTTAAATTAAAGCTAGTAAGCGAAGAAATGGTCTTAAAGGAGCTGCATAGTTTAAAATCAAATGCCATAGGGAGGGACGGCATATCTCTGGATATGATATTATTGACTATTCCCTATACACTCAGAATTATAACGAGCATAATAATCAAATCCATAATGACTCATATATTTCCTGACATGTGGAAAGAGTCAGTAATTCGACCTATCCCCAAGAATAATAACCCTGTTAGCTTAAAAGATCTTCGACCTATAAGCATTCTACCATGTCTCTCTAAGGTTCTTGAAAAGATAGTATGTCGTCAATTAACAGAATATCTAGAATTAAATCGAATACTACATGAAGAGCAGTCTGGGTTTAGAAAAGGTCGCAGCACAACTACCGCTCTGGCCTGTGTTGTTGACGACATACTTACAGCTCAAGACGAAGGAAAAGGCACTATTCTCGTTATGCTAGATTACTCCCGCGCATTTGACTGTATTAATATTCCTCTGCTATTGTCCAAGTTAAAATATTATGGTTTTGATCATACATCTCTAAATCGGGTTTTCCAGTTACCTTAATGATAGAAAACAGAGAGTTGAATTGAAGTATGAAGATGGGAGGCCTTTAATCTCAGGCTGCTCCACAGTTAAACGAGGAGTGCCACAAGGCTCAATTCTAGGCCCACTTCTTTTTATATTATACAGCTCGGACATTACGAAATGTATTAAACATTGCAATTATCACATATATGCCGATGATGTTCAGCTGTATATCTCCTTTAAACCTTCAGAGACAGACAACGCGCTAGAAAAGCTGAATGAAGATCTTAGTAATATCTCAAACTGGTCTGAGTCCAATACATTAGTGCTGAATCCAAGTAAAACTAAATATATGTTACTGGGTACTCCTAATCAAATTAAAAAAATATCTGTTAAAACCCTCAACATACAAATTAAGGGTGAAAATATTCAGAGAGTTTCTGAAGCAAAAAATTTGGGTGTCTTAATGGACGAGAATCTACGCTTTGAAAACTACTATTCTGAAATTGTCCGCAATTGCTATTACCGTTTAAAGATTCTGTATCGTATCCGTGACTCACTGAGTACTGATTTGCGTATTACATTGTGTGAGAGTTTGGTTATGTCTAAGCTGAATTACGCTGATGCAATTACAGGACCAAGACTACTTGCAAGAACTAAAAACGTAATACAACGTGTTCAAAATGCTTGCGCTCGATATTGTTTTCACATACCCCCTCGCACTCACGTCACGCCATTTTTGAATAATTCTGGTTGTTGAAAGATGGAAAGCCGTAGAAAATTACATTTAGCAACACTTTTATTTGGCATTATAAAAAATAAGGAACCCTTGTACCTTTACAAAAAACTACGATGGGCGAGAGACGAAAATACCTCGTATGGTACCAGGGCGACCACATACATGCTCAGATAGCATAAGCACAGCTCCGCTAGTTTTCGAAGCAGTTTCCGGTACTCCGCAAGCAAAATCTGGAACAACTTGCCACCGCCTATCCGTAGCCTGCAAAACATTAATAATTTTAAAACAAAATTTAAGACCCATCTGCTAAATTTACAAAAGCAGACATAGATCTAGTGTATACATCATTTATAGTAGGTACTACTTGTATATACTAGGTAGGTACTTTTTTCTTTATTATTATTTATTTATTTTTTTATTATTATTTATTTATTTAATGTTACTAAACTCAACTATTTTTTCTAATTCAACAACCTTTTAAATATTACGTATAGTATACCTAGGTATTTAATATATAATTATTTTTTAATTTGATTAACTACTTGCCTATTGGTTATGGCCATCTTGCAATATGGAAGTTGCTCCTTACTTGAACACGGATGCCGGATTGCCTCGACTCACCTATGATGTTTCACTCCCTGAAAATACATACAAAAATACGATTACAATATTAATATGCATATTTCAAATCAAATAATATATAACACAAACAGATTCTTTGACTAAAAATAAGTTGATAATTAAATTTTATATATAATTAACAGATATACTAAATAAAATAATACATAACATACCTTACAGTAGCACAGGACATTTGCATTGTGTGTTGCTGAATATCGTTTAGTGTATAAATATGGAATAATTTTCTCAATTAACCTATGGTAGTTCTTTTATGTTGCTTTTACTATGTTTGTTGTTCACTTTTTATTGTTTTTTTACAATTAATGTAAGCAAATAAAATTACTTTAAGGTAGTAATAACACGTCACAGAATAAGTAACATAATAGGTTTATAATGACGCAACGTGACGCAATCTACACGGGCGTGCGGTGACGATCACACTGACGTCGACGGTGTTCCGTTATGTCCACGTCCACGTTGCGGCCGCGCACCCCCCGCCCCGCGCGAAACCTGTTTTTTTTTTTTTCTTCATAAACACTCCCGAGACGACGCGATGGTGTGATCGGTCGCAACCTGCGCCTCGCGTCCCATACCCCTCAAATGTTTATGTGTATGTTTATGTTTAAGTTGATAGTTTGTTTAAGATAATCACTTTAGTTGATACTGTCATTGCGTGGCTACAAGGGAGACAGCTGAAAATCAGCAGAGGGATAAAAATCCCTCATAGCCTGAGCTGTCTCCTTTTGACTGCACACATGTTTTATATTCATTATATATATATATATATATATATATATATATATATATATATATATATATATATTATATTTTTTCTTTTTTCGTTATTATTATATCTTTCTTTGTTTATGTTTTTTTTTATATCAATTTTTTCTTTATATGTGTGTATGTCAATAAATGTTTTTTCTTTCTTTCTTCTTTCAATTAGCTCCTGTAGTCCCCTTAATGGTATGGCTCCGCTGCTTGCATTGTGTTGTTCCATCTACTACATACGTTAGTTACGCTGAGAAAACTGCGGCTAATAACGAGGTTTTATTATTTGATTTTATCGTTGGGTCGTCTAGAAATAAAAGAAAGTATTTAATTAGTTATTTTTAATATGAGCTCACATACACTATTATTATATGTAATATATTTATATCTTACCTTAAACTTTTACGTCCATCAAGTACTTTTATTTTTTTTTGTGTCCACTGAATTCATTATAAACAAGTTTAGAGGAGAGTTGAGGCTTCTTGAATAATACTCTTGATGAGTGGTCGAAGGAATGATTTAATGAAAAATTGCACCGGTATATATACAAAAATTACAAAATAAATTAACCAATAAAAAAACAGTATAAAGAAATAATAAGAAATAAAAGAGACGGAGGATGTCGTTCCATCTTGCTCGCACGCGCTGACGTTACGCGCCGAGCTGCGCGCGCATCATGCTGGGTCGCATACCCGCTGCCGCGATGTTATAAATATCGCCCCCGCACGTCGCGTCAGCCGACATTCCAGTTCTGACCTCCGTCTCGCGCGGATGTCTGCCTACAGGAAGACCGATACTCAGTTATCGCCCGCCAACGAAGCCGTAGTCGGACCCGACTACCTGCCGCCTTACCTGCTCGCCTACCTGAGCCACCGACCGACCGACCCTTGTGCGCGTAAGGGTTAATTCGCGTAAAGGCAAATTTCGATAGGGATCACACCGTAGGCACTCACCTCCCTGCCTTCACGGCAGGGAGGCAAGCGTATCGTCCAGGGCCACCACGATGGACCCTGTCGACAAATTAACTAAGGAGCAGCTCCTAAAGCTGCTCCATATGCATCTCCCGGACGCCATAGAGCGTCTTAATGACATCGCCACCCTCATAGAGGACGAAAATGACGTAGGGCCCACGCCAGGAGTCGGCAGAAGCCGGTCGCCCTACCTGACGACACCTGTCGGCTCGACCGTGGAGGTCGAACTCGACAGCGATGGCGGCAGGTCTCGCGCCTCGGAGTCTGACGACTCCGACGTGGTATCCTCGGAGGCGGAGAGCGACGGGTTCGAGCCTGTCCTCTCCAAATCCGCTAAACGGAAGGCTAGGGCTCCTCAAGTCCCGCCTCCACCGAAAAAACGACCGATCAAGGACAGCTCGAGCTCGTCCGAGGCGTCACCCAAGCGTCCTACACCGGATGTACAACCCTAGGACCAAAGAGCGATTCGATCTCGTTCTAGCCATCCTGCCTCTCTCCCCCGAGGGAAAGAGGATTTTCAACATCCGTACCATTTGCGACCTCTCCGACTTCAAGTTGGAACCTCCGCGCAGCCGAGGCATACCTGGCCAATGCCACCGATGCCAGTCGTACGGCCACTCCGCACGCCACTGTTACGGCTACACGAAGTGCGTTAAATGCCTAGGAGAGCACCTGACGGAGGACTGCGAACGCAAGCAGCCCGACCCCGAAGACCCCCCAAGTTGCGCCAACTGCGGGACCAAGGGACATCCCGCGAATTACCGCGGATGCCCCAGGGCCCCGCAAATACGCGACCCAAAGGGAAAACGGCGAACCAGTAGGCGCGCCCCTAGACCGACACGAGCCCGTAAGGCACCGACGCGAGCCCCTCAGGCACCGACGCGAGCCCCTCAGGCACCGACGCGAGCCCCTCAGGCACCGACACAGGTCCCTCAGGCAAACGCGACAGCCCCTCAGGCTACCCAACCCAGGGCCCCTCAGGCCACCAGTAAAGGTGCGTGGGATAAACCGTTGCCCATGGTCCGCAAGACCGTAGAGGCAGCCCCGCCACCACCACGTCACATCGCGCCGCGAACGGCAAACGCCCCAATTAGACAACCAACTAGGTCACGCCCGGCGGAAAGGGACGCGAACAACATCCGCGACTTCTTCGCCATCTGCAACAGCCTAGACATGGACGGCATCGACTGTTTCCTGGAAGAGTACGCAGCTAATCCAGGAAATATCGCGTACTTAATCGTTAAGTACTGGGACCTGTTCGCACAGGTCAGCGCACTCCGACACCCTGTCAATGGCCAACGCTAGGATTAAACCGCGTTCGCTAGCGTTAGTCACGTTTAACGCAAACGGGCTTATCCAACAGATCGATCTAGTTCGAGAATTCCTACGAAACCATCCCGTCGACGTCATGCTAGTGCAGGAGACGTTTCTAAAACCAAACTCGCGTAGCCCTAACGTGGCCAACTACCGCATCATAAGAAATGACCGTGACTCCGCCCGAGGCAGAGGCACGCTCATCTATTACAAAAAGTCACTGCACTGCGTGCCGCTCGACAGCCCGCCGCTCACCAACGTCGAAGCGTCAATCTGTCAAATAAGTATGACAGGCCATCAGCCCATCATACTAGCATCAGTTTAACTAAGTCCATCCAAGGACCTATTAGAGAGTGACATTAGGTCACTCCTTGCAACAGGTAGCGCGGTCATTCTGGCCGGCGACCTTAACAGTAAGAGCCCTGAATGGCACTCACGCCACACAAACCAGAGGGGTAGGAAGCTAGAACAACTAGCCCACCCCAAATCATGTAACTTCACTGTCATTGCACCAATGACACCAACCAGATTCCCTCGATCGGATAACCGAAAAGACAGGCCAGACGTACTCGACGTAGCGATCTTGAAAGGCGTAACCTTACAGTTGCGCTCAATCGAGGCACTACCAGAGTTAGATTCCGATCACCGTCCGGTACTTGTCGAACTAGGGCCCGACGATCCACTTCATTATCCCTACAAAAAGATTGTCGACTGGAATAAATTTAAACAACAGATCCAGTCCGTAGACTCACAACTTTTAAAAGACATCCCAGACAGTATTGACTCCGTCGACGTTGCGAAAGCAGCTGCGACGAACCTCACGACTTACGTACGCGACATGATAGATGAGTGCTCCAGGGAGGTTCAAGTACGCCCTAACGAGCGTTATGAGCTCCCTGTAGACCTCAAACACCTTATCACGCGGAAAAACGCAGCCACGCGAGCGCACGACGCTTTTCCATCACAGGAAAACCGGAGAAAACTCTGGGCCCTTCAGAGGGACGTCAAAGCGCGTTTCGAGGAATTCCGTAACTACACGGACGGCGAGTACCTTGGAGAAATCACGCCATCACACACTGCGTTTTGGACGATGCCGAGATCTCTCAAAGGCTCAATGGCCACTACGACCATGCCTCCGTTAATACGACCAAATCTTCCACCCGCAACAGACGACTTGGATAAGGCCGAGTGCTTGGCCGACGCCTTAGAAAGCCAATGCTCCCCGAGCATTCACCCGGTAGACCCCGACCACCTCTTAAAGGTGGACGAGGCCGTAAATCGCATAAGCTCCGTGCCACCGATGGACGAGCCACTGACTCCGACGTCAGTCGACGAAATCGAAACGATCGTCAAAGCCCTTCAGGTTAAAAAGTCTCCCGGTGCGGACCGGATAACCAATAAAGCGATTAAAAGCTTCCCGCACCAAATCATTTCTCTCCTGGTGCTAATATTTAATGCCCTTCTGGCAGGATGCTCCTTTCCAGAGCAATGGAAAGAAGCCATAGTAATAGGGATCCCAAAACCAGGGAAACCTAGGAATCAGCCCACGAGCTACCGACCCATCAGCCTATTGAGCACTCTCGGAAAAATATACGAGAGCATTCTACTAGCACGAATCAAGGCCATCGTTCAGGCCAAACAGATCACGATACACGAGCAATTCGGCTTCAGAGCCGGACACTCGTGCGTCAACCAGGTCCACCGCTTAACGGAAGACATATTAAAAGGCTTCGCCAACAGTAAAGCTACCTCCACAGGGGCTCTATTCTTCGACGTAGCGAAAGCATTCGACAAAGTCTGGCACAATGGTTTATTATATAAACTACACTTACTAGGGCTGCCAGACAGACTCGTGCTCACCATACGAGACTACTTGACGAATCGCACCTTCCGCTACCGAGTTGAAGGAACCCTGTCCTCACCTCGCCCTATCAGGGCAGGAGTCCCTCAGGGCTCCGCGCTATCTCCCATTCTTTACTGTTTATTCACCAACGACATTCCGAAGACCACTCCAATGGTCAACCTAGCCCTCTTCGCGGACGACACCGCACTCTATACGACCTCAACCTCGACTAAGGTCATCACAAAGAGACTCCAATCCGCAGCCAACGCACTAGGCAACTGGTTTAGGAAATGGAGAATCGAAGTTAATCCGGAAAAAAGTGTAGCAGTACACTTTAGTAGAAACCCCAGTTACATAAAATGGAATCAGGGCCAACCGGGAGACATTAAAATATTCAATAAACCGATACCGTGGAAACCGGAAGCGAAATACCTGGGGGCCACCCTAGACAGTAGACTAACTTTCAAATCTCACGTAACTAGAGTCCGAAACAAAGCAGCGTTCGTACTAGGAAGACTGTATATGATGTTATGCGGGCGGAGTAAAATGTCCCTTAGAAATAAGACGACACCATACAAAGCCTGCATTCGTCCTATCATGACCTACGCGAGCCCTGTCTTTGCTCATATCAAGGCGACGCAAATCAAAAGATTGCAGACCATTCAAAATAGATTTCTCCGCATTGCCACGGACTCGCCGTGGTACATCCGAAACGTAGATCTTCATAAGGACTTCGACATCGATTCGATCGCGAAGCATCTCAAAATACTATCGACGGCGTATTTTGAGAGAGCTAAAGAACACAGCAATCCGCTGATTGCTCAATCGTGCCGATACACCTCTCGCAGAGGTAATATTCCGAATAGACTCAGGCGACCTATGCACGTCCTGAACGACACAGACGATAGCCTCACTATCGCAAACAAACCATTTGTAGGGAATAACACACTACACACCACACACCCACAGCGTTTCCGCCGGCGGAAACGAGGACCCAGTTATGCAACGTCTCGGAGGCGGCCGAGACGTCAGTAAATTCACTCAGTGTTAGAATCACTCAATCAATCAAATAAAATCAATGAGTCGAGATGGCCCAGTGGTTAGAACGCGTGCATCTTAACCGATGATTGCGGGTTCAAACCCAGGCAAGCACCGCTGATTCATGTGCTTAATTTGTCTTTATAATTCATCTCGTGCTCAGCGGTGAAGGAAAACATCGTGAGGAAACCTGCATGTGACAAATTTCATAGAAATTCTGCCACATGTGTATTCCACCAACCCGCATTGGAACAGCGTGGTGGAATATGTTCCAAACCTTCTCCTCAAAGGGAGAGGAGGCCTTTAGCCCAGCAGTGGGAATTTACAGGCTGTTACTTTACTTTTTTTTTTTTTTAGAATCACTCCCCACCGATTTCGTTCTGAGCCGAGGTGCGATCTCATAGGTGACACCCTCAGGACGAAATTTAGTTTTAATTTAGTTTTAATTTAGAGCCCCGCGCTCAACCTCAGGGCAGGGGACATTAGTTCTCGCCCGAAAGTCAGGTGACGCTGTGAAGGCCAGTAGGGCCAACAGCAATACACAACACACAAAAAAAAAAAGTCGCGTCAGCCATTTCGTTCGAGTGCCGCGCGGAGAGAGGACGACTGCACCGAAGATCGCCGTGTCGACTCGCCATGTGTTGTGAAGTGAAGTTCTTGAAGTGTTGAAGATGAAGATGCTTGAAGAGATATTAAGATAAACGAATCCAAAAACAGTTCTTATCAAAGCTATCTTGCGTCCCGCTTCCTGTTTCAAATGCACATGACGTACGTCTTAACAAAGTGCTGCTACACAAGTAACCACGCGTCACACCACCGGCGCGCGGCGCACGTGGCATTCTAATAACTTTCCCAGTGATCCTATTTCTTCATAACTGGTTTTGCTTTATACAAAATATAAATATATTTGCGTGTAGTTTATCGAATGAATAAATTATTATTTAATGTATACAATTTATCTTATAAAAAAATTATATATGTCCTTACTTGTACTATAAATCAAACTACACACTGTTGTTAAACTCAATATTTAATTAAAGCAAAGAAATGTATATAATTAAAACGCTATCAATTGATTCTAATAAAACTAAGTAGATGATTTTTGGTACAGAGTGTCAAACTCAAATAATAAGCAGCTATGATCCTGTTATGGAAATAAACGGTGAACGCATCCTCAGAGTGTCCGAAGCGCGAAACCTAGGTGTTCTATTTGATGAGGACCTTCGATTTGAAAAACATGTAAACAATATTGCAAAAAATTGCTTTTAATAGATTAAAAATACTTTATAACATCAGGGATTCTATGAGTACTAAAGTTCGTATAAGATTATGTAAGGCACTAGTTTTGTCAAAATTTAATTATGCTGATGCTGTTATTGGGCCACGTTTACTCTCCCGTATTAAAAAAAAACAATCCAACGAGTACAGAACGCCTGCGCTCGTTACTGTTTCAATATTCCACCGCGTACACATGTCACACCATATTTAAACACTGCTAATATCTTAAAAATGAATTACCGTATGCAAGCACATTTCGCTACATTACTTTCTGGTGTTATATAAATAAAATTTTAACAAAAAGAAAAACCGACTTCAAACAGAACACTATTTTAAAACAAATAAAAATGCAATAAAAAGTAATAAAAATAATTGCATATTTAACATATTTTTTAGAGTCCTCCTAGGTAAAATGAAATGGAAAATATTAGACTACTTAGAAGTCTAATATTTTTAGTGAATTGAATATTTTAAGTGAATTGTTGTGAGCCAACAGAATGTGTATGATTAGTCTAGTCAATTTACTTGATTTATTTTAGTTTTTTTTTTTTAATTCTTTGATTTCATATAATTATATTTAGATTTTTGTTATATATAAATATATTATTATATAAATATATATTTATTTAGTATATTATATTTTTATTGTATTTGCATTATGAATTCAAGCTCTGAATCATTTTATTCTGCAAGAGATGATGATGACGACATTTCCTTCCTTAGTACTGATGATAATTTTCAATTACTAGGAGATTTACTGTCTAATGAATTCTCACATTTTCGTAAGAATTTAAATATTTGTCACATCAATGCACAAAGTGTTCCAAGTCATTTTTCCGATATCTTTTCTACATTTAACCAGGCATCCATTCATGCTGTTCTTATTTCCGAGACCTGGTTAAAACCTTCTCTTCTTTCTACTTCTTTTTCTATGCCTAATTACATCTTAATCAGGAATGATCGAATCGGAAAAACTGGTGGGGGCGTTGCAATATATTTAAAAAGTCACATCCCTTACAAACTTATCTGTCAATCAACTTCCCAGTATAACGCATCATCTGAATATTTATTCATCGAGATAGATATAGGCACCAAGATAGCCCTTGGAGTGGTCTATTGTCCCCCCAATATCAATTATTTTTCTTCTCTTGAGACCCTCTTCGAGAATCTGATGCCTAAGTACACTAATCTTGTTGTAATGGGAGATATCAACACCTGTCTGATCAAGAATAATTATCGGTCGTCTAAGCTCAGATTTTTACTAGACTCCTTTAACCTCCAGGTTTTACCGCTCGCTGCAACACACCACCCAATCGATGGTCCCGACAGTCTCTTAGACTTAATTATAACGTCTAAAGATGACTTGATCTCTAAATTTGGTCAGTTTTCAGCGCCGGAATTCTCTCACCACGATCTAATATTCGCCTCCTTTAAATTCAGATCACCTAAGCCCAAACCCAAGATGCTGCTGCTGCGAAGCTACCGTTACCTAGATCTCGATAGGTTATTGGATGATGCTACTATTATTCCTTGGACGCAGATAGAGGTGTTGTCGTCAATTGACGAGAAGTTGCATTTTCTGTGCTCTAAATTAATTGAATTTCGACCGACACTCACCTCTACGTCTTGTTAAAATAAAAAAATTTTCAAACCTTTGGTTTAATGACGATTTAAGAAAAGCGAGAGTCAAGAGGGATAAAGCCTTCCGTAAGTATAAGAGGGACCGTTCTGCTCTCAACTGGTCAGCTTATAAAGCTGCAAGGAATCGCTGCAATCAGTTGTGTAGGAAGCTCAAACGCCGATATATCTTTGACAAAATACGTGAATCTTCTCCCGAGGAAGCTTTAAAATTTTTAAATACCCTCGGTATTGGCAAGTCTCAAACTTTGTCTGATCAATCTCAATTGGATTTAAACAATCTCAATCTTCACTTCTCTTCACCTCCAGTCCTCGACTTGCAAACTAAACTTTCAACGCTTTCTGAAATACATGGCTTGCCTAGAATCACTTCCCCACCTTTCAGCTTTTCTCCTATTACGGAGAATGATGTTAAGAAAACCATTCTTTCGATCAAATCTAAGGCGGTTGGTTGCGATGGAGTAAGTCGAATTATGATTATCCTTATCCTCAATTTTCTAATTCCCTCCATAACTCACATCGTAAACTTCTCCTTTTTCACGAGTACATTTCCTGAGATGTGGCGCAAGGCTTTTGTTCTCCCACTCCCTAAAATATCAAATCCTTCGCTACCTTCTCACTTTCGTCCTATAACAATCCTCCCCTTTTTATCCAAAATCCTTGAGTCCATTGCACATCAACAAATCTCTTGCTACCTTCATAAATGCGACTTACTCAATCCACTCCAATCGGGCTTTCGTCCAGGTCACAGCACAACAACAGCATTGTTAAAGGTCACGGACGATATTCGTACCGTCATGGAAAACCAGCAACTCACAGTGCTCGTGCTAATTGACTTTAGCAATGCTTTCAATGCAGTAGACCATGACCTCCTTCTTGCATTTCTTTCCCATGCTAACTTGTCAGAATCTACTGTTGAATGGTTTTCTTCTTATCTTCGGGGGCGCCGGCAATCCACACGCATTGGTCAGCTACAATCTGATTGGTGCGAAGTGAGTGCCGGCGTTCCTCAAGGCGGCATATTATCTCCTCTGTTATTTTCTGTTTTTATAAACGCCATCACTAAAATTTTAACTTCGCACTACCATCTGTATGCCGATGACTTGCAGCTCTACGAACACTCTGCTGTCAATGATCTTGCCGCGGCTATTAACTCCATAAATGACAATCTCCACCGCATTTCTCTTTGGTCCGCTAAATATGGTATCACTGTCAATCCATCCAAGTGTCAAGCCATCATTATAGGCAGCTGGAGACAGCTAGCTAAGCTAGATGTTCTGACTCTGCCCAGCCTAAGATATAATAATATACCGATAGAGTTCAGTAGTAGTGTTAAAGACCTCGGCATTATCATTGACAGTAAACTCACTTGGGGGGAACATATTAAAGAAGTTTCTCGTAGGTTCTACGCCACTATGCATTCCATGATGCGTTTAAAAAATTTTTTGCCCATGGAAACTAAAATCCAGCTCGTTACTACCCTCTTGGTTCCAATTCTTGATTACGGTGACTCCTGCTATCTCGATCTGTCGGAAGAACACCTGCATAAACTTAATCGTCTCCTTAACACTGGCATTCGCTTCATCTTTAGCTTACGTAAATTCGACCACGTTTCTCGTTTTAGGAAACAGTTACACTGGCTTCCTATACGGGAACGTAGATATACTCGGCTTCTATGTCTTCTCTACTCTATCCTTACCGACCCTAATGCTCCCACTTACCTATCCTCTAAATTTTCTCTTCTTTCCTCTACTCATAATAAGCCCTTACGATCCTCTCAATTCCTTACCCTTTTCATACCTTCCCATAAATCTGGCTTTGTTTCCAACTCTTTCTCTCTAGTTGCAGCCCGGCTTTGGAACACTTTGCCTGATTCTATTCGTAGAGCTCCATCGCGCGATTCCTTCAAACGCCAAGTAAAAGAATTTTATCTGTCGTCTATCAACACTGTGTGATGTCTTTTCATCAATACCATTCTCATAATTGGATTCATATTTGAATATATATATATATATATATATATATATATATATATATATATATATATATATATATATATATATATATTTATATTTATGTATATATTTTAAATATTTATGTACTTATATATGTATATGTTTGTGCATATTTATGTATATTATGTATATGTATATTTATGTATTTTATATTATGTATAACATCGATTTAATTAATTTACTGTATTATTATTATATATATGTATAGGGTTCTATAGCTATGTATATATTTTAAATTTTTCTTTAACTTCTGTGCACACCCTACTGACTTCTCTCCTGCACTATTCTGGGTTGGCTGGCAGAAAATGCTGTAATAGCGTTAAGTCCGCCCTTTGTACATCTTTGATCTGTGCAATAAAGAATAATAAAAAAAAAAAAAAAAAGTCGATTTACGATGATATAACGTAGTTATAGTTATTGTTATATTTGGAGCCGGTGTCAGCCAAGAAAATCCTATAGTATATCTATCAGAAAACAATACAAGAATACTTTAAGAAATATGTTTTTTACTTGGTGGGTAGCTAGTTGATTATAATATTCGATTATGACAATAACATGAACATAACCACATTACGGAAGGTGACTCAAATATCCAAATAACCCATAAATAAAAGAATCTTTTTTTGATGCTTGCGACTTTTCAAATTATTTTAGTTCAGTATTTAATTCCTCCAATCTAAAAGGCTCACATAATTTTCATGCGGTCGATTACAATAATAATACACTAAGTAACTTTTCTATCTCTAAAAATGAAATATGCCAAAAAATCAGGAATCTAGATCAAAATAAGGGTGCAGGCCCTGACGGGATTCCACCTTCTTTCATAAAATTATGTGCTCAAGAACTTAGCACTCCACTGTCTATTCTGTTAAACATGTCCCTGAACAATGGTATCTTCCCTAAATACTGGAAAACTGCCTATATAATATCAATTTATAAATCTGGAGACCGTTTACATTGCGAAAATTACCGTCCTATCAGTATTTTGTCATGTTTCTCCAAAATCTTAGAATCTATCGTATACGATAAAATTTATCATCACATATATCCGGTACTGTGTAACAAACAGCATGGCTTTGTAAAAAATCGTTCCACTACATCAAATTTGTTAGAATATAAGAACTATATTTGCAACACTTTTGCAAAATGTGGACAAACGGACTCGATATATACTGACTTCTCAAAAGCGTTTGACAAGGTAAACTACATTTTGCTCTGTTGCAAACTAAAAGCATACGGAATCCATGGCTCCTTATTAAGATGGGTAGAATCATACTTAGACAGGAGAACACAATTAGTTGCAATCAAAGGGTACACTTCATCCCCCGCAACAATTACATCTGGGGTACCACAGGGGTCGAACCTTGGACCTTTATTTTTCATAATCTTTATTAATGACCTAGCTAAAGAGTTGTCGTGTCAATTTTTACTATACGCCGATGATCTCAAAATGTATTCTTCGATTAATAACGTCAATGATACTATATCTCTACAAAAGGACTTAGATACTCTTTCCAGATGGTGCACTAATAATCATATGACGCTAAATATAGAAAAGTGCTTCGTAATAAGTTTTTCACTGAAAAGATCGAAAAAAGTACTTTTTGATTACACTGTGAACGAAAACATACTTAATGGTGTCTTAAATTTTCGCGATTATTACACATTTAAATAAAACTAATTATAACGGATGAATCGCGTATATTAATTATTTTTAAACATCCCGACGTTTCGAGCACTTTGCAGTGTTCGTGGTCACGGGTAGACTAAGATGACATTCGTCTATTTGAAGAACAAAGGAAATATTATTAACAACTACCGACAACGATTTCTCAATTGATATCTTGAGTAACGTTCCGGTTGCACGCAGAAGGCACTAACTGTATCTTTAGGTCTTGCAGTCTGTTGGATTTGGGATTTCAAATTTTTAATAAGTGGATCCCAGGTGTTAGAAAGTCTCCAACCATCTTCTCTATTGAAGTTCGGATGTTTTTGAATTTCAATAGCCTCGCGTATCATTCTAGGAATGAATCTGTGTTCTCTAGCGAGGATCTGTGGTTTATCAAATCGGATAAAATGGTTAGGTTTATCCAGAGCATGTTCACAGACTGCAGACTTAGAAGAACGCCTATTTTTGACATCTCCTATATGTTCCTTGACCCTGGTACCGATACTTCTCTTTGTTTGGCCTATGTAAGATAAACATACTTTCGCGCAAATCCACCGCAAAAGACCTGGGAGTAATATTTGACGAAAAACTCTCTTTTAGGGATCATTACGAGTACATAATTAACAAGAGTAACAAATTGTGTGGATCCATAAGCAGGTGCACTAAAAGTTTTAAAAGGCCTAAAACTACTATACAACTTTACTGTTCCATAGTTCGCAGTATTTTAGAATATAACTCAGTTATATGGTCACCTAACTATACCACTCACTGTGAAAAGGTAGAAGCCGTACAGAAAAGGTTTTTACGTTTGTTTTTCAGTTCTCGCTATCAGTACGGACGTAAACTCGAATGCTACAATGACAGGCTTTGTCATTTTAAATTGCAAACACTAGAAATGCGTCGTAGCTGCAATAACTTAGTATATTTACATAAAATAATACACGGTGTTATTGATTCACCCTTGCTTTTAAGATCCATCAACATAAACACCAACTTTAAATACCGACACCCTAGAATATTCATTCAGTCCTACTTCGAGTATTGTCACTCGTAGAAATGTAGCAAAAAAACTGTAAGGTTAGCCTTTTTTTTTTTTGTCTTTATCTTCTTGTTTCAATATTTTTATTTTCTTTTCGTTTTGTAATGAACTGTGTGCTTTTAAATAAAACTATTTATAACGGATGAATCGCGTATATTAATTATTTTTTTAAACATCCCGACGTTTCAACGTATATCAATTATCATCGCGAAAATTTAAGACAACATTAACTGTGTGCTTTGTGAATTGTTTGTTATTGTGCTTATTAATGTTAGTTGTGGATGATTCTATTATATTTTTTTTTTTTTGTTTTTTATAACCAATTACGTACTTTATATGATTTTGCGTGTTTGTAATGCTTAACGAATCACTTTTATATATGCTATTTTACTATATATGTTTTTTTTACAAACTACCTTAGGAGATAAATATTTCAATTTGATTTAAAATTAGTTTGACAAGCGTACGTCAATATGACAACCTTAACTTGAATTCTGGTCTTTTGAGCCATCCTTGTTATATATCTACATTTGAGTAACAACACTGACAACTCAAAGATATTTTTACAATTATCTATTAGATATTTACGTATATACCTAGATATAAATTCCTTTTTTTTTCTTACATAATAGTCGATACATACGTATATCTTTAGAATTTTTCTGATTTTTGTAGTACAGCCACACGTATTGTCCTTTTTTTTTATTCCATGTTTTTTGTAATGTTTTTTTTTTACTTGTAAATTTTGAATAGTTTAGTTGCATGGCTTTATTATTATTTTTTTTTTTTAATTTTACTACGTTTGTGTTGTTTGCTTTTTTTTTGTCTTTAGACAATAGTTGTAGAATTCATTAGTTATAGTTTGTATAAGTTCATGTGCTTTTGCTGTAATGCTTTTGTTGAAGTGCCAAGTCCAGCAGTCAGTGCAAAAAAGAGATTTTATTCCTGCGCATTGTTTTAGTTTTTTTTTTTATTATAATTTTTTTTTGCTATTTATATTACATATATTTATTTAATTTTTTTTTTCTGTTTAATATATATATATATATATATTTTTTTTTTCATTATTTATTATTTATACATATATTTTTAAAGTAAATACAAATACACAACATAATATGATGTCAAGCGACGACTCTTATTACTCAGCTGAATTTGGGGATGAATCGTTTAATAGCTCTCATAGTAATAACAATTACAGTTTGATAACTTTAGGGGATACTCTAACCGCCGAATTTTGTAGTTTAGATAAAAAATTTAATGTTTGCCATATTAATGCTCTAAGTGTGCCTAGTCATTACACGGACCTATTAAGTTCTTTTAATCTTAACTGTATTTATGCTCTCTTAATTTCTGAAACATGGTTAAAACCTTCACTTTCTTCAGCGTGTTTTCCCATTCCTGGTTTTGTATTAGTAAGAAACGATCGTGTTGGGAGGAGAGGTGGTGGTGTCGCCATTTATTTAAAAAGTCAATTTAGCTATAAAATCATCTGCCAGTCTTCTTCTTCTTCTTCTAACCCTTCCCCTGAATTTCTTTTTTTGGAAATTGCTTGTGGAAGGAAAATAGTCCTGGGTGTAGTATATTGCCCTCCCACTATTGACTATTTCTCAACACTAGAAGACATTTTCGAGAATCTTTTAGCCAACTTCAATGAACTTTTAATTATGGGTGACTTCAACACGTGTTTGATGAAGAATGACACTCGAGCGACTAAATTGCGCTCCATAGTTAATTCAGTGAACATTGAAATTCTACAGCTATCTTCAACACATCACACCTTAACTTCAGATTCTCTCATAGATCTTATACTCTGTTCTGACGTTAAACGTGTTGTTAAATATGGCCAACTTTCTGCTCCTGCTTTTTCTCAACACGACTTAGTTTACGTATCCTATAGCATTAAAAGTCCTAAGCCTACAGTTCAAACTGCATCCTTAAGAAATTTTTCCAACCTTAGTCTTAATAAATTAGAGACAGATGCTACTAAAATTAATTGGGATCTGATATATGAATTGGATACGATCGACGATAAGCTGGACTTTTTTTGCTCTAATTTAATTAATCTATACGACATGCACGCTCCCTTGCGTTTAGTAAAAATAAAAAACCGAGGGTCTGCGCCTTGGATAAACAGTGATATCCGGAATGCCATGGCAAAAAGGGATCGTGCATTTCGTAAATTTAAGTCTGACCGTACAGAACTTAACTGGTCTGTCTATAAGGCTGCAAGAAATAGGTGTAACCAGATGTGCAGAACTTATAATCGCCGATACATCTCTGATAAATATTGTAACTCGTCTCCTTCAGACACATTAAAATTTCTGAAGTCTATTGGCATCGGCAAAAATTCCAACTCTTCCAACAATATTTCTATTGACATTAATAGTCTTAATCGCCACTTCCAGTCTCCTCCTGTTTACGATGACAATATTAAACTCGATACTCTTTCAAAGATTCATTGCCTGCCAATATGTAAGGACACTTCATTTTCTTTCACCCTGGTGAGTGATGCTGACGTTCGGAAACGTATTATGGCAATTAAATCTAAAGCAATTGGATGTGATGAGATAGGTCGCACGATGATTTTACACATTTTAGAAACATTATTACCTTTAATAACCCACATTATTAATTTTTCCTTACGCACTGGTACTTTTCCCGAACTGTGGCGAAAAGCCCTAGTTCTACCACTAGCTAAGATTCCAAATCCCTCTACGCCTTCCCATTATCGTCCTATTTCCATCCTTCCTTTTCTCTCGAAAATTTTGGAATCCATTGTCCACTTTCAATTATCTGAATATCTGTTGTCCTGCGACCTATTAAATCCACTTCAGTCTGGTTTTCGCCATTGCCATAGCACTACTACTGCACTAATTAAAGTTACGGAGGATATTAGAGAGGGTATGGAAAACAAGACTGTGACGATTCTCATACTCATTGATTTTAGTAACGCGTTTAATGCAGTCGATCATGACTTATTACTCTCTCTTATATCTCGCATAAACATCTCAGACATCGCTCTCCAGTGGTTTTCTTCTTATCTTCGGGGACGCAAGCAAACAACTTGTGTTGGAACCGATAGATCGGACTGGTGCGATGTTGCTGCTGGTGTTCCTCAAGGCGGTATTCTTTCTCCACTACTATTTTCATTATTTATTAACTCTATTTCCTCAATTCTTTCATGCCAGTACCATCTTTATGCCGACGACTTGCAGCTTTATAAACAGTGCAGCGTAGACCACCTGGTTGACACTATTTCCGCCCTTAATAACGATCTCTCTCGTATTGCCTCTTGGTCAAAAAAATATGGAATTAGTGTTAACCCATCAAAATGCCAAGCTATTATTATTGGGAGCCCTAGGCAGTTAGCTTTAATTCAAAGCCTACCACCCTTACCTGATTTACTATTTAATAACACTGTTATACCTATTTCATCTAAGGTTAAAGATTTGGGTGTTTTAATCGATAACTCGTTGAAATGGTCTGACCAAGTTAATGAGGTTTCGCGCAAGTTTTATGCCACGCTACACTCCATCATGCACTTTAAAAACTTTTTGCCTATTAAATCAAAAATCCAACTGGCAAATTGTCTGTTATTACCAATTATAGATTATGGTGATGCATGTTACCCCTATCTTAATGTAACACTTTTAAGTAAACTCGAAAGATTGCATAACACCTGCATACGATTTATATATGGCCTCCGTAAATTTGAGCACATTTCTTCATATAGGTTAATGCTTAATTGGCTACCTATTAAAGATCGTAGGCATTTAAGAATACTATGTATTCTACACTCTCTTGTTTATAATCCACTTGCTCCTTCTTATCTTAAGTCCAAATTTAATTTTCTTTCCGATACTCATGTTAGGCATCTTCGTTCTTCTCATAACCTTCTTCTTTCTATTCCTCCTCACACATCTGGTTTTGTATCTAATTCTTTCACTGTTAACGCTATACGACTTAGGAATGAATTACCAGTCGTCATCAGAGAAACGTCCTCTAAAGATCTGTTCAAAAGTAGGGTAAAACAATTTCTCTTAAAGAAATATAAGTCTTAGCTTTTATCGCCTTTCTTGGTTTCGTTCCCTTTTATTTTATTTAAGCTGTTATTATTACACTGTACTTTTAGTATTATTGTTAACTTTTTGTTACTTTATCATTAGTATATTATTAAATGTATATTATATGTATATATGTGTATATATATGTATGTATGTGTAATGTAATTCAATATAAGGATGGCTTTATGCATCTACTGTACGCTCTTTCTTGCATGTGCTAAGGTTGACTGGTAGATAAGGCTATATAGCTTTAAGCCCGCCTTTTGCTCAATTTATTTTTTGTTAAATAGTTGTGCAATAAAGTTTAAATAAATAAATATTTACCCTGGACGTATACAATAACAACATATCATATCATAATCCTATCGGTCGTATGTGTCGCGCATATAACAAAATTTTTCTCGAAAAGGACGCGGATGAGGGTATTGACATTTTCAACAATAACCTAAATCTGTTTAGAAAACAATTGGTTTCAATATTTTCAATTAACAAGTAATAAATCTATTTTTTTATTCATTATTTAGTTCCTCATTTCACCATTTCATAATTTCATTTTATTTTTCATTGTCATAACTTGTTCATATTTTTCTGTATAATTTTTTCTTTTCAATTATTGTTTTTTGTAATGTATACAATGTATTCTCAAGTGCTGATGTTATTTGATTTTTATAAGTGAAAAATTTCGTCTACAATCTGTATTCACATAGTTGTTGGGTTATAACTTAGCTTGCTATAATGTTTACTTATATATTAAATGTGTATTTAATTATAATCTGTTTTGTGGACCATAAATAAATAAAATAAAAATAAAATTCGACCGAGTATCGCTAACGTGCTCCTCAGAATTGTTCCGTTCCCTTCCTTTCCGTTACTTTATCATGGATCCTATGCTCAGAACCTTACCAAACTTTCACCAAACTATCCTTGAAGTATATATTTCATAATAAAATAAGAATAATCAAAATTGGTTAACGTGATTTTCAGTTATTCACCTATTTGTCGCGCATATACATAATGCAAATTTAAGACTTATGTCGTTTTCATACGGATACCATCATCGAAAAAAAATAAAATTAAATTGGGACCCCACGGGGAGCCTACTTTCAACTACCTATCAAACTACCTTTCAAATCGAACTACCTTTCAAACAAAAAAAAAATATCAAAATCGGTCCACCCAGTGAAAAGTTATGAAGTAACAAACATAAAAAAAAATACAGACGAATTGATAACCTCCTCCTTTTTGAAGTCGGTTGAAAATATCAGATTCCACCTTACCTCTATCATAAGCTACAGTGGTTAAAAAATAACAATAGTGAGCATGTTACAAGAGCGTCATTGTTTAAGCTGAAAATGCCAATCCATAAAACAGCGGCATTCCGAGGAAGTTTCAGGTACTGCGCCACCAGTCAGTCGGAGCCTCATCGGGAATCGCAACCATTTGCTCCCCGATTAAAAAATGACCGGGAGTTAATGGTTGTGGATCTCCGGGGTCTTCACTCAAATATGTCATAGGTCGTGAATTAAGGCAGGCCTCAATCTGGGTCAGAACAGTTGAGAGTTCCTTGAAAGTTAAAGTTGAAACTTCAATCACGTTTAAGGTGTGTCTTGGCTGATTTTATACCTTCTTCCCATAGGCCACCAAAGATAGGTGCATTTGGGGGGATGAAATGCCAAGAGGTTCCGTCGTTTGCAAGTGCCTGAGCGATTTCTATAGGGAGCTTGGATTGGACAGTGAGGAACATTTCTCTTAACTCCTTTTCGGCTCCTACGAAATTAGTCCCGTTATCGCTATATAAATCGACGCATTGGCCTCTTCGAGATACAAATCGTCGAAATGCGGAAATAAAGCCCTTTGAAGATAAATCCGATACTGCTTTCAGATGTATCGCTTTGGTGGACATACATATGAAGAGGCATATGTACCCCTTATATGATTTTGATCCACTGCCAGGTGAAAACCTTATATTTATAAACCCAGTGAAATCAACACCAGAAGATTTAAAGGGCCTTGAAGGTTTCAGCCTGCACTTTGGTAGCTGACCCATAAGCTGGTTGTTATTTTGTTGGGAAAATCGTAAACATTTAACACATTCGCGATAGCATTTTTTTAACTCTTTCTCTAGCCCGTACTATCCAATACTTGAAACGTAGGTAATTTATCATGATTTGCGGCCAACCGTGCATAGTTTTATAATGGGCATCAGTTATTAATAATGAAGTAAGATGGTTATTACTCGGTAAAATAACTGGATGCTTTACATCAAATCTCGCTTCTGGCACCTTAATACTAGGTGATAGTAGGTGGCCCTACTCTCAAGACTCCATTTTTGTCTAAAATGGGGCAGAGAGTATGCAATGAACTTTTTCTTTTAACTTCTCCATGAGACTTTATATGTTGTATTTCTTCCGCATAATAAATATGTTGGGTGTTTCTTATAATTGTCTGAAGAACTTCTTCCATTTCTTTTACAGTAATAATTTCAAACTCTTTGATCCTTTCTTTTGGATAGTATTACTCTATTTTACCTTGATGACCTTAATATTCCTACGTATCTCTTACAATATGCTAAAATCCTGACCATTCTTGTTAAGTTTGAAAATGTTGTCCAGAAAAATTCCTGTTCTGATTGAATGACGGCTGTTAAAGTCTTTATGGGCCGCTCCTCAACAGAGGTGGAGAAATCACCACGAAAATCGTGCGTATAGTTGTGGTGCAGGCAGTCTGGACCGTGCCACACGGCGTGAGACCAGCTAAATCAGCTCCTTTTATACCCCTAGAAGCAAAATCTGCAGGATTATTAATTGTTTCGATGTGACTGAACTGACTGGAATCTAATATATTCTGCTAGCTAATATAATCTCGAATCATGGTATGAATTTCCGAAATCCTGTTACTAAAAAATGTATTCCATCGCGTCGGTTCTCCACGGACCCAGGCTAATACAACTGTGGAATCTGACCACGCGTATAAATTTTCTTTAGGTATTTGCATAATTTGCGAAACTTCGTAAATCAATTTAGTCGTGACCAAGGCAGCGCATAATTCTAGCCGAGGAATACTTATTTTCTTTTCAACTGGAGATACCTTTGTTTTGGATGTCACCAAATTAACACGAATATTGCCGAATGGATCCGTCACTTTCATATATACAGCACCAGCGTATGCTGCCTGAGATGCATCTGTAAACGTGTGTAATTCTATTTTATCACCCTTATGAGACTGCAACTATCTTGGTATAACAATATTTCTTAGGTTTTGCAGATCTTGACGAAATGAGCACCATTCCTTATACAACTCGGTGGGTAGGTTCTCATCCCAATCTAACTTAGCCTTCCATAATTTTTGGATGAATATCTTTGCTGTTATAATTACTGTCGAAATCCAGTCCATTGGATCATATAATCTAGCAATATGGCTTTTTATATATGAATTATGGCTTTTTCTGCGGTCGGTAGTGACAGCTGTATTGTGTCTGTTCGGTTTATCCCCTAAATAAATTAATAAAACAAACAATTTAAGTGAAAACAGTTTATTAAAACGTATTGTATATGACAATTAACAATACTATATATTAAATAAATTGCTGTCGGCGCCGCCTACCGCCACCTATCGGCAGGAGCCCGCAGCACTCCCACTCAACGCCCATTCAACCAGTCATTCAACCAGTCATTTCAATCACTCACTCACTCTTAATCCTTCTAATTTTTCAGTTAAAATAAAATATACTCTCTTATGGTATCTTACGAACAAGTTGTTTTATTAAGCGCGTGAACCTTTGCAATCTTCGAATATAAATCAAAATCTTTCATAATCATTCATAACCGTCCAATTCAAATTTTCATTGTCACCTCATTCATTCAACAAACGTATTTGCATTAACATAATAACTTTATATATTTTTCAAGCACAATTTATTCAATCACAGTATTTTAATCCGTTATTTCTACAATTTATTTTAAACAATTTCACCATTCACTTCATTTTCACATAATTTCATCTTGATTTAACATTTCACTTCGAATCATCAATTTAAAATCATCCGCAACCTATATACAAACCGTTGCAGATTTTAACATACGCAAATATTTAGCAAATACGCCGAATATTTCAGCGTTCAGTTGCTCGCTCCGGGAGCGACTGCGCGTGCACTCATTAGCACGGCTAGGAGCTACTGTGTGAATAGGTTTGGCAGCAAGCGCGCGGACGGTAAAGTACAGCGAAGACAGTGCGTATGTAGATATTTTATTATTATTTCATTATAGTTTGTAGTTTTAAATCATGTCCTCTTTAAAAGATTTAATTATTAAACGTAGCAGTGTTAAAGGGCGTTTAACTAAGTTCAAAAATTACATACAAGTTCTTACGAAACAATCTAGTTTGAACAATATTGAAGTAGGCGCCTTAAAATTAAAATTAAACAAATTAGAATCTTTGGCTAGTGAATTTAACGACGTGCAAAGTCAGATAGAATATTTAAGTGCAGATTCGTTAGAGGTCGAGTTGGACATACGCGAGGAGATTGAGAATGATTTCGAAACTTCTATGGCTACTGCTCAAGTTATAATCTCCAAATATTCGCAATCAGGGTCATTTGAAGATGCACAAAGTGGTAGTTCTCAACCTCATTGCGTGGGCGTTAAGTTGCCGTTAATTCAAATTGCTGAATTCGACGGATCGACTTTCCGTTGGCTTGAATTTCGGGATACATTTAAGTCTCTTATCCACAATAACGCTCAAATATACCCCATTTTCAAATTTCATTATTTAAATTCGTACCTAGAAGGTGACGCGGCGCGTGTCATCACCAATCTCGAAGTTTGTGAAGCTAACTACGACAAAGTGTGGAGTTTATTATGCGAGCGTTACGATAATAAGGGTCAATTATTGGATATTCACATGAATACGCTATTTAGTATCGAACAATTGACTCGCGAATCGGAACACTTTGCGTTCGCTTGTTGACCATGTAGGTAAAAACTTACGTGCGTTATCGAGTCTCGGTCAGCCCACAGATCATTGGGATGCATGTATAATTTATTTAGTTAGATTAAAATTAGACAATCATACACGGATGAAGTGGGAAGAGCATCGCAAAACGTTAGGAGAATTCCCTACATTAGAACAATTCACAGGGTTCCTAAAAGACCGCGCTGATGTTTTAGAATCGTACAATTACGATAAAAATAAACAAGCGTCGGTTAGCACTTCCAAACCTAGCGGTAGTACATCAAACTACAATAAAAATGTCACGAAATACCATAAGTCGTTTTCGTGTACAACGCTGCCTCCCACCAATACTATTAAACAAAATAGATGTTTGTTATGCAAGGGCAATCATTTTATTTACACTTGTCCTTCATTCTTAGCTAAATCTCCTGAATTAAGGTTAGCTGCAGCTCAAAACCTTAAGCTATGCGTAAATTGTCTCAGAAAAGGTCATAACTCATTTAACTGCACTTTAGGGCCATGTCGCGAGTGTAGGAAGCGACACAACACGCTTCTGCATATACCTAAGATTGTAGAATCGTCAGCAAGTCAACATTCCATAATTCAGACTGCTCAAGACGAACTAAACGTTCACCTTTCTAGGCAGCCATACACACAAGTCATGCTATCTACATGATTGACGTAATCAACCCTGTCAACTCAAAGGCCATGACTATTCGCGCACTTTTGGATAGTGGCAGTCAGTCGAGTTTTGACGTGACAACGTCTTATAAATTGGTTTGCCGGGTGACACTTCAAGAAACTGCGTTACGCTCCGCTCACAATGAGAGCGAGTGAGAGGCACGCGTCCCTTCCACTCGGGCATGGTTAGCCCGCCTAAGAGCGAGAGAGACAGACAAAATTCAGTGCGAGATTCTTTGTATAAATTAATGTTTTAAATATAATTCTTTGTATAAATAAATGTTTTAAATTGTTACTATTATTTCATCCTTCTTCCTACTATACGAATGAATATTCACATTAAAATTATTTTACCACTCAAAGTCGTTGTCACGTAAAACTTTCGCCCGTATACCGACTTTACAGGCAACAGGTAATTTTTTTTAACGTCGTCGTTAAAACAAAAGTTAGGTTTAACTTCTACACCGACTGATATCAAGGTCGTAGGTATAGGGAACATAACAACAAGCAACATCAAAGAACGATGCATTGTCTCATTAAAATCGTTACAGAGCGACTTTAATATTACACTAACGTGTTTTATTATGCCTGAACTAACGGGTAGCATACCAAAGTCGTACTTTAATCCAAAACACTTCAAATTACCTTCTCATATCATAACTTGCCGACCCTAATTTCTATAACCCCGCGCCGGTAGATGCACTACTGGTGCCGATATATTCTGGGCAGTTATAGGCAAAGAGCACAGCTCCCTAGGCATAAACAAACCATTTTTATGTAGTTCACAGTTCGGCTGGATTATTTCCGGTCCTATTTCATTGAATTGTGATCCTAAGCAAACCAATTGCAATTTTTCATCTAATGAAGGTAAGTCGTTAGACAAACAAATTTCTAAATTTTGGGATTTAGAAGATTTACCACAGCGGTCACTGTTAAGTGACACCGAAAGGCTATGCGAGCAACTTATTGTCGCTCACACTGAGCGGCTAACGTCAGGTCGTTTTAGTGTTCGACTTCCTCTTAAGGAGTCACCAGATTGCTTAGGAGATTCTTTAACCTTAGCTAAGAAACGATTTTATAATTTAGAAAGACGATTTAGAAAACAACCTGAATTAAAACACGAATACAGTTCTTTTACAAAGGAATATATTAATTTAGGTCATTGTTCCAAACTACACTCTCCTAAACTACATCCAAGTTATTATCTTTGCCATCACGCGGTATTTCACGAAAACAGCGAGTCCACTAAGCTGCGCGTAGTATTCGACGCGTCGGCTCCCACAACATCAGGCGTATCGGTCAATGACTTGCAGATAATAGGGCCTACTATATAAGATTCACTCTTTTCCATCTTAATTAGGGGTTTCGTTTACATAAGTATGTTCTCACGGGAGACATTGAGAAAATGTATCGACAAATATTGCTTAACGAAAGCGATCGAAACCTACAATTAATTTTATGGAGGGACGATGAGTCACAGCCGCTAAAAACCTACCAATTAAATACCGTTACCTACGGCTTTGCGAGCGCTAGCTTCTTAAGTACGAGGTGTTTACATCGGTTAGGTGAAGAGTGTACGGACGCAGCTATAAAAACAATAATTCAGCGTGATTTTTATTACGATGACCTTGTCACAGGCGCAGATACAGAAAATCAACTTCTGTATATTTTAAAATCTGTTCAAGCAGCTTTAAGCGCTGGCTGCTTCAATTTACGTAAATTTCGTTCGAATTTACCTACTATATTTCAAAACACTAGCATTAATTTACACGACCATTTAAGTCTTAGCAATTCTACGAGCACCTTAGGTTTAGGGTGGAATCCTAAATCCCATTGTTTACATTTTTCATGCGAAATTCCACAAAATTTAGGTCAAACTATTACTAAACGCGAAATAATCTCCAAAACTTTTAAAATATTTGATCCACTAGGTTTACTTTCTCCATCTACTATACAATCAAAAATATAAATATAAATATAAATATGAGACAACATCACATACATTACTCTGAACCCAATGTAAGTAGCTAAAGCACTTGTGTTATGGAAATCAGAAGTAACGACGGTACCACAAACACCCAGACCCAAGACAACATAGAAAACTAATGGTTATCTACATCGACTCGGCCGGGAATCGAACCCGGGACCTCAGAGTGGCGTACCCATGAAAACCGGTTTACACAACACTCGACCATGGAGGTCGTCAAATACTTATTCAAAAATTGTGGATTCATAAGCTAGAATGGGACGAACCTATTCCTAATAATTTATATAACGAGTGGAAGCGCATACAATCAGCTCTCGACATTTTATTATCAATTAAAATAGCCAGGTACGTTTCGTGTGATGATCCTATGACTACCGAAATGCATTCCTTTTGCGATAGCTCAATCAGCGCATACGGCGCATGTATCGATCGTGCGTAGGTATATACCATGCGGCAACATCAACGTCCGGCTTCTGTGTGCGAAGTCAAAGGTCGCGCCAGTCAAGCCTACCACTATACCGCGGCTCGAGCTGTGAGCAGCGCAATTAGCTGCCAAACTTTGCAAGGCGTGTCTCGAGTCACTTCGCTTACCTATTGCGCGTTGTATACATTGGACCGACTCGAGTGTCGTATTAGGTTGGCTCAATAGCATTCCCAATAAATTAAAAATGTTTGTTGCTAATAGGGTTGTCGACATATGCGAAAATATGCTTAGTTCGTCTTGGCGGCATGTACCTACTAAATTAAATCCTGCAAATTTAATTTCCAGGGGGGTTGACGCTTCTCATTTAAAAAATTCCGAACTATGGTGGTCGGGATCAGAGTTCCTAAGTCTGGACGAATCTCAGTGGCCTACACTTAAAAATCAAAATATTGAACACGATTTACCAGAATTAAAATCACACTCAGCAATTATTGAAAAATATTTCATTCGATTTGATAATTTTTCCAATTTTTTACGATTAAAACGTAAAACGTTTTGCATACATTTTGAGATTTGTTCATAACAGTAAAATTGCTAACTCTAAACTAACACGCGATTTATCACTATCGGAATTAAATAATTCTTTTACGAAGTTAGCTATAATTAGTCAGCAGCAATCATTTCCAAAGGAATACGCTTGCCTATTAAAGGGACAGCCTATCAGCCCTAAAAGCAATATTGTGTCTTTAAGCCCATTTTTAGATAATAGTCAGGTGATGAGAGTAGGTGGAAGACTCTATTCGTCAAAATACGAGTACGATAAAAAACATCCCATAATACTCGACGGAAAGCATCGTTTAACTTTGTACTTTCGTTACGAGCACACGCGTCAATTACACACCGGGCCGCAGGCGTTACTATTTGCCATACGTGAAGTTCTTTGGCCAGCGGGGGGAAGGAACTTAGCCAGACGTACCGTGCGTAGCTGTGTCGTGTGTCGGCGCCATCAGGCGCGCACGCTTGTTCCCATCATGGGGAACCTACCTTCTCAACGTGTGATGCCAGCCTTCCCATTTCACACCGTCGCAGTAGATTTCGCGGGTCCATTTTCGATAAAGAATAGAAAGGGTCGCGGCGCAACCGCTTCTAAGTGCTACATGTGCTTATTTGTCTGCTTTCGTTACAAATGTGTACACTTGGAAGCGGTCAGCGAACTATCCAAGGATGCCTTTTTGTTAGCGCTAAGACGATTTATATCTCGTAGAGGCAAGCCAGCGGAAATATATTCCGATAACGGGCGCAATTTTGTAGCTGCCGCCAAGGAGGTTACAGAATTCTTTAAAACTAACCCCTTAGAACTTAGTCAGATAGAAATCTGACTTTGCCGTCGACGAAAATATAAAATTTACATTTATTCCTGCCTACGCTCCTCACTTCGCTGGACTTGCCGAAGCGGGCATTAAATCCGCCAAGTTCCACGTAAAACGCGTCATGGGGCATGCAAATTTGACTTTTGAGGAGTTGTGTACTTTGTTTATGCAGGTTGAGGCGATCTTAAATAGTCGTCCTCTATACCCTCTTTCTTCATCCCCTCAAGACCTTCTTCCTCTATCCCCAGGACACTTTTTGATTGGCCGGCCGCTCACTGCACTGCCTGCACCATCCCTGGAGGAGAAGAATTTCACCTGCCTGGATCGCTACGCCAGGATCGAAAAAATACAGCAACACTTCTGGCGTCGTTGGCAGCATGACTACATCGGCTCCAGCAACGCTCCAAATGGCGAACCAGTCGCGGCAACCTTCGCGTTGGGGCTCTAGTAATTCTCGCCGACGACAACGCAGCTCCACTGCACTGGCGCATGGTTCGGGTGTTGAGATTATTCCCGGGACCTGACGGCGTGGCACGCGTCGCTGAATGCTTGACAGCGCGGGCACTTGTGAGGAGGGCCTTCGCGCGCATCTGTCCCCTGCTTGAAGTTGAAGAAAACCCTTGAACGCGAGCGATTCAAGCGGGGGGAATATGTCGGCGCCGCCTACCGCCACCTATCGGCAGGAGCCCGCAGCACTCCCACTCAACGCCCATTCAACCAGCCATTCAACCAGTCATTCAACCAGTCATTTCAATCACTCACTCACTCTTAATCCTCCTAATTTTTCAGTTAAAATAAAATATTCTCTCTTCTGGTCTCTTACGAACAAGTTGTTTTATTAAGCGCGTGAACCTTTGCAATTTTCGAATATAAATCAAAATCATGTCCCAATAGTGGACAATTGCAATACTAAATATTATCCAGTTTATAACTAAAACAATTTGTGATTACATTGTGATTATCAGTGTAAATTTTTTACTATACCTTCACACATTGAAAAAAAAAATATTTAGTCATATGAGTATTGAGAACGCAAGTGTATGAAGGACTATTATCGGATCAAAATGAAATAGTGATATCCGTTCAAGTGATTAATAGAATATTAATTATAATAAAAAACTATATAAACTAATTTTAATCTAATACTCATAGCGCCATCTAGTAATCAGTTACCCTTATTTTCATCGATGGCTAATAAATGCAACCAGTGCGGATAATTTCTCTCCTCGGCAGATGGCGTTAAATCTACAACATGTGCGTCTATATTTCACCGATCATGCGGTTTCAATACTTCTACAGATTCTCGCGCGCCCCCCAACTGGCTATGCCAAGGTTGCAAGGAAAAACCCCTAGCACAAGAAAAGAACTCGTTAATTGCAACTACCGGTGATTATAGAACTTCCTCCGAATCAGGCTTGCCTATGGGTCTGGATTTTGAAATGGCCGAAGATAATTTTTTGGATACGAACCCAGACAGTAGCGACCCGATTACTTTATTGGCTCAACAAATTAAATTACTCAGAACGGACCTGATTTCAGTTAGACAGGAAATGATTTTGTGGCGAGTGCACAATGCGTCTAAACGCAGCACAAACATCACCTGATCAACAACGTCATTGATCAGGTGATGTTGCAGTGGTCTGATGTATGTCGTCACACTTATGGATACACCCCTTCGGCAATATGGTCGCATGCGCATCGCTTTTGTTTTCGCCTAGGAGGAGGTCCCAAAAGTGGCAAGCACGCGTGGTGGTCATCGCGAGCGGGGGAACGCCTATATAAGCGCTGTTGTTTTTGTTTATTTTTAATTAATTATTTATTTCAATAATTTTTATTATAAGCGCTAATGTTAACATTGTTGACTCGTCACAATAAATAATAATTAAAGTCTGCCGTTTTTAATTGGTGGTTAACCTACGACTCTCTTCACTGGTGACCACGACGGTTGAAGCACGAAGAAGAAGAAGACCTTTCAAGATGTCAATGCCGGACGCTCCATTATCACGTGACGCCACAGCTGTGACCGCCCTTCCGGCCACTGGAGAAACGATGCGAGTTGGAGTGAGAGTACCTGTATTCAACCCAGATGATCCAGAATTATGGTTCGCACAGCTCGAAGGCCAATTCACCCTGTCCGGCATCCGAGAAGACTCCACGAAGTTCTATTACGCACTAGCGCAATTGGAACCACAGCACACGGCGGAAATAAGGGACCTGGTCGTAGCCCCACCTTCCACCGGCAGGTACGACAAATTAAAAGCCGAATTAATACGGAGGCTGTCAGCTTCACAGGAGCGTAAAATAAAACAACTGCTAATGCACGAGGAACTCGGTGATAGAAAGCCCACACAATTTTTACGGCATCTACAACACCTAGCGGGACCAACTGTACCGACCGATTTTATCCGTACCATCTGGTCAAGTCGACTCCCAACGCATTTGCAGACGTGTATAGCAGCGCAGCATACGAAGATGAGCCTTGAAGACATGGCAGAGCTTGCCGACCGTATCAACGAAATTGTTCCAGCAACATTGCAAGTGTCGGAGCAAGTAACCGTGCCAGTAGCCGGTCAAGTACCCGGGCAAGTAGCTAGTACATCTAGTTCCACTCTAGGAGTACCAAGTACTAGTTTCGAAAGCCTGAACCAGACCGTAGCTGAACTAAGCAAGCAGATGGAGATACTTAGCATGCAACTTAACCGAAGACAGCCACGATCCCGCTCACGATTCGCCATAGACAGATCGCGACGACATTCCCGCGCACGTTCCCGCTCACAAACAAATAACTACCCGTACTGTTGGTACCATTATAAATTCGGCGAGCGCGCACGCAAATGTATTCAACCGTGTAGCTACAAGAAGATGGGAAACGCTCAAGACAGCCAGTAGTGGCGGTAAATGACTGCCTTACAATTTTGGGCCGCCTGTTCATCGCGGATCGCAAGACCAAAGTGCAATATTTAGTTGACACCGGTTCAGACCTCTGTGTCTTTCCAAGATCCGCTGTTCGGGAACCTAGAAACAAAACGGGATACGAATTGTTCGCTGCAAATGGGACTATCATTTACACATATGGCTTCCTCCCCTTAACGCTGGATCTAGGACTTAGGCGAGCTTTCACGTGGCGTTTCGTCGTAGCAGACGTCTCAAAGCCCATCATCGGCGTCGACTTTTTAAGTTACTACAACCTGCTAGTCGACTGTCGCAACCAGCGCCTCGTTGACGGTGTTACCACACTTACAGTTGCACTCCCGAAACAACGTTCTACGGAAACAATTTCCTCAGTCCGTACTTTAGAGGATACATCTTATCATCGCCTACTTAGAGAATTCCCAGAAATCACTCGTCCTGCTGGAAAGCCGCACATCACCAAACACTCTACGGTGCACCATATCCGTACCACCGATGGACCACCGGTATCTAGCCGCCCGCGAAGGTTAGACCCGGAAAGACTAAAAATTGCTAAGCAAGAGTTCGATGAGATGTTACAGAGTGGTACAGCAAGAAGATCTGACAGCCCATGGTCATCACCGTTACATTTAACTAAGAAGAAAAACGACGGGTGGCGACCTTGCGGCGATTACAGAGCCCTAAACGCCCGTACAATTCCCGATAAGTACCCTATCAGGCACTTGCATGATTTTACCTGCCAGTTAACAGGCAGTACGGTCTTTTCAACCATAGACCTGGTTAAAGCTTATCATCAGATACCAGTAAACGAAAACGACATTCCGAAAACTGCTATCGCCACTCCTTTTGGGCTTTACGAATTCCCGTTCATGACGTTCGGTCTTCGTAACGCCGCACAGACCTTTCAGAGGTTCATGGACGAGGTACTGCGGGGCTTAGATTTTTGTTACGGGTACCTGGATGACATTCTAGTCTTCAGAAGCAGCAGTACCCTTCATCAGGAGCATCTCAAGTTGTTGTTCCAAAGACTAGCAGAATATGGAGTTCTAATAAACACCAACAAATGTACTTTCGGCAAAACGCAAGTCCAGTTCCTGGGCCACAACGTTTCTGCAGCAGGAATACAGCCATTAGAATCGAAGGTTGAAGCCATTCAGAACTTCCCGGTACCCAAGGTGCTAAAAGAATTACGAAGGTTTTTAGGTATGATCAATTTTTTTCGCCGTTTTATATCTAATGCTGCAAAAGTTCAAACACCGCTCAACCAACTTCTCGTTGGGCCTAAAACGAAGGGATCGCAGCCTATACCCATGACGCCTGCCCTTTTAGAGTCTTTCGAACTGTCTAAAAAGCAACTTTCAGAAGCCAAGCTTTTGGTCCACCCAGATCCTCAAGCCGAACTATCCATACAGACGGATGCTTCAGATACAGCAATAGGTGCTGTGCTGCAACAGTTCAAGAACAATGAATTGCAACCCTTAGCATTCTTTTCGAAGAAGCTAAGTCCATAACAGAAAAAGTACAGCCCATATGAGCGAGAGTTATTGGCAGTGTATGACGCAATTAGACATTTCAGGTTTATGGTGGAAGTTCGGACATTTTGTATCATCACGGATCATAAACCACTTACGTTTGCCTTTGCTAATCACCGAGAGAACAGTTCGCCACGCCAGTTTCGCTACTTGGACTATATAAGCCAATTCACCATAGACTTCAGATATGTAGCTGGTAAAGACAATATTGTTGCAGATGCCCTTTCGCGTATCGAGGCAGTTTCTATACCCTTAGATTACCACTCCCTGGTCAAGCACAAGAGGCGGACAGCGAGCTACAAGACCTGCTGAAAAATGGGTCTTCGCTTAGGTTGAAGAAAATACGATTAGAGTCAGAGCCAGCTCTTATGGTATACTGCGATGTCTCTCAAAGTAATCCTCGACCAGTCCGTACTGGTTCACATAATGTTGTCTTAAATTTTCGCGATTATTACACATTTAAATAAAACTAATTATAACGGATGAATCGCGTATATTAATTATTTTTAAACATCCCGACGTTTCGAGCACTTTGCAGTGTTCGTGGTCACGGGTAGACTAAGATGACATTTGTCTATTAGAAGAACAAAGGAAATATTATTAACAACTACCGCCAACGATTTCTCAATTGATATCTTGAGTAACGTTCCGGTTGCACGCAGAAGGCACTAACTGTATCTTTAGGTCTTGCAGTCTGTTGGATTTGGGATTTTAAATTTTTAATAAGTGGATCCCAGGTGTTAGAAAGTCTCCAACCATCTTCTCTATTGAAGTTCGGTTGTTTTTGAATTTCAATAGCCTCGCGTATCATTCTAGGAATGAATCTGTGTTCTCTAGCGAGGATCTGTGGTTTATCAAATCGGATAAAATGGTTAGGTTTATCCAGAGCATGTTCACAGACTGCAGACTTAGAAGAACGCCTATTTTTGACATCTCCTATATGTTCCTTGACCCTGGTACCGATGCTTCTCTTTGTTTGGCCTATGTAAGATAAACCACACTCACATTCGAGTTTATATACTCCTGCAGTTTGTAAAGGGATATTACTCTTGATAGGTCTCAAGAAGTTAGTGCCTTCTGCGTGCAACCGGAACGTTACTCAAGATATCAATTGAGAAATCGTTGGCGGTAGTTGTTAATAATATTTCCTTTGTTCTTCAAATAGACAAATGTCATCTTAGTCTACCCGTGACCACGAACACTGCAAAGTGCTCGAAACGTCGGGATGTTTTTAAAAATAATTAATATACGCGATTCATCCGTTATAATTAGTTTTATTTAAATCCTCGACCATTCATCACACCTTCATATCGCAAGCAGGTATTCGATTCTCTCCACAATTTAAGCCATCTAGGAGCCAAGCCTACGGTCAAGTTAGTTACAGAGCGCTACAAATGTAGCGCTCTGTAACTAACTTGAAACTAACTTGGCCTGGTATCCGCAAAGACTGTCGACAATGGGTAAAGGAGTGTCAACAATGTCAGCAAAGCAAAGTGACCAGACACACTCAAGCTCCGCTACAAGCCTTCGAAAGCCCTTCCGCACGTTTTCGACACATCCACTTGGATTTGATAGGTCCTTTACCTTTATGCTTAGGTTACAGGTAATGCCTACCTGCTTGTACTGCAACGTGGACCGCTACACAAGGTGGCCAGAAGTCTACCCACTACAGGACATCACCGCCGAAAGCTGCATTGCTGCCCTTTCCAGTGGTTGGATATTACGGTTCGGGTGCCCCGAACACATCACCACTGACCGTGGACGGCAGTTTGAGTCGGGCGCTTTCAAAGAACTGGTCAAGCTCATCGGTGCCAACCATTAACACCACAACGGCATATCATCCGGCAGCTAGTGGTATGGTAGAAAGACTACACCGTCAATTAAAAGTCGCAATTGCCTGTCATTCTACCCCGAACTGGGTAGAAGTGTTACCTTGGGTATTACTAGGTATACGCAGCGCATACAAAGATGACATTAAAGCTTCAACTGCCAAACTTGTCTACGGGGAACCGCTGCGGTTACCTGGACAGTTCTTCTCATCAGCACCCTCAACCATCGAGTACATCATCGAATTCATTGGTAGAATCCGAGCATATGTCAATAAATTAAGACCACAACCATCATCTTGGCACACAAGTTCTAATCAAACTTTTTAGATACCAAAAGACCTTATGCTTACCTCGCACGTATTTATCCGGCAGGGTCCCCATCGGAAACCCCTTCAAGCATCTTATTCAGGTCCATACAGGGTGCTGCGACGCGAGGAGAAAACGTTTGACATCGACGTACAAGGTAAAACGCAGCGAATCAGCATAGACAGACTGAAACCAGCTTACATACTCGCTGAGGACCAGACAGACCAGAAAATCAAAGTTCAGGAGAAGTCTGATGCCATCCCCCCCAATAAAACCAGGAGTGGTAGAGTGGTCAGATTCCCAAACTACTATCGCCCGCAGTCAAGGTCTCGGCGGAGGAGTAGTGTGGCGAGTGCACAATGCGTCTAAACGCAGCAAAAACATCACCTGATCAACAACATCATTGATCAGGTGATGTTGCAGTGGTCTGATGTATGTCGTCACACTTATGGATACACCCCTTCGGCAATATGGTCGCATGCGTCGCTTTTTCGCCTAGGAGGAGGTCCCAAAAGTGGCAAGCACGCGTGGTGGTCATCGCGAGCGGGGGAACGCCTATATAAGCGCTGTTGTTTTTGTTTATTTTTAATTAATTATTTATTTCAATATTTTTTTATTATAAGCGCTAATGTTAACATTGTTGACTCGTCACAATAAATAATAATTAAAGTCTGCCGTTTTTAATTGGTGGTTAACCTACGACTCTCTTCAATTTATTTTCGTCAAGAGCTCGTTTGAATTCTAATGTTACTGAGTTCAACAAGCGTATTGATGTAATAGAGGGACGTGTCTCTGCAATAGAAGAAAAGTTTTCCCCTACAAATCAGCACGAGTGTGACTCAAAGTCCTATGAGTTGATACAGAAACAGTTGAAACAGGAACTTAATGAACGCGAACAGGAAAATCTGATAAATGAAATAACCATAACAGGCGTACCCGAGAAGCATAACGAAAATTTAATGCATGTGACTTGTTTGGTATTAAAAAAAATTGGCGTAACTTTAAATACCTATGATATTGTTAACGCAGAACGTATAGGGCGACAACGTGTGGCAGACAGCAACAACCAATCGCGCCCCATCATTGTACGTCTGGCGCGGCGATCGCTGCGTGGCGAACTACTAAATGCCGCACGGGTTCGCCGCAGCATCGATACTAGCGGTATTGTGGATGGGAACGCAATTAGATTATATATTAATGAAAGGCTGACGCGAATGAATTATATACTTTTTAAGAAAGCCCGGGATCTCGGCAAACAACATAGTCGGCGGTTTTTCTGGACTCGATCTGGGCGTATATATGCCAGACAGCATCCAGGGGCACCAGCGCAACGAAATCGATCTGAACAGGACTTGGCAATTTTTGGTGGTTATCCTGTTTGAACATCAGCCATTTAAAGTTTTTTTTTATTTATAGCCCTAGTACTAGTAATATTTTTATTATTTACAAATACTATTACAAAAGAGAGCAATTCGGTTTATTTATAATCTTGGAGCTAGAGACTCTCTTCGGGATGTTTTCAACAGAGTAGGAATACTCACTGTTGCGTCGCAATATATTTACAACAATATCATGTATATTCACTGTAACATTGATCACTTTGATAAAATCAGTGATAATCATTGTATATGCACTAGAAGTAAGGATAAGCTTATAAAGCCAAGTTTCCGACTCCGCAAAGTCAATAAATCTTTCTTGGGGCAAGGTATCCATTTCTATAATAAAATTCCACAGACATTTTTAACTTTGCCGTCTCGTAAATTCAAATCGTTTATAAAAAATACATTGGTGAAAAAGGCGTATTATTCGATACAAGATTTTGTAGATGATAAAAAAGCGTGGAATTAATACCTGTTGACTTTCAGGCAGGATATATTAATTTAATAATTATATTAACTTAAAAATTAACTAACATGACTGTATTTTTTTTAAATGTTGAAAAAGAGTTACTACTGAGTTTCTTGCCGGTTCTTCTCGGTAGAATCTACTTTCCGAACCGGTGGTAGCTTCACTTAATTGTTAAATGACGATTCAAAAGTGCTTGTAAAAGCCCACTTGAATAAAGTATACTTTGATTTTGATTTTAAGCGTATATTTTTTAGGCCAATTAAAAACATCGACCCAAGTGAATTGGAAAAAGCTATGAATGTAATTGATTGGGAACAAGTGTCAGACTCACAAGATGTAAATGAGATGGTTTCGCAATGTAACAATAATATATTATGTATCTATGACATGTTGGCATCAGTCAAATCTACATACGTTAGAGAAAGAAATTACCCTTGGATAACCTACAACATAAAATTGATGATGCGAAGCCGGGATGAAGCTCATGTAACAGCACGTACTACTGATATCGAACAACATAAGGTTTACTATAAATATATTAAGAAACAAGTAGATATAGCATTATATAGATAGATAGATAGATAGATAGATAAAAACTTTATTGCACACAAACATTAACAGGAAAAAAAAAAACAGTAATAACAAATATAAGGAAAAGAAAGTGGTGTACAAGGGCGGTCTTATTGCTATAAGCAATCTCTACCAGACAACCCGTAGTGAAAGAAGCAAAGTCAAAATATATGGGTAGTGCAAATAATAATAAGCGAAGGGAAGGTAATCCAAGCAATTATAAAAACCTAACTACATACATACATACATATACATATATATACATACATACATATACACATAAATACATACAAATATACTAAATACATATACTTATAATATATACAAAATGAATTTAAGACATACATATAATGCACTATAAATTTAAAGATCATCAACTTTACGTAAATAATAATTCAATAAACGATTTTTAAAAGAGTTTATAGATTCTGACTGGCGAATATCTGAGGGGAGTGAGTTCCAAAGCTTGGCAGATTTAGCTGTGAAGGAATTGCTATAATAGTTGGAATGACAAGTCGGTAACTTAAGGCGATTGTCATTCCGTGAACGGAGACCAAGGCTGTGTGTTTGGTCTGAGCCGAGAAAACAGAAGGACTCTTTTAAATAGGAAGGAGAAAGAGGATTGTAAAGGATGGTGTAAAGAAGAAGGAGAATGTGAAAGTTACGACGAAGTCTTATAGGAAGCCACTTAAGTTGTAGACGGAAGGAAGAGACATGATCATATTTTCGTAAACCGAAAATAAATCTTATGCACAGGTTTTGCAATCGCTCTAGTTTCTCGAGTTGAATTTCGGTTAAATCCAAGTAGCATTGATCTGCATAACCTAGTATTGGCAAGAGAAGAGCATTGGCTAAGGATTTCTTAATATTTATGGACAGAAGGTTTTTCCATTTTCGTAACCGCCCTATTGCAGCAAACAATTTACGACTTACCTCTGCAATTTGTGGAGTCCAAGAAAGGGAATTATCTATTAGAATACGTAAGAAGTTTTTAACAGATGGGGTGATATTTAAAGCAAAGGAGTCAAATAAAATAGGAGGTAAGGCGTTTATATCCACCTTCGCAAGTTGTTTTGGGCTTCCTATGATGGTAACCTGTGATTTAGCCGCATTTATGTGCAGTCCATACGACTTACTCCAAGTACAGATTTCATCCAGATCGCAGTTTATCCTGTGAATAGCGTCCGTAATGTCAAGTGAAGGCGCAGCAATGTACAGTTGCAAGTCGTCCGTATATAGATGATAAGAAGAAAGAAGTTTAGGAAGAGAATTAATAAATATAGCAAAGAGAAGTGGTGAAAGGACACTTCCTTGTGGGACTCCACAAGAAAGTGGAACTAGGGTAGAATATTTATTATTAACAACTACCCCTCTTCCCCCCGGACCACTGCCAAGTGTAGACGTGTATACCGTGTGTTTTTTATTTTTATTTTAATATATTTTTATTAAAAAGTGTTCAAAAATTCCATTAAAATATTAGAAGCACATAATTGCGCAGGAGTTCATACAATTTATTAACGATTGCGCAGGAGTACTGTCAGCCTGGTAAGAAGCCATCCTTGTCAACTAGCCCCTCCTCTTTGCTCCGCCCAAGAAGTGGTGAGTGTTAATCAGACCCGCCCAGTGACTAATCATCAACGCTGTGGGCGGTTGCGCCTGGTGCTTGGACCTTCCCTCCATATTGTTAACGCAAGCTACTCTCATAGTCCTCTGTGGTCCTGGTACTTAGTGAGTGCCCAACGTCAACGTTACATAAGTAAACTATTAAAATGTTACGAACTCCTGAGAAGCCTAGTTCCGAGTCTAATTTACGTCAGATCGAAGGTAACGAAGAATTTACACCGAAGACTAGTTTCGTAAACACCCGTATAAAGCGTAAGCGCTCGGAAGAGATTCTTTTTGAATTTTCTGAGTTTAAGAACGACATTAAGGATATGTTATCCTCTTGGATGTGCGAACAGAATAGAGAAAGGGCGCAACTCACGGCTTCCTTAAAAATTATCGAAGGTTCACTGTCGTTTCTGTCCGCCCAATACGAAGATATGAGAAATGCAATGGAAGTTTTGGAACGCGAAAAACAGAAGGATAAAGAATACATACAAATCTTAGAAAACCAAATTGAAGGCTTACAAAAATCGCAACGTAAATGCTCATTAGAGATTAAAAATGTTCCCAAGTTAAACGGTGAAACAAAAACCTCGCTTATGGACATGGTTACCAAATTATCGAATACCCTGAATATTAAACTCGAAACAAATGACATCAAGGATATCTATAGATCGTCCAAGAAAGGAGATAAAAAACCTATAATTCTGGAACTGTGTTCATACATACAGAAAACGAATATATTGAAAGCCGCTAAAAAGTACAACAATCAAAACAAAACTAATAAACTAAATGCACAACACCTGGGGTTAACGAGCCATAATACACCGGTTTTTCTATCAGATTACCTAACCCTAAAAGGAAATAGATTATTTTTCTTAGCCAGAGAATTCAGCAGAACAAACAAATACACATTTTGCTGGACCGCCATTGGTGATGTGTTAGTGAGGAAGGATGAAAACTCTCAAATTATAAAAATTATAAGTGAATCACAAATTAGTAGTATGTGTGAATCTAACAAATGACTAGTTACTCTAGAAAATTACTTACTATCTTTTATATACTTTACCGTACTTTCCTACTTCAAAATAATTGTATGTTTAACTACAAATTTAATATTACAAATAATACTCATATACACTAACTCTTATCACTATGTACACCATATGTACAACTACTCAAGTCGTTCACACACTCATACTACACTGCTACACACCTATTTCGTATTAATAAGTTTATTATGTGAAAGTTATTTAGTTTTTGTTAGATTTCTTTTGTTACTTTCCTTATATTATACGTGCTATATTCATTTAACTGTAAGCTTAAATTTTCAAATCTTTTATCACGGTTATATATTGTTTGACAATACAACCTTATATAATAATGGATAACACGCTGCAAACAAGTACAGATATAGACAATTTTGAAATTGCCCAGGCTTTAACATGTAACCCTGACGAATGTTATTCCCAAATTATTCAAACTAATCATCTCACTACCCTGACACAAAATATAAGGAGTATTTACAAAAATTTTGACACTTTTCAAGTAACACTAAAATCATTGAAAATAGAATGTGATATACTTGTTATAACAGAGTGTCATTTATCGAAAGATAAACCTATACCTACTCTAAATAGCAATTATAACTCGTATTTTACCAAAAACATTTTAAATCGCTGTGACGGAGTAATCATGTATGTAAATAAGAATCTTAATTGTAACGTATCGGAACCTTGTATAAAAAATTCTTCTTGCCTAGTGCTAACGCTTCCGGACACGGTGATAATAGGTATATATCGTACACCTTCTATAAGAAATACGGATGACTTTATTTGTTCACTTCAAACTTTACTTCAACGATTTGACAATTTCAAGAACATTATTCTAACTGGCGATATCAATATAGACATTAAACATGATAGTATAGACCCAAGCTGCCCTAATTATTTAAATACACTCGCGTTTCATGGAATTTTACCAACTCATAGGTTACCTACTCGCGACAAAATGTGTTATGATCATATGATGCTCAAAACTACTATATGTGCAAAGTCAATTGTACTAAATAACGCTCCTACTGATCATTCAACGGTTCTTTTAAATCTTGCATACAAGTATAACCGAGTTTTATTTAAAACAAAAGTTATTACTGATTACGTCTCAGCTTTTAATGATATAAAAAACAACCTTGTGGATATATTGACTATTGAGGATCCGACAATCGCTACCGAAACGTTGATGAATAGAATAACGGTAGCATTTAATAGTAACAAAAAAACAATTACGATACCTAACAGAAAACGTCACTTACAGCCTTGGATTACCCCTGGTGTTTTACGTTGCCTTAGGAATCGTGATAAACTCCATTTAAAACTTAAAAGGAATCCTGATAATCAGATATTAAAAAATAACTTACACTCGGTACAGAAATTTTTGTCATAAACTCGTAAGAAAACTAAAAACTAGCTATGAAAAAAATAAACTAGACAGCGCTAAAAATTCTAAAACACTTTGGAAAGCTATTAAATCAATATGTTATATTAGTAAAAATAAAACTGAACACACACATAAACTTATTAATCTTTCGACGTCCCCTGTACAATCGGCCAACCTTATCAATGAACATTTTCTAATATGGGTAGGAATTTGGCTGAAAAACTTAAAGATTCACCCCCCTCCTCATCTCACAGTAATTTGTCAGAAACTTTCACCCATATAAACTCCTTTGTTCTCCTCCATACCGACCATACTGAAGTAGATACGATTATAAATAGTTTTTCAAGTGACTCTGCTCCTGGGTGGGACAATATTCCTACTTCATTTATTAAAATAGCCAGGAACACTCTTGTACCAATATTGTGTCACATCTATAATCTTTGCTTCACAAACGGTTGCTTTCCTAAGTCTTTTAAACGGGCTATTGTAACACCAATATATAAGGGTGGGGATGGGAACGATGTCAATAACTACAGGCCGATTTCTGTAATTTCCGTACTAGCTAAAATTTTTGAAAAACTAATTAACAATCGCTTAAAACAATATCTCACTAATAATTATCCGTTGTCTTCAAACCAATATGGCTTTAGAAATAGCATTTCCACTGAAGACGCAGTTCTAGCATTAACGAATGAAATAAGCAATCAATTGGATTCTGGTAACAAATGCGCTGGTGTGTTCCTTGACTTGGCTAAAGCTTTCGACACCGTGTCCATTCCCATCCTTCTTGAAAAGTTATAATTTTGGTATAAGAGGATTGCCCAAGCACTACTCCCAGATTACTTAACCGACCGTCAGCAACTACTAAAGTTGAATGAGTGTGTGAGCCAACCCTCAAGTGTCAGTTATGGTGTCCCACAGGGAAGCGTATTAGGACCTACCCTGTTCCTAATTTATATTAACGATCTCTGTAATTATAACGTTCAAAACTGTAAAATTTACACGTATGCTGATGATACAGCCCTCATCTTTAATGAAAAATCTTGGGACGAGCTACATGCTATAGCTGAGTCGGGAATTCATCGAATTTCTTGCTGGTTAAGATCTAATCTGTTAACATTAAATAAAAATAAAACTAAATATGTAACCTTTTCAATCCGCAAAACTACACAACCTGACCCCCACTTTAATCTAAAGGTTCATAACTGTAATTATCCTGATTTAAACACTTGCTTTTGTGATAACATATCGAAAACAGATAAGATAAAATATCTTGGTGTAATTATTGACCAGCATCTCACCTGGAGACCTCATATTGAGAGCATCGTTGACAAGATAAGAAAAATTACTTGGATTTTCAAAAGGCTTAGACACGTTGCGAGCGAGGCCACTCTTATTACCACCTACAAAGCACTAGCCCAATCTATATTGAGCTACTGTATCCCTGTATGGGGGGGTGCGGCTAAAACGCATTTAATAATTTTAGAAAGAGCGCAGAGGTCTCTCATAAAAGTAATGTTTTTCAAACCGTACCTTTTTCCAACTTTTGATTTACACAATCAGTACAAATTACTGACTACTCGTCAAATATATATATTAAATTGTATACTTAAAATTCATCATAATTTACCTTTTGTTTCCTCTCAAACCCAAAACCGTAGGCGTAAATCTGTTTGTCCTATCCCAAATAGTAAAACCAAATTTAAGAAAATGCAATACAATTATTAATCGTCATATCTTTATAATAAACTAAACAGTAGACTTGACTTGTACAGACTGACAAAGACCAAAGTAAAGCGTGTTCTAACTGAAACATTACTCACGTATAATTATGATGAAACTGAAAAATTTATAATTAATCTAAACCTTTCACAATTATAATAAAATTTATACATGTTTAAACGCACGCACGCACACACATAGACACACACACACACACACACACACACACACACACACACACACACACACACACACACACTTTTCTAGTTATTTTATAAATTGTTCACATTTCTTAAAAGATAAGATATAAATCTGTGTAACAAAGTCATTGTTGACTTTCTAGTTGTCTTGGTGGATGAGCGGGGCACCCAGTAATACGGGTTTGCACCTAGTACAGGGGCCCTTGCAACTTGTTTGTACTGTAATCCTTGAGTCAATAAAGTTTATTTTTATTTATATTTTTATTTAACTACACATTGCCGGCGATTACCGAGAAAACTGTAGAACCAGGCAAGAGCACCATCGGAGACACCGATTGATCTTAGTATGACAAGTAGCACATCATGATGATTATAATATATCTTTAAATGGTGACCGTCTTGAAGTAGCTGATACTACGGTGTTTTTAGGAATAGAATTGGATTCCAGACTTCAGTGGACTTCTCATTTATCATCCCTAACAGGAAGACTCAGCTCCGCAACATACGCGGTTAGAAAAGTTAGACAACTAACTGATACTGATACCGCTCGTTTAGTTTATTTTGGTTATTTTCACAGTATTATGTCATATGGCATATTACTTTGGGGTAACGCTGCAGATATTGAATCTGTCTTTATTTTACAAAAGAGAGCAATTCGGTTTATTTATAATCTTGGAGCTAGAGACTCTCTTCGGGATGTTTTTAACAGAGTAGGAATACTTACTGTTGCGTCGCAATATATTTACAACAATATCATGTATATTCACAGTAACATTGATCACTTTGATAAAATCAGTGATAATCATTGTATATGCACTAGAAGTAAGGATAAACTTATAACGCCAAGTTTCCGACTCCGCAAAGTCAATAGATCCTTCTTGGGGCAAGGTATCCGTTTCTATAATAAAATTCCGCAGAAATTTTTAACTTTGCCGTTTAGTAAATTCAAATCGTTTGTTAAAAATACATTGGTAGAAAAAGCATACTATTCGATACAAGATTTTGTAGATGATAAAAAAGCGTGGAGTTAATACCTGTTGACTTCCAAGCAGGATACATTAATTGAAATAATTGTATTTAATTAACATGACGTTGTATTTTTTAAATGTTAAAAAAGAGTAACTACTGAGTTTCTTGCCGGTTCTTCTCGGTAGAATCTACTTTCCGAACCGGTGGTAGCTTCACTTAATTGTAAAATGACGATTCAAAAGTGCTTATAAAAGCCTACTTGAATAAAGTTTATTTTGATTTTGATTTTTGATTGATCAACGGTGTTAAAAGCATTGCTAAAGTCCAATAGTACCAAGACAGTCAGCAACTTATTGTCCATATTGAGACGAATATCGTCACAAACTTTGACAAGCGCTGTAACTGTGCTATGCCCAGATCTGAAGCCAGATTGATACCGACTGAGAGTATAGTTTTTAGAAAGAAAAAGGTTGAGTTGAGAAAAGACTATACGTTCTAATTCTTTAGACAGGAAAGGAAGTATGCTAATAGGACGGAAATGTGAAAATAACGTAGGGTTATTGGTCTTAGGGAGAGGAATGACATGCGCAGTTTGCCATGCAATAGGGAATTCGTTTGAGGATAAAGAAAAATTAAATATATGAGAAATAATAGGCGTAATAAAATCAAGGATTAATAGGATTAGTTTTCGACTGATACCATCACTACCAGTCGCATCCGATTTACTAGCTAAAATATGTTTTTTTACTTCGTCTGGAGTGACAGGCTCGAATTTAAAAGGAAGGATAACATCAGGAGGCAGGGAATTAATATTATTTAGGGTGATTACTTTGGCATGACTGTCTAATGCTGTAGCAGTGGCAAAATACTTGTTTTATGCATAGCGGCAAATTGCTACGTTGTCGACCGATACCTAGGGAGCCCAAGAATTTCCAAACACTGGCCTGACTTTTATTTTCAATAGAGTCGTGGATAAATTTTCTTTGTGCGTCTCTGCGGGTTTTGCTGCATCGGTTACGTAGCTTCTTATAATGCTCGTAATTAGCATCAGAAGGTGTTAATTTATATTTTGTTTTAGCCGCATTACGTTTTGACATCAGCCTTTTAATATCCGGGGTTAACCACGGTGCTGGAATATGTTTGAGTTTGATTGGGCGGAGAAGAGCATGTTTATCATAGAGTTGGGTTAGTAAGGAATTAAAAATGTCAAGTTTATCATTAATAGAAGGAGCATTAAAAACCATATTCCAGTCGATGTCATTAAGATCTGACAAGAAGCTTGTGTTGTCGAAATGTTTAAAGTTTCGACGCATGACAATGGTTGGCCTGGCTTTTGGGGGACGAATCCTGTAGGACACGTAAATGAGGTCGTGGTACGAGAATGCTTCGGCAGGGCACTGGCCATGCGTATCCACATGCTCGGCAGATGAGACGATCTTTAAGTCAAGTGTCGAGGGTGTGCAATTGGGAAAAAAGTGTGTTGCATCAGTCGAAAGTAATGTAAAATTGAGGCTGCTTATTAAATTTTTAAGACGCTTGGCACGTGAATCATTTTTAAGGACGCACGTGTTAAAGTCACCCAAGATGATAGAGTGGTCGACAGTAGGACTATATAGTTCTAGTAGATTTTCCAAATGTTGAAAATAGTCTATAAGTAATGAAGGGCTGTAGAAAACGCCGAGCAGTATCTTTTTGGAGCCAAATATTAGTTCCAGAAAGATATGCTCGGAGAAGGTCGAGTATTGTGCTGGTGATTTGTCGATAATCGTAAAAGGAATATTGTTGCGCAGGTAAATTGCAACACCGCCGCCACCTTTTCCCACGCGATCATTTCGGATAAGGTGGAAATTAGGTAAAGAATAATAGGATGAAGGTAAATTAGGTTTAAGAAACGTTTCAGACACCAAAATAGCATGTATATTATCGTAGTTAAAAGAGGAAACAAAATCTGCATAGTGTGAGGGAATGCTTTGAGCATTAATGTGAACAACATTGAAGTTTCTGGGTAAGGAGAAAATGCAGAATCAAGGAGCGAAGAAAGAGGCACAAAAGCACTATGAAAGCTATCATCAGATGATGAGGAGAAGGAATGAAAGTTATTATCGCAATCAGAATCAGAATTAACATTACTGTCGTTTATACTCATAGAAGTAATAATAATACGTTTATAAAAATAATAATAATAGATAAATAACTAAGCGAATTACGTTGGGTGCAACCGGAGGATCCAAAGAAAATCCAAATTAAAATTAATATATTGACTATGACTAAATTTAATTAATGCCAATTGGTCGATGTTTGTACCAAGAGTGGCGCTTCCACATTTTAGGCTTCGAAGGAAATTTTCGATTGACGTCAATGATTGACGTCAATGCTGCTTGTAGTTGCTGCGCTTGTAAAACGTGGAGTTTATGTAGGTCGTAGGTGCCGTGTGCATTAGGCAAACATGCTGATGCAGCGATCTACTGGCCATGTGTAACAAGCGCTAAATAAAAATAATAATAAACATGTGGTTGGTTTACACTACACTAGAAATGAAAGTCACTTACTTGTATAATGTCTATATTACAAGTCCACATAAAAGTCAGAAGGCACACATAGTTTTATAGTACATTAATACGCAAGCACAAGAATTAGGAACACAAGCACAGATAGGAAAGCAGATGAAATTATAAAGATGAGAAGAAAATAAGTATGAAATTATGAGAGCAGTCTTAAGCGTATAGGAATAAAGTCTAGGTTTGCTTAGCAAAGTTATTAGCGAGCGCGAGCGGGTCAAGCGTATGAAAGCCGTCGGCGAACTGACGCGTTGTTTTGCGAGTTGCGTAGACAAAGGATTGTCCGATCGGCGCGTGCGGCTAGCGAGTGGTGCTTAAGACGTTGCTTCTTGGGCCGCTAAGAATGTGGACAAAATAGTCCCACATCACTCCCCCGCTGAGACCGTTACTACGGGCGATAATATTGTGGGAAGTGAACTTTTCTACCTGACCTGGTAGTCTTTAAATTAGGTTGCTGTTCAGTTCCTATATCGCTGTCTGACTTAATTGTATAAGCTGGCTTGAGACGATCAATGGACACAGTTATTTTCTTATTTTTAACTAATATCTGGAAAGTCTTTTGTCCTCTTTTAATGACTTGGTATGGTCCAGTATAAGGAGGTTGTAAGCTTTTACGTAAAGCGTCTTGCCGTAAAAATACTTGGTCTGCAGTGTCTAAATCTCTGAAAACGAAATATTTTTTTGGAGTATGGTGAGCTGCTGGAACGGGTCTAATTTGAGCGGCGAATGACCTTAATCTTGAGATGTAGTCGCTTATATCCGTTATGCTGTTACAATTGTCAGCGAAAAATTGACCAGGTAAACGAAGAGTTTCACCATAAAGCATTTCTGCTGCGGATGACTGGATGTCTTCCTTGTATGCACTGCGTATACCCAATAATACGAGAGGTAGATATTCAGTCCAGTATTGATTTGTGTGACCCATAATAGCTGCTTTTAATTGTCTATGGAATCGCTCGATGATTCCATTTGCGGCTGGATGATAAGCGGTGGTCATTTTATGCTGAGATCACGTTAGTAGTGCGAGTGACTTGAAAAGGCTGGACTCGAATTGCCTACCGTGGTCCGTGGTTATACTTTGGGGACAACCAAACCTTGAAATCCATCCTGATAGAAGGGCTTTGGCCGTTGACTCTGCTGTTATGTCGGTAAGCGGTATTGCCTCAGGCCAACGCGAAAACCTATCGATGGCTGTGAGACAGTACTTATATCCGTTGGAATAGGGCAAGGGGCCAATAAGGTCTATGTGTATGTGAAGGAATCTGGCAGTTGGTAAGTTAAATGAGCTTAGAGGTGATGAGACGTGCCGTGTCACTTTGGCTTGTTGGCAGGAAAGGCAGGCTCGGCTCCAATCACGACAGTCTTTTTTGATTCCGAGCCAAACAAAACGCTGCGTTACTAGCTTTATGGTCGCGTTGGCACTGGGATGACTAAGTGAATGTATTGATTCAAAAGCCTGTTGTCTCATTGATGTTACAATAAAAGGTCTAGGTGATGGAGTACTTATATCACAGAATATCATTACCTCGGCTCCAGGCATATGTATCTCTTTTAAATTCAGAGAACTACCTTCAGTTAGTAAGGTTTTTAATTCAGGATCCGACTGCTGTTTCCTCGCCAGAGCTTCGTAATCTACCCCTGCTGTGACAGCTTCAATCCTGGAGAGAGTGTCAGCTACCATGTTATCCTTACCAGAAATGTGACGGATATCCGTGGAGAACTGCGAGATATAATCCAGGTATCTAAATTGCCTAGGGGAACATTTGTCGCGGTTGATTTGAAAAGCGTGAGTCAACGGGCGATGGTCAGTAAAAATGGTAAATACTCTTGCTTCAAGCATGTGTCGAAAGTATTGGATAGATTTGTAAATAGCCAACAGTTCTCTATCATAAGGGCTGTACTTAGTTTGGGCAGGTGATAGCTTGCGAGAGAAAAATGCCAAAGGTTCCCAGCAATCACCACGCAACTGCTGAAGTACTCCACCAATGGCGATACTTGATGCATCAGTTACTAGGGTTAGTTTGGCATCTGTGTCTGGATGCGCTAGCAGAGCTGCTTTTCCTAGTTCTGTCTTGCAATTGTCAAATGCTTGACGCTGTGTCTCGTTTAACTTTATTGGCTGAGAACCCTTAGTGGATCCTTTAAGCATATCATTCAAGAGCGTTTGTAACTCTGCTGAATGAGGTATGAATCGGTGGTAAAAGTTGTACATACCGAGAAATCTTCGCAGCTCCTTTATGGTCTTGGGCTCAGGAAATTTTTTGATTACCTCTATTCTCTCTTTAAGAGGCCGGATCCCTTCAGCAGATACAGTGTAGCCGAGAAAGGTGACCTGGGATGCTCCAAAAACGCATTTTGAAATGTTTAGCAGCACTCCATACTGGTTCAGTCTCCTGAAAATTTCATGAAGATGGCGTTCATGCTCTTCTGGGTTGTGAGAGAAAATCAGGATATCATCCAGATAACCATAACAGAAATCTAAGCCCATAGTAACTTCATCAATGAATCTTTGAAATGTTTGGCCCGCATTTCTAAGTCCGAATGTCATCATTGGGAATTCGTATTAACCAAATGGTGTAGCGATGGCTGTTTTACATATATCACCTTCATAAATTGGAATTTGGTTGTACGCCTTAACAAGATCGAGTTTAGAAAATATTCTACATCCGAAAAGATTCAAATTGAAATCCTGTATGTGTTTGATGGGATACTTATCTGGTATCGTTCTTGCGTTGAAAGCTCGATAGTCGCCGCATGGTCTCCATCCGTTGTCCTTTTTTGGTGCCAGGTGAAGGGGCGATGACCAAGGGCTATCGGACGGGCGGGCTGTACCATTCTTGATCATTTCGTTAAACTCATGTTTGGCGATCTGTAACTTGTCAGGTGGTAAGCGACGGGGTCTGCTAGAAATTGGTGGTCCTGGAGTAGTTTTTATATAATGTACTGTGTTATGCTTACAGTCTTTAGGATAACCAGCTGGTCTAGTAATGTCAGGGTAATTTTTTAAAATAGCTTGATATCTATTATCACTATAACAGTTAGTTTTGATAGACGAAACGCTTTCGTTAGGCTTAACAGGGAAAGCGTCAGTGGCTAATGAAGTGGTATTGTCTATAAGTCTATGCTGCCTACAATCGACTAAGATGTTATAGTACGAAAGGAAGTCTATACCTATGATGGCTTTGGTTACATCAGCGATTACAAACCTCCATGAGAAATCTCGACGTAGGCCGAGATCGAGGGATAAATGTGCGACGCCGTAGGTTGGTATTTCGGAACCATTCGCTGCAAAAAGGCTATACCCACTTTTCTTCCGTTTATCCTTAACCGCGGAGCGCGGGAAGACGCATAGGTCCGATCCCGTATCTACGAGGAACTGCGTCTTCGTCTTGCGGTCGGTTACGAAGAGGCGGCCAGAGGAGGTAGGACAGGCGCTGGCCGCTACTGACGGCTGTCCTCGGAGTTTACCGCGTTGAAGCTACATGGGCTCGTACATTTATACGCCTTAGTGCGAAATCTTCGATGATACCAGCAAATACGCGGGCCGGAGGGCGATCGATGTCTGGATATGCTTCTGCGCTGACTGGAAGATCGTGATCGTGGACGTGACCTCGAAATCTGCGCTGTAAGCGCAGCAACTTGTCGCGTCAAGTCCGCCATGTTCTTCATCATCACTTCTAAGATTGCTGGACTATTGGAATCCCGTTGAATCGCGCTGGTGCTAGCAACTTGAGGTGTATTAGGTGCGATTTCGTGAACTTTATCTGCCAAGTCTGCAATTTTTCTAAGTGGCGAGTCAGTCTGGGTAGCAATTACAGCTTGAACATGCTGAGGAAGTCGGCTTGACCATAACGTGCGCATGAAGTCGTCTGATACCGCTGATCCCGCTAAGCTTTGAAGGTGACGTAAAAATTGTGATGGCTTACGGTCACCGAGCTCTTCGTGCATTAATAGCTGTTGCACCTTCTTTTCTTGACTGGCCGATAAACGCTTAATAAGTTCTGACGTTAAAGTTTCGTATTTATTCTCCTTAGGCGGGCATTTAATAAGGTCTAATACTTCCGCTGCATATTGATTGCCCAGCTGTGATATCACGTAATAAAATCTGGTAGTATCTGCTGTTATATTAGCGACTATAAATTGCGCTTCTAATTGGGCGAACCAAACATCTGGGCGATCAGGCCAGAATTCGGGTACTTTAACTCCTACCCTACACAATTCTGCGGTTGCGTCGCTTTGTGACATTTTAACGGTCTTCGTTCAAATTTTCCACGTCCTTATGGCCTTGCGGGTTAACGGTTTAACTCACTTGTGTACTTTATAATATTAATTGTCTTCGTCGGGGTCACCAATATGTGGTTGGTTTACACTACACTAGAAATGAAAGTCACTTACTTGTATAATGTCTATATTACAAGTCCACATAAAAGTCAGAAGGCACACATAGTTTTATAGTACATTAATACGCAAGCACAAGAATTAGGAACACAAGCACAGATAGGAAAGCAGATGAAATTATAAAGATGAGAAGAAAATAAGTATGAAATTATGAGAGCAGTCTTAAGCGTATAGGAATAAAGTCTAGGTTTGCTTAGCAAAGTTATTAGCGAGCGCGAGCGGGTCAAGCGTATGAAAGCCGTCGGCGAACTGACGCGTTGTTTTGCGAGTTGCGTAGACAAAGGATTGTCCGATCGGCGCGTGCGGCTCGCGAGTGGTGCTTAAGACGTTGCTTCTTGGGCCGCTAAGAATGTGGACAAAATAGTCCCACAAACAAATACGTAAAAAATAAATAAATATAATTTATTTAATATTATTTATAATGAACGACCGGTCTTCACCCACCAGTTGCACGAGAGAGATTGCTTAAGGTTTAAATTAACCTCAGAAAACTAATAACAAACTAAAAAGTTAAAAATAAAAAATTAAAAAAAAAATATTTTTACAACAAAAACAAGAATTACAATAACAACAATAAAAATATATATAAAGAATTTTACATAAAGTTCTGTTAAAACAAGATATCTAAATCAACCTTCAATCATTTTAGTTGTCTATGATATCTATATCTATGACACTTTAAAATCAAATATTGTAAAAGGACTTGCGTCCAGAGCCATAAAAATCGTCAAATACATTTTATGAAACGTCAAAATCAAAAAAATCCATCAAAATCAAAATCAAAATAAACTTTATTCAAGTAGGCTTTTATAAGCACTTTTGAATCGTCATTTTACAATTAAGTGAAGCTACCACCGGTTCGGAAAGTAGATTCTACCGAGAAGAACCGGCAAGAAACTCAGTAGTTACTCTTTTTTAACATTTAAAAAATACAACGTCATGTTAATTAAATACAATTATTTCAATTAATGTATCCTGCTTGGAAGTCAACAGGTATTAACTCCACGCTTTTTTATCATCTACAAAATCTTGTATCGAATAGTATGCTTTTTCTACCAATGTATTTTTAACAAACGATTTGAATTTACTAAACGGCAAAGTTAAAAATTTCTGCGGAATTTTATTATAGAAACGGATACCTTGCCCCAAGAAGGATCTATTGACTTTGCGGAGTCGGAAACTTGGCGTTATAAGTTTATCCTTACTTCTAGTGCATATACAATGATTATCACTGATTTTATCAAAGTGATCAATGTTACTGTGAATATACATGATATTGTTGTAAATATATTGCGACGCAACAGTAAGTATTCCTACTCTGTTAAAAACATCCCGAAGAGAGTCTCTAGCTCCAAGATTATAAATAAACCGAATTGCTCTCTTTTGTAAAATAAAGACAGATTCAATATCTGCAGCGTTACCCCAAAGTAATATGCCATATGACATAATACTGTGAAAATAACCAAAATAAACTAAACGAACGGTATCAATATCAGTTAGTTGTCTAACTTTTCTAACCGCGTATGTTGCGGAGCTGAGTCTTCCTGTTAGGGATGATAAATGAGAGGTCCACTGAAGTCTGGAATCCAATTCTATTCCTAAAAACACCGTAGTATCAGCTACTTCAAGACGGTCACCATTTAAAGATATATTATAATCATCATGATGTGCTACTTGTCATACTAAGATCAATCGGTGTCTCCGATGGTGCTCTTGCCTGGTTCTACAGTTTTCTCGGTAATCGCCGGCAATGTGTAGTTAAATAAAAATATAAATAAAAATAAACTTTATTGACTCAAGGATTACAGTACAAACAAGTTGCAAGGGCCCCTGTACTAGGTGCAAACCCGTATTACTGGGTGCCCCGCTCATCCACCAAGACAACTAGAAAGTCAACAATGACTTTGTTACACAGATTTATATCTTATCTTTTAAGAAATGTGAACAATTTATAAAATAACTAGAAAAGTGTGTGTGTGTGTGTGTGTGTGTGTGTGTGTGTGTGTGTGTGTGTGTGTCTATGTGTGTGCGTGCGTGCGTTTAAACATGTATAAATTTTATTATAATTGTGAAAGGTTTAGATTAATTATAAATTTTTCAGTTTCATCATAATTATACGTGAGTAATGTTTCAGTTAGAACACGCTTTACTTTGGTCTTTGTCAGTCTGTACAAGTCAAGTCTACTGTTTAGTTTATTATAAAGATATGACGATTAATAATTGTATTGCATTTTCTTAAATTTGGTTTTACTATTTGGGATAGGACAAACAGAGTAGTATCAGCTACTTCAAGACGGTCACCATTTAAAGATATATTATAATTTTGCTTGCTAACATTAGGTAGGGTAAAAACTACACATTTTGTTTTTTGAGCATTCAAAACTAAATTATTTACTGTAAACCAATTGTGTATCTGTGATAATGCACCGTTCACATCGTCATAGTCATTTTTTTTCCTGTCAACCTTAAAAATCAGCGAAGTATCGTCAGCAAACAACACTATATCACAAATACCCTTAACATAGAAAGGAAGATCATTTATATATACTAGGAATAGAAAGGGACCCAAAATTGAACCTTGTGGAACTCCCATTTTTAACGTAGATCCAGAAGACTTTATTCCATTAATGAAAACTTGCTGGATTCTTTGACTTAAATATGAAGCGATGAGATCAAGAGCTTTACCTTTTACACCGTAATATTTGAGCTTATAAAGAAGCGTTTCGTGTTCTACACAATCGAATGCTTTAGATAAATCACAGAATACTCCAATAGCGTTCTGTGATTTCTCCCAAGCATCGTAAATATGTTTGAGAAGCGCAATTCCCGCATCAGTTGTCGAGCGACCTCTTCTAAAACCGAATTGCTCACCATGAAAAATAGCATTTGTACCGAAATGGACGAGAAGTTGATTTAAAATAATTTTTTCGAAAATTTTACTTAAGGATGGGAGTATTGAAATAGGCCTGTAATTACCGGGATCGCTTCTGTTTCCAGTTTTAAAAAGTGGTAAAACTTTACTACATTTTAACAAGTTAGGAAATGAACCCGTGTCCAAACTCTTGTTAAAAATTACTGCTATATACGGAGCAATATCGTATATGATGTTATTAAAAAAATTTACCGAAATGCCCCATATGTCGTTAGTTTTTTTAATATTTATAGTTTTAAATACTTTTATGACATCTATTGCAGAAACCGTTTCAAATGAAAAATCAATAACGCATTTAGAAACACTATTATTTAATAACCTAGCTGCATTTGATGTAGATGATTTTAAATGAAATGTTATTTTATGGGGTACTTTATCAAAAAATGATTCAAATAAATTAGCAACCTCTAATTCAGAACTCGTGTATCTACTACCTGTGTTCAATTCTATTGGTATCATTTCCTTTTTGGGTTTTCCACTAACACTACTAATAACATCCCATGTGGCTTTAATTCTATTATCAGAATTCAGGATTTTTTTCTTTAAATATAAGGACTTAGCAGAAATGCATACTGTTTTAAAAATTTTGGAATATTTAATGACGTATTCTAAAAAGGCTACGCTTCGATTCCACCGCCTCATATCATATAAGTCGTATAATTTATTTCTACTTTTATAAATACCAACAGTAGCCCAGTCACTAAACTTTAATTTTGTGTTACTATAACATGATTTCATTTTAAATATATTGTTAAATTCTTTTAGTATTACTTCAAAAAATGAATTATAAAGCTCATTTGGATCCTGTGTCGTAAGATCTAGATTAGACAATTTATACGCCACAATATCTTTAAAACAATGTAATTTGTTAGCCGTTATTGGCCTGTATGTTATTTTTTTTAAATGATTTATTTCTTTGTGTTTTAATGAAAACTTCTGACCACAATGATCAGAAGTTAAATTATTTGTAATTGATACTTCATATATTTCACAGTCACAGAACACATTATCAATACACGTAGAAGTGCCGTCGGTTATTCGCGTCGGTTCATTAACTCTATGAGTTAAATTAAATGACATAAACAAGGCGACCAACCGAACACTTAACGTAGTTTCTTTAAGTAAGTCGACGTTAAAGTCCCCACATACAATTATATATTTATTAGTTTTACATAGCTTTTTAAGAATGTCCTCCATAGTGGTTTCAAACAAATAATAATCTCCCGATGGGGGCCGGTACACGCAGACTATAATGTACTGTGGAAATTCCACGCAGGATAGTTCGATAGTACGTTCGATAGAGAGGGCCACAATATCTTTTCGAGATTTACAAACGATATCATTCCGTACTAATATTAATGAGCCACCACGAATAGCACTCCCTCTTACGAACGCACTTGACAGTTTAAAGTTTGAAATATTAAATATGTCAAATTTTTTAACCCAATGTTCTGTGAAACAAAATACATGTATTTTATAACACTCCGAAAATAATTCTATTTCATGATCTTTGCCACCTATGCCCTGTATATTTTGATGTATAATATTTAAGTAAGAGGGCGCAGATGTTGTCGTTTTATTTAGTTTAAACTATTAATTTGAGTATTTTTAATTTTGTCGGTGTTAATATAAATTAAATTATTATTTTTATTATACATATGATCCTTGGTAACATTACTTGTAAAATAATTTTTGATATTGTAGGCAATTAGGTTACCAATTTGTCTTTTCGATTTCATTGGTAGGTACATAGTATCCTCTGTCCACTTAAATCTATGAATGAATTTATTAATGTCAAATAACATTAAATCATTACTGCAATGTCGAGTCAAATTATATAGACATAGGTTTAAGTCATAAATATGTAAATTCTGTGCATCTGTCAAGGTATGTGAATATGGAAATAAACTAATTATAAATTTACATTTCTTTTGATTTTGGATTTCAATTAATAATTTAATATCCTTAATTAAACTCTTTTTGTTTAGAGACAAACTGTCACCATGCATTAATACTACTACATTATTAGAACCCAGATGCATAGAATTTATTTTATTTATTTGGTATTGATAGGTTGCCCCGGGTGAGCATGTGTTAAATACATTTTTTATTTCACTTTTAATTATTGAGGCAAAGCCCTGTCCTAACTTATCCGATACTACAATAACATCTTTATTTAATTCTAACCCCAGTTTATTATGGTTATGGATCCCTGGTGCACATTGACTCAATTTGATAGGTGATACTTTGGTATTATTACTATTAGGAGGAACCAACTCATTTTCCTGAGTATGCATACAGTTACATTTATTCGATAAGGATTCAAATTTTTCTAAGTTAGAGGTGCATAGCTCAAGAAGATTGTTGGCTGTGTTTATGTGTTCCTCTATCTGTTTTTGAGCCAATTCATATTTTTTATTAACAAAATCTAAAGATCTTTGTAGGCTAGAAATTTCTAATTGCAGTTGTTCAATGTCATTTTCAACCGACTTCCAAAAGGAGGAGGTTATCAATTCGTCTGTATTTTTTTTTTTTTTTTTTTATGTTTGTTACCTCATAACTTTTCACTGGGTGGACCGATTTTGATATTTTTTTTTTGTTTGAAAGGTAGTGCTTCCCGTGGGGTCCCATTTTTTTTATTTTTTTTCCGATGATGGTATCCATGTGAAAACGACATAAGTCTTAAATTTGCATTATGTATATTCGCGACAAATAGGTGAATAACTGAAAATCACGTTAACCAATTTTGATAATTCTTTTTTTATTATAAAATATATACTTCAAGGGTAATTTGGTGAAAGTTTGGTAAGGTTCTGAGCACAGGATCCATGACAAAGTAACGGAACGGAAGGGAACGGAACAATTCTGAGGAGCACGTTAGCGATACTCGGTCGAATCTTTTATTTATAGGTTATTTGGATATTTGAGTCACCTTCCGTAATGTGGTTATGTTTATGTAATTATCATAGTCGAATATTATAATCAACTAGCTACCCACCCCGGCTTCGCACGGGTGCAATACTGATACTAAATATACTACAGAATTTGTTTATATACGACATCACATCGCAAACTTCTAAAATTATCAGTGTTTCTTTACTATATTGTTCATGTATTATATACACAAACCTTCCCCTTGAACCACACTATCTTTTAAAAAAAACTGCATCAAAATCCGTTGCGTAGATTTAAAGATATAGGGACAGAGAAAGCGACTTTGTTTTCAACCGACTTCCAAAAGGAGGAGGTTATCAATTCGTCTGTATTTTTTTTTTTTTTTTTTTTTTTTTATGTTTGTTACCTCATAACTTTTCACTGGGTGGACCGATTTTGATAATTTTTTTTTTGTTTGAAAGGTAGTGCTTCCCGTGGGGTCCCATTTTTTTTATTTTTTTTTCCGATGATGGTATCCATGTGAAAACGACATAAGTCTTAAATTTGCCTTATGTATATGCGCGACAAATAGGTGAATAACTGAAAATCACGTTAACCAATTTTGATAATTCTTTTTTTATTATAAAATATATACTTCTAGGGTAATTTGGTGAAAGATTGGTAAGGTTCTGAGCACAGGATCCATGACAAAGTAACGGAACGGAAGGGAACGGAACAATTCTGAGGAGCACGTTAGCGATACTCGGTCGAATCTTTTATTTATAGGTTATTTGGATATTTGAGTCACTTTCCGTAATGTGGTTATGTTTAGGTAATTATCATAGTCGAATATTATAATCAACTAGCTACCCACCCCGGCTTCGCACGGGTGCAATACTGATACTTAATATACTACAGAATTTGTTTATTTACGACATCACATCGCAAACTTCTAAAATTATCAGTGTTTCTTTACCATATTGTTCATGTATTATATACACAAACCTTCCCCTTGAATCACACTATCTTTTAAAACAAAACCGCATCAAAATCCGTTGCGTAGATTTAAAGATATAGGGACAGAGAAAGCGACTTTGTTTTATATTATGTAGTGATGGAACTCCTATACGGCTCGCAGTTAGGGTGCGATATGGGGCAGAATTTCTTACTATCTTTAATCAAATTTTGTGTATGTGATGTGATGTCATATGATGTACGAAATATAGTTGGTCTTTTTCAAAGTTTTTTTGCTGAGTTCGATTACAGCTCTTTCGAGGGATCCTTGTAGTTTACGCCGCGTGACGTATTAAATCCGCATTTTCGATTCTATTTTTGCTTTTTTCGCAAGTTTCCTTTGAAATTGTCCTCGAAGTAGTTTCTGACTCATATAAACGGAACGCTTAATCTATCCATATTAAAAAAATTAGTTAGTCAACATCAGCTTCACTTAAAATCAAAAAATAAATAAAATTTTAACAAAAAGAAAAACCGACTTCAAACAAAACACTATTTTAAAACAAATGAATATGCACGAAAAAGTAATAAAAATAATTGCGTATTCAACATATTTTTTAGAGTCTTCCTAAGTTAAATGAAATGAAAAATATTAGACTACTTAAAAGTCGATTAACGATTATATCATGTAGTTATAATTATTGTTATATTTGGAGTCGGTGTCAGCCAATAAAACCCTACAGTATATCTATCAAAAAACAATACGAGAATACTTTAACAAATATGTTTTTTACAAATTACCTTTTACACAATAATATACTGGATCAATCAAGGGGCTCGTATCGCTTCTTTCTTTTGATTGTTGGGGCAAGGGCACCATGGCTGACACCGGCTCCAAATATACCAATAATTCTAACTACATGATAAAATCGTTAATCGACTTTTAAGTAGTCTAATATTTTTCATTTCATTTAACTTAGGAAGACTCTAAAAAATATGTTGAATACGCAATTATTTTTATTACTTTTTCGTGCATATTCATTTGTTTTAAAATAGTGTTTTGTTTGAAGTCGGTTTTTCTTTTTGTTAAAATTTTATTTATATACTATGTAGTGTTGGAACTCCTATACGGCTCGCAGTTAGGGTGCGATATGGGGCAGAATTTCTTACTATCTTTAATCAAATTTTGTGTATGTGATGTGATGTCATATGATGTACGAAATATAGTTGGTCTTTTTCAAAGTTTTTTTGCTGAGTTCGATTACAGCTCTTTCGAGGGATCCTTGTAGTTTACGCCGCGTGACGTATTAAATCCGCATTTTCGAAAGTCTAGTTTTGCTTTATTCGCAAGTTTCCTTTGAAATTGTCCTCGAAGTAGTTTCTGACTCATATAAACGGAACGCTTAATCTATACATATTAAAAAAAATTAGTTAGTCAACATCAGCTTCACTTAAAATCAAAAAATAAATAAAATTTTAACAAAAAGAAAAACCGACTTCAAACAAAACACTATTTTAAAACAAATGAATATGCACGAAAAAGTAATAAAAATAATTGCGTATTCAACATATTTTTTAGAGTCTTCCTAAGTTAAATGAAATGAAAAATATTAGACTACTTAAAAGTCGATTAACGATTATATCATGTAGTTATAATTATTGTTATATTTGGAGTCGGCTCCTTTTTCCATGCCGTGATAACTTTTAATTGAAACAACACTTAGCTAAAAATGTAATTATCTTTATTTTAAAACTTATAAATGGTGTATGTTTTGTAAGTTGTCCTTATAAATAAATAAATAAATAAACTCATGGGTGTATGTTTAATTTTAGACTCCTGTAAGGTGGTATTGGAGTCAGGGGCAGGTATAACTAACTCATTATACAAACTTTCAGTCGCATCACATTTCTGGCTTGAATGTCAAATAACTCAATGTTGACTCGATGTAAACAACATTGAATACGAGGGTATTAAATTTAAAGCATAATCTATCTTCCTGGCAAAGTAAATTAAGACAATATAAAATTTTAGTGATAGTGAAAAAGAAAAATAATAATAGGTACATAATAACAGGATACGGTAATGTGATCCGTCCGATCCAAAAACAACAATTTGGCCATCCTTCGTCCAACACTTTGTGACTCCAAATCGTTGTCTGGCAGACAAGAAGATGTTATGCCTCTCCTTGGTTAAGAACTCGGACATAGTCACACCAGAATTCTTAAGTGCAGTTTTAGCGAACCAAATTTTGTTTCTTAACGCTAAATCAGTGTATTTAATCAGAATAGCCCTGGGTTTATCAGCATTAAATTGGCCTAAACGATGGCAACGCTTCACAGTGTCTACACTAATATCAGACAACTTTAGATGATCATTGAGTGTCTTTATCGCTACCGAACAGACTTTTTCATTTTTAGACTCTGGAATGCCATGTAACAACAGGATTTTTCTGCGACTCCTCATCTCCATTTCTTTCATACTTTCTTCATACTTTCGTGTGAGGATATCTACCTGCTGTTGAAGACCATCAAGAGCAGTCAAAACAAAACTCCTAAAAGAATTGAATTGTGCAGTAATATTGGATGTCGGGCTGGTAGCTGGGATAGAATTCTGCAGATTACGCTGGAACTCTGCCATCCTAGCGTTAAAGTGTTCACTCAATTCGGCGATGCTGTTTTGTGAATGTGATTATGTTGTTATTTTAAACCTTGAAATGTGCACAATTTGCTGAGGAATTTTATTCAGGAAAGTAGAACTGGCAGGTATAAAACCTTTAATGCATGTTCATTAATAATATTACAGTTAATATAATATATTTTTAATTATAAAAGGGAGCAAAAACAAAAACGATGTGTAACTTATTTTACTCTTACCCACGAAAAAAAAAAATATAATATAATGAAAAAAAAGCGTATTATACCGTTTATATAAACTCCAACTTAAAAAACTCGCGATTATTGTGAATTAATTTAAAAAAGCATATTAATTTTAAATCTAAGGAAAATTATACATTGCCCGACCATCTAAATGATTCGACGAAAATTAACAATCATAATGTTGTCTTAAATTTTCGCGATTGTTACACATTTAAATAAAACTAGTTATTACGGATTTTAATCGCGTATATTAATTATTTTGGACATCCCGACGTTTCGAGCACTTTACAGCGTTCGTGGTCACGGGTAGGCTAAGGTGGCATTTGTCTATTTGAAGAACAAAAGAAAATATTATTTGCAACTACCGCCAACGATTTCTCAATTGGTATCTTGAGTAACGTTCCGGTTGCACCCAGAAGGCACTGACTGTATCTTTACGTCTTGCAGTCTGTTGGATTTGGGATTTTAAATTTTTAATAAGTGGATCCCAGGTGTTAGAAAGTCTCCAACCATCTTCTCTATTGAAGTTCGGATGTTTTTGAATTTCAATAGCCTCGCGTATCATTCTAGGAATGAATCTGTGTTCTTTAGCGAGGATCTGTGGTTTATCAAATCGGATAAAATGGTTAGGTTTATCAAGAGCATGTTCACAGACTGCAGACTTAGAAGAACGCCTATTTTTGACATCTCCTATATGTTCCTTGACCCTGGTACCGATACTCCTCTTTGTTTGGCCTATGTAAGATAAACCACACTCACATTCGAGTTTATATACTCCCGCAGTTTGTAAAGGAATGTTACTCTTGATAGGTCTCAAGAACTGGCTCACTTTCTTATGAGGCTTGTAAACGGTTTTAATCGAAGCTCGCTTCAAGATGTTGCCAATCCTGTCTGTAACTCCCTTCACATATGGTAGAAATGCAGGTTGTCGCTCAACTGTGGGTGGCTTGATACGGCTTCTGCGATGCTGGCGAGGCACGGGCAGCTTGTTCTGGTGGAGTGCAAGCTTAACCTGACGTAGCTCGTCCTCTAGGTCCTCTTTGGCAAGCTAATACTGACGAACCAATTAAGGTGTACGAACTAAATACAGTCATATGGCACCGCAAGTGCACCATTTCTAGCTACTCGTTGTCTTAAGCAGATAGGTCTAAAGTGTAACGACAATAACGTTGCTAAAATTATTTAACATGACTTTTTTGTTGATGACTTGTGTACCGGGAGCATGGATTTAGATGAAGCACAATTTATTCGTAGGGAGATCACCAAGGCGTTGGCTTTGGCTGGCATGAGACTGAGAATGTGGAAATCAAATGAATCTCAATTAGTACCTGAATCGATTGACTCTTCGCTCGATTTAAACATGGGATCTGAAGTGCCTAACAAGTTATTAGGTCTCAGTTGGTATACCACTTCTGATGAGCTTACATTTCCAATAAGCATGAATTTGGCTTCTAATGTAGATACTAAACGAGATTTACTCTCAGTGATTGCACGGATTTTTGATCAATTAGGGCTTTTATCTCCTTGTGTCATTACAATGAAAATGTCATTACAACAAATGTGGTTAGACAAGTCCTCATGGGATGAACCCCTAAACACAAATATTAGTTCACGTTGGAATATCATCATGAAATCTTTGCCTTTATTAAATAATTTTAGAATTCCACGTAATGTTATTTGCAATTCATATAAGGAACTAGAAGTACACATATTCACCGATGCTTCTGAACCCGCGTACGGTTCGTGCGCTTATATTCGAAGCAATAATCATGAGGGTAAGTATTTGGTTCGCTTATTAATGGCTAAAAGTAGGGTTGCGCCTCTCAAACCTACAACTATTCCGAGGTTGGAGTTGTGTGGCGCATTAGTAGGAGCACGTCTGTATGAGAAGGTCAAGGTTCACTTCGAGTAACTATTAGCCGGTCCTATTGCTGGACTGATTCGACAATTGTGTTAGGATGGTTGCAGATGTTGCCTTCTAGGCTTCAGCCCTTCGTAGGCAATCGCGTTGCTGAAATTCTAGAAAGGGCGGGTAACTGTACATGGCAACATGTTCCCACAGATAAGAACCCAGCAGACTTAATATCGCGTAGAACCGATATTAATAACCTGCAAAATTCTGATCTGTGGTGGTCAGGTCCGGACTTTCTACGGCTAGATAGGTGAAATTGGCCTAATCATTATAAATACCTACAGGTTGAGACTTTGCCCGAAACTCGTAATGATATTTCGTTAAATGCTATAGTTACTGATAACAGCAGTAGTTCATTTATTAATTTTACATTTTTTAATTGGACGACCCCTCACCTCAATACCACAGCCTAATCTCCAGGATTTTTCAATGAGCCAACTAACTCGCTACCAGAGGATTGAACAGTTGCGCCAACATTTCTGGACAAGGTGGAGTAAGGAGTACGTAGCTGAACTCCAACAGAGGACCAAGTGGCGCTCATGTAAGGATGGGCTTGAGTTGGGATCCCTAGTTGTGGTAAAGGAGGACAATCTTCCCCCCTTAAAGTGGAGACTTGGAAGAGTTGTAGCAGTCCACCCTGGTTCGGACGGTATTGTTCGCGTAGCAGATATTCGGACGTCTACTGGTGTCATCAGAAGAGCCTTTAATAGGATCTGCCCATTGCCTTTGCCATCATAGCTGTTAAAAGCCAAGCTTTCAACGCCCGGGGGCATGTTTAAGCGCCTGCGACAAGTAAAAGGCAGAAATACGCATTGCGCCGCTGTCTAACTTGACATTACTTAGAATTAAGTTATATCTTTTTTAATCGTCATTCGAAATACAGCAGTTCAATTGATACACGTCGTATTATTATTTTTTCTATCGAAGTTTCTCGTTGAATCCCGCACAACAGATGTAAGAATAAGGTTTATTATTACGCTGACACGGTAACTGGTCCTAGACTTCTATCACACACGAAACAACTAATTCAGAGAGTCCAAAATGCCTGTGCTAGGTACTGTTTTGATATTCCGCCTCGGACACATGTTACACCATATATTAACAATGCAAGGATTTTAAAAATGGACTACCGTAGACAACTATATTTTTCTGCTTTGTTATTTGGTATAGTAAAACAAGGTATCCCGAAGTATCTATATAACAAATTGCATTAGTCTAGTGACTACAATAAAACCTATGATACGCGGGCCAGCGGTCATCTCCTGCTCGTACCTCGACATCGCTCCACAGCCTTTAAAGGTAGCTTCCGGTACGCCGCCACCAGGTGTTGGAATAATTTACCACCGCCGTTTCGAAATATAAAAACGTTTAATAGTTTTAGACGTCATTATAAATCGTTTTAGTTTAAGCAGCAAATAGGAACATAAAAGCTTTACAATAATATAATCTATTTTTGTATCTTATTACATTTATATGCATTTGTCTTTATTTCCTTACAACAATATTATAACGCAAATGACTTTTATAATGTAACGTAATGTATGTTTCAATATTTAGAATATGCTAAAATAAAAAATAAAAAATTATAATCATCAAAATTTTCAATTTATATAAATAGGTATTAATAATTATGTCAAACAATTGAGTAACACTTTCTTTCCTTCTTATAATATGTATGACTTTACATTATTATAATATTTGTATTTAGAAAGAATAATGTATCTATAGATAAGTGTAAGTACCTTGACTTTGCTGCTTCGTCGCGTGGCGTGGTAAAACTATACTGGTGGTGATGATATCCAGTCAAACCATACTGTGCTGTAGGTACTGTAGTTGCGTTTGTTTTTGTTTTTTATTATTTTAGTTAACGTTTTAGTCTTTATTCGTTTTTTCTCGTAATGGGGTTTGATAATTAAACTAAAACAATAATGTGATTCTAAATACACAAATTAACGGTCGTGCGTTGCGTAATGGCAGTCACGCCATCCTGAAGGCGCGAATTGTGTGAGGCGTGAGCGCCCGACGGACGACCCCTCTCGCCCCGCAACTCGTCTCACCGGGTTCTGGGAAGACGCTAACATGATTTTATGCGCCTAATTATTGCGCCTAAAGAAAATATTAAGCTAAGCGCAATGATATTCTAATAAATAGATATGTTATACCCATACTAAACAACAGAAAAAAGTGTGCCGCGCCGGGGACCGTTTATTTTACATTTCGTTACAAGTAAAAAGGATAGCTTGATAAAAACAATAACTAAAAGGGATAACTAGATGTTTTCATTACGCAAGACTTATTACTACATAATTATGATGTATTATAACGTATTACTGGCATAATTATGATGAAAACGACTAAAGGCAAACGTCCCAATTAGGACATTTTCTAGTCTTCACTTTTTGCGCGTTAATGACATTTTTTTTTTTTTTGTTGACGCAGGGTAAATCTTCATAGATACCCGAACTCCTGGGGGGGAGGCCGGGTTATGTGAGACTGTACTCACTAAAACCCCCTGCGATGGCCGCCACAGCACGGAAAACGGAGAGGCTACGGGATCCTTTGCAGCACGTCCGCGGCCTCTCCCGTGCGTTGCTCCACTCGTGGCTGGCGGAGCCCTTCTCAGGAGGGCGAAGATGGTCTCGCCCTCCCCGCACCCCTCGCTGGTGCGTACACCGGCAGTCCGGGGCCATACCGGACGGCGGTCCCGGAATCCCATCGGGATCGGGCGCTGTGTTCCGGGCACTCAGGCGACCAAGTGCTCGGTCAAACTCCTGCTCTGTAACCCTCAACTCGTCGGTCCAAGTGACCGGCGGTAGCGAGGGATACAGGGGACTTGACCGGATCACCGGGAAGAGCGAATCTATCACTCTCCTCAGTAGATCCGGATCTAAGGTCTCCGTCAACGGGGGCATCCACGGGCGTAACTTGCCCAGCACCATGCGGTACGGGCGCCCCCACGGATCCCTGTCGAGTCCCTCGAGGAGCTCGTTCCAGGACCGAGCGCCGGCGTCCGAGATGGCGTCTCGCAACGCCTTCTTGGCCTCCTGGAAAGCCCTGTAGGCTTCGTCTTTCTCCTCTGGAGTTGCTCGCCTTCTTCTCCGGGTTCTGCTAGACTGGCGGTGAGCGCGCAAGCATGCGGTTCGCAGCTGCGCGATCTCCTCCGACCACCAGTGCATCGCCCGGCGCTCGAAGCGGCCTGCCCGGGGCATCGATGCATCGCAGATCGACGTCATCGTGCCCCTGAACCAGACCGACTCACCCTCGGGGTCGGGCGAAATCTCCTCGGCGTTTTGTGGCCAAGCCGCGACGATGGCGGCGGCTTCGAGATGATCTCGGTTTAGCCGCTTGAGGGCCCATCGTCGCGGCAGGGTGTCTCCCTGACGACGGCTGGATCGGTCGGGATGGCGGATAGCCACATCGAAAAAGATGTGGCGGTGGTAGGATAGTGTGACCACCTCCTCAGCGACACGCCATCCCGAGAGCATGCGAATCGCAGGAGGAGTCGCCCATGTAAGGTCCACGACCGACTCCCCCTGCCACCGCACGCATGTACTCTCCGACCCGGAGTTAATGAGCCGGAGGTCCAAACGAGCCGCCCAGTCGAGAAGCGTCACTCCCTTCGGATCGTCCCTAGAGTTACCCCAAGCCCTGGCGTGGGCATTGAAGTCCCCCAGGACGATCAGCGGACGGGGTAGGCATCTGCGAACGCAGTCCGCTAGCCCGTCCAGGTACAACTCGTAGTCGGCGAGTGACCTATTGGGAGAGACGTAACACCTCACAATGGCCAAGGGGCCCCACCGAACGGCCACGAATCCCAGCCCCGCTTCGAGCAGGGAACAGGGTGGGACCCCCGCACCGCCCGCCCAATGGATGGCCACGGTGCCAGCTGCGTCCCCGACCCGGCGAGGTTGGTCGGGGACGCGATAAGGCTCCGCCACGACCGCGAGGCCTATGGACCACTCCGCAATGGTCTGCATCAGAAGTTGCACAAGGGGCACCTAAGCGACTTGGTCGTGCATTGGCTCGCTCTGTGTCCGCGCTCTCCACAGGCGAAGCACCGGTTGCTCCGGTCTGCCCCATTCGGACACGTCTGCCCAACGTGGCCCTTCTCGAGGCACCGGAAGCAATATAGCGGCCTTGCTTCCAGCACCTCGACCCTAGCGGAGGCCCATCCCACGCGGATGCGTGAGGTCGTCGTCAGCTTGCGCACGGCGGCGAGAGGGCACCTCACATGTGCCGTGCCGAGCGCCATGGGTGACCGACGGATACTGCCAACAGTGACATTCTTCGTCGAACACCCACTCGCCTCTGCGATGGCCGACGCCACCTCCTCCGGTGTCGTGGCGTCGTCCAGATCGAGCACACGTAGCTCGTCCGTTTTAATTGGACGAGCCACCCTCACATTGAGGTCCTTGAGGACCTCACGCATACGCGCTGCGAGACGGTCGGCTTTAGCGTCACTGTCGGGACCCCCGATGTTCAACAGGATCCCGCCAGTGATGGCCCTTTTCTGCTCGACCGTCTCGATACCGAGGTCAGGGAGCTGAAGCCGCGTACGGGCAGCTCGCATGACCTCAGTATAGGTCGTCGTCGCGCCTTCGACGACCGTTATGGCGACTGCCGCGGTCGCCGGCACCTTTGGGAGCCTCCTCTTAGGCGCCTTCTTAGCCGCAGGCTTTATTGCCGCAGGCTGGGAAGACGTCTTCAGCCGCGATCCAGGTTGCGCTTTCCTGGCCGCGACCGTCGCCCAAGACTCGGCAGAAGCCGTCGGACGAGAGGAGGAGGGAAAGGAGGCGGGCACCGGTGGTAAGTCGGTGACCGGCGGAGGAGCCGGTCCCGCCTTCCTCTTCCTCCCCCTGCTTCTCCGCTTCCTGGGCGGAGTAGGCTCCGTCAATGGGGCCTTCACTGGCCGAATAGGCGCAGCTCTCCCCGTCAATGCGGGCCTATATGCCCTGTCGGGGAAGAGCTCCGCCCTGAAGGCGGCCAGCTTCTCCTCTATGAGGGCTCCGATGTGCTCCATGAGCCCGGCTTCACTGCTCGTCAGTTGAGCAGGAGCGCGTGGAGCAACAGAAGCCCTCGACGTCGCCGCAGCCCCCGCAGGAGCGCGCCCGGCCTGTGCGGCAGGGGCACGCTTCCTGGACGCGACAGGGGCTCGCGCTGCAGACGCCGTAGCGCAGTAGTCGCTGCCGGCGTTGCGCGCTTGGGCGTCGCCACGTCACAGGATGGAGCCGACGGCACAATGCCCTGTTTCGCCTGAAAGGCGTTAAATTGTGCCGTCAGCAGCTCCAGCCGCTGAGTGACGGTCGCGAGTTCGGCTCGAAGTTGGGAGTTCTCCCGTTCGAGCTTCTCCACGTCGGCGCCTTTTGATTGGCGCCGCAGGAGCTCAGCGACCGCCGCCTGAGTGTTGCGCGTGGCCTCGCGCAGGTCGCAGACGAGGCTCCCTTTCATCTTACGGGAGCTGTCTGTGACCTTCTGTATGGCCGCCAGATTGCTGGCGATGCAGGCACCAAGTTCGTCCATGGGACGTGCCTGCATCTTCGCCTGCAGGACCTCGGGTCCAGGGAGGCTGCCCCCATCTCTCGCGGCAGCCGAAGCCGCGGAGGGATCTGGGCGCTCGTCCCCGGTATCCCCGTCAGTGGCCCTGCTGGGCCCAACGCAAGAGGAGAGGCTGAGACTCGAACAGCTCATGTCCGAGTCGCAGCCGCTTCTATCCTCCCCAGCGTTGGAGACAGGCGTGTCCGGTCGAGAAAAACGCCCACGTCTGTTTCGTGCCAACGCTTTTCTATCCTTGGGATCCTTTAATTGGATCCTGATCGCTGGTCTGGCCTGGTCGGCCCGCGACTTACCTCTCCCCGACCGTGCTTTAGGCACCTTCGGGGGTGGCAGGACGTCACTCGTCGACTCTGACCCCTGCGATCCTTTCTCCTCCCTGACGCACAGGCGTTTCCGGCCATCGGGCCTCGCCTGCACGTTGTCGGTTCTCACAGCCATCGACTCTAGGCTGCGAGAACGGGTGGAGCCTCCTCGGCTCTTGACGCTCTCAGCGTGCGGATAAGCGGTATGTGCGCCCCCCCCCCAGATTTCGAGTCGGGGCGCTTGCCGGAGACCAGCTCCGGGTGGGATTGACGGCTATTGCCGCTGCCCACCTGGGGAGTTATACATTTTATTGTATTTTCCATATCCGCCTTTATTTCTGTAGCGCTAGCGACCGGATGCCCTCCGGACATTCATCCTCTCGGCACGCTAGACCTTAGGATTAAGGTTGCGTATAATGGGGCGAAGTTCCAGTCTGCTAAAGCAGAGCGGAACAACGTGCGTCCCTAATATACTCATCAATATACTCTCCTATCATGATTTGATTTATCTTTCCTACAGAATACGCCCCCCTAAAGCCAAATCGAGAATCCTTCTGCAGCGCAATTTTAGTGGCATGAATTTAGAGCATTTAAGGGAGGATGCTTTAAAAATTCATTGGAATGATGTTGTCACTAATTCTAATATTGATAACCGAGTGGCAAATTTCAACACACTTCTAGTACAATTATATGACAAACATGCCCCTATTCGACCTGTTCGGCTTAGGCATCTTCCTGCTCCCTGGCTTACGCAGGACATTAAAACATTGCAACACAAAAAAAACATTGCTAAATCAAAATACAAGGCCGATAGTTCTGACGAAAATAGAATCAGCTATAAAAATATTCGAAACCGTTGCAACAGGTTGTGTAGAGATAAACAACGACGCCACATTCATAAATCAATACTCGACGAAGAAGATACTGGCCGAGTTTGGAAATTTCTTAAATCTATTGGAGTTGGGAAAGCACGTCATAATAATCACCCTAGTAACATTGATTTGAATCAGCTTAATCAGCACTTCTCGTCTTCTTGCTCTATCGATGATGCCACGAAATTAAATACTAAAAATCAAATTCTAGCTTTACCCACTTCTAATGATCCAGCTTTCATTTTTTGTCATATCACTGATAGTGATGTTGAGAGAGGAATTGTAGAGGTGAACTCTGATGCTATCGGTACTGACTCCATTAGTCGTAAGATGATCATCCCCATCATGGATATCCTAGTTCCTATTATTAAAAGTATATTCAATTACTCCATTTCTACTGGATCATTTCCCTCTTCCTGGAAAGATGCCCAAGTTATTCCCTTACCTAAAAATTAAATCCCTCCCGCTTTTCCGATTACCGTCCTATTTCCATACTTCGATATACGCCTTGCTATGGATAATCAATGTCTAACAGCGTTGATCTTACTAGATTTTAGCAATGCCTTTAACAATGTTGACCACGAGCTCTTACTAGCTACATTATGCTCTCTTAACATATCTCCTGAAGTGATTGACTGGTTTTAAATTTATCTTTGCGGTCGCCGGCAACGAATTCGTGTTGATGATTCCTTTTCCAATTGGTGCACGATCAAGGCCGGTGTTCCGCAAGGTGGCGTGTTGTCTCCTCTCCTTTTTTCTATTTTCATTAATTACATTACTTCTTAAAACAAAAACATTAAATAAAGATCTTGAATCGACTGTACTTTGGAGTAAATCACATGGACTTAAAGTTAATCCTTTTAAAACACAGGCAATTATAATCGGCAGTCAAAAACTAGTTGCCCGCATTGATTGGCCCAATTTGCCTAATATAATTGTTGATGGAACACTTGTTCCATACAGTAAAACTGTAAAAAATCTAGGTGTTGTTTTTGATAGATTTCTGACCTGACCCCCCGAATAAGCGAGAAAGTGTTTGCATCTATCGGATCTCTTCGCAGATAGCGAAATTTTCTACCGATACCAACTAAAATTGTGCTTGCACAATCTCTCCTGCTACCGATTCTCGATTACGCTGATACCTGTTATCTCAATTTAAGTGAGGAATTGCTTAATAAACTTGAACGCATCCAAAATCTTTGTATACGGTTCATATTTGAACTTCGTAAATATGACCATGTTTCAGAATTTCGCGAAAAACTCAAGTGGCCCTCAATCCGCCTTCGCAGGAATACTCACATTCTTTCCCTATTATACAATATCCTATTTAATCCTACCTCTCCCTCATACCTTAAAAAGCGCTTTGAATTCCTGAGTGACACTCATTGTCGCTCTCTTCGCTCTAACGATAACCTCATTTTAAAAATCCCCTCCCACAATACATCCTTCTATTCTAAATCCTTTTCTGTGGAAGCTGTACGGCTCTGGAATTCCTCACCACTTACCATAAGGCGTGCTCAATCCCTAGCAACATTCAAACGGCTATTAAAAGCAAACTTCTATCCCCCTTAAATTTTGTCTACCTGTTTTCTTAATATTTATTATTTTCATTTTTCTATTTATTCTAAACTCCTACTCTGCGATGTAATCTGGCTTATATTTTAAATTTATTATTTCATGTTACCTATAATCATATTCAAACTGTAGTATAAATTATACATATAGCTTATTATATATTGAATGTAGTACATATATATGTAATATGTTGTTTATTGAAACAAAAAACTTAGTTGTTGCTCTGTAAAAAAGTTATTTATTTTTTTAAAGTTTGATACAATGAATATTATATTTGCAAATACTATTTACGACTACTTATATACCTAGTACAAATTAACATTATATTATTTACTTACCTGTAAAAAAGAAACAACATTAAAAGCTATTGCTTCAATTTCAATTTTACAATCGTTACATATTCCTTTTCAAAACTCTTAACTTGTAACTATAATGTACAATAAACCAGAGAGCCTTTTTCTACAGATTAAATTATATAATAAATACAGAGTAAAAAGTGCTGCCACCATAGATAATAATTATAGTAAGTAATGAGCAAGTGTAATTATTTATTAAATTAAATGAAGAGTAAAAGAGCTTCATTTACATATATATATATATATATATATAACGAAGCAGGCATGCCCGAGCGCGTTTTTAAAAAACACATGACGTCAGCATAGCTGACGTCACGAGTGTCAGAGTTTCGATCTTTAACCATCTTCGGTGGTATGAAATAAAAGTCAGGAAATAATCCTCTCTGATTTATTCCAATATGAGACTGTCCGTTCGCTCCGACGGCTCGACCAAGTCTGTCGAAACCGGCGGTCGCTTGATCTTTTATAACAAAAATAGGTGGGTAGACTTATTCACTCAAGATAACAGTTGTTTACAAACATTAAATTTTTCAGAGTAATTTAACATTTCAAAATTCACTAAAAATTATTCATTTAACAATGAAATAGTTTTAAATTATTAAAATAATCATTTCTGGACACGTGTTTTTCTTAAATTCGTGGTTCCGCGCCGACACGGCCATTCTGACAGGCGGTGCGCGCTCTGCACCTGCCTAAGTTGTGCGATTGGAAATCTGCGAATCAAAAATATTTTTGAAGCAGGTATCTGTAAGCAACACATCATGTTGACCTTTGATAATTGTTTTGTAAAACAGTACACAAAGAAATCTCTCATGCACCTTTATTGTAATAAATATGGGAAGATTTTACGCATACTATGCTCATAACTGTGTCATAATAACTGTTAAAAGTTCTCGTAGATCTGTGGTGTATACATGTCTATACCACGGTCCACAAGGTCTCCCTACGGTATCTCATGGTTCTCTGTGGATACATCAAGGATCCGCGGGTAGCTCGAGGGTAACACGTGGTTAGCTCAGAGGTATCACTCTCCAGATTACGGTATATAAATTGCTACTAAAGGTTCTCGTAGATCTGTGGTGTATACATGTCTAACCACGGTCCACAAGGTCTCCCTACGGTATCTCATGGTTCTCTGTGGATACATCAAGGATCCGCGGGTAGCTCAAGGGTAACACGTGGTTAGCTCAGAGGTATCACTCTCCAGATTACGGTATATAAATGGCTACCACGGCTCCACAACGCCTCCCAACGGTATCTCATGGTTCACTTTTGGATACATCAAGGATCCGTGAGTAGTACGAGGGTAACACGTGGTTAGCTCAGAGGTATCACTCTCAAACCAGAGTGTACGTGTGTAGTTATGGATGCATGAGGAATCTCAATGGTAATTAATATTCAAAAATTTTTTTTTTTTCTTTTTTTGTTATTGCTCTTTTTTATTTCTTTAGATTTTAAGAGGTAAGATAAGTAAATTTTGCCTCACAGTTTTATGCGATGATTAGTTCTCGTCGATGCAGACCACTCGCACTGACTGACCAGCTCGTGATATGGACGGCAACTCCAACTGTCACGGCCATTCTGCGGGACGGTGCGCGCTCTGCACCGGTCGCGTTTCTGGTTGTGGTGCTCGGCGAAGCTGATCACGAGCGCCCTCTGTCGACCACCTTCTCCGCTGTCGTAATTCTTATGAAACCTGTAAATCTCGAAAGGCACACTTAATTAGTCATATCAAGTAATAGTGGTTACGTCGACTCTTAATCTTTATGTTGATAATAATTAATTTTAGTTTTCTGAGAATAGAAAAGATGATTGTTATATTTCGAACAAGAGTCATTCGTTGCTGTAGTTGTGTTATTAGTGCCATTCTGCGGGATGGTGCGTGCTCTGCACCAGTCACATTTCTTGGTCGCCCGGCTGCGGTGCACGACGAAGCTGATCACAAGCGCCCTCTGTCGACCACCTTCTTCACTGTCGTTATTTTTATGACACCTGAAAAAAATCGAAAGACACACTTAATTAGCCAGATCAAGTAATGGTGGTTACGTGGACTCTTTAATCTTTATGCTGAAAATAATTATTTTAGTTTTCTGAGAATAGAAGCGATGACTGTTTTATCCCGCACAAAAGTCACTCGTTGCTGTTGTTGTGATGTTATTGATGTTATTGTTATTGCTGCAAAGTCCTCTTGTTATTAATGCCGATCAGGTTTAAGAAGTTCAGGTGGTATGCGATGTTTTCTTTGTGTAATAAGAGAGTGGTGCAACTCCATATAGTAGATGCACTGTTCGGTCTCGTAGTTCTTGATTATTATTAACTCGTTTTTGAGGGTAGTAATAACTTTTTCCACTTAGCCATTTGCTCGGCTGTTTCCTGACGTGTTGGTTATCCTAGTGTGTCTCATTTCCCCATGATATCCATGTGGGTTACTTGTCCATTTTTCAATTAGATGAAGCTATGCTCGTATGGCACCTGAGATCCCTTTAGATGTTCTACAAATATAATTAGCATGGCAACCGCGGATGCCCTTGAAGCGTATTGTTCTTAATTGTAAGAAGTAGCCGCCTCGAGTGTTGACGAAGTGGGTACTCCCGCACTAGTCGGCCTTGGAGCTGATGAATGATTTATGGGATCCGTGGCTTCTGGTCCTCCACATAGACCCATTACGCCGAAGTTGCTCGTAGATGTACCAGGCAGTTAGTGTGAAGTGATTAAAGATCTTCTTATCACTTCACAATATGGTTCTGTCTTGTAGCGATCCTTATGTGACAGGTGGAACCGAAGCTGATGAGGATGTAGCAGAGATCGGAGCTTGTTCCGATCCCGCTTCTGATAACGGAGTAAGCATGCCCGAGCGCGTTTTTAAAAAACACATGACGTCAGCATAGCTGACGTCACGAGTGTCAGAGTTTCGATCTTTAACCATCTTCGGTGGTATGAAATAAAAGTCAGGAAATAATCCTCTCTGATTTATTCCAATATGAGACTGTCCGTTCGCTCCGACGGCTCGACCAAGTCTGTCGAAACCGGCGGTCGCTTGATCTTTTATAACAAAAATAGGTGGGTAGACTTATTCACTCAAGATAACAGTTGTTTACAAACATTAAATTTTTCAGAGTAATTTAACATTTCAAAATTCACTAAAAATTATTCATTTAACAATGAAATAGTTTTAAATTATTAAAATAATCATTTCTGGACACGTGTTTTTCTTAAATTCGTGGTTCCGCGCCGACATATATATATATATATATATATATATATATATATATATATATATATAATATATATATATATATATATATATATATATATATATATATATATATATATGTAAATGATATTTAATATTTAATTTCGTATAAGTATGTTTTCCTCTTATATATGTACACCTGAAACGTTTAATTCCTGATTACTATGTCCTACGTAACATGGTTGCCTGGCAGAGATCGCTGCTTAGCAATTAGGCCGCCAATTGTACATTTAGATCAAGTTTTGCAATATAATATAATTGCAGTTTTTTTTATAGTCATGTTTTTTTTTCCTTTTCTCTTTATTGTTGTAGGTATATTTTTATTTAATAATGTTACATTTGTTGTTCTTGTTTTTCCTGTTAAAATTTGTTACTATTTTTTTTTAATTTTTATCTTTTGTATTTATTTAATTTGTAAATGTGTGTGTTCCCGAATAAACAGTATTCTATTCTATTCTATTCTGTTCAATATCAGAAAGAACCTTGCGCTTCGTAATACGTTCACATAAATTAAGTAGTTGTAGTGTTTACTCGAAACTATCAGTGGTTTTATTGCAACTAATACCCAACACCTCAATCGTATTATTGATTTTGTAAATTAAGGGTTGGTCTAATTTCTTGCATCCACCATCTCCATCTCCGTCTCACATCCTGTTAGCAAGTAATCTATGTAATAATCCTGATGAGCAATTTTAGCTGCACGAGGGTACTATGCTTCTTCATACTTTGCAAGTTGTTGTAATGCCTTTACAGCCAAATAAGGAGCACAGGCAGTACCAAAAGTAAGTCTCAAAAGTTTGTAATGTTCAATAGGATCATTAGGGTTTGATCGCCAAAGAATGCGCTGAAAGTCCTTGTCCTTCTCCTCTACTCGAACTTGTCTACACATTTGTACTAGATCTGCTATTATGCAAAAAGTATGACGTCTCCATCGCATCAAAATGTGGCGCAGATCTTGCTGCAGCTTCGGTCCAACAAGAAAACAATCGTTCAAAGACACCTTGTTCATGCCCTTGCAAGACGCATCGAAGACGATGCGTACCTCAGTTGTCTCTTTATCTTCTCGGATCACTGGATGATGAGGCAACACGCCTTTGGGTTATGTATGTCTTCAACGTTCTGAATCTGTGCCACATGATTTTGGTCCTTGTATCCATTAATTACGCGTTTGTATTCAAATTCAAATTCTTTATTTGTAAAATTTTTGAAAACAACAAAAATTTCGTCACTAGGCATACAAATATAAATTGGTACACATTATTACTTTACATTAATTGAAATATAAAAAAATAATTAACTGCTAAAACATTAAAAAAAACAATAATAATAAAACATTAATTAAAATATGTCAAAATATAATATAATTAGAAATAAGATACGGAAATTAGATACGAACTTAGGCAACATCATTAACTAATATCAAAAAATTCAGAGATTTTGTAAAATTTCTTTTCAATGAGGTATACTTTTAATTTACGCTTAAATAGAGGTATTGATAATGATTTTATGTATTCTGGCAATTTATTAAATATCTTTACTGACATTCTAAAAATTCCATTTTGCATTAAGGCCGTGTGGAAGGGGCTCAGATGCAACTTACTCTCGTTTCTCAAGTTTCGATTATGTACTGAATGTGCTAAATTAAACTGGCTAGGATTATTTTTTACAAACATTGCTACTTCATAAATATACAAAGATGGAAAAATTAATATATTTAGCTTTTTAAAGTGTGATTTACACGATTCTTCTACCTTTAGACCACAAATAGCTTGTATGCATCGTTTCTGAGCTTTAAATATTTTTTCCCAGTCTGCAGAATTTCCCCAGAGAATGACACCATACCGTAAAATTGAGGCAACATAACCATTGTATGCTATGAGAGTAGTCTCAAGACTAGAAATGCGCGCTAGCTTTTTTAGTACAAAGGCGAATTTACTTAATTTTGCACAAGTGTCCTCTATATGTGATTTCCAATTTAATTGCCTATCTATTGTTAAACCTAAAAATTTTGTATGGTTTTCAGATGGAATTGTAATTCCCTCGTAACGTAAGTTTATATTGGTAGATTTTATTTTTTGTTGAAAATGCATAATTTTAGTTTTATTTAAATTTATCATTAGTTTATTTTTATCAATCCAATCTATTATGTCTCTTAATGCGTCATTTATATCTTGTTCATAACTTTCGATTTTATCGCCCTTAATTATTACAGTACAGTCATCAGCGAAAAGTACCATTTTACCATTCATGTTTTCAACCGACTTCCAAAAGGAGGAGGTTATCAATTCGTCTGTATTTTTTTTTTTTTTTTTTTTTTTTTATGTTTGTTACCTCATAACTTTTCACTGGGTGGACCGATTTTGATAATTTTTTTTTTGTTTGAAAGGTAGTGCTTCCCGTGGGGTCCCATATTTTTTATTTTTTTTTCTGATGATGGTATCCATGTGAAAACGACATAAGTCTTAAATTTGCATTATGTATATGCGCGACAAATAGGTGAATAACTGAAAATCACGTTAACCAATTTTGATAATTCTTTTTTTATTATAAAATATATACTTCAAGGGTAATTTGGTGAAAGTTTGGTAAGGTTCTGAACACAGGATCCATGACAAAGTAACGGAACGGAAGGGAACGGAACAATTCTGAGGAGCACGTTAGCGATACTCGGTCGAATCTTTTATTTATAAATTATTTGGATATTTGAGTCACCTTCCGTTATGTGGTTTTGTTTATGTAATTATCATAGTCGAATATTATAATCAACTAGCTACCCACCCCGGCTTCGCACGGGTGCAATACTGATACTAAATATACTACAGAATTTGTTTATATACGACATCACATCGCAAACTTCTAAAATTATCAGTGTTTCTTTACTATATTGTTCATGTATTATATACACAAACCTTCCCCTTGAATCACACTATCTTTTAAAAAAAACCGCATCAAAATCCGTTGCGTAGATTTAAAGATATAGGGACAGAGAAAGCGACTTTGTTTTATACTATGTAGTGATGGAACTCCTATACGGCTCGCAGTTAGGGTGCGATATGGGGCAGAATTTCTTACTATCTTTAATCAAATTTTGTGTATGTGATGTGATGTCATATGATGTACGAAATAAAGTTGGTCTTTTTCAAAGTTTTTTTGCTGAGTTCGATTACAGACAGCTCTTTCGAGGGATCCTTGTAGTTTACGCCGCGTGACGTATTAAATCCGCATTTTCGAAAGTCTATTTTTGCTTTATTCGCAAGTTTCCTTTGAAATTGTCCTCGAAGTAGTTTCTGACTCATATAAACGGAACGCTTAATCTATCCATATTAAAAAAAAATTAGTTAGTCAACATCAGCTTCACTTAAAATCAAAAAATAAATAAAATTTTAACAAAAAGAAAAACCGACTTCAAACAAAACACTATTTTAAAACAAATGAATATGCACGAAAAAGTAATAAAAATAATTGCGTATTCAACATATTTTTTAGAGTCTTCCTAAGTTAAATGAAATGAAAAATATTAGACTACTTAAAAGTCGATTAACGATTATATCATGTAGTTATAATTATTGTTATATTTGGAGTCGGTGTCAGCCAATAAAACCCTACAGTATATCTATCAAAAAACAATACGAGAATACTTTAAGAAATATGTTTTTTACAAATTACCTTTTACACAATAATATACTGGATCAATCAAGGGGCTCGTATCGCTTCTTTCTTTTGATTGTTGGGACATGGGCACCGTGGCTGACACCGGCTCCAAATATACCAATAACTATAACTACATGATATAATCGTTAATCGACTTTTAAGTAGTCTAATATTTTTCATTTCATTTAACTTAGGAAGACTCTAAAAAATATGTTGAATACGCAATTATTTTTATTACTTTTTCGTGCATATTCATTTGTTTTAAAATAGTGTTTTGTTTGAAGTCGGTTTTTCTTTTTGTTAAAATTTTATTTATGTCGATTCAGTAATGTCATTTATATAGCATAGAAACAAGAGGACCCCTCTTGTTTCTATAATAAAAATACTACCTTGTGGTACACCAAAATTGTTCGATTTATACTGTGATATATACTTACACTCTTCCTTTATTTCTATATTTACGTTAGTTATTTCAGTATATTGCAATCTTTTTTCTAAGTAGGATATTATAAGTTCAAGAGATATACCCCTTATCTCCATTCCATATAATTTATTTTTAATATATTATGATCTACGCGATCAAAAGCTTTAGACATATCTAAAAATATGGCACAGACTGGTTTCCTTAGATCCATATTATAAGTTAGTTCCTTTAGTAAATCATAAATCGCCATATTGGTATTACTGTTTTTTCGAAATCTTTTTTGTTGACGTACTATTATTTTATGATGATCTAAGAAATTAATTAGCCTATTATATATTACCTTTTCAAAAACCTTTGCAATTACCGGAATAAGTGCAACTGGTCGATAGTTTGATATGTTATAACGACATCCTTTTTTGAAAATTGGTATTAGTCAAAGTCAAAGTCAAAAACCTTTATTCAAAATAGAAGTGTTTACACTTTCTTATTGACTTTCGATAATCTACCACCGGTTCGGAATATAATACCTCAGGCCTGAGAAGAACCGGCGAAAGAAACTCAGCGGGATATTTTTTTTTTTATAATGTCAATTTATAATTTACAATAATAAACATATTCCTGTTATTTGAAACAGCCTGGAGGCGATCATCTCATTCCCAAGGTGTGTCAACTAGTCAGTGTCAACTAGTCAGTGTAGTCAACTAGAAAGTCATTAGTGCTGTAATATCCTTTAGCACACAAACGCTCTTTAACGATTCTTTTGAATTTTATAATTGAATATTGTTGAACGTTTTCTGGGATCCTGTTGTAAAAACGTATACATTGCCCCAAAAAAGAGTTACTAACCCTGTGTAATCGGGTACAAGGCGTAACAAGTTTATTCTTGTTCCTAGTATTAATGGAATGTACGTCACAATTTTTGGGAAAATCATTTATATTTTTGCGTACATACATAACATTATCAAAAACAAATTGAGAAGCGACAGTCATTATTTTAATTTCTTTAAATTTACATCTTAACGAATCTTTTGGGCCCAGGTTATAAATTGCACGAATAGCCCTCTTCTGCAGTACAAAAATAGTATTAATGTCAGCTGCATTACCCCAGAGTAGAATGCCATACGACATAATACTGTGGAAATAGCTAAAATACACAAGGCGAGCTGTATCCACATCTGTCAAAAATCTAATCTTTTTTACCGCATAGGCTGCAGAGCTGAGTCTATTTGCCAATCTACTTATATGGGGGCCCCATTGGAGCTTAGAGTCAATTGTCATACCAAGGAACTCTGTTGACTCTAATACATCTAATGCTTCCCCCGTTTAAAAGTACATTCGCTTTGACACATCTTACATTGGGAGTAGTGAATTTAATACATTTTGTCTTTTTACTATTTAACATTAAATTATTGACACTAAACCAATGTACTATTTCCGAGAGAGCATTGTTCACATCGTCATACATTAAAAGACGTCTTTTTATTTTAAAAATTAATGAAGTATCGTCAGCAAACAATACTATCTCGAGTTTATCACCTAAGAGATGTGGTAGGTCATTTATATAAACCAGGAAGAGAAATGGACCAAGAATTGATCCTTGAGGGACCCCCACAGTAACCTGAGCCCCGGGAGATCTCTTTCCATTTACATCAACCCTCTGAATCCGATTGCTCAGATACGAAATCAGAATATTGAGTGCAGTGTCCCTGACTCCATAATGTCGTAGCTTCCTGACCAAAGTTTCGTGTTGTACACAATCAAAGGCCTTAGATAAATCACAAAAAATCCCCAAGGCATCCTGTGACTCCTCCCAGGCCCTGTAGATATTTTTTATGAGCTCAACACCAGCGTCAGTTGTCGAGCGACCCCTTGTAAATCCAAATTTTTTTTTTTTTATAATTCTTTATTGCACACCACAAACAGAAACAAAAAAGAAAGTAACATAAAATTAATAAAATACAAAAAAAAAGAATTAAAAAAAAACAAAACAAAAGAAGTACATTAAAAGTGTTGTACAATGGGCGGACTTATGGCTTTTTAGCCATCTCTTCCAGACAACCCAATCAAAGGGAGAATCCAAAACCATCGGTGTAGGCGGTGTAGTCATAAACTTACATACAAATAGTTACACACTAATACTTATACTTCTTATATATATATAAATATATACATATATATTATACAATATACAAATAGTCAGTGGGTTTGATAATTGCAGAGTTGAGTATGAGCAAGCCCTCATGCTCACTAATGAGTTAAAAATTAAATTACATAAGGCCCAACTATATATATCTGAATTGGAAGATAATAGCTTCAACCTAAAGGCCTCTCAAACCCAGTGTCTATTTGATGAACTGGTGGGAAATGCAGCCTCCTTAGTAGCCCCAATCACCAATACCAATGACATCACAACAATTGATCTGACTGGTGATGACTCGGGCTCCTCCAGTCTAATATTAGGTAAAAATAAATTAAAGAAATATGTTAAAATTAATAAATATATTAAGAAAACTCAAAAATTAATAAAATCAAGAAATAATTGCTTAAATTATGAAAAAAATTATAAAGAAAGAAACACACTCAGACTAAAAATTATTGAATATTCCAAGAATGTTAAAGTGATGAGACAAGGTTATGAGGCTGACGTGAATGCTCTTCAGGCTGAGATAACATATTTACATAATTCCTTAGATAGAATGTCAAAAAAATATGAAATGTCTCAAAAAGAAATATCTAGTCATATTGCTGCCGTGAACAATCTACTAGACTTGAGTAAATACAATTCTGAACGCTTTGACTCTCTTATAAAAAACTATACTTGTGATTGTCAGGGCCGTTCTGTCTCGGGGGATGGTTCAGGGCTGCTCAATGATGTAGTGTCCTCGTCTCAGTCATCAGCTCATGACAGCGCCATATCCAACATAACACATCATGTTCCTACCAAGAAATGTACTAAAATCTATAGTGATGAATTGGGAAGAAACATGGGTGTTTTGCTCAATGACATGTGTAAGGGACAATCAGTATCAAATTATTGTATGCCGGGTGCAAGTTATTCCCATATTATGAACAGTATTTTGAATAGTACTCATTGTCCCAATACTACACTAATTATATTAGTTGGGAGAAGGGGAAATGTGAGCAAAAAAATTCTTGAAAATTATTATTCTAAATTATCAAATTTAAATGTGGATAGAATATTAATGTTCACATTTCCTTATATTAAAGATGTGCCACAGGAAAATTCTATTAGATTTAAATTAAATAATATGTTACATATCATGTCAAATACTTATTATGTAACAAAAAATGATATTTGTAATAAAATAAAATTAATTGACATTAATAACATAATTAATTATAATTCTTGTTTATTGACATGTGATAGGTTTAACCTATCTAATTTTTATAAGAGACAGATAGCTAGTTTGCTATCATATTTTATTATTACAAAATCAACCAATTGTTTGGTTGACCAGACAACTGCTTCTATTGAGCAGTATAATTATAATAATAATAATAACTTAAAACCTTATATTTTGGAACATGTTCCAAGTAATTTAAATTAAATTCTAAGACAATAGAGGTAGTCTCTGGCAACGATAATAACTATACTTGTGAAAAATTAGTCATTAAAGAAGCCAAAAAAAATAATAAGAAAATAGTTAACAATACAATTGTAAATCTGGTGCACCAAAATATTCAAGGAATGTTAGGGAAAGACTTAGAAATTGAATTATTTTTGACCTGTAATGGCATTGATATTTTGTGTGTAACTGAACATTGGCTTCAAAATTATCAGGTTATGTTTAACTTTAGTGAGCACCAGATTGCTAGTCTGTTCAGTAGAAATAAAGCTATACGTGGTGGCTCTTTAATACTTATGAGTAAAAATATTAAATTTAAAGAACGTAAAGATATTGTGAGCCTTTCTATTGAGCAAACTATTGAAATAGCCTGTGCAGAGCTTGAGCGTGTCATTGTTGTATGCGTATACAGGCCCCCTAGTGGATTATATGAATTATTTGAAAATATGTTGGACAATGTTTTATCGAAATTATCTGGATCTAATAAAGAAATTATAGTTTGTGGAGATTTTAATATAAATTTATTGCATAATTCAACCACAAGTATTAGATTCAGATCTTTGTTAAGTTCATATAATCTGGTAAATCTGTTCTTAGAGCCAACTAGAATAACAGATTCCACAGCAACTTGCATAGATAATATATTTGCTACCTACATTCCACAACACAAAATTATTATTAATAACTTAAGTTCAGATCATTGTGGACAACTAGCGTTATTTAATTTTCATGTTAAAAAAGTAAGTACTTTTGAAAAGATAATGTTTGTTCCTTTGAACAGAGGCGTATTGAGAAGTTTAGAAGTAATATTATGGCTAATCTCCCTCACCTATCTTTTAGTGACAATCCCAATGTCTTGTATAACAATTTATTCAAATTAATTAGAAACAATTTTAAATCCATATTCACTTCTAAAACAGTTAATACAAAAAACTTTTTAAAATTCAATGATTGGGCGACTAATGGAATTCATAAAAGTAGGCAACGAATGTATGAGCTTTACAATGAAAGGACATACAATCATAGTGCCACTTTTGCCAATTATATAAGTAACTATTCAAAATTATTTAAAAAAGTGTGCTTTTTGGCAAAATCTTTAACTATAAAAAATAAAATTAAGAATGCACATGACAAGATAAAAATGACCTGGAAAATTATTAATTGTGAAACTGGTAGAGTTGGCAGTTGCAACTCCGAATTGAGCCTGAATTATAATAGTAAAGTAGTAAATAGTCAAAAGGAAGTTGCTACAGTTTTTGAAAAATTTTTTGCTGACATTCCAGTTTTCACGACTAAGTTACTTATTTCTTCTCCTGATGTTGCCGAGTCATTGATGAAAGAAAATGTAAGAGCTTGCAAATCTAACTTTAATTTTACCCTTGTAAACTCCAACGACATAATACGCGCCTTTAAGTCATTAGACATCAAGAAAACGGCTGATTTATGGGGTATTTCTCTAAAGGTGATAAATTCGATTATTGATGTGATTGCACCTTATCTTGCTTTAATATTTAATAGTTGTGTCCAACGTGGTATATTTCCTGACCTGATGAAACATAGTAAAGTTATTCCAATATTTAAATCTGGTAGTTCTTCAGACCCCAACAACTATAGGCCAATTTCAATTCTACCTACCCTGAGCAAAATATTTGAGAAAATAATTCTAAATCAATTATTAGAACACTTTAGCAAACATAATCTGCTTCATAGTAAACAATTTGGCTTCACGAGGGGTCGCTCGACTACATACGATGGTATCGAGCTTATTAAGAATATCTATGAAGCCTGGGAAGAGTCACGGGATGCCTTAGGGATTTTCTGTGACTTATCCAAAGCCTTTGATTGTGTTCAACATGAGACTCTGGTCAGGAAACTTTATCACTATGGAATTAGAGAATGTGCGCTCGACCTTCTGACTTCCTATCTTAACAATAGAATTCAGAGGGTTGACGTTAAAGGAAAAAGGTCTCCTGGGGTCTCAGTTGGTATGGGGGTCCCTCAGGGATCAATTCTTGGACCTTTTCTGTTTTTCACATATATAAATGACTTGCCCTTTCTTGTTGGGAACAAACATGATATAGTATTGTTTGCTGATGACACCTCCTTAGTTTTTAAAATTAATAGAAAACAGGTACAGTACGACGACGTAAACAATGCTATAGCTGATATAGTACATTGGTTTAGCGTAAATAATCTTAAACTAAATAATAATAAAACTAAAATTGTGAAATTTAGTACGCCAAATGTACAAAATGTAAAAGCCGATGTACTCATCAATGGGGAATCGATGGATCCAATTGATTCTGCTGAGTTTCTTGGCCTTACTGTTGATGCCAAGTTGCAATGGGGCCCCCATATTGACGGATTGGCGAGTAGACTGAGTTCTGCGGCATTCGCGGTCAAAAAAATTAGATTATGTACCGATGTTGATACGGCTCGCTTAGTATATTTCAGCTACTTTCATAGTATAATGTCATACGGTATTGTGCTGTGGGGCAATGCAGCCGCTATCCATACCATATTTGTGCTACAGAAGAGGGCTATTCGCGCAATCTACAACCTAGGAGCTAAAGAATCGTTAAGGAATAAATTTAAAGAAATCAAGATATTGACTGTTGCTTCTCAATATATATTCTCTAATGTTATGTATGTACGAAAAAATATTAATGATTTCATGAGAAAATGTGATACTCATAACATTGGTACAAGGAACAAACACAAACTTGTTACTCCTGTTACTAGACTGCGTAGAGTCAGTAACTCCTTTGTGGGGCAATGTATACGGTTTTACAACAGGATCCCAGAAAGCGTTCAAAATGCCTCTGTTGCCAAATTAAAAAAAAATATTAAGGAACGCTTGTGTGCAAAAGGTTATTATACAATTAATGAGTTTATGATCGATAGCACACCTTGGGAATGATACGATCGCCTCCTGGCTATTTCATCTCATATTAAATTGTTTATTTATATAATACATAAGACAAACAAAAAAAAAACCCGCTGAGTTTCTTTCGCCGGTTCTTCTCAGGTCAGGGTATTTTCTTTCCGAACCGGTGGTAGTGTTTCAGTTGACCATCAATAAGAAAGTGTAATGCTTCTATATTGAATAAAGATATTTGAGTTTGAGTTTGAATTATGTATTAAGATAATAAAATGATATAAAATTACATAATAAATGTTATATAAAATAATTAATTAAAGTCGTCTGAATTATTATTTAGGTAATAGTTTTTAACGGCTCTTTTAAAAACTGAAATAGATGGAGCCTTTTTAATGTTTACTGGAAGGGCATTCCATAACCTTATGGCCTGTACAGTAAACGATTTGTTTAGAAATTTAGTTTTGTGTACAGGCATTTTAAGTGTTAGGTACCGCTTAGATCTTAAAAACAAAGGATCACCAAGAAATTCAAATTTATCTTTTAAATATGTAGGAAAACTATAGTTAAATAGCGCACAGTACAGAAGAGAAAGAATATGTAAGTTCCGGCGAAGACGTATAGGAAGCCACTTGAGTTTTGTACGATATTCGGAGACATGGTCATATTTTCGTAGGCAAAATATGATCAGCGTCTACGTCATCTGTAAAGCAGGATCATTTAAGTATCTAACTAAAGATCCAGTAGTCCAGTAGTCAATAACAATTAACAGCTCCGTATCACAATTGTAAGCGTGCACTCAAGCAACCGTGACCAGCGCATGTTATTTGTTATCATAAGATACGCAAAAGCAAATAACAAAAATGTTATCCTAAAATAACCAATAACTAGCACACATCATAGGTAGCGGCATCTAGACCGCGCATGTGGCTCTAAGGTATATAACCTTCCATGAGAAGTATGTAAAATACACGCCATAGGTAGCCGCTATAAAGCAAGCGCACGTGATTTCTCAAACAAGACAAAGCATACGTCATAGGTAGCTGCCAAATGCAAGCGCACGTAGCTAATGTAGTACACGCCATAGGTAGCTGCCATAGGGCAAGCGCACGTGACTTCTCAAACAAGACAAGCATACGTCATAGGTAGCTGCCAAAGGCAAGCGCACGTAGCTAATATAGTACACGCCATAGGTAGCTGCCATAGGGCAAGCGCACGTGACTTACATAGCACACGCCATAGGTAGCTGCCACAGGGCAAGCGCGCGTGGCTATACTCACCACCTGTGAAGAACGCTGCACACGCATCCGGCGTCCACTCTCCACGCCACCGAACCAGGTGCTCCGCAGCTGCCTGGGTCCTTTTGCCATAGGATCCAGCAAGTAGCTCCAACTCGTAGCGATGGTGAAGAAGTTGCTGAATAACTTTGTAGGGACCCCTCATGCCGGAGTTCAGCTTGCCGGAACTCTGTGAACTTTTGCCAACGAACACAAAATCGCCAACAGCGAATACTTGTGGTTGTCTTCGCGTCTCATTAGTTCGTTGATCTTGACTTGCTTGATTAGCTTCCAAGAGATCGGAGGCTTGCTGTCGCCTCAAGGTCATTAATGCTTCTCGATTTGTATTGGAATCTTCTAATGCTACATCTCTTACTAGCGCCCTCAATATGGGTGTCGTTGCCTCAATACCAATCAAAAGTAGTAATGGTGAGGTCTGAGTGGTAGCTTGTTTTGTAATATTAAGTGTCAGCTGTATTTTCCACAGAGTATCGGACCAACTACTGCCCTTATTGTTTACTTCTACTCTTAACATATTTAGGACTGTACGGCAGTAACGCTCGGCCTGGCCATTTTCTTGATGCATTTCGGGCGTGATTAAATGCGTGGCACAACCCAACCCAGAAACCCAATTTTGAAACCCTAAACTTTCAAACATTCTACCCCGGTCAGTTACAATTAAGGATGGTGTACCAAATAATGATATTGCATTTGTAAAGACACGCTTTAATTCTTCGGTATCTTAACGGTATAAGGAATATAGAAGGCAGAACTTTGAAAATGCGTCCACTAATACCAAGACGTACTTAAATCCATTAGATTCAGGTAGGGGACCTAAAACGTCCATATGAACAATCGAGAAGGGATTATCAGGCTTTGTCCAAGATTCTATAGGCTGATGAGGAGCCCGAGGAACCTTTTTATGCAAGAGACAGACCACACAATGGCCTATATATTTCTTGACGAATTGTCTAAGGCCAGGGAACCAGAAATGACGGAGAATCAAGTTGACAGTCTTATCCATACCAATATGTTCATGATCATCATGAAAAACGCGTAAGAGGCTGAGTCTATGACCTTTCGGGTTGAAGCATAGGAGACGTGACTCCTCTCCAGTAGAACTATACTTGTAGTACAAAAGATTGTTTTTTACGACATATCGCGAAGGATCTAACTGACCGTCTCTCAATTTCTCCATTAGTTCCTGTGTTTCAGAATCGCCAGTTTGGGCAATTTGAGCCCAGTTATTAGGGCGACGAATGTGTGAGACAATTGGTGGGTTTCGACTGAGAAAGTCAGCGTGTTGCATTAAAGCTCCCTTACGATATTCGATCGTGAAACGAAAGTCCTGCAAGTATACCCACCAACGAGCTACCCGTGGAACTAGATCTTTCTTTCGCTCGGTAAGCTTTAGCGAGTTACAATCCGTCACTATCTTAAAGTCAATTCCAATAAGATAGTGGCGAAAATATTGCAGCGCTTTGACAATGGCCAAAGTCTCGAGCTCATAACTATGATATCGGGACTCCGACCCGTGAGTCGCCCTACTGTAATAGCCAACAACGCGTTTCCGTTTTCCTTCGTGTTCCTGTAGCAACACCGCGCCATAACCTATCGCGCTGGCATCAGTGTGAAGCTCAGTGGGTAATCAGTGGTATTTAAAAGAGAGATTTAAGTTCCTTGGCGCTACTCATTGTCGCTCTCTGCGCTCCGAGGATAATTTAATTTTGAGTATCCCTTCTCACTCTTCAACTTGTTACTCAAAATCTTTTACAATTAACGCAGCACGCTTATGGAACTCCTTGCCCTTAGCAGTACGTCGAGCTAAATCCCTTGAAATATTTAAACGTCGCATTTTCGAATATTATATTGATACTTGAAATCGTATTTTCATCCCTTACCTTTCTCCTCCTCCAATCCTCATTTATTTTAAAATTGTGTGTATGTTTTTCTTACTAGTTATGTGTGTATTTTCTCATTATATATGTATGTATTATTTTTACTACTTTATTATGTTTGTATTATAGTACACCTCCACCCTAAATTTATTTATTTATTATAATGTCCTATGCCAACCGGTTGCCTGGAAGAGATCGCTCTTCTAGCGATAAGGCCGCCGATTGTATACTGTATAACATTGTTTATTTTTTTTCTGTTTTAAAATTTTATGTACTTTGCTTGGTGTACAATAAAGTATATTTCATTCATTTCATTCATTCATAATCCTGGGTCAAATATTGCTAGCACCGGTTCCTCGGTTAAACATGACATGATTTTATTACGCGCCGCGTCTTGTTCGTTACCCCAGATAAAAGGTTGTCCCTTTTTAGTTAATTTAGCAATACAAGCAGTTTTTTCAGCATAATTGGGAATATACCTCCTAAAATAACCAGCGAGACCCAAAAATTGCCGCACTTGCTTGACATTCGTAGGTTTTGGTGACTTTATTAAAGCATCTACCTTCCTAGGACTCGGCCTAACCTGACCCTGACTTATAAGGCGACGAATATCTAGATATTCAACTTCGGTCTCTAAGAAGGTGCACTTTTTTAAATTTATCGAAAATCCTGCATTTGTGAGGCAAACGAGCACCTGCCGCAATAGATCAAGTCCTTCCTCTATAGAGTCCGATAATATCAAAACGTCATCAATGTAATTAAGGACCTTCCCGGAGTCTGTCAAGTGCTTAAGTGTCTTGGATATGATTCTCTGATAGACCACCGGAGCATTCGTCAAACCGTAAGGCATTTTCAAGTATTCAAAATGGCCCTCAGGCGTGACGAACGCTGTTTTCTTAATAGACTCGTCATCCTTCAGGGGCACCTGATGAAAACCAGTTGCCATATCCAGACTAGTGAAATATTTACTATTGCCCAGTTTGTCTATGTGGTCGTCTATCAGTGGCAAGGGAAATCTATCCTTAACAGTGATTGAATTTAAAGCGCGATAGTCGACGCACATCCTATCAGACCCATCTTTCTTTTTGACGAGTATGATAGGACTCGCGTACTCCGACTGTGACTCTCGGATGATGCCTTTACTTAACAAGTCGTTTATTATCTCACGAACTCTCAACTTTTCATCTGCTGATAGTTTATAGGGGCGATAATGCACAGGAACATCACTATTTAATTTAATTTCCATACTACCCGTATTGACTGTAGTCGTAGCCGTTCCCGTTACAAAATAATTGGAAAACTCATTAATTAGTGAAATAAGACGTTTTTTATCCTCGCCTAATAACCGCGTATTTATAACCTCCGTATCTAAATCGCTAATGTGATGCACCTGAACTACACTGTCTCCTCTTATTAGCCGTTGTTCATTAATGGTTCGTATATAAGTTACCCCTTTACGATTTAAAACGTCGGTTCCTATCAAAATAGGAGCGCTGATGCAATCAGAAGTTACAACATATAGATCGACCTCTATGGATAACTCTGGGAACTCAACAATCGCCGTCACATAGTAGGTGGATTCTATTTCCTGACTACCTATACCGCGCATTAAACGATATGTAGGAACCCGTTTATAATTGAGATGTTTAAGAATCGAGTCAGAAATTAAAGAAATATCAGAGCCGCTGTCGATTAAAACGTTGACCGGTAATTTATCAATGACCGCTGTCATTGCGTTTCGCCGTCCTGCGCAGTTTGACAAAAATTTACATTGCTTGTATTTACATCGCTACCCTTGGATTCAACGCGTTGTTTTGCGAAACACCTATCAGCAGTATGCCCAACCTTCTTACAGTACGTACATAACAACGGCGATCTATTAGAAGAGTCAAGAACGGCAGACGATTTATTAGATTCCGTTTTCTGTCTCTTAGCGCAATTTGATTTTACATGCCCATATTCACCACAGCGATGACATTTCGTATTACTTATAGGTTTCAACATCTTATTTTTGCGGAAGTCTGGCTGACCTACATTCGGTGTACGTACGAAATTGCGGGTAGTTCGAAAATCGGTCTTAGGTTTTGTATAAACTGATAAAAATTCCACTAATTCCTTACAGTCCAATTTAGCATTAGACGCAGCGGCTTTTATCTGTGGATCCGTAATACCCCTTATGACGATTGCCGTTTTTAGGTCATCCGATAGACCTTTCACGATATTCAAACGCAATAACGACTTGCGAGCATATTCGGCATAAGAAATAAAACTATTGGAGTCTGTTTTCATTACGTCGAACAAAACAGTTGCGATATCGATGTTTCGAGGGCAGAGAGATCGAAATTCCAACTTAAAATTGGTCCATGAACGGTCATTGGACACCCATTCGTCAAGCCAAGAACGTGCACTGCCTTTAAGACATTTTCCTATGCGAGACACGCACTCACGGTTATTCCAGCGATTAAGCTCACGACCCCTATCAACCTCTGCACACCAAACATCGAAATCGTGGATCTCAGGATCAAAATTTGATATGTAATAATGGACAGGTTTCGCTTGTATTAAAGATGTTAATGATGCACTTACGATTTTGTTCGTCGTATCGAAGACGGGCTCGACCGGCTCCGTGGCGGCAACAACAGGCGGCGGTGGAGTGTGGCATTCTCGTGCTGGACGAGGCGGTTCAGATATAGATTCAGTAGTAGACAGTCTACCCTCAATAGCATTTAACCTTATCAAAATCGTATCTAACGCATCATTACGAGAGCTACTGCTTATACGTGAGTCATCGCGACGCCGCTTACGAGAATGACGACTAGTATGATCGCGACCTTTCCGTGACCTGCTACGATGTTTCCGCGAGCTATCCGATATTTTCTTAGAACGTGATGGCCGTCCCGACATGACGAAATTAAAATCTACTTCCAGTTAACTATTAATCAACAGAACACTGCACTAAAACTCAAAATGATTTATCACTAAAATAGCAAAAACACATTTAAAGAAACTGTAACTAATTCACTAAAATGGCGGTAGCGATCAAGGCTTAGTGGTCAATCCCACTTCTGATTTTATGAACCAGAAGTGGAGCTATTTTTTTAAAAAGAAAATAGTTCTACTGAAAATAGATTTTTAATTATAAAGAAACCCTAATCACAATAAGAATTAAATACGTCCGTCTCGTCCGAATGCCACCTCAAAAAAAAAAAAACAGTGATCGTCCGCCGCTAATGCTGCTCCGCAGGCGCGCCCTCTTCCACCATGCCGGTGGCGTGATTGCTACGTCACGATGACGCGCTGCTAAGCCCCGCCTCTTGGTCCGATATTTCCAATAATATACTAAATAAAACGACCTACTAAACCAAATAACCACAAAGCTAATATAGCTGCCAGCCATGATGGTTGTTACACTTAAAGCATAAATATAAGTAGAACAAATTCAAAAATATGAAAGTAAACATATTGTAAAAAAAAAAGAGAAAAGTAAAATACAAGAACTGTAACAAGTCAAATTGTTTCTTGTGTAGCAACTTGTTCTTGTTAAAATCTTGCTAAGAGTTGGTAGTACAGAGATGGGTCTATAATTATTGGGGTCTGATGTACTACCTGACTTAAATATTGGTATTACTTTACTATGTTTCATGAGGTCAGGAAACACGCCACTAAGAACACAATTATTGAATTGACTACTTTAACAGAGAACCCCCATAGATCGGCAGTTTTTTTAACATCTAGCGATCTGAAAGAACTTATGATGTCATTTACACCTACTGTATTAAATTTAAAACTTATATTACATTCTTTTACATTGTTTTTTAATAATGATTCAGCAACGGTGGGAGAGGGATTTAATGAGCTAGTAGTCGAAAAAGGAATGTCAGCAAAAAAATTTTCAAAAATAATTGCAACATCCCGATCTGAGGAAAATAAATTATTATCAATAGATAAACTAATGTCGGAGATGTTATTGTTGCCTCTTCCAGTTTCGCAATTAATCATTTTCCATGTCATTTTAATTTTATCAGGAGCGTCAATAATTTTTTTTTTATATCTAATGATTTGGCTGTATGACATACACGTTTGAATAGTTTAGAGTAGAGTATTATTTTAGAAAGTTTAAGAGCATCAGAAAATTTACCAGAACACAACGAAAGATTTACTATATGGATTTCTCAGACATTTTCTGCCTCGCACAACCACTTTGTGGAACCAGCTTTCGCCGGCGGTTTTTCCGAACCGATACGACATGGGAACCTTCAAGAAAAGAGCGTACTCCTTTTTGAAAGGCCGGCAACGCACCTGCAAGCCCCCTGGTGTTGCAGATGTCCATGGGCGGTGGTAGTCACTTTCCATCAGGTGAGCCTCCTGCTCGTTTGCCACCTATGCCATAAAAAAAAATTAAATGTTATTTTATGGGGTACTTTATCAAAAAATGTTTCAAATAAATTAGCAACCTCTAATTCAGAACTCGTGTATCTACTACCTGTGTTCAATTCTATTGGTATCATTTCCTTTTTGGGTTTTCCACTAACACTACTAATAACATCCCATGTGGCTTTAATTATATTATCAGAATTCAGGATTTTTTTCTTTAAATATAAGGACTTAGCAGAAATGCATACTGTTTTAAAAATTTTGGAATATTTATTGACGTATTCTAAAAAGGCTACGCTTCGATTCCACCGCCTCATATCATATAAGTCGTATAATTTATTTCTACTTTTATAAATACCAACAGTAGCCCAGTCACTAAACTTTAATTTTGTGTTACTATAACATGATTTCATTTTAAATATATTGTTAAATTATTTTAGTATTACTTCAAAAAATGAATTATAAAGCTCATTTGGCTCCTGTGTCGTAAAATCTAGATTAGACAATTTATACGCCACAATATCTTTAAAACAATGTAATTTGTTAGCCGTTATTGGCCTGTATGTAATTTTTTTTAAATGATTTATTTCTTTGTGTTTTAATGGATTTTCGGACATCAAGATGGTGCGGGTGAAACTTAGAATTTTGACGAGATGTCTGAAGGTGAAATTCAACAGCCGCGATTAATCCGAATAATTCCTCGGGACATTCCCCGTGAAAAATTCGGTAGAAGATGCAGAGTGATCCAACATCTCTACGCAAAGCCAAAGGATCAAGGAGATCGGAAAGGGCTTGATCGTCGATAACTCGAGCCGCTCTACGTTGGCTGCGGTCAAATGGAAGGAGCTGGTACTGGGGAGCACCCGCCCAGAGGTGAGAGCAGTACTCCATGTGAGGCCGAATTTGCGCCTTGTAAAGTTTTAGACGACGGGCCGACGTGAAATACTGTCTCGCCTTGCTGAGCACACCGAGCTCCTTTGAAGCCAATTTGGCTTTGCCTTCCAATTGACCGCGGAACTGAACGAGGCTCGAAATATCAACGCCAAGTATTCCGATACTACCTGAAGCGGCTATCGGGATGTTCTCAAATCGTGGAGATACGACAAATGGTGTTTTTTTAGCGGTTAACGCGCAAACTTGCGTCTTTTTGGGGTTGAAATGGACTAAATTTAGCCGGCCCCAGTTCGAGACTTCGTTTAACGAAGACTCGATTTCACACACAAGTTTGTTCCGGTTCTCTTCCCGTTTTCCCGAGAAATATTAACGCGGCCGGTGTATAAGGTTTCAACGGTACTGTCGTCTGCATAGCAATGAATGTTCCCAATTTGCAACAAGTCATTGATATGCAGAAGAAACAAAGTGGGTGATAGAACGCAAGCCTTGTGGAACACCAGCATTGACGAACTTTAAGTCGGAGCATGCACCGTCGACAACGACCTTGATGCTCCGATCTGCCAAAAAGCTGATAATCCAATTGCATAATTTCCCGGGAAGCCCATAGGAAGGAAGCTTCGAAAGAAGCGCTTTGTGCCACACGCGATCGAAGGCCTTCGCTATGTCCAAGCTGGCTGCTAATGCCTCACCCTTGCTCTCAACTGCTTCAGTCCATCTATGAGTAAGGTAAACTAGAAGATCACCGGCCGACCGACCCCGACGGAAACCGTACTGGCGGTCGCTAATCAGCTGGTTCTCCTCTAGATACCGCAGGAGCTGGCAGTTTATAAGGGACTCCATTATCTTGGAGAGCAAGGAGGTGATGGCTATAGACCTATAATTGGACGGATCTGAGCGGTTGCCTTTTTTAGGGATCGGATGCACCAAAGCAGTCTTCCAGGAGTTCGGGACGACGCCTAATACGTAAGATTGCCGGAAAAGACGCGTTAAGACCGGTGCCAACTCGGGAGCATATGTCCGTAGCACGAATGGAGGGATGCCATCGGGTCCACTCGACTTGTGAATGTCCAAGGAAAGAAGTGCTTTCCAAACGGCACTTTGCCGTAATTTAACCTCCGGCATCGTCGTATCACAACGCGGGATTGATGGTGGTGACTTTCCTCGGTCATCCAGAGTCGAGTTCGATGCGAAGAGAGCCCCTAAAAGATCGGCCTTCTCCTTCGCGGTATGGGCCAATGACTCACCGTCCCTGTGCAAAGATGGAAAGCAAGGCTAACAGAAATTCCCTAGGACAGCCTTGGCGAGAGACCAGAACACACGTGTTCCTGAAGGGAAGCGCACCAGTCTTTCGCCAATTCTGTCAATGTTCTTCGACTTCGCCTCAGCTATCACGTTTTTGAAGGACCTAGAGGCAGAGTTATATTCTTTTCTGAATGTGCTGGTGTTTGCATCACGAGACGCCGATGCGTTAGCCCAGTCTTGGTAGCGTTCCCATTTTCGGCGTGAAGCCGTCTTACAGAAGCGACCAAACCAGGGCTGAGACTTGCCACCAATGGGCACCGCAGAATATGGAATGAAAAGTTCCATACCCTGAAGCACCACATCGGCGACAGAGTTAGCAACAACGCTCGGATCATCCATCGAGAAACAAACCCGCCCCCATGGGTAAGATGCAAAAAAAGGCCGCATCCCATCCCAATCTGCTGACTTGTAGTGCCACACGCGACGACAGCCCGCGAAACGAGGTCGTGAGTACCGTGTAACTGGCACTGTACTCCGGACGAGACAGTGGTCCGACGAGCCCAGAGGGGGATCGACGACAATCTTATAGCCGTCCGGATGAGAAGTCAGCAGAAGGTCCAACAGGGAAGGTGTATGATCCTCCACGTCCGGTATTCGCGTTGGCGAGGTGACCAGTTGTGTCAAATCATAAGCCAAAGCGAAGTCGAGAACAGATCTACCCGCATGGTCAGTGGTGCGTGATCCAAGCCACTCTGTATGATGGGAATTGAAATCGCCCAGTGTAATGATCTCTGCGGACGGAGTCTGCTGCAGCACGGAATCTGTAGCCAATTGGACGTGCTCAACCAGTCGGTCGGTTTCGGCATTACCGCTATGGGACCTATAAAAGCACGCGTAGATTCGCGGATGGTCGTCGCAGTCTACGCGCAGCTAGATAATTGATAGGTCCTGCCCTTCAAGGCTGCCGAGGCGTCGAGAGCAGATATCATCTCTGACGTAAACGCACACCCCAGCTCGTGGCACAAAAGAATGCTCCAATTTGTACCCGGGGTAAGAGAGAAAAGACGTATCGGCAGGAGAAGATATCTAGGTCTCGGTAAGAAAGAGCAAGGCCGGCTTCGCCGTCTCAAGGTGACAGTGAACGGCATTCAATTTGGAGTTGAGTCCCCTTATGTTGCAGAAGTCCACAGCGAGTGTGGTAGGGGTTGCCTTATGATGCCTACTCCGCTTGCCCCGAATAGTGGCGAGCGCAAAACTTAGCTACCACTTCACGCCGATTTTAAGTGAGAGAGTGGTACTTCCCCGGGCGTGCAGGCCCATTCGACTGCAACCGAGAGGTATGCAGTGTGGCACTACCACTTAAAATTAAAATCATCTACATCAAGTGCAGCTAGGTTATTAAATAATAGTGTTTCTAAATGCGTTATTGATTTTTCATTTGAACGGTTTCTGCAATAGATGTCATAAAAGTATTTAAAACTGTAAATATTAAAAAAACTAACGACATATGGGGCATTTCGGTAAAATTTTTTAATAACATCATATACGATATTGCTCCGTATATAGCAGTAATTTTTAACAAGAGTTTGGACACGGGTTCATTTCCTAACTTGTTAAAATGTAGTAAAGTTTTACCACTTTTTAAAACTGGAAACAGAAGCGATCCAGGTAATTACAGGCCTATTTCAATACTCCCATCCTTAAGTAAAATTTTCGAAAAAAATATTTTAAATCAACTTCTCGTCCATTTCGGTACAAATGCTATTTTTCATGGTGAGCAATTCGGTTTTAGAAGAGGTCGCTCGACAACTGATGCGGGGATTGCGCTTCTCAAACATATTTACGTGTTAAAGGTAAAGCTTTGATCTCATCGCTTCATATTTAAGTCAAAGAATCCAGAAAGTTTTCATTAATGGAATAAAGTCTTCTGGATCTACGTTAAAAATGGGAGTTCCACAAGGTTCCATTTTGGGTCCCTTTCTATTCCTAGTATATATAAATGATCTTTCTTTCTATGTTAAGGGTATTTGTGATATAGTGTTGTTTGCTGACGATACTTCACTGATTTTTAAGGTTGACAGGAAAAAAACTGACTATGACGATGTGAACGGTGCCTTATCACAGATACAAGATTGGTTTACAGTAAATAATTTAGTTTTGAATGCTCAAAAAACAAAATGTGTAGTTTTTACCCTACCTAATGTTGGCAAGCAAAATTATAATATATCTTTAAATGGTGACCGTCTTGAAGTAGCTGATACTACGGTGTTTTTAGGAATAGAATTAGATTCCAGACTTCAGTGGACTTCTCACTTATCATCCCTAACAGGAAGATTCAGCTCCGCAACATACGCGTTTAGAAAATTTAGACAACTAACTGATATTGATACCGCTCGTTTAGTTTATTTTGGTTATTTTCACAGTATTATGTCATAAGGCATATTACTTTGGGGTAACGCTGCAGATATTGAATCTGTCTTTATTTTACAAAAGAGAGCCATCCGGTTTATTTATAATCTTGGCGCTAGAGACTCTCTTCGGGATGTTTTTAACAAAGTGGGAATACTCACTGTTGCGTCGCAATATATTTACAACAATATTATGTATATTCACAGTAACATTGATCACTTTCATAAAATCAGTGATAATCATTGTATGTGCACTAGGAGTAAGGATAAGCTTATAACGCCAAGTTTCCGACTCCGCAAAGTCAATAGATCCTCCTTGGGGCAAGGTATCCGTTTCTATAATAAAATTCCGCAGAAATTTTTAATTTTGCCGTTTAGTAAATTCAAATCGTTTGTAAAAAATACATTGGTAGAAAAAGCATATTATTCGATACAAGATTTAATAGATGATAAAAAAGCGTGGAGTTAATACCTGTTGACTTCCAAGCAGGATATATTAATTGAAATAATTGTATTTAATTAACATGACGTTGTATTTTTTAAATGTTAAAAAAGAGTAACTACTGAGTTTCTTGCCGGTTCTTCTCGGTAGAATCTACTTTCCGAATCGGTGGTAGCTTCACTTAATTGTAAAATGACGATTCAAAAGTGCTTATAAAAGCCTACTTGAATAAAGTTTATTTTGATTTTGATTTTGATTTTGAATCCTCCAATTATCACAGATCTTGGTCTTTTAAAGGGGCCCCTGATACAAATGCTAAGTTCCAAAGAATTTTACATCAAAACTGGTCAAACCATTTCCTAATATTTACTGATGCCTCTAAAATATCCCCTAATAGCTGTGTCGGTTCAGCCTGTTGGATACCCAAATTTAAAGTTGCCCTTCAATTTAAATCCCCTCCCGAAAAATCCATCTTCTCTGGTGAAGCAATTGCGATTTTAGAAGCTATTCTTTTTGCCCTTTCCCATAACCTCAGACGTACGATAATTCTGACATATTCTTTGAGTTGTCTGTTGGCAATTCAGGAAAATCCATTTCGTAGTAGGCGAAAGTTTTTCATCGTCCTTAAGATTAATGATTTCATGAGAAAATGTGATACTCATAGCATTGGTACAAGGAACAAACACAAACTTGTTACTCCTGTTACTCGACTACATCGAGTCAGTAACTCCTTTGTGGGGCAATGTATACGGTTTTACAACAGGAACCCAGAAAGCGTTCAAAATGCCTCTGTTGCCAAATTTCAGAAAATTATTAAGGAACGCTTGTGTGCAAAAGGTTACTATACAATTAATGAGTTCATGATCGATAGCACACTTTGGAAATGAAACGATCGCCTCCTGGCTATTTCATCTCGTATTAAATTGTTTAAATAATATATGAGACAAATAAAAAAAAAAAAAAACCCGCTGAGTTTCTTTCGCCGGTTCTTCTCAAGTCAGGGTATTTTCTTTTCCGAACTGGTGGTAGTGTTTCAATTGACCATCAATAAGAAAATGTAATGCTTCTATATTGAATAAAGTTATTTGAGTTTGATCATGATACCAAACCATTCTGGTATATCTGGCAATGATGCAGCAGACTCGTTTGCAAAAGCTGCTATTACATCTGGCTCTCTTGATAACTTTAAAAATTCAACTCAGGACTTGTGTGCTTTAGCGAAAACTCATCTGGTTAAATCCTGGAACTCTGTTTGGGAAGTTTCATCAAAATCTGAAGGTAGATTTTACGCATCTCTACAACCAGATATTCCAAGGCGACCTTGGTTTTCTCTTCACAGGCAAGCTAATCGTTGGGTCACCACAACTATCTGTCGATTACGCCTTGGACACGCATGTACACCCGTTCATCTCTGCAAAATTAGAGTTAGAGATCACTCTTTGTGTAAATGTGGCCTTGACGAAGGTTCCTTATCCCCTATACTGTTTTCTTGCCCCAAACTCCTTCATCCCGTTTACGACGTTCTCCCTCCCAAAGTTCCTCGCCCTATTAATGTTGAATGTTTGTTAATGTGTGTGTTTAGTCCACTTTGTAAATTTTTATGTAAATATATTAAGCGTAATAAAATTAAGTTGTAAATGTTTTTGTGATCGTTCTCATTTGTTGTATTAATAATAATGTTATTTGTTTATTTAATTATTTATTATTGTATTGTTTTAGGCTGTGGGTTAACTGAGAGTCTACTACTATTGTGCCCTTAAAATTTAATTAAGCCTGCAATCTCGATCGCACCGTTCAATCTCCATCGTGTCTTCTCCATCGCACGTGACATTGGCGAAATAATCAGTGCCTTCTTGGCACAAATAAAAGCCACAATATAAAAATGAAGTTATATTTGTTTATTTGTTATTGTTAGTTAAAAGTGGGTAAAATTAAACTAAGTCAATATATGAAAAGTGATATAAATCAATTAATGTAAACAAAGACGCGAATACATACTGAGGCGGACTATCAATGCTCAAAACTTTACGTTAGTTTTTTCACAGTCCTCTTAAGCCTAGGATTAATGCCTTGGGATGATTTGGGTCATGACGTCACCTGATGCCGAGAAGCCTCCTCGGCATCAGGTGACGTCTGCGGGACTGAGGAATCGCTCTCAGCACTCTGAATAGCTTGCAATTCCGCCATGGTGGTAATACGATGCCGCGAGCCATCCGGAGACAAAACTATAATGAACCCGTCTCCGGTCCAACACTTTGCAACCCCGAACCTTTGTCTTGCGGCCAGGAATGTTTTGTGGCGGCCCTTTGTGAGAAACTCGGATATGGTTATTCCGGAGCCTTTCAAACTGCACTTGGTGGACCAGACCTTATCTTTGACAGATTGGTCTTTAAATTTTATCATTACTGGACGGGGCTTCTTCGTAACCATATGCCCTAAACGATGACAATGTCTAAAGGAGTCGGGGCTAATATTTGGAATATTCAGATGTTCAGCTAAAGTTTTTGAGGTACGCACAGCGACATTCTCTTTAGAATCTTTAGCAATTCCATGCAACAGAATAATTTTCTTCCTAGAACGCATTTCTAATTAGTCATATTGCCTTGATAAGAATTCGACTTGTAGTTGTAAATTTTCTAAGGTTGTCAGAACAAATGACCGAAATATATTGAACCGACTGTTGATATTCGATGTGGGGCTCATTGCTGGGATGGAGGTCTTTAATTATTTTTGGAATTCAGACATTTTTGTATTAAATAGTGCAGCGAGTTCTTCTATTGTGTTCTTGATAGACTCCATAGTTATAGATATGTATAAGAGGTGTAAATATTTTAGCTTACTTTGTTGTATATAGTTAAGTCACACTTGTTATCTTTATATACTCTTTGCTTGTTATTTGATGTTGCAGTAGCTGGTAGTTGGTAAGTGTTCACATATACATATAAAGTTTAGATTTTAAAACTGATTTTATATCTTATTTATCAATAAATTAAGAGCATTAAAATTTACGACTTTGTTATTCCACACCTACCCGCCGAAAAAAAATGATATTAGTAACATAACGCGAGGTGCATTTTAGCGAGTTTGTATCACGTTTGAAAGAAATATTATTTATTAAAAATTTAACTTTAAGTGAAAAATTTCAAAATTCTATTAAGTGTTATATTGAATGGGTTATTCTTGTGGTGGTTGATAATATTTCTGACTGGCCGTATATGAGTTGTATTTTGGAATTTATTAGTAAATTTATCAGTGGATAGCAATAACAAAGTAATAAAAGTTAAATTATTGCAATGGAACGCTCAAAGCTTAAGACCGAAACTATATGCTTTAGAAAATATTTTACTTCAGGAAAAAATACATATTTGTTTAATATCTGAGACCTGGTTGCAGCCCGGCAGTTGTTAAAAATTAATTCATATAATGTTTATAGGCAGGATCGTGATGACTCATACGGAGGAATCGCTGTTGTTGTTCATAAATCAATTAAAGCGCAGTGTTACCTAACTGTTAGTTTACCTAACCGGCATATACAAGCATTGCATATTAAAATTTTTAACTGTTGTCTTTTAGAAAATGTGATTTTAGTATATTGTCCGCCAAATGTTAACACCTCTAGTTACGACTGGAAGTTATTATTCTCAAAATTGTCTCATAAAACAATTATAGGGGGAGGACTTCAACGCACACCATTTAAATTGGTCGTCTAAACAAAATAGTAGGGGTTTTCAAATATATGACACTTCTGTTGAATATAATTATGTTTCACTTAATAACGGAGATTCAACGCGAATTAAATACACCTCAAATAATTGGCAGAAAAGTTCCCCGGATATCACATTTGCGAGCCTTGATATTGCTCTCTGTTTTGCTCGGAATATAATAAATGAAAGCTTAGGTAGTGATCATTTAATGGTTGGTATTTCTATAGATATGACATTAACAGGCTTTTATTTAAAAAAACGTAATTTTAAACAAGCAGATTGGCAGAAATATAGAAAGATACTAACTTATACTCTTCAAGCAATAATCTAAACTTCATAAGTCTACTTGATGGATTTGTCATGTTAAATAAATATACGAGAGGCTTATGGTCTGTTTCAATAATAAATTCTCGTCCATATAAATAAGGTCGAAAATACTTTACAGCCCATACTATCGACAATAATTCCTTTTCGATAGTAGGATAATTTTTCTCGGCTTTGTTTAATGTGTGACTAGCATATGCAACCGGGCGTTTATCTTGATTACATAGAACTGAGCCTATAGCATAACCAGAAGCGTCAGTTTTTAAATTAAATTTATGATTTTGGTCAAAATTTGGATACTGAAGTATAGGAGGAGTTGTTAAAGGGTTTTTGAGCATACAAAAGGATTTTTTACAATTGTCATCCCAATGAAATTTTACATTTTTACGACATAAATTGTTTAAGGGTAAAGCAATTTTAGAGAAATTTGGAATAAATCTTCGATAGAAATTTGCAAACGCTACTAGTCTTTTTACATCGTTGGTATTTTGAGGAATTGGGTAATTTTGTAATACAAATACCTTTTTCGGGTCAGGTTTAATATCTTCGGAAGATACAACGTGGCCTAGATAAAGTAGTTCTTTCTTTAGGAAAATACATTTATTGGGGTTTAACTTTAAATTTACTTTTCTTAAGCGAGATAATATTTCTATTAAATTTTTATTATCCAAATTTCGTCCATAACAAATAAGGTCATCTAAATAAGTAAGCGCTTTTTCGTAATTTAAGCCAGCCATAGCCGGCAGTTTTCGGTACGCAGCAACGAGGTGTTGGAACAACATCCCCCCTCCGCTTCGGATCCTAAAGACCATAAAAACATTTAATATTAAATATAAAAAATATTTATTTAATCTACAGTTAGAATTGGAATAATAAATATATATTCATATTTATGTATATGTATAATATATATGGTTGTATGTGTTTTTATGTATATATGTTTATATTAAGTATATATAAGTATTACATATACATAATCTTAAAAAAATGGGCTTCGTTCTCGAGTTACATAACTATGGCGTGACATCGGCTTAATTACCTTGTCATTTTTATTTTTTTTATTTATTTTTTACTTGTTTTTTTTTTAATATCCAAGTAGATCTTCGATTATATATCAATATAGTTCTATAAAAATTTTAACAAAAACAAAAACCGACTTTAAACAATACACTATTTTAAAACAAATGAATATGCACTAAATATGCACTAAATATGTTTGAAGACATCGTTTATATAATATTCTTACTCATAGTATTTAGATTTATATAAGTATATTTATTTGTTTTATTTGTATTGACAATATAATTTATTAATGGATATATAATTTGTATATTCTGTATTTATATTGACACTGACTCCAAATATACCAATAATTATAACTACATTATATAATCGTGAATCGACTTTTAAGCAGCCTAATATTTTTCAATTTATTTTACTTAGGAGGACTCTACAAAATATGTTGAATACGCAATTATTTTTATTACTTTTTAGTGCATATTCATTTGTTTTAAAATAGTGTATTGTTTGAAGTCGGTTTTTGTTTTTGTTAAAAATTTTATTTATATTTTGATTTTATGTGAAGCTAATGTTGACTAACTAATGTTTATTAATATGGATAGATTAAGCGTTCCGTTTATATGAGTCAGAAACTACTTCGAGGACAATTTCAAAGGAAACTTGCGAATAAAGCAAAAATAGACTTTCGAAAATGCGGCTTTAATACGTCATACGGCATAAACTACAAGGATCTCTCGAAAGAGCTGTAATCGACCTTAGCAAAAAAACTTTGCAAAAGAGCTAATATATGTCATACATCATATGACATCACATCACATACACAAAATTTGATTAAAGATAGTAAGAAATTCTGCCCCACATCGCACCCTAACTGTGAGCCGTATAGGAGTTCCATCACTACATAGTATAAAACAAAGTCGCCTTCTCTGTCCCTATATCTTTAAATCTACGCAACGGATTTTGATGCGTTTTTTTTTAATAGATAGTGTTACTGTATATTATATATGCACTAGAAGTAAGGATAAGCTTATAACGCCAAGTTTCCGACTCCGCAAAATCAATAAATCTTTCTTGGGGCAAGGTATCCATTTCTATAATAAAATTCTACAGACATTTTTAACTTTGCCGTCTCGTAAATTCAAATCGTTTATAAAAAATACATTTGTGAAAAAGGCGTATTATTCGATACAAGATTTTGTAGATGATAAAAAAGCGTGGAATTAATACCTGTTGACTTCCAGGCAGGATATAAAGACGACATAAGATCTTCGTAGCAGCTCGCCAACGCTTCGGAGTCGCAAAATGCTGGACTCGTGATGGTGTCATTTTTGTCCTGGGCGCGGATGGAACAAGACACCGTTTGTCAAGCATGCCTGATCTAGATGCAGTCCCCAGCTCCAATGCCAGCACTTCCGATGCTTACGTCATGTCTCCGAATGAAGATGTCTCTAAACCTTCGAAGCCAACCATAACGAGAACCAAAAGGGGGATTGCATTAGAAATTCGCATCCCGAATTTAAGGTTGGGGAAGGGGTGGGGGGTAAGGGGGGGTGGTGTAGTACCTACACCAACACTCCCCCCGCGCGGAAATCATTAGTTTTTTTTTTTTTTTCAATTTTTAAATTTCAATACTAAAATCATCAAAATTCGTACTGTTAGTTAAATTTTGGAAGGAGAGAGATATAAAATTCCAATTATTGGTATACAATGTGATTTCTGGCGCTGCGCCGGCCGCTGCCGCGGCACGCTCGCTTCGCTCGCTTGGCTTGCGCAGCGTTTGGTCATAAAATCTAACCTAACCTATCCTTAGCTACTATAACTATCTACTATTTTTGTTGCCGGAGTGGCTTCGCCACTCCTGTGCCCCTCACAGCTGTTAATTTTGGGTGAAAAATAGAAACAACAATAGGTATATTTTAGAAATTTATAAGAACAATTTATCTGTATATATACTTGACTAAATTTAATAATGCGATAAATGGATCTTTTTTATATTTTATGTTATATTGTATTCTATTATCATGTTCGTAAAATCTTCTGGGTGATTATTATTTTCTTTACAAAAGAATCGCTTCACTACAAAATTAAATTAAACTTTTACACGTTTTTTTTACTATAAATTAATATAGTATTTGTTAAAATATAATACAGAAAAAAGCTAATAAACATAAAAATAATGATTTAAGGTTAATTATAATGTAAAATATCGATCCGTTACACGTAACTTTAAACGCACATTAAAAAAAAACTATGGGTTTCCGCGGGTTGGGAGTGGTAAATTTCGAGAGAGGGGAACAACCCCTTTAAGAAACAACCCCTACTATCATCAAATTCGGGATGCGAATTTCTAATGCCGACCCCCAAAAGGACTATGAAGAAATAGCCGACTCCTTTATTTTCCGCCAGGTCGCTTTAATTATTGTATATATTCTTATCACTTTTCTGCGCGTTATTTTGCTGTAGGTATTGTTCTTTTCTATCGAGTTCTCCATTTATTTTAACGTAATTAACTTTAGTTTCTTTATTATTTTTAATATGGTTTTACCTACTTTTTATTTATACCTTGTTATATTTACATTTCTAAGGTAATACTGCTTTCGACTGAATACTGATTATTGACAGTGACGGTTTGACATTATAGTTGCGTTCAGATTTACTTTTTTTTGTGGAGTGAGAGCCTACAGCAAAAAAAGGGGTCCGAAATTTTAACTGAATAGATATTGTTTTACTTTATTAATTTGTTAGAGTTAATGTTAATTGATAACATATTTTAGTTGTATTATTTTTTAATTAAGCTATCGTTGTTTTTTTTTTTCTGGTCTATGCAAAATGTATCGTATGTTTAATTTTTGTACAGTACAGCTGGTAGGTAGTCTATGATATTTCTATTTTTGATAACTTAATTTAGTTACTATTTTTATTAAGGTTTTTGTTTTGTATTAATTTTTTCTTCACCTTATTTTTTAATTTATTTATTTTTATATTTACTTTTATATTTGTAATTATATTTAAATATTTATTATGTCGTCTCACAGCAGTATACAAAGTGACCTTTATATGTCTCTGTCGTCGTCTGACGAAATGTCCGGTGAAGAAAGTTTCCACAGTACATCTCCTCCTTCACTTAATGTCACCCTTAGTTCACATTTCTCAGACTGTCCGAAAAATTTTAATGTTATCCATATCAATGCTCAAAGTGTTCCGGCTCATTATCCTGATATGCTTGCTTCTTTTGACTGCCGTAATATTCATGCTATTCTTATTTCCGAATCGTGGTTGAAACCATGTTTTCCTTCGACATCCTATTCATTACCTGGCTTTCAATTAATTCGAAATGACCGCGTCGGCAGGAGGGGTGGTGGAGTTGCGATCTACTTACGCTCATATATTCCTTATAATGTAATCAGTTCGTCTGCTCAACCTCCTCTACCCGATGCGGGTGAACATTTGCTTATTGAAGTCAGTCTTGCTTATTCTAAAATTCTTCTTGGTGTATTCTACAACCCCTCCTCTCTTATTAATTATTACCCTAGTTTTGAAAATTTGCTAGAGAATTTTGTCCCTAATTACAGCCACTCAATTTTAATGGGAGATTTTAATACATGTTTACTTAAAGGTGACGCCAATAGTAAAAAGCTATTAACAATTACCGAATCCTGCAATCTACATGTTTTACCCCTCATAGCTACCCACTTTTCTCCCGGCTGTACCCCCTCGCTCCTTGATCTCATTATGGTCTCATCTCCTGATTTAGTTTCTAAGCATGGTCAGTGTTCTGCCGATGCATTTTCCTACCATGACTTAATTTTTCTCTCTTATAAAATATGTCCTCCCAAAGCAAAATCAAGAACGCTTCTGCTACGTAATTTTGGAGGAATGGATGTAAATCGTTTACGCGAGGATGCTTGTCAATTGGATTGGTCTGCGGTTATAGCTGCTGATTCTATTGACAAGAAGGTGGATACCTTCAATAGTTTGCTTGTAGGGTTATACGATGTACATGCACCTATAAGACCAGTTAGAATGAAACATCTCCCTGCACCGTGGTTGACGGAAGATCTAAATAAGCTCATTGAAAAGAAAAATCGAGCTAAACTGAAATATAAAATTAATAATTCTGACCTCAATCGCGATAAATACAAGAAGGCACGAAATCACTGTAATACATCATGTAGAGATGCTCAACGACGCTATACTCACAGATCTGTCGAAAACGGCGACACCGCAAAAACTTGGAAATTTCTTGAAAAACTTGGAGTTGGTAAATCTCGTAATACCCCGATAAATATAGATACCGAACTCTTGATTAAACATTTCTCTTCCTCTTCTACAACAGCAAATTTTGATAAAGATTCTACGCTGAATTTTCTTTCATCATTACCAACTTCTAACTTCCCTCCGTTTACCTTCTCCTCTTTCACTGAATGTGATGTTAAAAGGAACATACTGTCTGTGTCCTCGAATGCCGATGGTACTGACTGCATAAGCCGTAACATGATCATACCCATCCTAGATATTATTATCCATATCTTAGTCCATATTCTTAATTACTCCATCACCTGTAATAAATTCCCGGACACATGGAAAAATGCCCTTATTATCCCAATCCCGAAAAAGTCGAATGCAACCAACTATTGTGATTTCCGACCGATTTCCATCCTACCATTCCTATCTAAAGTCCTTGAAAAGCTAATATTCCACCAATTAAACCTCTTCCTTAATCAACACTCACTTCTTAATCCTTTACAATCCGGCTTCCGTGCAGGTCATAGTACGGTCTCTGCTCTCATTAAAGTTACTGACGATATTCGGTTAGCCATGGACAACAAACAACTCACTATTTTAACACTTTTAGATTTTAGCAACGCATTCAACTGCGTTGATCACGATGTTTTACTGAGTTTGTTAAGCTCCTTTAACATATCTCCATCAGTGATTGAGTGGTTTCTGAGTTACCTCAAAGGCCGTCGACAACGTATACGCCTTAATGAGACGTTTTCCTCATGGTGTAATGTCCAGGCAGGGGTACCTCAAGGTGGCGTCTTATCTCCCTTGCTCTTTGCTATTTTCATTAATTCCATTTCCCAATATATTTCTTCCTCCTACCATATGTATGCAGATGATATTCAAATTTATCGCCACACTACGCTTGAAAATCTTCACATTGCGATTGAGGACATGAATTACGACTTACAGAAAATTCACCAATGGAGTAAACTGTACGGACTTGCTATAAACCCCGGGAAATCACATGTCATCATTACTGGTAGTCCGGGCATGGTCTCTAAGGTTAATTACGCTGATATACCGTCTGTTGAGTACAATGGTACCTGTTTACCTTACTGTTCTGTTGTGAAAAATCTAGGGGTGTATTTAGACCAAACATTATCTTGGTCAGATCACTTGAAAGAACTGAGCAGAAGAACCTACGCTTCACTGAACTCGCTACGACGGCTTCGATCCCTTCTACCAATTCCTACCAAAATTATGTTAGCAAATTCTCTCCTTTTACCTATTCTTGATTATGCCGATGCAAGCTATACTAATCTGACCGAGGACCAACTCAATAAGCTTGAGCGACTTCAAAATCTCGCCATCCGGTTCATATTCTGCCTTTGCAAATATGACCACATTTCTGTATTTCGTTCGAAGCTCAAGTGGCTCCCTATTCGTTTTCGCCGGAACTTGCATATTTTGTCTTTTCTGTACTGTGGGTTATTTAATTTAAGGGCTCCTTCTTATTTAAAGGAGAAGTTCCAATTTCAAGGCGATCCTTCTCTTTTGAGATCTTCCCGGAGTCTTACACTCAAAATACCGGTACATAAAACAAAATTCTACAGTGACTCTTTTACCGTTCAGGCAATTAAGTTGTGGAATAATTTACCATTAAATATAAAAAAATCCAAAACACTATTAATTTTCAAAAATTCCCTAAAGAAGTTTTATCTTGAATCTGCATAGAGACGATTTATATTAGTGCTTATTTATTAGTTTAGTTATAATTATTTATTAGTCTATAATATTGATATGTATATGTTTACATATGTATATGTGTGTGTGTATGTGTATGTATATATATGTATGTATGTGTATGTACATATATGAATGTATGGGTATATGTATGTATATATATATTATATGTACAATGTATGAGTATTTACATGTAGATATTTGTATGCAATATATGTATATTACCGACTTAGCACCACCTACCCAACTTTCATACAACCTCTCTCCTTATTGGGTTGTCTGGAAGAAATGGCTACTTAGCCATAAGACCGCCCGTTGTACTCTACAATATTATATATAATATTGTAACATATTATAATGTGTAACATGTGGTGTACAATGAAGTATAAATAAATAAATAAATAAATAAATAAATATATTAATTTAATAATTATATTAACTTAAAAATTAACTAACATGACTGTATTTTTTTTAAATGTTGAAAAATAGTAACTACTGAGTTTCATGCCGGTTCTTTTCGGTAGAATCTACTTTCCGAACCGGTGGTAGCTTCACTTAATTGTTAAATGACGATTCAAAAGTGCTTGTAAAAGCCCACTTGAATAAAGTATACTTTGATTTTGATTTTTGATTTTCAAGGGGAAGGTTTGTGTATATAATACATGAACAATATAGTAAAGAAACACTGATCATTTTAGAAGTTTGCGATGGGATGTCGTAAATAAACAAATTCTGTAGTATATTTATAGTATCAGTATTGCACCCGTGCGAAGCCGGGGTGGGTAGCTAGTTGATTATAATATTCGACTATGATAATTACATAAACATAACCACATTACGGAAGGTGACTCAAATATCCAAATATAGGTTAAATATAAAAGATTCGACCGAGTATCGCTAACGTGCTCCTCAGAATTGTTCCGTTCTCTTCCGTTCCGTTATTTTGTCATGGCTCCTGTGCTCAGAACCTTACCGAACTTTCACCAAACTACTCTTGAAGTATATATTTTATAATAAAAAAAGAATCATCAAAATTGGTTGACGCAATTTTCAGTTATTCATCTATTTGTCGCGCATAGACATAATGCAAATTTAAGACTTATGTCGTTTTCTTACGGATACCATCATCAGAAAAAAATAAAATTAAAATGGGTCCCCACGGGAAGCACTACCTTTCAAACAAAAAAAAAATTATCAAAATCGGTCCACCCAGTAAAAAGTTATGAGGTAACAAACATAAAAAACAAAATACAGACGAATTGATAACCTCCTCCTTTTTGAAGTCGGTTGAAAATATACATACATTAAGATCTAATTTTCTTTACCTAGTTATATAAATATTAATTATATATCATCTTACCTTAATGGTATGGCTCCGCTGCTTGCATGGTGTTGTTCCATCTACTATACGTTAGTTATGCTGAGAAAACTGCCGCTAATAATGAGGTTTTATTATTTGATCTTATCGTTGGGTAGTCTAGAAATCAAAGAAAGTACTTCATTAGTTATTTTTAATATGAGCTCACATACACTATTATTATATGTAATAAATTTATATATTACCTTAAACTTTTACGTCCACCGAGTACTTTTCTTTCTTGTGTCCACTGAATTCACTATATTTATTTATTTATTTATATTTATATACTCTTTATTGCACACCAATATAGACAAAAATAATAGGAACAATTTTACAAAAACAAAGAATAGAAAAATGTACAATAGGCGGCCTTATCGCTAAAACAGCGATCTCTTCCAGGCAACCTTTGGTAGAGGAGAGAGATAGGATGGTAGGGGTGTACAAATTATTTAATACATAAAAAAAAAAAAAAAAATAGATACAATATATATATGTACATATACGATACATAAATAAAAATTCCATAAATATATAATTATATAATAATATAATATACATACACATTATAAATATATACATTTACATACTATAGATACTTACATAATAAATAAAATATTTAATTACAGTATTTCTTCATGAAGCAAGATAGTGCTCTTTTATCATTTTTTTAAAAGAAGTAATGTTTGGTGCACGTCTTGCTTCTAGTGGAAGAGAGTTCCAAAGACGAATTGAATGGACTGTAAATGAGTTACTATAAAAAGATGTTGTATGGGGTGGTATTTTTAAAACCAAATTCTCTTCAGAACGAAGATTATGGCTATGTGAAGAACTGAGAAATTGAAAACGTTCTTTTAGATATGAAGGAGAAGACGGATTGAACAGAATACAGTATAGAAGTTGAAGGATGTGAGTATTCCTGCGAAGCCGGATTGGGAGCCACTTGAGCTTTTTACGAAATTCAGAAACGTGATCATATTTACGAAGACCAAATATGAATCGGATGCAAAGATTTTGGAGACGCTCAAGTTTGTTAAGTTGCTCCTCTTTTAGATCAAGATAACATGCGTCAGCATAATCGAGAATTGGTAGTAGGAGTGACTGTGCTAACATAATTTTGGTAGGGATGGGTAGAAAGTTGCGTAATCTTCGAAGGGAGCCAAAGGCTGCAAAAATTTTTTTACTTACCTCACTTATCTGTGGTTCCCAAGACAGGTGCTGGTCAAAGGTAATTCCCAAATTTCTAGCTGTAACACTGAATGGTATGTTAACACCATTAAAGTGTACAACCGGGAGATCCGAAAAAGATATACGAGAAATTAATTTTGAACTACCAATAATCAGCACCTGTGTTTTATTTGGGTTTATTCGTAATCCAAATGCAGTAGACCACTTAGAAATATTTAATAAATCATTATTAACTAAGTGTATAGTTTCATGAAGGTTCGCAATTTTACTTTGTGAATAGATCTGAAGATCATCTGCATACAGGTGATAGAGAGAAGATATATGAGAAGTGATGGTACTTATAAAGACCGAAAACAAGAGGGGAGACAACACGCCACCTTGTGGAACGCCAGCAGTTATAGGAGCCCATTCTGAGAAAGAATCTTGAACTCTTATCCGTTGCCGGCGCCCATACAAGTAAGAATGAAACCAGTCAATTACTTTAGGAGATATGTTAAGAGAACACAAAATAGCAAGAAGAATATCAAAGTCTACAGTGTTGAAAGCATTACTAAAATCTAATAATGTCAACACAGTAACCTGTTGATTATCCATTCCTAATCTAATGTCATCAGTTATTTTGATCAGGGCCGTAGTCGTACTATGACCAGGACGAAAGCCAGATTGTAAAGGATTCAATAGGACATTTTTTGAAAGGTATTGGTTTAATTGATTGTGGATAAGGCGCTCAAGTACTTTAGACAGGAAAGGGAGAATGGATATAGGACGATAATCAGTGTAAGATGAAGGATTTGTTTTTTTGGGGAGGGGGATGACTTGTGCGTCTTTCCAGGATTCAGGGAATTCACAAAGGATAATGGATTGGTTTAAAATATGTGTGACTACAGGAATTATGATATCTAGGATTGGGAGGATCATCTTACGACTAATGCAATCCGAACCAATGGCATCAGAATTTATTGCTAAAATGTTTTTCTTAACATCACTATCAGTGAATTGACTAAAGAAAAAAGGAGAATTTTCAGGAGTTGATTTAGCAGAAATTTCTTTTAAAGTATTAGACTTCACAGCAGTGTCGAAAGTTTGAGAGGACGAAAAATGATTATTTAATTCATTTAAATTAATATTATGAGTATTTATTGTTTTAGACGATTTTCCAACTCCTAAGGACTTGAGAAATTTCCAGACTCTTGCTGATTCCTCTTCCTCAGCTATAGATTTATGGATATGGCGTCGTTGACTATCTCTACATAGCCTGTTGCAGCGATTGCGAACCTTCAGATACTTGTCGCGATTTGTGTCAGTTGGATTGCATCTATACTTAGCCTTGGCAACATTCTTTCTTACTTGGAGCTTCTTTATTTCTGGGGTGAGCCAAGGTGCAGGAAAGTGTTTTAGCCGGACAGGACGAATTGGTGCATGTAAATCATACAGTTGAGTTAATAAGGAATTAAAAACTGTAACTTGCTCATTAACTGTATGAACATTTAAAATAACACTCCAATCAATGTTGGCAGCATCCTGCCGCAGACTATTCAAATCCATTCCACCAAAATTACGCTGCAGAAGAATTCTCGATTTTGCTTTGGGTGGTTTGATTTTATAGGAGAGATAAAGAAGATCATGATATGAAAAAGCAAGGGCGGAGCACTGCCCATGCTTTTCAACATGATCAACGGAAGAGACCAAAATTAAGTCGAGAAGAGAAGGGATAGAGTTAGGGAAGGAATGAGTAGCAGATAGGGGTAGGATTTGTAAATCTGCACTATTCAGTACAGATTTTAACAGACTAGAGCGATGGTCATTTTTTAATAGACATGTATTAAAATCTCCCATAAGAATTGTATGGGCATACAACGGTTTAAATCGCTCTAGAAGGATTTCAAATGATGAAAAGTAATCGACCGTGAGGTTACGACTATAGTAAACACCTAATAACATCTTAATATGACCAAAGATAACCTCAATAAAAAGGTGTTCAGCTCCTTCAACGGACAGAGGTGTCGATTGACTTATGATTGAAAATGGAATGTGAGAACGGAGATAGATCGCCACTCCACCACCTGCCCGACCTACACGGTCGTTACGGATCAAATGAAATCCAGGAAGAGAGTAGGAAGTAGAAGGTAAGCAGGGTTTAAGCCAGGACTCAGATACGAGGATAGCATGTATTTTATTGCAATCGAATGATGATAATATATCAGGATAGTGTGCAGGAATACTCTGAGCATTAATATGAATAACATTAAAATATTTCAGGCAGTCTGAGAATAAAGAATTTATAGTTTCACCGAGCGAAGGGATACTATGAAAGCTGTCATTACTGCTCAATCCATCAGAAGAAAGAGAAAGAAAAGTTTCGTCCAAATCGTCATTGTTTCTAGACATTTTTAAATTAAATATTCAGCAAATAAAATAAGTAAATATATAAAGATAAATATATAAAATATATATGTAAAATAATAATAATATATATTAATTTTATAATTACAAAATAAAAATAAGTAAATGAATAACTATACGTTAATTAATTTCTAATGAACACTCACCCGCCAGTTGCCTAGGAATAATCACTTAAACACAAACATAACAAGAAAGAAACAATAATATTATTAAAAACTAACATTAACAAAAAAAAAAAAAAAAACATATTTATCAGGCAGCCATAACAACAATTTTTACTAAGAAGGAGTATTATTATATTATATCTATATTTATCTATTATCTATCTTTATCGAATATGAAAATGAAATAGAGACGATCTTTATAAATGCCTAGTATATCACTAAAAACTAACCATCCAAAGCAAGAAAACTATGGCGCCTGATTGACAAACGTCAGAATGACGTTAACTTAACTAAATAGATTCGTAAATAGTTTTACACAACACAAAAATTAAATCGAAAGCAGGTAGACAGAGAAATAATTTTAAAATTATAGAAAAACAAACAATAATAAGAAGAAAGATAAATATGAAAAAACTATTTCTTAACTACGCGCTTTGACCTCTGCAATACAACTTTATCGCTAGTGTTTGCGATGGGAATTTTTTGGACTGGGGACTTACAAGTTAAAATCGAGTCAAGATCAGATAAACATTCGGCACGATGTCTAGATCCATCTGGGGCGATAATGTGTATCACACCGTCACGTGTCCAGCACTTGTTGATGCCGAACCGCTTCCTGGCCTCCAAAAACACATTGTGTCGGCTTTTCGTCAGGAACTCTGACTCTGTGACACCGGTGCCCTTCAACTTCGTTTTGGCGAACCAGACCTTATCCCTAATAGCAGTCTCGGTAAATTTGACCACTATAGGTCTGGGCTTGCTGTCCAAAGGTCTTCCCAAGCGATGACAACATTTGATACTGCTGGTAGAAAAATTTGGCAAGTCCAAGTGCCACTATAATTATAATACAAGTAAAATGCACGCGTCACGCGACCACAGGCGCGCGGCGCACGTGGCATTGTAATAACTTTCCCAGTGATCCTATTTCTCCATAACTGGTTTTGCTTTATACACGCAAATATATTTATATTAACAAAATATAAATATATTTGCGTGTAGTTTTATCGAAATAATAAATTATTATTTAATGCATGCAATTTATCTTATAAATAAATTATATATGTAATGTCTATTGTTTTTATTTTAAATTTTAGTATTTGTATTTTAAGAGATGTATTTTGAGAGTCGAGATGGCCCAGTGGTTAGAACGCGTGCATCTTAACCGATGATTGCGGGTTCAAACCCAGGCAGGCACCGCTGATTCATGTGCTTAATTTGTCTTTATAATTCATCTCGTGCTCAGCGGTGAAGGAAAACATCGTGAGGAAACCTGCATGTGACAAATTTCATAGAAATTCTGCTACATGTGTATTCCACCAACCCGCATTGGAACAGCATGGTGGAATATGTTCCAAACCTTCTCCTCAAAGGGAGAGGAGGCCTTTAGCCCAGCAGTGGCAATTTACAGGCTGTTGTTGTTGTTGTATTTTAATTGGGTCACCGTCCGTCAGTAGGTATCAAAAAAAAGGGTACCATTGAAAACCAGCATTAGGTGTCCACACCTATGAATTGCTGAATGGTATACCTATTTGGGACACGTCACGTATATTGTAGTTATTCTTTTTCTTTATATTTTTTTGTATCGTTACTTTCTTATTGTTCATTTTATTTCTTTTTTTTTTGTGTAAATGATAATTTATTAGTACTTAATTATTTTTTTTATTATTATTTTTACTTTTTATTCTGCACCAATTGTCATCTTGTCCCAAATAAAAGTGTTCTTTCTTTCTTTCTTTTCTTTCTTTCCATAGCTACTGTAATAGCACGATAAAGGAACTTGGACTTGTTTTTAAACCCATTGGCATTCTGGTTATCTGATATTGACCAGAGGGTGTAGTGAAATCCGTATACTTTCTACTAGATGGATTAATTGATAAAAAGCTTGATTGAGATCAAGATGGGTGAAATACATAGCTCCTGATAAAGAATCTAATATGTCTGTTATAGAAGTCTTTTCCGCTTTATTTAAAGGTTCTAAATTTAAAGAATTTAACAATTTATGAACGCGTTCAGGATTAATAAGATTTTTATCAAAATTACAAATTGAATAATTAAATAAACTATCTGTTTCGGGCCTAAAATAACTAAGATTGACCTGATCCTCTCGTGTATTTAATATTTGTATTGGTATTTTACCGTTGTTTATTTTGACAATTCCACCAGACAGAAAAACTCCCTCACATAACTCTCTCGGAACAATGACACAATCTTCTTTTATATTCGAGTTGATATAAAATATACTTTCGCATCTCGGAGGTATACTCAAATAACTATTACTTCCTAAAATACCCATATATCGCCATAATATTAAATACAGGACGACTCATCATCTTTTGCTGCTCTAATCATGTCTTTTAATGTGCTATAATTACGTGCCGACAAAATAGTACTGAGTTGACGATTTCGCAAGCCGTTTGTGAAGCTTTTAATAGCAATTTTTTCGTTTATGGGATGTAAAATGCTATGCGCATTTTTGTCACCATTGGCTTGAGAAATTGTCAAATCCACGAATAATTTTTCGATTTTACTACCATAATTATTAATAGAACTTCTATTTTGTCTTATTTGCATTAATTCATTATGAATGGAAGTGCTAGATTTTTTAGCTAAAAGATGATTTCTCATATCTTTTATAAGCGCCTCGCATGACTCATATGTGTCAGATAAGCGTAATTTAGCGCTTTCATTCAAACGAGTTTTTAAAACAATTTAATTAACATAGACTTACCTTCTTCTTTAAGCGAAGAGCTATATAACTGTCATCACGTCATCACTGGTAGGAGTGACACCGCTGTTTTAAAGCCGAAATTTTCCATGATTATTTCGCTTTGAATAGTACCCTCGGACGTTGATTGGGAACTATAATCCTTATTACAAAAAATGTCTATTTCTAAAAATAAATCTTTAATTAAATCGCAATATGATTGTATTTCACTTAATGCCTTAGTCTTAATATGCTTACTTTCTATCTCATTACTTAAAATTATTAAACATTTATCAAATTCCTTACGTATTTTTAACGATTCTTTAAGTTTCTCTTGTATAAATAAAATTTTAACAAAAAGAAAAACCGACTTCAAACAAAACACTATTTTAAAACAAATGAATATGCACTTAAAAGTAATAAAAATAATTTCGTATTCAACATATTTTGTAGAGTCCTCCTAAGTAAAATGAAATGAAAAATATTAGACTACTTAAAAGTCGATTTACGATTATATAACGTAGTTATAGTTATTGTTATATTTGGAGCCGGTGTCAGCCAAGAAAACCCTACAGTATATCTATCAAAAAAAAAAATCCGAGAATACTTTAACAAATAAGTTTTTTACAAATTACCTTTTATACAATAATATACTGGATCAATCAAGGGGCTCGTATTGATGAAAAGACATCACATAGTGTTGACAGACGACAGATAAAATTCTTTTACTTGGAGCTTGAAGGAATCGCGCGATGGAGCTCTACGAATATAGAATCAGGCAAAGTGTTCCAAAGCCGGGCTGTAACTAGAGAGAAAGAGTTGTAAACAAAGCCAGATTTATGGGAAGGTATGAAAAGAGTAAGGAATTGAGAGGCTTATTATGAGTAGAGGAAAGAAGAGAAAATTTAGAGGATAAGTAAGTGGGAGCATTAGGGTCGGTAAGAATGGAGTAGAGAAGACATAGAAGCCGAGTATATCTACGTTCCCGTATAGGAAGCCAATTTAACTGTTTCCTAAAACTAGAAACGTGGTCGAATTTGCGTAAGCTAAAGATAAAGCGAATGCCAGTGTTAAGGAGACGATTAAGTTTATGCAGGTGTTCTTCCGTCAGATCTAGATAGCAGGAGTCACCGTAATCAAGAATTGGAACCAAGAGGGTAACAAGCTGGATTTTAGTTTCCATGGCCAAAAAATTTTTTAAACGCATCATGGAATGCATAGTGGCGTAAAACTTACGAGAAACTTCTTTAATATGTTCCCCCCAAGTGAGTTTACTGTCAATGATAATGCCGAGGTCTTTAACACTACTTCTGAACTCTATTGGTATATTATTATATCTTAGGCTGGGCAGAGTCAGAACATCTAGCTTAGCTAACTGTCTCCTGCTGCCTATACTGATGGCTTGACACTTGGATGGATTGACAGTGATACCATATTTAGCGGACCAAAGAGAAATGCGGTGGAGATTATCATTTAGGGAGTTAATAGCCACGGCAAGATCATTGACAGCAGAGTGTTCGTAGAGCTGCAAGTCATCGGCATACAGATGGTAGTGCGAAGTTAAAATTTTAGTGATGGCGTTTATAAAAACAGAAAATAACAGAGGAGATAATATGCCGCCTTGAGGAACGCCGGCACTCACTTCGCACCAATCAGATTGTAGCTGACCAATGCGTTTGGATTGCCGGCGCCCTCGAAGATAAGAAGAAAACCATTCAACAGTAGATTCTGACAAGTTAGCATGGGAAAGAAATGCAAGAAGGAGGTCATGGTCTACTGCATTGAAAGCATTGCTAAAGTCAATTAGCATGAGCACTGTGAGTTGCTGGTTTTCCAAGGCAATACGAATATCGTCCGTGACCTTTAACAATGCTGTTGTTGTGCTGTGACCTGGGCGAAAGCCCGATTGGAGTGGATTGAATAAGTCGCATTTATGAAGGTAGCAAGAGATTTGTTGGTGTGCAATGGACTCCAGGATTTTGGATAAAAAGGGGAGAATTGTTATAGGACGAAAATGAGAAGGTAGCGAAGGATTTGATATTTTAGGGAGTGGGAGAACAAAAGCCTTGCCAAGGAGAAGTTTACGATGTGAGTTATGGAGGGAATTAGAAAATTGAGGATAAGGGTAATCATAATTCGACTTACTCCATCGCAACCAACCGCCTTAGATTTGATCGAAAGAATGGTTTTCTTAACATCATTCTCCGTAATAGGAGAAAAGCTGAAAGGTGGGGAAGTGATTCTAGGCAAGCCATGTATTTCAGAAAGCGTTCAAAGTTTAGTTTGCAAGTCGAGGACTGGAGGTGAAGAGAAGTGAAGATTGAGATTGTTTAAGTCCAATTGAGATTGATCAGAGAAAGTTTGAGACTTGCCAATACCGAGGGTATTATAAAATTTTAAAGCTTCCTCGGGAGAAGATTCACGTATTTTGTCAAAGATATATCGGCGTTTGAGCTTCCTACACAACTGATTGCAGCGATTCCTTGCAGTTTTATAAGCTGACCAGTTGTGAGCAGAACGGTCCCTCTTATACTTACGGCTTTATCCCTCTTGACTCTCGCATTTCTTAAATCGTCATTAAACCAAAGGTTTGAAATTTTTTTTATTTTAACAAGGCGTAGAGGCGAGTGTCGTTCGAATAATTCAATTAATTTAGAGCACAGAAAATGCAACTTCTCGTCAATTGACGACAACACCTCTATCTGCGTCCAAGGAATAAGAGTAGCATCTTCCAATAACCTATCGAGATCTAGGTAACGGTAGCTTCGCAGCAGCAGCATCTTGGGTTTGGGCTTAGGTGATCTGAATTTAAAGGAGGCGAATATTAGATCGTGGTGAGAGAATTCCGGCGCTGAAAACTGACCAAATTTAGAGACCAAGTCACCTTTAGACGTTATAATTAAGTCTAAGAGACTGTCGGGACCGTCGATAGGGTGGTGTGTTGCAGCGAGCGGTAAAACCTGGAGGTTAAAGGAGTCTAGTAAAAATCTGAGCTTAGACGACCGATAATTATTCTTGATCAGACAGGCGTTGATATCCCCCATTACAATAAGATTAGTGTACTTAGGCATCAGATTCTCGAAGAGGGACTCAAGAGAAGAAAAATAATTGATATTTGGGGGACAATAGACCACTCCAAGGGCTATCTTGGTGCCTACATCTATCTCGATGAATAAATATTCAGATGATGCGTTATACTGGGAAGTTGATTGACAGATAAGTTTGTAAGGAATGTGACTTTTTAAATATATTGCAACACCCCCACCAGTTTTTCCGATTCGATCATTCCTGATTAAGATGCAATTAGGTATAGAAAAAGAAGTAGAAAGAAGAGAAGGTTTTAACCAGGTATCGGAAATAAGAACAGCATGAATGGATGCCTGGTTAAATGTAGAAAAGAGATCGGAAAAATGACTTGGAACACTTTGTGCATTGATGTGACAAATATTTAAATTCTTACGAAAACGTGAGAATTCATTAGATAGTAAATCTTCTAGTAATTGAAAATTATCATCAGTACTAAGAAAATAAAACATCTCTTGCAGAATAAAATGATTCAGAGCTTGAATTCATAATGCATATACAAAAAAATATAATATACTAAATAAAATATATATTTATATAATAATATATTTATATATAACAAATATCTAAATATAATTATATGAAATCAAAGAATTATATTATTATATAATTTAATATTATAATTAGGAGATGTAATGTAAGGTAAACTAGAAGGTCACCGGCCGACCGACCCCGACGGAAACCGTACTGGCGGTCGCTAATCAGCTGGTTCTCCTTTAGATACCGCAGGAGCTGGCAGTTAATAAGGGACTCCATTATCTTGGAGAGCAAGGAGTTGATGGTTATAGGCCTATAATTGGACGAATCTGAGCGGTTGCCTTTTAAGGGATTGGATGCACCAAAGCAGTCTTCCAGGAGTTCGGGACGACGCCTAATGCATAGGTTTGCCGGAGAAGACGCTTTAAGACCGGTGCTAACTCGGGAGCACATGTCCGTAGCGCTATTGGAGGGATGCCATCGGGTCCACTCGACTTGTGAATGTCCAAGGAAAGAAGTGCTTTCCGAACGGCACTTTGCCGAAATTTAACCTCCGGCATCGTCGTATCACAACGCGGGATTGATGGTGGTGACTTTCCTCGGTCATCCAGAGTCGAGTTCGATGCGAAGAGAGCCCCTAAAAGATCGGCCTTCTCCTTCGCGGTATGGGCCAATGACTCACCGTCCCTGTGCAAAGATGGAAAGCAAGGCTAACAGAAACTCCCTAGGACAGCCTTGGCGAGAGACCAGAACGCACGTGTTCCTGAAGGGAAGCGCATCAGTCTCTCGCCAATTCTGCCAATGTACTTCGACTTCATCTGAGCAATCACGTTTTTGAAGGACCTAGAAGCAGAGTTATATTCCTTTCTGAATGTGCTAGTGTTTGCATCACGAGACGCCGATGCGTTTGCCCAGTCTTGGTAGCGTTCCCATTTTCGGCGTGAAGCCGTTTTACAGAAACGACCAAACCAGGGTTGGGACTTGCCACCAATGGGCACCGCAGAATATGGAATGAAAAGTTCCATACCCTAAAGCACCACATCGGCGACAGAGTCAGCAACAACGATCGGATCATCCATTGAGAAACAAACCCATGGGTAAGATGCAAAGAAGGACCGCATCCCTTCCCAATCTGCTGACTTGTTGTGCCACACGCGACGGCAGCCCGCGAAACGAGGTCGTGAGTACCGTGTAACCGGCACTGTACTCCGGACGAGATAGTGGTCCGACGAGCCCAGAGGGGGATCGACGACAATTCGATAGCGATCCGGATGCGAAGTCAGCAGTGTGCTCCAATTCGTACCCGGGGTAAGAGAGAAAAGACGTATCGACAGGAGAAGATATCTGGGTCTCGGTAAGAAAGAGCAAGGCCGGCTTCGCCGTCTCAAGGTGAAAGTGAACGGCATTCAAGTTGGAGTTGAGTCCCCTTATGTTGCAGAAGTCCACAGCGAGTGTGGTGGGGTTGCCTTATGATGCCTGCTCCGCTTGCCCCGAACAGTAGTGAGCGCAAAATTGACCCCAAAGGATTCGTTTGCTAGCAATGTTTTATTCAATGTGTGTTGTGTGTTGTCACATTCTTACTTACCAGCTGACATGATGAAAACATTAGTGATCCCCTTAGTTAAGAATAAGACAGGAGATATTTATGATAAAAATAACTACAGACCAATATCTCTAGCTACAGTACTTGTTAAGGTGTTGGACAGTCTAATAGACCAAAATTTGAGCCAATGCATAAGTATACATGACGCGCAATTTGGGTTTATGCCTAGTCTGTCAACGGAGAGTGCCATCTTGTGTCTAAAGCAGACTGCCCAATACTACACGAGTAGACGGACGCCGGTGTATGCCTGTTTTTTAGATCTTTCTAGAGCCTTCGATCTAGTGTATTGCGACTTACTGTGGAAGAAGCTTCGTAAAGCAGGTGTACAGCCTGAAATGATTGCCTTGTTAAGATTTTGGTATTTGAAGCAGCAAAACTTTGTAAGGTGGTGTGAAACGCTGTCAGATAGTTATAGGTTACAGTGTGGGGTGAGACAGGGGGGAATAACTTCACCTAAGCTATTTAATTTTTATATGAATGATTTAATTTTGGAGCTCAGCTGCAAGCGGGTCAGTTGCTGGATTGTCAAAATCAATCAAAATCAAAGTATACTTTTAAGTATTCAAGTGGGCTTTTACAAGCACTTTTGAATCGTCATTTAACAATTAAGTGAAGCTACCACCGGTTCGGATGATGACGTGTGTATCAATAATCTGAGTTAGGCAGATGATATGGTGCTGCTGGGTCCGACAGTTGGATCAATAAGAACCCTTCTAAAAATTTGTGAACAATATGCAACAAACCATGGCCTTATCTATAATGTAAAGAAGAATGAATATATGGTCTTTGTGGTCCGCGGAAGAGTAATGAACTATGAACCGGTGTTAAAATTAAACAGTGTACAGTTAAATCTTTTTAAATATCTGGGTCATTACATTTCCGCGGATCTCAAAGACAACGCAGACATAGAGCGGGAACGTAGGGCACTAGCCGCCAGATGTAACATGCTGGCCCACAGGTTTGCGCACTGTAGTGAGCAAGCTAAGATAACACTGTTTAAGTCGTACTGTCAAACTTTCTATAGGTGTGCCATGTGGACCAACTACAGTAAAAAGTCACTGAATGCACTAAAAGTGCAGTATAACAACGGGTTCAGGGTTTTCTTGGGACTGCGTCCGCAATGCTTACCGAAGCGAGTACCGATATCTTTTCCGCGATTTTAAGAAAGCGGAGCGCATCATTACTCAACAGAATACGGTGCAGTCCTAACAACATTCTGAAAATGTTCAGTGCCAAGCTTACCGAGCCAATGCTAGAGCATATTATTGTCGTAGTGGTGAGTCCAGTAAGCAGAATGAAATAGATATTCTTATGTTTTCATTTTATGTTTATCTATTAATTAATTAATTTATTTTTTTCATTGAATATTTTTTAGTATTAGTACACTAACATAGTTTTTAGGTTGCTGTTGTTACTAATTAGTGGACTGTAATTATACTTAGCTTCATCCTCGAGATTAGAGAACAATTGTAGTGTCACGCAGCGACTCGCTAATCATACACTATAGTTTAAAAAACATATTTTAAAAATAAAAATACAAAAACCTGTGTTTTTACAAATGTGCAAATTTTGTTTTCGTGTGGCAACACCGATTCTAGGACGTGGCGGTAGATTATACTACCAATATATTACTTTTTTCATAAAGTTAATTAAAATAAAGAAGAATGCCAAAGAGAAGTATTAACGACGACAGTGACGAGTACATTTGCCGTAAAATAAGAAAACTGGAGAAGATATTACGGAAACGTAAGAAACGTCCTCGTCGTATTTCTTCCAGCAGCAGCGAATCGGGGAACAACTGTCCCTCGCCGGTGCTGTCACAACTTGAAGGTACATAAATATATATGTATATATCATTATTAGTTTACTTTATACCAGAATATCTAATACTCAAAGTTAAAATTCTTTGAAAAGCCAATAAATTTATATTATAAAAGTTTAATAAGCCAATAAATTTTTTGATAATAATTGATCAAAAAGCAATTTGCAATAAACAGATTATTGTTTTTGCATTGTTCTTAAATGTACCTTTTCATAATTATAAAGTTATAATGTTATAAAGTAATGGGCTAGCTGACGCTAGTATTTGTCTAGTCACACGCGTCACTTTGTGACTCACTCGCTGACCTGGTGAATAATTTTGTAGTTACCTACACTAAATTTTAATTAAATTAAACAACTAACTATAATTACGAAATTAACAAATACATTGCATGGATTTTAGTCCTGCTTTGTAAATAAATTTGCTCTCGTAATTGGTCGCATAGCTTACCTAATCTATACGACATCAACAAAGTGCAAAATAATAAAATTTTCATATTTTATGCACTTCGTTCCAGATAGCCAAGAAACGGCTGTAACGCATCTGGAACCTAACGTTGAGCCCTTTGAACCAGCTCTTTCTGGTTCCGCGGAATGCAACTTGGATGATAATATCCTCGAATTATTGGGCGCGTCCCCGTCGAACTCCAAAACGTTCGGGGATAATATTCAGAAAGATATCGCACTTCGGTGGGAGCATATCGCAACCTCCGGGCTTACTAAAGAGGCCCGTAAGGAGCTTCTGAATAAACACCTTATACCTGGAAACTGTCCTAAGCTAGTTGCTCCGCTTTTAAACCCCGAAATAAAAGCTGCTTCTTCAGATACCCTGATAGGCAAGGACAGAGGCACTGAGTTTAAGCAGAATCAGATAGCATCTGTTATATCCTGTATTGGCGAGGCTCTCACAAAGATGTTCAATTCTGAATATAAAGAAACCTCTGTCATAAAACCACTCCTTGAGAGTGCTCAGCTGCTCTGTGATCTACAATTTAGTGAATCAATGAAAAGGAGAAGTATTATCTGTACATCTATCAAAAAAGATATAAAAAGTCAACTCTATGAGACCGAGATTGATACCTTTCTGTTTGGGGAACAGTTAGCCGATACACTCAAAGCTGCTAAAGCTATAAGCAAATCGGGCTCTGAAATTAAAGCACCCAGATCCAAAGTGCCTTCGCGAGTCCAATCTCGCAATTTAAACTCGAAACCTCCGCGGTCAAACAGCAGGCAGCCCGCTAAGAGGAGACAGGATCCTGCTACCTACTCGCAAGCACCAGCCGCATAACCGCAATTTGCTCCAATGCAGCGGCGACTGTGGCTAGCGTCTGCAGTAGTGCAGCCACCGCCGCAACTACTACCACCGCCGCCACCACCGCCGGCTCAGCTGCCACAGCAGCGTTACAGACGTCCTTACCAACGCTGTTAGATACGGTACGTTGTTCTGGCAGACTTAATCTATTTTATAATCAATGGTTACAGATAACTAGAGACCCAACTATATTGTCTCGGGTACAGGGTTATTCCATCCCTTTTTTCAAACCCGTAGTACAGAAGTACATTCTGAAAATGCCTCAATTAACAACCAATGAGATCATTCTTTATAAAAAAGCTATTAATGATCTATTAATATCTGGCGCCTTCTCCGAATGCTCACCGTGTGAAGGTCAAATTTATCCAGTTATTTTATTATAAAAAAGAAAAATGGTAATTCACGATTTATCTTAAACTTAAAAGGTCTTAATAAATTTATAAAAACCGACCACTTTAAGTTAGAAGACCTCAGAACCACTTTAAAACTTATCTACAAGGACTATTTCATGGCTTCTTTAGAACTTTACAACGCTTATTTTTTAATACATATTAATGAGTCGCACAAAAGATATTTGAGGTTCAAATGGCAAGACATGTTTTTTGAATTTAATGTCTTACCTTTCGGATTGAGCACAGCTCCCTATGTGTTCCCTAAATTACTATAACGCCGGTAGATAAAAATAAACACTGCCTTTGATATTAAACTTATTTAATCACTCTTTCACAACTGTATATGATAATGTATGTAACAAAAAGTAATCCGAATCACACACTGCCGCCTCTTTTATACAACTCTCCTCTCCTCTCCACAACGCACCTCCCGTCCTCGCCTCTCCTCGACAACAACTCCCCTCTCTAGTCAACACACCATCTCTTTTTCGTTACAGTCGGCCATCCTGAAACAATTGCACCGCAATTGGTGCAAACACAAAATTTTAGCTCTCAAATAAATCAATTAAATCATCCCTAGTAATTATTTCGTCATCGCTACTAGTCTCACTACACTCAGGGGCACTTCGATAGGTACGAAGAGAATCGGCTGCCACAATACCAGAGAACTTTTTATAACCACGCATGCCTTTTACACTTCTAATTTCGTAACGGGCATTATCCAAGACTTTTTGTACAATGTAAGGCCAAGAATAAAGTACTTGCAATTTATTATTCACGTTCTTAACTTCACCCCCTGAAGGTGCTTGTTTCCAGAGTACTAAATCCCCCTTTTTGAAAATTTTCTCAGGTTTATGGCATTTGTCATAATTTCGCTTCATATTTTCAGCTTGACGCTCTAAACGTTTTGATGCATTTTTACGTTTTACTCCTACAGATGTTGACTCTTCATTACCAATTAAATTCGGCATAAGTCTACCTTTATGACTAAACATAATTTCGTACGGATGATAACGTAGACTTTCATTAATTGTATTATTCATCCCCCATACAATGTCTTGCAGACATTCTGTCCACATATTAGGATCGACATTGCGAGTACGTAAGGCATCTAAAAGTGTACGATTGTACCGCTCGACTTGGCCATTGGCCCTGGGACAAGCTATGCGTTCAATGTGTGGTGAAATTGATGTTTCATTGAAAACTCCTTAAAAACTCTACTAGTAAAGGCTAAATTTCTATCGGATATTACTTTCTTAGGAAAACCAAATAAACTAAACATGTCCTTGAGGACTGTAACAGTCTCTACAGAATTAATCGTTCTAGTGGGACGAGCTAATAGAAATTTTGAAAATGAGTCAACGATCATTAAAATGTATTGATAGCCTTTTTTTGTCTTACAAAAGGGGCCAAGATGATCGATATGAACGAGTTCCATCGGAACACTAGGCTTAGGGATAGGGTGTAATTCACCACTTGGCTTTCCGTAATTACCTTTAGCATAAGCGTACTCTAATAATAATAATAATAATAATAATAAGCCTTTTATTTCCTTAACTTCAGTACAACGTTTACAAGTATGCTATATAAATTTACAAAAAAAAGAAAAGAAAAAAAAAGTTAAGGCCCCTAATGGGTATAGGCCTCCTCCAACATCTTCCAGGTTGTCCTTTGCTTTGCCTTTTCTGTCCAGTCCGGTCCTGCAATTTGTTTAATTTCATCGACCCAGCGTTCTCTGGGACGCCCTCTGGGTCTCTTGCCACTTGGTCCTGTCCAATTAGTAACCCGTTGTGTCCATCTCCCATCAGTCAATCTTGCCACGTGTCCAGCCCACTTCCATTTTAATCGTTTCATATGATGGAGTGTATCTAAAAATTTGGTTTTTTTGCGTATACTTTCTGATTTTTGTTTGTCTTTTAGCTTAATGTTGAGTATATTCCTTTCCATGGCACGTTGGGTCTTCTGTATTTTATCCCTTGTATTTTTGTTATATATCCATGTTTGTGATCCATATGATAGGCAGGGGAGCAAACATCCATCCATTACTTTCTTTTTTAGTGTTAAGGATAATTTTGATTTCAATATTTCTCTTAAGTTCCAAAACTTACTCCAGGTTATGTTTACTCTTCGATCTATCTCGTTTTTGTTTCTGGATTTGTCAAATGAGATGCTTTTTCCTAAGTAAATGTAGCTGCCTACATAGTCCAAGCTTTGTACGTTGTCGACTATTATCGGGGTTTGAAGTGAGTTGGTCATTATTTTTGTTTTTGATGTATTTATTTGTAATCCTATACTGTTGCTTATTTCGCATAGCTGTGATATCATTTCTTGCAATTGTTTACCTGATGTAGAGAAGAGGACTATGTCGTCAGCGAATCTAAGGTTGCTTAGGGTTTTTCCATTTATGTAGATACCTTTTCGCTCCCATTGTAGATCTTTCATTATATGTTGAAGAACGGATATAAAAATCGTAGATGATAGCGGGTCTCCCTGTTTCACGCCTCTACATATTTTTATTTTTGGCCCTATTCTATCAAGCTTCACGCGACTTGTACTTTTGCTATAGATATCTTTTAGGATGTTTATATAAGTTTTAGATGTACCTTGGTTTTCTAATGCTGGCCACAAGCTGTCGTGGGATATGGAGTCGAAAGCTTTTGCGTAATCTATAAAAGCTAGGTATAAAGGTTGCTGACGTTCCTGGTGTTTCTCGATAATTTGTTCTAAGGTGTGGATATGATCGATTGTACAAAAACCTTTTCGAAATCCTGCCTGTTCTATAGGTTGGTGTGATTCTATCTCTGACTCTATTCTTTTGTTCAAGCAGGCCGCAAATAATTTGTATATAGTAGGGAGTAGACTGATAGGACGGTAGTTATTCATATCTGATGGATCTCCCTTTTTATATAGCAATATTATTCTCGACTCTGTCCATTTCGCTGGAACTTTTTGTTCTACGAGAATTTTATTGAAAAGGTTTGTAAGAGTCCTAGCCAGTATGTATTTTCCTAGTTTAAGTGCTTCGTTCGGTATATTGTCATGTCCGGGGCTTTTATCTTGTTTAAGTTTGTCTATTTGTTTTATTATTTCGGGTTCTTCAAAAGATTTTACAATTGATGACGTCGTTGTATTGTCTAGTTGATATAGGTATTCATCGTTACTTGAATCACAATTTTTATAGCTGTACAGTTCTTTGTAGTATCCTGTAGCAGTCTCGACGATATCTGTTCGTGTTTGTATGTGTTTGTCAGATTTTTTTGATGATAGGTTTGGAATCCATTTTTTACTAGAATTTAATTGATTAAAGGCTTTTTTTTGGCTTCCGGTTTTTAGTAAGTTTGTTTCTATTATCCGCATTCTGTAGTTTTCGTAGTCTTTTTTTAATTTCTTATCTGTGGTCTTAAATAGGTTACTAAGTTCTTGTTTTTCTTCTCTGCTTTTTGGGTGTTTACGCTGTAGTTTTATTCGTTTATCTATTAAGTCTTTTGTTTCTGGTGATATAATGTTCTTTTTTTCTTTTTTATAGGTTATGTTATTCATACTTTGTGTGATAGCTAACTCTATTTTATTGTAGGAGGAGTCGATATCGTCATTTGTAAATTCAGTTATATTTTGTATTTTGTTTGTTAATGTGTTTAAGAATGTATTTATATTTTCCTCCCCTTGCAATATGTTCCGATGGCTTCCAAACTTTGCTCGGCCTTTCTTTTGTTTTTTAAAGTTTAGTGTTCCCCGTATTAGTTTATGGTCGCTAGCGAAAAGGTTGTTATATAATGTTTCTATGTTTAAGAATTTTTGGGGAGTATTACTGAGAATATAATCTATTTGGTTTTTAATATTGCCGTTTGGGCTAGCCCATGTCCATAACTTTTCTGCTTTTTTCTTAAATAATGTGTTTATTATCGTAAGTTTATTTTCTAGAGCAAACTCTAGTAGACGTTCTCCTCTATCGTTTCTGTTGCCAAAGCAGTATGGTCCCATTATTAAATTTTCGCCTTGCTTTCTTTGTCCTATTTTTGCATTTAGGTCTCCCATGACAATAATTATTCCATTGGCCAGGGTGTGGGCCGATTGTAGTTGTTTGTAGAAAGATATTATATCTTCTTCTGACGCTTCTTGAGTGGGGGCATATACTTGTATTAAAGATATTTTGGTTTCTTCGAATTGAAGATTTAATATACATACTCGTTCTGATATTCCGACGTAGTTCTCGATGTTTAGCTTATATTTCTTTTTTATCAAGAACCCTACTCCGTATAAACCTTTCGTTTCTCCTGTATAGCAAAAAATATGGTCATCAAGTTCTTCTATGCAGTTTCCGAATTTTCTAACTTCCGATAATCCAATAATGTCATATTTTATATTCTTTAATGAATTTGTAAGTAATATCATTCTTTGTGAGGATAAGAGCGATCTTACATTATATGTACATATTAAAAGTTTTTGCTGTGTTGGAGGGTTGTGGTCGTTAGTCCCCGCGGTGACCAGCCGTGTTGGAGACTTTCGTGAGGAGGCCGCATTTTGTCAATTTAATTTTGATCGTGACTGTGAGAGCACGATCGAGGTGTTACTTCTGTTCGGAGGTGCAGAAGGCAAGTCTTTATTCCGGTTTGAGGTTTTCACTATGTATTGTTGGATATTTGCATTTTGTCTTTTTGAAGGGTTTTTAATATTGTTCTTTTTTGAACCTTCAATTTTGTCTTCCGGTGACTCAGATAGGTTCCTTTTGTTAGCGTGCTGGGTTTGTTTTGATTTTTGATGTTCGTGATTTTCTTGGTCTTTAGGAATAATAATAAGTTTATTATATTTTAGAAAAGCTTTATGGCCTTTATTCCTTTCTTCGTGTAGTTGGGCACTTAATTTTTTACGCTCTTCTAATATTTCACGTGGAAAATCTTCTTTAATATAATATGATGTACCATTAAGTTTTCTCTTGTTTTTCATTATGTTTATTTTTATGCCCAGTGTAGAAAGGGTTACAAGAACAGGTCTTATTTTTCCATCATTTTTTAACCCTAGACGTTTCACTTCTTCTATGTTTGTTTCATTATATCTTAATCCCATATTTTGTTCTAAAATATCTAGTATTTTCTTCTGTAAATTAAAATAATTATTTTCGCCTTCTTCAATTCCAAAAAATATTAAATTTTTCTTTCTAATTTTTCGCTCTAATTGCTGTATGCGTTGGCTCTGGATATCCACGGTGTTTTGTAATGTATTGTATTTAATTTCTAAGTTTGCGAATTTTTCATCAATGTTATTATTTATAATTTGTGGGATACTTTGTTTCATATCTCTTAGCTCATTTGTTTGTTCCTCGAATTTTGACTGTAGATTTCTTATTAAAGTTGCAAGTTCTTCCATTTTTTATTTTAGTTTAAGATGATGTTTGTCTTTTTGTGTAAAACACGCCCTCTAATAGTAGTTGTTTGAAGTACGTTAATGTAGCCGATATTTCGATTTATCTGGTGCGCTAATTGGTTGCACTTCTCCTCTTTAGGTGGCGCTAGTACTAGTACAAAACATTAATTATTTCTTTATTTTTGTGTATTGTACAGTGCCACCTTGTGGTGAGTTCTTGGAGCACGTTTTAGCAAGGTGGTATAGATTTATTATCTAGCGGTTTCTTTAGACGTCGCTAGATGTCGCTGATGAGTACGATGATTTGTGTTTTTATATTCTTTGTGTTTTTTAGGTTATATCAGACAAATAAATTTAATAAATGCTAAAACACAGATTTCACGAGTTTAAGGAGAGATTGTTTATTTTATGTTGATGTTAAAATCACTGTTTTTAACTGTCTTTGTTTCATGTAGTGCACAGAATGAGTCCAAAAAGTCTCAACACTATTTTTACGAATTTTAGTAAACTATTGATGCCACTCGTCTCACTTTTACGCTCAGTCTTTGTATTGTCTCATGAAACACCATTTAAACGCAACTTAACACTTAAATTGTGGTTATTTTTATTTATTCTACTGTAAATATCACAGAGCCGAAAACTAACGTAACGCAAGCTAGCGCCCTCTCGTTTATCCTAAGCGTACTCTAAACAATGATTTATATACTTTTTAATAAAACGGGTCATTTTGGGAAACCAATAATCAGATTTAATTAATTCTTCGCACCGTTTAAAACCTACATGACCTATTTGGTCGTGAAACTTTTGCATGAACTTCCACCTAGCGAATGTCGGAACGACTAACCTATCCCCATTTAAAGTTATTCTATATAATCGGTCATTTTTAATTTTGTAATTATTTTTGATATCACTACATGGATTTCCTTCAGATAACTGCTTTATAATATTTTGTAACTTGTCATCTTGTAATTGTATTGTTAAATACCAATCATCGCTGGATATCATATTAACATTGACAATATTCACAAAGCATTTTAATTGATCAATATTATCTTGCATTGCTGCCTCAGTTGATGGATTACGGCTCAAGGCATCGACATGCTTCATACGATCTCCAGGTCTATATTCAATTAAAATATCAAATTCCTGAATCGTGAGCCACCAACGTGCTATACGAGGCACTAAATCTTTTCAACCGACTTCCAAAAGGAGGAGGTTATCAATTCGTCTGTATTTTTTTTTTTTTTTTTTTTTTTTTTTTTTTTTTTTTTTTTTATGTTTGTTACCTCATAACTTTTCACTGGGTGGACCGATTTTGATAATTTTTTTTTTGTTTGAAAGGTAGTGCTTCCCGTGGGGTCCCATTTTTTTTATTTTTTTTTCCGATGATGGTATCCATGTGAAAACGACATAAGTCTTAAATTTGCATTACGTATATACGCGACAAATAGGTGAATAACTGAAAATCACGTTAACCAATTTTGATAATTCTTTTTTTATTATAAAATATATACTTCAAGGTTAATTTGGTGAAAGTTTGGTAAGGTTCTGAGCACATGATCCATGACAAAGTAACGGAACGGAAGGGAACGAAACAATTCTGAGGAGCACGTTAGCGATACTCGGTCGAATCTTTTATTTATGGGTTATTTGAATATTTGAGTCACCTTCCGTAATGTGGTTATGTTTATGTAATTATCATAGTCGAATATTATAATCAACTAGCTACCCACCCCGGCTTCGCACGGGTGCAATACTGATACTAAATATACTACAGAATTTGTTTATATACAACATCACATCGCAAACTTCTAAAATTATCAGTGTTTCTTTACTATATTCTTCATGTATTATATAAACAAACCTTCCCCTTGAATCACACTATCTTTTAAAAAAAACCGCATCAAAATCCGTTGCGTCGATTTAAAGATATAGGGACAGAGAAAGCGACTTTGTTTTATACTATGTAGTGATGGAACTCCTATACGGCTCGCAGTTAGGGTGCGATATGGGGCAGAATTTCTTACTATCTTTAATCAAATTTTGTGTATGTGATGTGATGTCATATGATGTACGAAATATAGTTGGTCTTTTTCAAAGTTTTTTTGCTGAGTTCGATTACAGCTCTTTCGAGGGATCCTTGTAGTTTACGCCGCGTGACGTATTAAATCCGCATTTTCGAAAGTCTATTTTTGCTTTATTCGCAAGTTTCCTTTGAAATTGTCCTCGAAGTAGTTTCTGACTCATATAAACGGAACGCTTAATTTCCATATTAAAAAAAAAATAGTTAGTCAACATCAGCTTCACTTAAAATCAAAAAATAAATAAAATTTTAACAAAAAGAAAAACCGACTTCAAACAAAACACTATTTTAAAACAAATGAATATGCACGAAAAAGTAATAAAAATAATTGCGTATTCAACATATTTTTTAGAGTCTTCCTAAGTTAAATGAAATGAAAAATATTAGACTACTTAAAAGTCGATTAACGATTATATCATGTAGTTATAATTATTGTTATATTTGGAGTCGGTGTCAGCCAATAAAACCCTATAGTATATCTATCAAAAAACAATACGAGAATACTTTAACAAATATGTTTTTTACAAATTACCTTTTACACAATAATATACTGGATCAATCAAGGGGCTCGTATCGCTTCTTTCTTTTGATTGTTGGGGCAAGGGCACCGTGGCTGACACCGGCTCCAAATATAACAATAGTTATAACTACATGATATAATCGTTAATCGACTTTTAAGTAGTCTAATATTTTTCATTTCATTTAACTTAGGAAGACTCTAAAAAATATGTTGAATACGCAATTATTTTTATTACTTTTTCGTGCATATTCATTTGTTTTAAAATAGTGTTTTGTTTGAAGTCGGTTTTTCTTTTTGTTAAAATTTTATTTATTTCAATAAAGTGTATCTCACAGCGGAACAATCTGTAACTACTTTAACTGAATGTCCTAGTACATAAACTCGAAAATGTTTCAATGAATCCACAACCGCTAGAGTCTCTAATTCGTAACTATGATACATTGATTCTTCGCGCGAAGTTACTCTGCTAAAATAGAATACAGGCTTTAATTCTTTTTCGTTTTGGTACTGAAATAAAATACCGGCTATACCGTTTTTACTCGCGTCTGTATGAATTTCACAAGGCAAGGAGGGATCATATAAGGCAAGAACCGGTCGTGAACATAATTTTTGTTTTAATTCATTGAAACATTCGTTTTGTCTTTCATCCCATACCCATTCCGATGACTTCTTTGTCAAATCGGTTAATGGTTTTGCAATTATCGCGAATTTATTTATATATTTTCTAAAATAACTACATAACCCTAAGAACTGACGCAACTGATGTAAATTGGTAGGTTTAGGAAAATTAAATACCGCGTTTATTTTTTGGTTACCCGGCCTTATACCATCCGCACTAATTTCATGACCGAGAAATGATACACTAGATTTAAGAAATGCGCACTTTTTTATATTTAGCTTTAAATCAGCTTTTTTAATTGAATAAGAACTCTTTCCAGTAATTTTAGACCGTCTGGCACATTAGAAGTGGATAACAACATGTCATCCATAAAAGTAATAATTTCAAGACTACCCACAAGTTTAACTAATTTTTGAATAACGCGCATAAATACTGACGGTGCGTTGGCTAATCCAAATGGTACTCTCAGATATTCATATAGTCCGTCTGGTGTAACGAAAGCCGTCTTATGGATAGAGTCCGAATGAACTTTTATATGATGATAGCCAGAAAACAAGTCTAAACTCGTAAAACAATTTTTACCCGATAATTTAGACAATTGGTCATCAATGTGCGGCATAGGAAACCGATCCTTTATTGTAATTGCATTTAGATCCCTATAATCAACACATAGTCTATAATCACCGTTTTTCTTACGCACAAGTATAATTGGAGATGCATACTCTGAATTTGACTCCCTAACTATACCACCACTAACTAAGTCGTCAACTAATTTAGATACTACTTGTCTCTCTGAATGAGCTAATCTATAGGGTTTTCGAACTATTGGTTTACTAGTATTAAGTTCAATCCTCATTTCATCTAAATTTGTACAACCTATCTCTTCATTTGTACTAGCAAAACAATTTCTGTACGATTTTAATAGTTCAATTAACTCAACTTTATAATTTTCGTCAACATCTCCCACATCAATATTTGCCAATTCCTGATTAAATTTAATACTCATCTCACCTCTCCTCAAAATTAAATGACTTGAACTCACCTCTAAATTTGTTGTACACTTCTCGGCTCTGGCAATCGTCATCCCTTTTTTCCAAATAATGGAGTCCGATCCAATATTGCAGACCCTCACATAGCCGTCACCGTCCTTGAGTACTGTGCTCGCTATGGCGTACACAACTTTGCCCATGCTATATCGTCTCGGCTTCGTGCAATAGTTTCCTAAATCGGCTCCATTCACTTTTACCCTCACCAGGTTGTCGCCAATGGGTACAACTGTATCTTCTATTAATTCAACTCTGAAACAGCTCGCTTCATCACACATATCGATATTCATTAAGTCGTTAGGTATATTTGGAACTTTAGATAAGGTGACCCCGTACTTAGAAACGCTTAACATAACATCTTCCCTATTTATAATAGTTTGTCCAATTATTAAAACAAAATTTCCCAAATCAACATCGGTGACTACGGCAGAAGTTTTAATTATCTCGTTGTCTACTAAAAGATCAAACTCAACTTCTCCAATAGCACGAACAGAGCAATTATTAAAACCCTTTAAAACAGTGTTTGTTGGCTTTACCTTCAGTTTAAGTGCGTCTGATGCCTTCTTGTTGATAACATTTAGCTCGCTCCCTGTATCGATGTAAGCTTTCATGTGTACATCATTTACACGAACATTTTTCTTATATACGTCGTTTAAATTTGATAATAGCTGTACCTTTTTATAAGTTACCTGTTCACCATCGGCAGTGCACGTGCTCGCCACATGACCTAGTTTACCACATCTAAAACATCTACGTTTATCAGGCAACTTACAGGTAGTCGCAACGTGTCCTATCTCATTGCAGCGATAGCAGACCGGTGTTTTTCTCGTATTGGTATTTTCCAACTGGCTGGTAGACCCTTCAGCGTTTAAAGCTTTCGAAAGCCCAACAGCTTTGACAGGAAAGTTTTGCGTTCTCTGTGAATTGTTTTGATAAGAATCAAAGGCACATAGAAAACCTTCATACAGCTCGTCTGGAGTATGACACTGAAATGCTTGTGCATTTGCTCGAAGTTCTTGAGGCAGCCCACGCACAATGCAGGATACAGCGGCTTGATCGCTCAATTGGCACCTGTAGCACATGGCTAACTTTTCCTGAAAATACTTAGTCATAGATTCAGTTGGGAGTTTCTTTCTAGACATAAGCTCATCTAACAAAGATGCGTAATCATGATGACGTGGAAAAGCCCTTATAATCATAGATTTCCATTCTTCCCACGAATAATCATACGAATCCAATCTATTAAACCATTGTCTAGCCTGTCCTTGTAGCTTTGATATCAATATAAATGATTTAGTTTCGTCATTCCAATGATAAATTACGCCTAATTGCTCAATTTTCTTAATCCAACTTTTTATATTTAAATCACGATTATCAGGATCGTAATCAGGAACTATTTTTTCTGTATTTTGTAATTTTGTAGATCTAATATTTAACTCACTATTGAAACATTGATTTACTGCTTTATCTACCCTCTTTTTTATCAATTCTTTAACAGGCATAGATTTCTTACTGGATTCACTTACTTGTGAGTCGCGGTGCCTTTTTATTCGTAAAGAATATCCTGGGGTCTCGCGGGTTCTCTTCATTTTGCGGTAATCCCTCTTCTGATATATAACGCCGGTAGATAAAAATAAACACTGCCTTTGATATTAAACTTATTTAATCACTCTTTCACAACTGTATATGATAATGTATGTAACAAGAAGTAATCCGAATCACACACTGCCGCCTCTTTTATACAACTCTCCTCTCCTCTCCACAACGCACCTCCCGTCCTCGCCTCTCCTCGACAACAACTCCCCTCTCTAGTCAACACACCATCTCTTTTTCGTTACATTACTCAAGCCAGTCATGTCACTACTAAGGTCATTAGGCTTCCTGTCAACTATTTACTTAGATGACGTCTGTTGTATAGCACCTACATATCAAGAATTCGTGGATAATATAATCCACACCAGAAGTTTATTTTAATCCCTTGGTTTCATTATCAATGAGGAGAAAAGTTGTTTTACACCCTCTAATAGATGTACCTATCTAGGTTTCATAATTGACACAACAAACTTTTACATATGCCTAACCGACGCAAAAAGAAATAACATATTAACAGAGCTTATTAGACTAAGTCGTTTAGAGCGATGCTCTATACGATATTTTGCTCGCGATGTCGGTCTACTTGCATCCGCTTGTCCTGGCGTACAGTATGGCTGGCTCTATACAAAACAGATCATCATCATCAACAGCCTATTTTTGTCCACTGTTGGACATAGGCCTCTCCCAGTGCACGCCACTGTGGTCTTTCTCCGGCTACTCGCATCCAGCTCCTGCCTGCCGCCTTGCGTATATCGTCACTCCACCGTGCCTGAGGACGTCCTACACTACGTTTGCCGAGACGCGGTCTCCACTCTAGAACACGTTTTCCCCAACGGTTGTCGGTTCTACGACAAATATGAACAGCCCACTGCCACTTCAGCTTACTAATCCGGTGGGCTATGTCGATGACTTTGGTTCTTTGACGGATAACCTCATTTCTGATGCGATCCCTCAAAGAAACGCCGAGCATAGCCCTTTCCATAGCACGCTGAGCGACTTTAAGTTGGTGGACCAGCCTTGTCGTGAGTGTCCACGTTTCGGCTCCGTATGTCATGACGGGTAGGACGCACTGATTGAAGACTTTCGTCTTAAGGCACTGTGGGATCGACGATGTTAGGATTCGACGTAACTTCCCAAACGCTGCCCAACCCAGCTGAATTCTTCTATTCACCTCGTCCTCAAGGTTGTTTCTACCTAATCGCAGAGTCTGCCCGAGGTAGACATATTTTTGAAAAACTTCGAGAACGGTACCGTGTATCGTAGTCGGTTCCGGTAGAACATGTTCATTCCAACAAAACAGATGGAAAGATGTAAATATCTTGCATTATTAAAGTCTAGTGATTATAATATTTACATGAATATACCAACGTACTTACAAAATGATATACATTGGTGGATAAAATCGATTAGAAATGCTATCAATCCCATAAGGGAAGATATTTACAAATTAGAGATTTTTACTGATGCCAGCAAAACTGGGTGGGGGGCAGTATGTGCCGGAAAGACTGCGAACGGTCAATGGAGCCCTCAAGAAGCAACCAAACATATAAATTTTCTTGAGTTATTAGCTGCCTATTTCGGTTTGAAGATATTTGCATCTAATTTGCGACGGCTCAGCACTAGAGGTGACTCTGTGACTGAGATGAAACATTATGTGTGCATTGTTCTCATGTAGATATCTCACTCACTCAGCATTCCGCTAAGACTGTTTATTGTTGAAATAAAACTAGCTATAACGGATTTGAATCGCGTATATTAATTATTTTTAACATCCCGACGTTTCGAGCACTTTACAGCGTTCGTGGTCAAGGGTAGACTAAGGTGACATTTGTCTATAAGAAGAACAAAGGAAATATTATTTACAACTACCGCCAACGATTTCTCAATTGGTATCTTGAGTAACGTTCCGGTTGCACGCAGAAGGCGCTGACTGTATCTTTAGGTCTTGCAGTCTGTTGGATTTGGGATTTTAAATTTTTAATAAGTGGATGGTGTTAGAAAGTCTCCAACCATCTTCTCTATTGATGTTCGGATGTTTTTGAATTTCAATAGCCACGCGTATCATTCTAGGAATGAATCTGTGTTCTTTAGCGAGGATCTGTGGTTTATCAAATCGAATAAAATGGTTAGGTTTATCCAAAGCATGTTCACAGACTGCAGACTTTGAAGAACGCCTATTTTTGACATCTCCTATGTGTTCCTTGACCCTGGTACCGATACTCCTCTTTGTTTGGCCTATGTAAGATAAACCACAATCACATTCGAGTTTATACACTCCCGCAGTTTGTAAAGGAATATTACTCTTGATAGGTCTCAAGAACTGGCTTACTTTCTTATGAGGCTTGTAAACGGTTTTAATCGAAGCTCGCTTCAAGATGTTGCCAATCCTGTCTGTAACTCCCTTCACATATGGAAGAAATGCAGGTTGTCGCTCAACTGTGGGTGGTTTGATACGGCTTCTGCGATGCTGGCGAGGCACGGGCAGCTTGTTCTGGTGGAGTGCAAGCTTGACCTGACGTAGCTCGTCCTCTAGGTGTTCAGCATCGCAGAGATGGTGGGCTCTCTGAAACAAAGATTTGCCAACGGTAGCTAACTGACTAGGGTGGTGGTGCGAGTCACCATTGAGGTATTTGTTGGTGTGTGTGGGTTTCCTATAAACTGTGTGACTTAATATTGTATTGTCAGGATTCTTGATAATAAGGATGTCAAGGAAAGCTAAAGAATTATTTGCCTCTAATTCCATAGTAAATTGAATGTTTTTATTTATAGAATTAAGATGTACTAAAAATGCAGATGTCAGATCACTAGGTAATATTGTGAAAGTGTCATCTACGTACCGTTTATAAAACCTTGGTGTTATTGGTCCGGAGCGAAGAGCCCTCTCCTCCAGGTCTTCCATGAATAAATCGGCGACCACGGGGGATACTGGAGAACCCATGGCTACCCCGTCAACTTGTACATAGAATTCATCATTCCACAATAAATAACCAGATGTGAGGCAGTGATGTAACAGCTCTGCATATTCACTAGGCATGTTGTGTGTCTGTAGCTTCCTCTTGACAATTTCGATGCAGTCTTGTATGGGTAAGCACGTAAACAATGACTGGACATCAAAACATCACACATAGTAGAGGGCGCTGACAGCGGTGACAGTTTTTTGCTACGATATAATATTTAATAATTAGAGAAAAATAATAAAACAAGTAATTGCGATATAAAAACTTTATTAAACTCATATACAGTGTATCTTAAAGTAGTGACAGTGTTATTAGAAACTATTTATATAGGGAAGTGTTATAAATTAACATCTAATAGCACGAAGTGACGGTCAGCTGTTTGCGTACCCACCTTATGCAAAGTGTAGCAGCTCACGTATATTTTCTGCACTATTCCTACGTTCACTAACAATTTTTCCTTAATAATAACTTTATAATTGGCGTCTAAAAACAAAACACGGTAACTGGATTAACACAGTAAAATGGCAAACAAATGTAATAGCTGTGGAAAGTTCCTTGCGTTGGCTGATACGGTAAAATGTGTTCGCTGTTCCTTTTTATTTCATCGGACTTGTGCTGTCAATAAAAGCCCCGATTCTAAGGCACCGAAATGGATATGCAAGAGCTGTAAGCCGAAGCCATGCTCACCTGCCTCGGTCACTGCCTCGATATCCATGAGTGGGACAAATGAGCCAGACACTGATTCCCCGTTATTGCTGACACTCAAGGAGGACGCAGAAGTTGCCAATACACTGTTGGAGCAAATCAAATTGCTACGCAATGAGCTGGTGGCGGTGACACATGAGGTGTCTTCCTTTCGACAGGAACTCATGTATCTAAAAAATACAATGTCGGAAGTAGGCAAGCGAGTCGACAGCATAGAGATACGACTGTCTCGGCTTGAGGAGACATCCACGTCGAATCCGAAAACCGGCCTCCTGGAGGAAATTGCGCATCTGAAGTCCGAGCTAAATGACCGTGATCAATCGTGCTTGACAAATGACGTCGAGATAACAGGCATAACGGAACGAGCAGGAGAGAATTTGCCGCATATTTTGGGGCTCGTAGCTTGCAAAATAGGCGTGCAAATTGATGAAAAGGATGTTGTTTACGTCGAACGCTCCGGCCCGCGACCGGCTCACGTGGAGAACAGTGAACGACTAAGGCCGCGCCCCATAGTCGTACGGCTGGCGCGTCGCGCGCTCCGCGAACAACTACTGCGCGCCGCACGCGTGCGCCGCGGGGCGGATTCATCGGGCTTCGAAATAGATAAGGAACCGAAGCGATTCTACATCAACGAGCGGCTGACGCGAGCAAACCGGTTCCTTTTCTTTAAAGCAAGGGAGGAGGGCCATAAGAACGGCTGGCGTTATGTATGGACCCGCGGGGGACGTATATATGCACGGCGTAGCAAGGAAACAGCAGCACACAGGATACGCTCGGAGGATGACTTAATGACGGTTTTTGGTCAAACGTCTATTTGAGTTTTAAATTTAACTATTTGTTTATGGACTCACAAATATTGTTTTTTGTTTTTTTAATTAGTTACTTTAACTACTTAAAAGCAATATTAAGTATAGACACTTTTTCTGTGCATTGGTTTAGGTACAGCTTGTATTATATTTTTCTTGGAATTAAATTCGAAAACTTTTTAAAACGCGTAACATCTAATATAAAATCAATAACAATTAAATTTAATCTATCTGCAATAATTCAAAGTAATGTTGTTATAGTCTGCTTTCAAATTTATGTTGAAACTTGTTCCTGCATATTGCATTCAATTTGCCATCAAGTAATTACACATATACATATATAATATATTTTGGTTCTAAATGATTAATCCACGACACTTAAAAGTTGGTTTTATAAGTCCTGGGTCTCTTGGGACTAATCATGAGGAACTCATTGTTACCGTAGAAAGACACAAAGTAGACATATTAGGCCTTAACGAGACGTGGTTAAAAGCAGGCGAAGACGGGCGTGCGCCTAACATTGCAGGTTATAATCTTCGACATATACCAAGGCCACCAGGGGTACGAGCGCGCGGTGGCGGAGTAGGATTTTATATAAGGCAGGGTTTAACCGTACGCACTCTTACTCATCCTCCCTCGTCCGTTGAGCAGATGTGGATAGGAATTAAAATCAAAGGCAAGCAAATCGTAATAGGTACAGCCTATAGACCTCCATGGTTAAGTGTGCATACATTCTTCGATGCCCTGTATGAGACTCTGAGTACGTTTACATGGCGCGATCATCTAATAATAATGGGCGATTTTAACATTAATTTTCTTAACAATAATCACGTTAATTACAATATGATCACTGATTTTTTATCTTTTTTTAACTTAACTCAACATGTTACTGAACCGACGCATTTTACAAACCATAGGGAGACCCTAATTGACTTAATTTGCTCAGATACAAGTATATGCCGGGTATGGGTTGATCATATTAGTACATTAAGTAGCCACTCTTTCATTTCTTGCGAGCTTAGTATCGACAAAGATGTATTTCACTCTAAAAGCATTTGTATTAGAAACATTAAAGCTATTGACTGGAATGAGTTGGATAGGAATCTAGCGTTAATTAATTGGGAGTGCATTGCTGAACTTGAAAATGTTAATGATATGGTGGAGGAATTTAACAAGATAGTGCTTCGTGTTTATAATACTTTAGCACCTCTTAAATGTATTAGCATCAAAAATCGGCAATACCCGTGGATCACCGCTACCATCAAGTTTATGATGAAACTTAGGGACAGTGCGCACACACGTGCAACTAAAAATAAAAGCGATGTTCATCTCAGTTACTATAAACAATTAAAGAATTTAGTGAATCAGGCAATAAAAAATGAAAAAAAGGCATACTTTGATATGTATGTGAATAAAAATATCAAAAATTCTCGGCTCTTATGGACGCATATAAAATATAATGTAAATATCAATAGGAAATGTGACATGCAGCTACCAGAACAATTACGTGATCCTAATAAAATAAATACCTTTTTTCTAACGGTTCCTGGCAAAAACTTTGTTCTCCAATCGGATATTGATTTCTTTCTAACGCATAAATTTGGACATTCAATATTTAATATAAATGTTGTTACAGAGACTGACATATTCAGACATATCAAGTCATTGCATACTAACGCCATCGGATCTGATGGCATCTCACTTGATATGTTATTACCTACGCTTCCTTATTCAATTCAATTAATTACAAAAATCATAAATAAATCAATAACGACTAGTATTTATCCTAATCAATGGCATAAGTCCATAATTAAGCCCATACCAAAGAACAGTAACCCTACAGAACTAAAGGATTTACGCCCTATTAGCATCCTGCCCTGATTGTCTAAAGTTCTTGAGAAAGTAGTTTGCAATCAATTAAGGGACTATCTCGAACTGAACAATATTTTGCCTTCAGAACAATCTGGGTTTAGAAAGAAAAGGAGTACTACAACCGCATTAGCTTATGTAGTGGACGATATCCTATCTGCTCAGGACAGGGGGAAGGCGACTATCCTTGTGCTTCTCGATTACTCGCGAGCTTTTGATACCATAAACACCACTCTATTACTTTCAAAATTAGCATACTATGGTTTTAGCTCAGAAGCTGTAGAGTGGTTCATAAGTTATATGTCCGATCGCACTCAATATGTAGAAATAGGACGTGAGGATGGTAATGCTGATAAATCTGTCTGTAGCCAGGTAAACAGGGGCGTACCGCAGGGATCCATCTTGGGCCCTATTCTTTTTATAATCTACATATCAGACATAGTAAACAAAATAGAGAATTGTAAATTTCAGATGTACGCGGACGATATACAATTGTATATATCATTTAAACCAAGTGAGATTAGTTTAGCTTTGCACAAGCTTGGGCAGGACTTAGACCGTATCTCCAAATGGTCGGAGTCAAACACTTTGACTATAAATGCGGCCAAGACAAAATACATGATTTTTGGCACAGATCGTCAAATACAATTAGTTAACATTTATAACCCTAAAGTAGAGATAAGAGGTGAACATATTGAAAGGGTAACCGAGGCACGTAACCTAGGTGTACTAATGGACGAAAACTTGTTTTTATAGATTAAAGATCCTTTATCGTATAAGAGACTCAATTTCAACGAATGTCCGTATCAAACTATGCGAGGCCTTAATTTTGTCTAAGTTTAACTACGCTGACGCAGTCATAGGGCCCCGCTTACTTGCACGCACTAAAAAGGTAATACAGCGAGTGCAGAATGCATGCGCACGGTACTGTTTCAATATTCCACCTCGTACTCATGTTACGCCTTTTCTAAATAGTGCCAATATTTTAAAAATGAATTATCGTAGACAACTACACTTTGCATCGTTACTTTTTGGTGTTATTAAATATCAGATTCCTCCTTACCTATACCACAAACTACAATGGTTAAAAAGGAACAGTAATGAACATGTCACGCGAGCGTCACTTTTTATGCTAAAAATGCCCCAGCACAGAACTGCAGCGTTCCGAGGCAGCTTCAGGTATAACGCCACCAAGTGCTGGAATGATCTTCCACCTCCTTTGCGGGACCTGAAAACAATTTCAACATTTAAAAGTAAATATAAACAATACTTGCTAGATAAACAAAAAACTGAATGAGGATACTAGATACTCATTTATTATTTTTATTTTTTATTTATTTATTTTTTAAATAATTGTTCTATTATGAGTATGTATATATGTATATATGTTATGTTATAGTATGTACTCGTGTGTAGGTATTCAGTATTTAAAAGTTGATATAAATTATGAAAATAAATTTTAACAGAATGTAATTATTATAATACACTAAGTATGTTTAGTTTACTTTAGGAATACGATTAATAGTAAGAGTAGGTACCTGTCTGTTTGCGGCCCGATAGCACTTGGAATGAGTCATGCCAGCGCTCGGTGACCGGTTGTTGTAGTTATTGTAGTTTTAAACACAATCTCCGACTCCAATTTTTTTTTTTTTTTTTTGTATTGGATATTTAATATTCTTCCACAGGTTAAAATCTTCTTGGCGTTAACTTTCTGTCTAACATAAGTATTCTCCGTATAGTATTGTTTTTGATCACTTACACTTGAGAGCCTAGAATATAAATAAATAAAAAGTAAAGGACTTGGACCAGAGAAATATAATACAACTGAAAAGCCTAAGTTATGATCTTATCATATGTAATCCAAAAAATATTGACTTACCATTGCGATGTCTGTTTTTCTTTTTTTTTCCTATTACTTGTCATTGTTGCTATTTTATTTTTAATTACAAGTTGTGCCTATAATAAACGATAATTATAATTATTTAGTGCGGACGAGCAGTACGCACGACAGCTCAGCGCTAGAGGTGACGCTCAGACTGAGAGTGAGATGGAACATTAAGTCTACATTGTTATTGTTATATATAATTTTTTTCCCTTACATTAAAATTGCCGTTTAGTTGCACCTATCTCATGTAGATATCTCACTCGCACAGCGTTCCGCTAGGACTGTTTATTGTTATCATTTTATTATTATCATTATTTATTTTTATTTTTTTTTAATTACTTTCGTTATATTATTGTAAGATTTTTTTTTTTGCTTGTTTTTAGTGTTTAGATTTGCTTTGTATTACTTTTATTACTATTTTTTTTTGTGTCACAGCTGTCAGCGCATACCTTCTGGAGACCGCTGAAAATCAGTTTAGAAGCATCATTGATGCTTCTTCTTTTACTGAGCGAATCTCCATTTGGTATTGTTGTACTGCAGCACAATTTCTTTTTTCTTCCCTTTTTCTATTATAATAAATTTTTTTTTTTTGTGTAATTTTAATTTATTGTGTTTTTTATACTGTTTTTATATGTTAATAAGATTGTTATTGTGTTGTAGTGCAACTTGACCAATAAATCTTTATTATTATTATTATTATAATTATTCTCCAGGAGGGTGTCACTCCCTCTCCGATCCGCTTCACGGATCGGACCGTCCCAGTTCGAAATCTGGAGGGGACAAAGCTGCACAAAAGTTTTTTTTCCAACGACCAAACGGCGAGCACAACGGACACTGAGACTGGCGTATTTTTAAGTTCTGTAAATAGTAATAATAGTGTAAATAGTAAGAAGATTGGAAGTATGGAGTTGGATGTGGGCCCAAACATAGACCCTTGCCTGCTGAAGGAACCTATGGTCCGGCTGGAACGGCTCTCTGAGTCGGGCTCATCGGTCTGCAGCGTATTCCAGCAACGGCGACGGAAGGGTGAGAAGAGGTCTCACATGGGAGACAGCTGCTCTGGCTCGGACACTGACGGGAGCCAGCGGCAGAGCGCGGAGTATTCGGTTAGCAGGTGGCTGAAACCTGCTAGCAAAAGGGGAAGGGGAAACTCGGGGGAAAATCGTTTCCAGGCGGAAGATGCGCTGGCCGCTTACAGTGAGGCGGCCAGAAAGGCTTTGGACGAAAGGGTTGCCCGATCGAGGAACCGGCAACCCGTAAGTGCTGAGGACGTGCCGAAGGCGTCCGCCGCTCTCGACGCAGCCGTTCAGGAGGTGATCGGGGTGGTCATGCAGGTTGCCGACAAATCTGGCAACCTAAAGGGCACTTTTGTGCGAGCCCAGAAGTCAGCTGCCGACACCATCAAAGGTGCGGTAGCAGATCTTAGGGCCATGACTATGACGGAGGAGGTTGCGCGCTTAGAGGTGGCTAACGCGCAACTCTCAGGCCAGCTGGCTGAGCTGAGGCGGGAGGTGGCTCAGATGCGCCTGCAGCCACCAACGGATGAAGGCCACATCCAAAAAATGTTGGAGGAGGCGCTACAGTCCAACCGGGAACAGTTCGCAACTATGCTGAACTCCCGGATGGAAGGAATCGAGCGCCACCTTCTTCCTGAGCCCCGGCTGCGGCCACCGCTGGCCGCCGACCGGAAGGCAGCGCAGTCGACAGCTGCGGCTGCAAACCCGGAGGACGCCCAAGACCGCTGGCGTGGTGGTAGAGCCAGCCAAACTCAGCAAAAAGAAGAAGCGGCCAACACTAGCTGCCCAAGAAGCGGCTAATAGAAGGTCGGCTCCAATGACAACATCTGTGGAGCCGAATAACTCACCGACGACCTGGAGCGCTGTCGTCGGTAGAAAGAAGAAGACGGCGAAGAAGCCGGCCAACAAGCCAGTGCAGCAAGCGACCACCAGACCTGCTGCACAGAATAACTCACAAAAGAAGAGGAAACTACGCCCCCCTCGCACGTCTGTGATCACCATCACGCTCAAACCCGGTGCCGAGGAGAAGGGCGTGACCTACGAGAACGTCCTGGCGCACGCAAAGAGTCGCATCAAATTGAGTGATGTCGGCTTGACTGCGGTGCGCTTCAGGACGGCGGCGGATGCCCTGGCGGAGAAGCTGCGCGAGCTGTTCAGCCCGGACGAGGTCCAGATACACCGTCCGACCAAGTGCGCGGAGCTCAGTATCCTGGACCTGGACGACTCCGTCACAAGGACGTGCTCTAGCCATAGCGCTTGGCGAGATGGGCGAGAGCGTCAGGCACCTCTTCTCCGAGTGTCTTTCGCAGGGTAGGTTCCCCGACAGGTGGAAACAGGGTAGGCTCGTCCTCATCCGCAAGGACGGACGACCGCCCGATCAGCCGTCGGCCTACCGCCCTATAGTGCTGCTCGACGAGGCGAGCAAGCTTTTTGAACGCATTATTGCAGCCCGCCTTGTCGCAAGCATGGAGCCGGGACTGAGCGATCGCCAGTTCGGCTTCCGCCCAGGTCGCTCGACCCTCGACGCTATCGCGAGCTTGAGGGATCTCGCAGAGCAGGAAGTCTCCATGGGTTGGGTACTGATAGCTGTGTCTTTGGATATTTCCAACGCTTTCAACGCCTTGCCCTGGGAGACGGTAATGGAGGCCTTGCGGTACCATAGAGTGCCCCCATACCTTCGGCAGATCATCGCCGACTACTTCGCGGGAAAAGCAGTCGCTTACCCGACAAAGGAGGGATGGGGAAGGATGAGGATGACGTGCGGTGTTCCACAGGGCTCTGTTTTGGGTCCGTTGCAATGGAACATCGGGTACGACTGGATGACGCGGGGCCACTCAACGGGGGGTCAGCGTGACGTGTTACGCCGACGACACCCTCGTGTCGGCCCGCGGTAAAACCCATCGCGAGGCGACCTATCTCGCCACGGCCGGAGTGGCGCATGCAGTCCACTGCATCCGCGCTCTGGGCCTCGAGGTGGCCTTACACAAATCCTCATCACGCGGTACGGTGGAAACCCGAGGAGGTTTTAGATAGAAGAAAAAAAAATAAATTAAAATGTCCAAAAAGGCGGTCTTATCGCTAAGTAGCGATTTCTGCCAGACAACTTTTGATTTGGGGAAATTGTGCAGCGAAAAGGTAGGTGGTGCCTTATATATACAATAATACATATATACATAAATATATATACTAATAAAATAAATGAACAATTACACATATAAATATAAATGAATATAATAATAATATAAGTCGTCTCAAATTTAATTATGTAAACACAAAATTTTAAATAAGTCACAGTAAATAAAAAAAAAAGGAAACAAAATAAAATTAACAAATAAAACATAAAAACTATACAAGACCATATAGTGACTAAGTTTCCATAGCCAGATAGTGCTCTTTAACCGACCTCTTAAAAGACAATAGCGTTTGCGCTTGCTTAATGTTAATGGGTAAAGCATTCCACAGTTGGATAGCCTGTACGGTAAAGGACATTTTGAAAAAAAATGTGTTATGCACAGGTATCCTCAATGTCAGATTTTCAGCCGATCTTAACCCTTTATTATGTAGTCCTAGGAGCTCAAATTTTTCCTTTAAATAAGTCGGGGCATTAACATTAAACAAGACGCAATAAAGAAGCGAGAGAACATGCAGATTCCGGCGAAAGCGAATAGATAACCACTTGAGTTTAGATCGAAAGTCGGAAACATGGTCATATTTGCGCAAGCCAAATATGAAACGTATAGCAATATTTTGGAGTCGCTCAAGTTTGTTTAGTTGGTCCTCGGTTAAATTAAGATAGCTTGCGTCAGCGTAATCGAGAATAGATAGGAGTAAAGATTGTGCTAACATAATTTTGGTTGGAATAGGAAGGAAATAACGCAGACGCTGTAGAGATTTAACGAAGCCAATAGTTTTCCAACTTAGTTCCTTAATATGGCAGTTCCACCATAGAGTATTATCTAAATGTATACCTAGTTTTTTAACATTTGGACTATAAGGTATTACGGCATTATTACATTTAATTTTAGGTAAATCAGACCAAACCACTCTCGAAGCCAAACTCTGGCTGCCAATAATAATGGCCTGAGACTTAGAGGGTTTCACCTTGAGACCATGAGACTTACTCCAATGGCAGATCTCTTCCAAGTCATTATTTATGGCAGAAATAGCAAGAGGTAGGTTCTCAAGGGTGGAATGGCGATAAATCTGTATATCGTCTGCATACATGTGAAAGAGAGAAGTGATTTTAGATGTTATAGAATTAATAAATAGTGAAAAGAGTAACGGAGACAAGACGCCGCCTTGAGGTACGCCAGATTTTACAACACTCCAAGACGAGACAGTCTCATCAATACGGACACGTTGCCGGTGCCCTCGTAGGTAACTGCAAAACCAATCAATTACTGACGGAGATATGTTAACAGAACGTAGCCGACCTAACAGTATATCATAGTCGACAGTGTTAAAAGCATTGCTAAAGTCCAGTAAAGTTATAACTGTTAGGTGCTTATTGTCCATTCCCCATCGAATGTGGGTAACTTTTACCAGCGCAGTAACCGTACTATGACCAGGACGAAACCGGATTGTAAGGGATTTATGATATGGAATTGATTAAGGAATAGACTAAGCTGGTGATGGACTAGCTTCTCTAGAACTTTTGAAAGGAAAGGTAGATTGGGCGAAAGTCGGAACAAGTGCTGGGGTTAGCCTTTTTTGGTAATGGAATAATTTGAGCATTTTCCATACATCAGGGAATTCGCAGGTATTAACGGAATGTTTTAGGATGTGAGTTAAAACAGGGATAATGATGTCAATGATAGGTAATATCATACTACGGCTAATACTATCGGTGCCGACAGCATTGGACGTGATAGACAATATGTTCTTTTTAACATCACATTCAGTAAATTGATTTAATGTAAACGGTGGATAATTTGGAGTTGACATTAAAGAAAGAGTATCAAGCGTAGATTTTTTATCAGCGCTATCCATTACGTTAGCAGCAGAAAAGTGATTATTAAGATTTTCAATATACATATTAGAAGAAAGTGAAATTTGAGAATTTTTACCAACTCCAAGTGACTTTAAAAATTTCCAAGTTCTGGTTGTGTCGCCGTTTTCGACAGATTTGTGAATGTGACGTCGTTGTGCATCTCTACACAATGTATTGCAGCGATTACGAAATTTATTGTACTTTGTGCGATTGGCCTCTGATTGATCTGACTTCAATCGCGCTTTATAAAATCCTTTTTTGGCAATCATAGCTTTTAAATTATCACAAAGCCATGGTGGAAGGAAGATGTTTAATTTTAACAGGTCTAACAGGGGCATGCCTGTCGTACAGCTGTATTAAAAACGAGTTGAAAATGTTTACTTTTTCATCTATCGTGGATGCATCAATTACTAGTGACCAATCGATTTTACCAGCATCTGTACAGAGACTGTCAATATCCATTCCACCAAAATTACGCTGCAGAAGTACTCTCGGCTTCGCTTTTGGAGGACGTATTTTATAAGAAAGATAGATGAGATCATGGTATGAAAATGCATCAGCTGAGCACTGACCATACTTAAACACATGATCTAAGGAAGAAACCAAAATTAAATCAAGTAGGGGCGGAGTAGAATTTGGAAAATTATGGGTGGCGGATAGGGGCATAATATGCATATTGCAAGCTTCTGCTACCGACTGAAATCTTTTAGCACGAGCATCGTTTTTCAGTAAGCAGGTGTTAAAGTCACCCATAATTATGGTATGATCTTAAACAGGCATAAAATTTTCTAAAGTAGTTTCAAATGAGTCAAAATAATCGTTAATGAGAGATGGGCTATAAAAGATACCAAGAAAGATTTTTGTATAGGGCAAGATAACTTCAATAAGTATGTGCTCTGCCGCATCCGCAGAGGGGGGTTGGCTTGACGTGCTAATTATAGAAAAGGAATGTGGGACCTAAGATAAATAGCTACGCCACCACCACCTTTGTTGATGCGGTCATTGCGAATGAGATGAAAGCCTGGAAGGGAGAAAGAAGTAGAAGGAAGCGATGGTTTAAGCCAGGATTCAGATACTAGAATGGCATGAATGTTTTTGGAATCGAAAGACGCAAGCATGTCGGGATAATGGGCCGGAATACTTTGTGCATTTATGTGAATGTCATTAAAATGCTTCTGTAGGTCTAAGAAGTAGGTGTCAAGAGTGACATTAAGAGGTTCAGGGGACGTACTGTGATAACTATCTTCGCTAATAGACGAGTTATTGGACGACAAAGATATAAATAAATTACTGTCTATACTATCATTGTGGGACGACATTCAGAATAAAAATATGTATAATAAAAATAAAAAATAAAATAATATATATATATATATATAATAAAAATAATAAAATATATGTATATATATATATATATATATATATCTATAATAAAAATAAAATTGCACATACCCAAACCGCCAGCAGACTTCAGAAATCGACGTAAGATAATTTAATAAACTAATTGCACAAATTGCTATATAACTAAACCAAACAAAACAAAAATATATGAAAACAATTTATCAAGACAATATATACCTCATAAGATAAAAAACAAAAATATCTAACATTTATTAAACAATAACATTCTTATGTGACCCACTAGAAAAAAAAAATTAAAGTAAAAATAATTGTCTATGGTTATTCATTGGGCAGAATGACGTTTGACATAAAACAATTTAACATGTCATTCTGACATGACAACATTAACATAAACTGTAAAAGTGGGTAACATATAAATAATAAGTAATCGTAAAATAAAGTTAAACACAATAAAATAAAAATTTAAAAAAAAATCTAAGATTAACAGACTAAAATTATAAGAAAAAGTGAAATTATAAATAAACTATGGAATCAAAATAACAAAGAGTATAACAGTCTTAAGAAAGTTACTTAACTCATTTTTTCACGTTCCTCCTTGTTCTTAATTGAGACAACTTGTTATCGTTGGAAGCTTGAACAATAGCACTGGCTGTGGAGGGCACTTCCGTGTCATTGTTGGAACTGGGAACCGCGTTCAAGTCAGCAAGTGAAAAAATTCGATGCTTCGATCCGTCAGACCCCACAACAACAACAACACCGTCTCTCGTCCAACACTTGTTAATGCCAAAGCGTTGCCGAGCAGTCATGAAAGCCTCATGCCGACGCTTAGTCAAGAACTCCGACAAGCCTTTCAAACATTTCTTTGAAAACCAAACCTTATCTCGGAGTGAAGTTTCCTTAAACTTAACCAGGATGGCTCTAGGACGTTCAGGGCTAGATCGGCCTAAGCGACGAGAAGTACGGATACTATCAGAGGTCAGTTCAGGAAGCTGCAGCCGATCTGACAATACCTTAACAAGATTTTCGGTAATATTTTCATTTTTTGCTTCAGGAACTCCATGCACAAGTAGGATCTTCTTTCTTGACCGCATCTCCATGTCATCGGATTGCCTGGATAACAGCTCCACCTGAAGTTGAAGATTCTCCAATGCCGCTAGCACAAAGGATCGGAATGCGTTGAATTGTGCATTGATGTTTGAAGTTGGACTAGTAGCGGGAATAGATGATTTCAACTCTTTTTGAAATTCAGACATCTTCATATTAAAGTGTTCGGTCAAGTCATCCAGTGTCTTTTTTATTGAGTCCATTGTAGTTAAAGTTGTCAAAAATTGTAGGTGAAAATATTAGGTTTAGTGAATATTATTAGAAGTGAGTATGTAGATGAGCAGATGATTGTTTTTGTGCAATAATATATAGTAGCTGGGAGGAATAGGGCTGTCACAAGTACATATTTTTACATATAAATATTTATTTTAATTTTTAATTACAGCTGAGTAAAAAACGTGACTTGTCATTTACACTCCTACCCTAAAAAAAAAGGAGCCTCGGCTGCGACCTCCGCTGGCCGCAGACCGCAGGGCAGCGCAGGATACGGTCCCTGCTGTGAAGCTGCGACGTCCGCAGCGGGCGATGGCGCTCAGGGCGGCTCGGGCGTACCGGACGGTGTCATACACCGCGGCCGGCTTGCTGTCCTGAAGCCCGCCATGGGACCTCGAGGCCGAGATCAACTCGAGCGTCTACTGGCGGGTCAAGGCTGCAAGAGCGAGCGGGAACGGACCTCTACTGCGCGAGGTACAGCAGTGGAGGGAGGAGGCAAGACGCCGCCTCATGGAGAAGTGGGAGGATCGGCTGCGAGTTCCGGATGCCAGTGGGGAACTCGTGGCGGCGATCCGGCCCGTGCTGAGAGAGTGGGTCGAGCGTAAGCACGGCCCACTGACGTACTACCTGACGCAGCTCATAACCGGTCACGGCTGCTTCGCCAAATACCTGTGCGAAGTGCCGGAAGGTGCGCCGTAACACCCTGGCGTGCCTTTCGCGAAGTGTCGCCCCTATTGCGACAGCCGCTGGCAGGCCGCCACCAGGGCGTCAGCATTCTTGGCGCCGGGTTGAGCTTGCTCGCCGGCCACGGCTAAGACTGACGCGGAGGGCATGCCACGGGTCGCTCCCGGTCTTTCTCTCAATAAAAATTTATCTCCAGGGGGGTTTCAGTCCCTCTCCGATCTGCCTCACGGATCGGACCGTAGTCGGCAGTGGACCTTTACATCCGCTGCCGCCGCCTAGCCTCCAGTGGCGGACTCGGGGGGAGTCCGTCACGGTTCAGACGGAGGCGGGAGGTGGGCTTTCTGAGCGCCACGCCTGACGCCACGCCGCAACCGCAGACACAACAGCAGCAGTCGTCGCAGGAGACGGAGTTGGCTCGCCTGATCCGTAAGGAGATAGCGAGATTCAACGCCCGCTTCTCGGTGCTCGAGGGGAGGATTTTACGTCCCCCCCCTAGCTGCAGACCAGCGCAGCGCACCGGCGCCGACATATGCGGCTAAAGCCGCAGCGCCCCGTGCCACCCAACCGGCACAAGCGGCTGCTGTTTTTTTTTGACGTTGACGTTTAGCGGTGACAATAGTCTCTTTGTATATTTTCAATTAATAATATACAAATTTTACCTAAAAAATAAAATTTTTATTATGTTTCCTGGGACGTCTGAAGTCCATTATGAGAGACTTGTTTGTTATCTCCTGGTGGCTTGTGGATGAAATTTTATTAAAAAATAAACACCGCAACAATGTGATAATGGTTGCTTATATTAAAAATATAATGTATGATTACAAAGAAAAATTAAATTTACACTCAATTGAACAAAATTAAAGAATTAAGTTAATAATAATCAGTGAATTAGTAAGTGATTAATTAGAAGAGAAAAATCGGGATAAGGATTTTTCTGAATCTACAATCATGGCGGATTGAATTGGTTTACAATAGAATTTTCTAAATGTACTTTCGTGTTGCCAATTAGCTTTATTTAGAATATCATTAATATTATACTTTTCCAGCCAGTTCAAGGATGAAACCGCCGATCTGAAGCTACCTGGTGAAGCTTGGATGCCAGCTTCAGATAAAACTTTCTTTACCCAGCCACCAATTATAGTCGGTGTGGCTGGCTTCACGACGCCTCTAGTAGTAATAAAAAGATTTGATATAGACCCTCTCGAGCTTCCTGATATTTCTTTTAGAGTTCTTACCCAAAATACCGGATCAATATTTCTTTCAGGTGCAGCTGAGAGTATCCAGTCTGATTGACAGTGTGATCTGGAATCTGTTTTCGACCCAAACGAAGGTGTTAGAGTGATTGAGTCTGAATTGTCCACGAAATGATTTGCATCACAATGTAAAAGGGTCAGATCGTGCACACTACGCCCCGATGCTAACAACAAAAGCGTGGCGGTGTGTTTCGAAACCTCGTAAAGGCTAGTAGGATCTGGGTTAACGAGTTTTAGATGCCTGATGACTATTCTTGCATCCCAAATAGGGATCTTGGGCGCAGGAGGTTTTGCTATGGAGATAGCTTTTAGCACGTGCTTGACTATGTGGCTGGAAGAAATCTTCGCGGTGGAGATAGTCTCACAGATTGTTGATATTGCGCTCTTATGCACTAATATGGTACGATAAGCTAAATTATCTTTTATGTGTAGGTGGGCTAAGTAGCGTGCGACCTCGGCTGGCGTGGGCATACGCAGATCGATGCCACTGCTTTTACACCAGCGCGACCACTTCGTCCATATCGGGATGTAAGTTTTAAGTGTGGAGCCGCGCCAGCAGGATGACAAAAGCTGTCTCTCTTCCACAGACCAGTTGTGGGTCAACGAATCCCACCCAAAATGAGCCAAGCTTCCAGGTTCAGTCTGTCCACTTGAGCCGGTGGACGCCCCGTGGATGTGTCTATGAGATTTGTTTCCAAGTCCTGAATCTTCCTCGGTCGAGTCAGTGATCTGTTTTTGAGGTCTGGGCGCCAAAATGGTTTCTTCCACTTGGGCGTTATTATTATAAATCTGCCTGATGCTGAGTTGAGATGATGGAGCACTCGAGGCAGGAGGCTGGGTGGGCAGGCCAGATCGTAATGCCAGTGCCTGCTGAAAGCCTCGTGAAAGCAAGCGTTCGAGTCTGCCAAGTCTAATGAGACATATGTTGGAACAACATGTGCGAGATTTGACGCAAATAGGTCGATTACGGGTGTTCCCCAAACGCCGAAAATCTTTTCTGTAGCCTCGGGCAATAGATGCCACTCGGGAGCGACGCGCTTGCGCGAGAGGTGGTCGGCTTCCGTATTGTAAACTCCCGGGAGGTGGTGTGGGAGGAGTATAATGTTGAGGCTGTCCACTAACATCAGCAGAACTTTGGTCAGCTCTAAGAGAGGCCCTGACCTGGTTCCGCCTTCGTTTCTTATGAAGGCTATCACAGTCCGGTTGTCGCTCTGCAGGATCACAGTCGAGTCTTTCAAATCCTTTGTTTCGGCTGATATTGCAGCGATAACTGCATACATTTCTTTCATGTTGCAATGCCAACTTTGCTGTTGCTGAGTCCAAGCACCCTGTAATCTCTTGCTGTTGACTAGAGCTCCCCATTGTATATCGGATGCGTCCGTAACGATGTAATTCGTTGTCATCATCTCGTGATGGATTGGAGTCACTTGATGTATGTTGTCCAACCACCATTCCAAATCTTGATAGACTTCCTTCGAGAACTTCATTGGGGCTCGAGGGTTCAGACGAAGCTTGTTGCTATGGCGTTGCAGAGTTCGGCAATGCAACCTTCCCCGGTGGGTGATGAAGGTTGCAAAGTTGAGATACCCTAAGAGGCGTTGAGCCTGCTTGAGGGTCCCATTGCCAGTTGCAAGCCGAGCTTGAATTTACTGACCCACTTTTGAGACCTTTTCTTGGGGAAGGGACTTGGTGTTGATTTGTGTGTCCCAATTTATACCCAGAAATTCTATTGACCTCGTCGGAGTGAGGATGGATTTTTCCAAGTTTACCTTACTCACAGGTGGGCTGAAGCAGTTGAGAGCAAGGGGGAGGCATTAGCAGCCAGCTTGGACATAGCGAATGCCTTCGATCGTGTATGGCACAAAGCGCTTCTTTCGAAGCTTCCTTCCTATGGGCTTCCCGGGAAATTATGCAATTGGATTACCAGCTTTTTGGCAGATCGGAGCATCAAGGTCGTTGTCGACGGTGCATGCTCTGACTTAAAATTCGTCAATGCTGGTGTTCCACAAGGCTGCGTTCTATCACCCACTCTGTTTCTTCTGCATATCAATGATTTGTTGCAAATCGGGAACATTCATTGCTATGCAGACGACAGTACCGTTGACACCTTATACACCGGCCGCGCTAATATTTCTCGGGAAAACGTCGAAGAGAACCGGAACAAACTTGTGTGTGAAATCGAGTCTTCATTAAACGAAGTCTCGAATTGGGGCCGGCTAAATCTAATCCATTTCAACCCCAAAAAGACGCAAGTTTGCGCGTTAACCGCTAAAAAAACACCATTTGTCGTATCTCCACGATTTGAGAACATTCCGATAGCCGCTACAGGTAGTATCGGAATACTTGGCGTTGATATTTCGAGCCTCGTTCAGTTCCGCGGTCAATTGGAAGGCAAAGCCAAATTGGCTTCAAAAAAGCTGGGCGTGCTCAGCAAGGCGAGACAGTATTTCACGTCGGCCCATCGCCTTAAACTTTACAAGGCGCAAATTCGGCCTCACATGGAGTACTGCTCTCACCTCTGGGCGGGTGCTCCCCAGTACCAGCTCCTTCCATTTGACCGCATCCAACGTAGAGCGGCTCGAGTTATCGACGATCAAGCTCTTTCCGATCTCCTTGATCCTTTGGCTTTGCGTAGAGATGTCGGATCACTCTGCATCTTCTACCGAATTTTTCACGGGGAATGTTCCGAGGAATTGTTCGGATTAATCCCGGCTGCTGAATTTCACCTTCGGACATCTCGCCAAAATTCTAAGTTTCACCCGCACCACCTTGATGTCCGAAAATCCACAACAGCGCGATTTCTCAGACATTTTCTGCCTCGCACAACCACTTTGTGGAACCAGCTTTCGCCGGCGGTTTTTCCGAACCGATACGACATGGGAACCTTTAAGAAAAGAGCCTACTCCTTTTTGAAAGGCCGGCAACGCACCTGCAAGTCCCCTGGTGTTGCAGGTGTCCATGGGCGGTGGTAGTCACTTACCATCAGGTGAGCCTCCTGCTCGTTTGCCTCCTATGCCATAAAAAAAAAAAAAAAAAAAAAAAAAAAAAAGTTGACAAACCATCCGAGACTGGTTAGGAATTTGATAGCAATTTTTACTTGGGCTTCCAGCTGTTCTCTGGACTGATGAGCTAGGAGGTAGTCGTCCAGGTAGACAATTAGACGGAGTCCTTGCTTTCGAAGCATTTCTGCAGTCCAGTTCGTCAGGGATGCGAACATTTTTGGTGCCGCCGCTAAGCCGAACGGGAGGCAGGTCATCTGCCACAATTTGCCTTCGTAGCTGATGCGTAGGTAGCGCCTGTGCTGTACTTTGATAGGCAAGTGGTAATAGGCTTGGCTGAGATCTAGCTTGGCTATCCAGTCTCCTGATTGAAGGAAGTTGGGGGTCTGATGATGGTCTGGTGTCAGGTATCGATTTAGGGCTTTCAGATTGAAAATTACTCGATTTTTTCCATTGCTCTTTGTTATGATGAACAACGGGGAAATGAAACTTGGGGTAGCGGGTGCAGGCTCTAGAACAGGAGTTTGAATCATCTTCTGTAACTCGATTGACATTAACGGCGATTTTGGAGTCTGGTATTCCTTCAAAACTTCTTTTGTTGGAAGAATTAATGGTGGCGCTTGGTTGAAAGGAATGCGGGCACCAGATACCATTTTTAATATAGCCTGTGGAGGATTCAAGGCGGCCCACTTCTTTTGAAAGAGCCTTAGACACCCCCCCGTAAAACCACTCGAGTCATTTACTTTTAAAGTTTTGTTTACTTTGCTTGTGGCTTTTATGTCCTCCCTTTTGGCTTGAGCTAGAATTGATTTGGTTGCGATGAGCACTGAAGTCTTTTCTTTCTTTTTTAAAGGTTGTATTGGTTCCCGGCTTTGCAGGGCGAATACGAAAATTCAAATTGTCTTTAGACGTTGACGGGCTAGGGGACACAGGCCGAGAAAACGTAGAAGTTTTTGATGCGGCATATTGTTTGTGTAGTTTGTCCACCCCCCCTATTTTTTGCACATACGCAGATAAAGCCTGAGGGTTGAACATATATTCGGCCGAGGGAGGTATTTTCTCTATGTCTTCTCGAACGTACGTACCTTTAATAGCCTTGACAATAGCACGACGACGAAGATCCAACACCTCTGCACGTTTTCCGCAAATTATTTGAAAAATATCGTGTGTTACGCTTTTATAGGGCGAATCGGTTCCGAAAAGTTCTTTCAGTTTCTCATAAATGGATGACGGAGAGAGCTGAGATTGGTTTACCGCCGACTAATCAATGAGAGATTGTAAAGCTTGATTTACGGACTCATTTTGAGCCATAACAGCATTGGACAACGCTACAAAACTCCGCTCTATTTGAAACCATCGCAATAGAGCCTTAGGATCATCAAACTTTCGCAATTCCTCGTTCACTTTTAGTTCCATGAAGCCCGGGAACGCGACGTACTTCTTTTGAGTTTCGGTATAGCGCACAGAGTTCCAGTCTTCAGAATCCAAACGTTGTACCGACATCATTTTAGCAACGCGTTCGTTATTGGCTCTTGCAATTGTGGGTTCTTTGATAGTAAGATCCAACTTCGCTATATCACCTACCACTAACTTATTAATATTTGCGGGTAGGTCACCGTCGCGACTGTCAGGAATAGGTTTAACGAGAAAAGGTGTCGATCTTTCCTCTAATGCAGGTTGTGAGGGTATTACTGCCCTAGGTGTTTGCGCAGCACCCGGTTGCATAATATTTTGGATGTAACTCACCAGATGTTGCGAGAGGGCCTCAAACCTTTGATGCAATTCGTCGTCTTTCACCGTAGAGCCCAAAACGCAGCTGCGGGAGCCGCGCGAGCAGCGCGAGCGGCGCGTGCGGCGTGAGCGGCGCACGCGCTTCGGTGTAGGCTGTGACTCCTTACTCACAACACTTTCGTCACTATCACTGTCACTAGGGCTCGATAAACGTCTAGAACGAACAGTCAAACGCGTTGTGCCTAGAGCACCTTCCGACATTGTATCGTTAACGATACCGGCGCGAGAATCCGAAATCGAGCTAAGACGACGCTTTCGCGAATTTGTAGTCACGTTTTCTTGGTCTTTAGTTTCCATAATAATCACGACCACGAAATAGGTAAAACGAAAACAGAACTTTTTACTTCACTTCTCAAAAGTTCAAAATAATTTTATAGACAAATTTCGATAAGCAGCTTTAGCACGCGGTTCGAAGAACAACGCAACAATGACGAAAAAATATGGCGGCTTGGGGACGAAACATCGCTAAGAAAGTTGAGGGCGCCACTGAGCAGTCATTTTTGGAGGGAAAACGGAGACATCTGGCGGCTAGCGGCGGAACAAGTACAATGTACTCTCTCATAATGGACTTTAGACGTCAAATGGAACACATAATATAAAAAAAGTCGGATATTGTTTGTAAAAAGTTTATTTAAACACTTACGTAAGTTAACAAAGTGAGTGAATTATTATAAGACTGGTATATAAGTGTGTAGCTTGTGACTCTTATCAGATACAAAAATCAGCTGTTTCAAATAGTGAATGCGCAGGTACCCCCACAAAAAGAATTAAAACAACCAAATACAAAAAACAACTCATACATCTTGTGATTCGTGCATTATTCGTATATAATCACATCAGTCGTACACTTCAAGTGCATCCTATTAAATTAATACAGTAATATAGTAGTATTAATTAAATTAATACTACTTCATTAATTAACAATAGTTACTCATCTCAGTGTGCCATCTATCGGATATTCTTAGTACTACGTTATTTTTAAATCTTGGCTAACAAATGCAATCAATGCGGTAAGTTCCTCTCAACAACAGATGGCGCTAAATGCAATAAATGCAGTTCGGTATTCCATCGTTCGTGTGTCAATATAAGCCCCGACTCTCGCCTCCCTGCGCGCTGGATGTGTCGTCACTGTCGTAGGCTCGATATTAAAAACAAGCCTTCTGCCGAATCGCCTACTGAAGAGCTATTTATAGACGCCAATACGGTAGATAAAAGCTCTGCAGAATCATTGGCCGAGGAAATCAGGCTGCTAAGAATAGAGCTCATCACAGTTACGCGGGAGATGACTTCCTTTAGGCTGGAGTTAGGAAGGCTTAATGAAAATATGGCCGAATATAATAAAAGGGCGGACACGGTTGAAGACCGAATAACGTCCTTGGAGGATAAATATCTCAAAATTAATGAAGAGGGTAAAAATTCACAAATTAGAGAAACAATTGCGTCATTGAAAGCAGAGATTAACGATAGAGAACAGGGTACATTGCTGAATGACGTACAAATATCAGGAGTACCTGAACAGAAGGGTGAAAATGTGGTGCACCTGACTCAAGCCATCTCCAGGAAACTGGGCATGACACTCGACCCTCGCGACATAGTCAGTGCCGAGCGTGTCGGACTTCGCCACCAGTTGTCGCCAAACGAAGATCGGCAACCGCGACTTGTCGTGGTGCGATTGGCGCGGCGGTCTTTGCGCGACGATTTAATAAAGTCGGCGCGGGTGCGACGCGGAATTCATACGTCTGGCATCATTGACGGCAACCTCTCTCGAATTTATATAAACGAACATCTGACACGAGCAAACCGCCTTCTCTTTTATAAGGCCAGAGGAGGGAAAACGTCATGGTTGGCGTTACATATGGAGTCGCGATGGGAGAATATTCATGCGGCACGAGACGGATGCAGCAGTTCAACGGGTACGTTCAGAAAACGATATCTGCAAAATTTTTGGCAAAAATTAAGTTTGTATATTCCATTGTTATGTGTTTTTTTTATGGAAGTCTTATTTTATATGTATTGTAAACGACTTTTTAATTTTGTTATGATTATTTATATTTTTTATGTCACTGTAATTAATGATGTTTTCAAGACTTTATTTCAATTTTATCATTTCACAATAATTCTAAGTTATGAGAGATTTAGTTTGTTCAATGATAGCAACAGTGATGTGGCCTTGTTCTGTATAATAAGAAATATTATAGATATAGTTCCATACCCTGAAGCACCACATCGGCAACAGAGTCAGCAGCAGCGTTCGGATCATCCGGCGAGAAACAAATCTGCCCCCTTGGGTAAGATGCAAAAAAAGACCGCATCCCATCCCAATCTGCTGACTTGTAGTGCAATACTCGGCGGCACCCAACAAAGCGAGGCCGTGAGTACCGCACAACCGGCACTGTACTCTGGACGAGACAGTGGTCAGACGAGCCCAGAGGGGGATCGACGATAACCTGATAGCCATCCGGATGTGAAGTCAGCAGAAGGTCCAACAGGGAAGGTGTATGATCCTCCACATCTGGTATTCGCGTTGGCGAGTTGACCAGTTGTGTCAGATCATATGCTAGAGCGAAGTCCAGAACAGATCTACCCGCATGATCGGTGGTGCGTGAGCCGAGCCATTCTGCGTGGTGAGCATTAAAGTCACCCAAAATAATGATCTCTGCGGATGGAATCTGCTGAAGCACGGAATCTGTAACCATTTGGACGTGCTCAACCAGTCGGTCGGTTTCGGCATTACCGCTATGGGACCTATAAAGGCACGCATAGATTCGCGGATGGTCATCGCAGTCTACACGCAGCCAGATAATCGATAGGTCCTGTCCTTCAAGGCTGCCGAGGCGTCGAGAACAGATATAATCTCTGACGTAAACGCATACCCCAGCTCGTGGTATAAAGGAATGTTCCAATTTGTACCCAGGGTACGAGAGAAAAGTCGTATCGGCAGGAGAAGATAATTTCTAACCGAGACCCAGAGGTCTCGGTTAGAAAGAGCAAGGCCGGCTTCGCCGTTTCCAGATGGTAGTGAACGGCGTTGAGGTTGGAGTTGAGTCCCCTTATGTTGCAGAAGTCCACAGCGAGGGTGGTAGGGGTTGCCTTATGATGCCTGCTCCGCTTGCCCCGAACAGTGGCGAGCGCAAATTTGCCCCCCCCAGAATTCGGAGGGCAGCCTGGGCATCCCTGCTCAGGTGGTGTATGTCCTGAGCATGGATGCCCAGAGAGGGATTCTCCACCGCTGTCGCTGATGGTACCCTCCTGGGGTAATTTAACCAAATTCTGCACAACCATCAAGTTTTGGGGGGGAGGGGGATTGGGCCTCCGGAACCCTCACTTACCGGACGAAACGTAGCACGGTAGCATAACTACCACTTTACGCCGATTTTAAGTGAGAGAGTGGTACTTCCCCGGGCGTGCCGGCCCATTCGGCTGTAACCCGAAGGTATACAGCGTGGCACTACCACTATAGCTAACTAACTAATAACTAATTTGTTAAGTTTATTTATTTCTCCTCGAAGTGATTGTAATCTTGAGAAATAAAGTGATTTTAAACCGTATATATCTTATCTATAATATTTCTTATTATACAGAACAAGGCCACATCACTGTTGCTATCATTGAACAAACTAAATCTCTCAAATATTTTAAATAATATAAATTGAAATAAAGTCTTGAAAACATCATTAATTACAGTGACATAAAAAATATAAATAATCATGACAAAATTAAAAAGTCGTTTACAATACATATAAAATAGGTTAGGTTAGGTTAGGTTAGGTTGGGGGACCCCTGGGGTGCATGTCAGTCGCCTCCTCGTGGCGCACCCTGGGCAACGGTGTCGACGATCTTTTGTCGTCGGCAACGGCTAAGACTGACGCGGAGGGCACGCCACGGGTCGCCCTGGTCCTTCTCTGTCTTCAGAGTGGACTGTGTGTGCGGCCCGGCGGCAATGAAGGAGTGTACATATGTTTTGTTAATATATTTAAGTAGTCGTAAGTTATACATATAATATTTAGTGTTTTAATTTTAAGGTGTAAATATTGTATATTTTATTTTACTACCCGAATCCTAAGTGGCGACGCAGCGCGATGGGATGCATGGCCGGAGGGTATTCCGGTCATGACTGCGTCTCGCCGGCAGCCCCGGCAAAAATTTTTCATTATGAGTGCAACTAAGGAAATATATTCTCCAGGAGGGTGTCACTCCCTCTCCGATCCGCTTCACGGATCGGACCGTCCCAACGAATCTGGAGGGGACACAGTCGCACTACGGATTTTTTCTAACGACCAAACAGCGAGCATAACGGACACTGAAACGGAGAGAGAAGGCGTAGGTTTAAGTAGTTTAGTAGGAAAAAATGTAAATATTACTAATTTAGGAGATATGGAGGTGGATGCGGGCGCCCTGACGGTGAGCACGGGAAATATAGACCCTTGCCTGCTGAAAGAACCTGTGGTCCGGTTGGAACGGCTCTCCGAGTCGGATTCATCGGTCTGCAGCATATTTCAGCAGCGGCGACGAAAGGGCGAGAAGAGGTCTCACATGGGAGACAGCTGCTCTGGCTCGGACACCGACGGGAGTCAGCGGCAGGGCAGCAATGACACTGGACATTCGGTTAGTAGGTGGCTAAAACCTGCTAACAAAAGGGGACGGGGGAACGGAAATCGTTTCCAGGCGGAGGATTCGCTGGCCGCTTACAGCGAGGCGGCCAGAAAGGCTTTAGACGAAAGGGTTGCCCGATCGAGGAACCGGCAACCCGTAAGTGCTGAGGACGTGCCGAAGACGTCCGCCGCTCTCGATGCAGCCGTTCAGGAGGCGATCGGGGTGGTCGTGCAGGTTGCCGACAAATCGGGCAACCTCAAGGGCACTTTGTGCGAGCCCTGAAGGCAGCTGCCGACACCATCAAAGGTGCGGTAGCAGACCTTAGGGCCATGTCGATGACGGAGGAGGTTGCGCGCTTAGAGGTGGCTAACGCGCAACTCTCAGGCCAGCTGGCTGAGCTGAGGCGGGAGGTGGCTCAGATGCGCCAGCAACCACCAACGGATGAAGGCCACATCCAAAAGATGTTGGAGGAGGCGCTACGGTCCAACCGGGAACAGTTCGCAACTATGCTGAACGCCCGGATGGAAGGAATCGAGCGCCGCCTTCTTCCGGAGCCCCGGCTGCGGCCACCGCTGGCCGCCGACCGGAAGGCAGCGCAGGCGACAGCTGCGGCTGCAAACCCGGCGAGGACGCCCGAGACCGCTGGCGTGGTGGTAGAGCCAGCCAAACTCGGCAAAAAGAAGAAGCGGCCACCAACACTAGCTGCCCAAGAAGCGGCTAATAGAAGGTCGGCTCCAACGACAACACCTGTGGAGCCGAACAACACACCGACGACCTGGAGCGCTGTCGTCGGTAAGAAGAAGAAGCCGAAGAAGCCGGCCAACAAACCAGTGCAGCAAGCGACCACCAGACCTGCTGCACAAAAGAAGAGGAAACTACGCCCCCTCGCACGTCTGTGATCACCATCACGCTCAAACCCGGTGCCGAGGAGAAGGGCGTGAAGTACGAGAACGTCCTGGCGCACGCAAAGAGTCGCATCAAATTGAGTGATGTCGGCTTGACTGCGGTGCGCTTCAGGACGGCGGCGACGGGAGCGCGCATGCTGGAGATACCGCCAGGCACCAACGAAGCCGAGAAAGCGGCGGATGCCCTGGCGGAGAAGCTGCGCGAGCTATTCAGCCCGGACGAGGTCCAGATACACCGTCCGACCAAGTGCGCGGAGCTCAGGGTCCTGGACCTGGACGACTCCGCCACGGTGGAGGAGGTCGTGGCGTCGGTCGCCGAAGCCGGGGGCTGCACGACCGGAGCCATCAAGCCTGACATTCTCGCCCGGCACTCGAGCGGCACGGGCTCACTGTGGGTGAGTTGCCCAGTGGCGGCCGCCAAGAAGATCGTGGCGGTCGGTAGGGTTAGGGTCGGGTGGGTGTCGGCGCGAGTGCTTTTGCTCGAGTCGCGGCCACTCCGATGCTACAGATGTCTGGAGGGGGGCCACATGGGTGCCAAGTGTGACAGGGGTGTCGACCGTAGCCGTTTGTGCTATCGCTGCGGTCAGCCCGATTACAGGGCCCGAGAGTGCACCGCCGCTGACGCAAACTGCATCATCTGCTCAGCGGCCGGTAAGCCTGCGGCACACGCCGTCGGCGCTAGAGAATGCCAGGGCAGCAAAGGTCCAGCCCGAGGCAAGAAGAGAGGAGTAGCGGTGAGGAAGGGCCCGGCAGCAACTTCCCAACGGCGAACGGAGGCGGAGCCTATGGAGACCGCTCAGTGATGGCCCTTAGATGTCTCCAGGCCAACATCAACCACTCTGCTAGAGCTCAGGACCTTCTAGTCCAGAGCATGGCAGAGTGGCAAATCGACGTCGCGGTGGTATCGGAGCCCTACGTCGTTCATTTACGGGACGACTGGGTCTCCGACCACGATGGAGTGGTGACCATCATCGCTCCCGCTGTCGCGGACTCCCCGACCATAGAGTGTGTGGTCAAGGGGAAGGGCTGCGTGCTCGCCGTCGTTGGTGGTGTGGCGATCATCGGCGTTTACGCCTCGCCTAACCGAACCCTCGCCGAGTTCGAGCGACTTCTGGTGGAGATCGGTGCTCTGGTGGGACAGGCTTCGCCAACCCCTGTGTTAGTCGCGGGGGACTTCAATGCCAAATCAACGGCTTGGGGTTCCCCTGCGACGGATGTCAGGGGCGAGGCGTTGGAGGAGTGGGCCGTGTCGCTGGGACTCACCCCCATGAACAGCGGATCGGAGAGCACGTGCGTGCGGCAACAGGGCGAGTCGATCGTCGACATCACGTTTGCGTCCAACGCCCTAGCCCGCCGTGTTCGAGGCTGGAGGGTGGAGACGGAGGTGGAGACTCTATCGGACCACCGATACATCCGGTTTGATGTCTCCGCGGTTCCCGTTTCCGCCCATGCCACTGTCGGTCAGTCGAGTGGCCCTCGCTGGAAACTAAGTCGTCTCTACAGCCAGCTGGCAAAAGAGGCGGCGATCGTCGAAAGCTGGGGGACCGCTCCTGACTCTGTGGTGCAAGTCGACCGAGAGGCTGATCGACTCGGCTGTGCGCTGTCCCGCGTCTGCGACGCTGCGATGCCGCGGGCCAAACCGCTCCCGCCGCGTCGTCGAGTGTACTGGTGGCGGCCGGAACTCCTCAGGGAGCGGCGATAACCATCGGCGGAACTTCCATCACCATCGGGTCGACGATGAAGTACCTGGGACTCGTCCTCGATGGCAGGTGGAAGTTCGAGGAGCACTTCCGGCGATTGGCCCCGAGACTGGTGGCTGCAGCCGGAGCGCTCGGGCGCATTTTGCCCAACATTGGAGGGCCAGGCAATCCAGCGAGACGCCTTTACATCGGAGTGGTGCGCTCGATGGCGCTGTACGGTGCGCCGATATGGGCGGACGCGCTGAGCGCCCGCAACGTCGCTTCGCTGCGACGTCCGCAGCGGGTGATGGCGCTCAGAGCGGCTCGGGCGTATCGTACGGTGTCCAACACCGCAGCCTGTCTGCTGTCTGCAAGCCCGCCATGGGACCTCGAGGCCGAGATCAACTCGAGTGTTTACTGGCGGGCCAAGGATACAAGAGCGGAGGGGAACTCACCCCAAGTCTTACAGTGGAGGAAGGAGGCACGACAACGCCTTCTTGAAATGTGGAGGGAAAGGCTGCGAGTTCCGGATGCCGGTGGGGATCTCGTGGCGGCCATTCGGCCTGTTTTGAGAGAGTGGGTCGAGCGCAAACACGGCCCACTCTCCTACCACCTGACGCAGCTCCTGACCGGCCACGGGTGTTTTGGTAAATACCTGTGTGACGTGGTCGGCAGAGAGCCTACACCGACGTGCCACCACTGTGGCAACGAAGCCGTGGACACGGCCGAGCACACGCGCGCAGAGTGCCCAGCCTGGGCGGAGCCTCGCGCAGCCCTGTCCACGGCCATTGGACCGGACATCTCGCTTCCGGCCTTAGTGCGCAAGATGGTCGCGAGCGAAGAGGCGTGGGCGGCATTACGAACCTTCAGCGAGGTCGTAATGTCCGCCAAGGAAAAGGCGGAACGACAGCGGGAGGACGACACCAACTCCCTCCCGTTGCGTCGACGGAGACCTGGTCGACGACGCCGTGACCATCTAGGCCGGTTGCATTGACCTGATTCGACACAGCGGTGGCGGACCTTTACATCCGCTGCCGCTTTACCCGGACGTGACATAGCGTAGTCGGCAGTGGACCTTTACACCCGCTGCCGCCTAGCCTCCAGTGGCGGACTCGGGGGAGTCCGTCACGGTTCTGACGGAGGCGGAGACGGAAGCGTGCCACAACATCTTGGCACGCTCTCGAGACGAGTCGCCCTTCTACAGCGACGGCCGCTGGCAGGGCCGCGGTGGTGAGCCACGTGCGTTCCCGCAGTCCTGCCGCCTTGCGGTGAAGGCGGAAATCCTAGGAGGTTTTAGTGGGTAGGACGGGGCCTTCTGCCCCGGGAGTCCCACATATCCGTCCCGGTCCCCCCCTTTCGACCGGGCGGAATGCGTAAATGCATTTCCTCCTAGTAAAACAAAAAAAAAAAAAGGTTGGGGGACCCCCCATGCGCATACGTCCTCGTCATGTCCCCTGGGCCCCGCTCTGTCCACGGTAACGCAGTGGCAGAGACGGGTGGCTAAAGTGCGCTGTCTGGTAGTATACGACTTGCCGGAGTACTATCTTTGCGGTTGCCCAGCTCTCTCCCTGGACCCCAGGTTGAGGTCGAGCGGGCACCACCCCGTCTGTCTTGTCTGTTTTTTGACAATGTCTAAACCTCTGCGGGACGCCTCCGGGCGTTTCCTCCCAAAAGGCCCTTCTCAGGGCCAACCCAAAGGCCCTTCTCAGGGCCAACCAAAAGGCCCTTCTCAGGGCCAACCAAAATGCCCTTCTCAGGGCCAACACAAAACGGCCCTTCTCGGGGCCAACCCCGAAAACGCTTTGGCGTTGGAGGATAGCCGTCCACCATCTGCGGCGAGCCTGGTCAGCAGGGATGCGGACATGTCGGGATCCGACACTGACGCCTTTGCGGTGGAGCTGGCTGATCGACAGGCAAAAAAGCGGGCTTACTTGAGGTAGAGCTCGGCGTGTTCCTCGGATTCAGCCAAGAGTAACCCGAAAAAGAGGACCAAGGCTTTAAAGCAGCAGACCCACCTCATGGGTGATGCTAGGGTAGGGCCCTAGCATCACCCATGAGGTGGGTCTGCTGGACGCCCCAAGTTACTTAAACGTGGCGAACAGGGCACGAATCCAACAGGAGTTGGAAGAGGAGGTCGCCGCTAAGGAGGCCCAGGCACGCGTGCGCCGAGCCAAGGCGGACTATGGTTCGTCAAATGTCTCGTACACGGATCACTCCTTAGCAGAACTGGAGAAGATGGCCGAAGAGGACCAAGAGGAGATTGCCAGGGTAGCCTCAAAGTCCTCGAATCTAAAGGGGACTTTCCAAAAGGCCCTGAAATGCCGAGCTGCCAGTCTTCGTGGCATAATCGGGGAGTTGGTGCACCGCACAACGACCGATGAGGTAAGGCAGCTCCAAAAGAGGGTGGACTGCCTAACGAAGGAGGTCAGCGATCTCCACACGAAACTCGCTGAAACTGTGGGACAGCCTGTCCAGGCCCCGCCTTCTGCAATGGCGGTAGAGCTCTCCTCCTCCAGCCTTGAGGAAACCATCCGCAGGATTATGATGGAGGAGAGGGCATTCACGCGGGCCTGCATCGCAGGTATTGAGGACAGGCTCCTGCCTGAAAAGCGTGTCAGGCCGCCGCTGGCAGCGGACAGGACTGTTTCAGCCTCTGCCGCTCCCCCGGACGTGATGGCTCCTCCTCCTCCCCCGACCCCTAAACCCGCTAAAGGCAAAGGAAAGGGGAAAAAGACTGTGGGTCGTAGCCAGTCGACCGACGCGGCTTTACCCTCGTCCCAGACGGAAGATGCTTTCCTTCCCGCTAGCACTCCGTCCAACGAGTGGACTGAGGTGGTCAGGAGGAAGAAGAAGAAGAGAGGCGCCAAAAAGTCAGTGCTGCCCGCTGCCTCCGCCAATGTTCCTTCCGGCTCGTCTAAAGGAACGAGCAAGGGGGAGAAAACAGCCCCTAAGCCGAATAGGAGGATACTTGTTCCTCCCAAAACTGCGGCCGTCGTAGTGACGCTCACTACGGACGCTAAGGAGAAGGGCGAAACGTATGAGTCTGTCCTGAAACGGGCTCGTACGAATGCTAACCCGGCCGCACTGGGCATTCGTTTAGTAAAGTGCCGCCGAACCCAAACTGGAGCTCGACTCTTCGAGTTTCCGGGGGCCCAGGGCGGCGCCAATGCCGACCTCTTCGCTAACAAATTGCAGGAGGTCATAGCGGACGTGGCCAAGGTTGCTAGGCCAACAAAAACTGTGACGCTGGAATTGACCGACTTAGACGACTCGGTCGGCCGCGGTGGTCTGGGGGCTATTCGGCTGAAATGCCCGATTGTCGCAGCAAAGGCCGTACTGGCCAAGAGGCGGCTCCCGGTAGGGTTTTGTGTGGCCGTGGTCCGAGCACTTGAGGACCGACCTTTCCGTTGCTTCAGGTGCTTCGGAATAGGACACACAGGAGCTCTGTGCCCATCCCGAGTGGACAGGTCAGAGCTCTGCTGCCGCTGCGGGGAAGCGGGGCACAAGGCGTCAGAGTGCAGTGCTGCCACGCCGCGCTGCGCGGTGTGCACTGCCAGTGGCCGACCAGCCGGCCACGTAATGGGGGGGAAACAATGCAATCCTCCCCCAAGGAAGGGACAAGCGCAGGTGCCAACTCGACCTGCCGCTGCCGCCGTCACTGCGACTCCAGTTCCAGCGCCGGCTACCGAGGGAGAGAGTGCGATGATCACATGATGGCCAGGCTCCATCGCATTCTCCAGGCGAATACCAACTACTGCAAAGCGGCCCAGGACTTGCTGGTCCAAACCTTTGCCGAGTGGTTGGTTGACGTGGCGATTGTCGCCGAGCCTTACTCAGTCCCACGCTCGGTGGCGTTGGTTGCGCGGTCTTCCACAGACTCCCCTCCCATCTCGCTAATAGAGAAGGGGCCGGGATATGCGGCCGCCGCGTGGGGGGACATAGCTCTCATTGGGGTGTATTTCTCCCCCAACCGTCCCCTGGTGGACTTTGAGAGTTTTCTCGGAGTCCTCGCTATGGTGGCCTGCAGAGCGGAGCAACGCCGGGTCCTGGTGGTGGGCGACTTCAACGCCAAGTCAGTGGTCTGGGGTAACCGATCCACTGACGCGAGGGGCCGCGAGGTGGAGTCGTGGTCGGTGGTGTCGGGCCTGTCCCTTCTGAATAGAGGGATAGTGCACACCTGCGTTCGGCGGGAGGGGGGCTCGATCGTGGACCTCGCCTTTGCCGCTCCTTCTCTGGCGACCCATGTTGTGGACTGGCGGGTGGAGCTGGTGGAGACTCTCTCGGACCACCGATATGTGCGGTTCGACGTCTCCATCCAGGGCTCCCGTGGGGCCCGTACTGGGGGCCAATCACCTTTCCCGCGATGGGCGCTCACCCGCTTGGACCAGGAGGCCGCAGGAGAGGCGGCCTTCGTTCAGGATTGGCTCACGCCGCCTGTCGACATCCGTGGTGTCGATGCCGCGGCGGCCCAGCTGAGGGACTCCTTGACCGAGGTGTGCAATTCCAGCATGCCTCGGTCTCCCCCTCGACGAGCCGTGTACTGGTGGTCCGAGGAGTTGGCGACTCTCCGGGCCGCCTGCGTGGCGGCCAGGAGAAAGTACACCAGGAGCCGGCGGCGGCGTCCTCGCGATCTCGCCAACGAAGACCGCCTCTACGCATCATACGTAGAGGCGAAGTCCGTCTTTAAGGCGAAACTCGCCGCCGCCCCAGACCGCGCGAGGTCGGAGATGTTGGAGGATCTCGACAACGATCCTTTCGGGAGGCCGTACAAGGCGGCGCGGAACAAGCTGCGGCCGTATGGTCCCCCAGTTGCCGAGACTCTCGAGCCGACTCTGCTGGACGGGGTGATAGTCCTTGTTCCCCCCCCGGGACGGTTTCACCCCTCCGGCAATGAGCCCCCCGCGCGATACGGCTCCGACGGTGGAGGAGGTCCCCCCAGTTACGGAGGAAGAGCTGGAGGAAGCGGTCCTCTGCCTCCGCAGAAAGAAGACGGCCCCAGGACCGGACGGCGTCCCCGCAAAGGTGGTGGCCATCGCGGCCTCGCAGATGGGAGCCAGGTTCCGGGACCTTTTCGGAGCGTGTCTGGCGTCCGAGAGGTTCCCGAAACCGTGGAAGGAGGGCCAATTGTGCCTCCTACGGAAGGAAGGGCGGCCGGTGGACTCCCCCTCGGCATACCGACCCATCGTCTTGCTTGATGAGGTCGGTAAGATGTTCGAGAGGATACTCGCCGCCCGCCTCAAGAGGCATCTCCGGGGGATTGGCCCAGACCTGTCGGACGCTCAGTTCGGCTTTCGGGCTGAGCGTTCGACGGTCGACGCCCTGTCCCGTCTGAGAGGGCAGGTGAGAGAGGCGATGGAGGCGGGGGACGGGCTTTTGGCTGTGTCTTTTGACATAGCCAACGCTTTCAACTCTGTCCCCCACCCCACCATCCTGGAGGCCCTCCGTTTCCACGGAGTGCCCCCATATTTGCGGGGCCTCGTGGCCGACTACCTCAAGGACCGTTCGGTCCTCGTCGTCGACAAGACGGGCCGCCTACGGCGGTATGGCGTCTAGTCCGGTGTGCCACAGGGTTCCGTCCTAGGACCGCTCCTGTGGAACATCGGGTTCGACTGGCTCCTGAGAGGACGCCTCCCCCGAGGCACGTCGGTCATTTGCTATGCAGATGACACTCTTCTGACTGCTCGGGGGAGAAACTTCGAGGAGTCGGCCAGCCTGGCCTCGGCGGGAGGAGGCCATGGCGGGAGGTCAGAGTCATGGATCTGGACGACTCGGTGTCGTCGGAGGAGGTGGTGGCAGCTGTGGCCAGTGAAGGAGGATGCTCCGAAGGGGCGATCAGGCCGGGCGTGGTAGTTCGGTCTGCCAATGGCTGCAGATCGCTCTGGCTCAGCTGCCCTGTCGTAGCGGCCAAGAAGTTGATGGCGACTGGTAGGGTCAAGGTGGGGTGGATTTCGGCGCGAGTGCTTTTGCTCGAGCCGAGGCCACTCCGCTGCTACAAGTGCCTAGAAGGAGGACATATGGGGGCCGTTTGTGACAGGGGTGTGGACCGCAGCCGTTTGTGCTTCCGCTGCGGTCAGCCCGACCACAAGGCCCGCGAATGCACCGCCGCTGAAGCGAACTGCATCCTGTGCTCAGCGGCCGGTAAAACTGCGACGCACGTCTTGGGCAGTAAGGCGTGCCAGGGCGGCAAAGGTCGCCCTGTCAAAAGAACGGGAGGTGCGGTGACGAAAGGGCCGTTCACCGTGTCCCAAAGGACTGAGGTGCCCATGGAGACCGCACAGTAATGGCCCTGCGTTGTCTCCAGGCCAATTTAAACCACTCCGCCAGAGCCCAGGACCTTCTAGTCCAGAGCATGGCGGAGTGGCAAATCGGAGTGGCAATCGTGGCGGAGCCCTACGTCGTTCATTTACGGGATGACTGGGTCTCCGACCACGAGGGAGTGATCTCCATCGTCGCTCCCGCTATTCCCGGCGCCCCTGCGATCGATAGGGTTGCCAAAGGCAGAGGGTGCGTGGCCGCCGTTGTCAACGGAACGGCGTTCGTAGCAGTCTACGCCTCTCCTAACCGGAGTCTCGCCGAATTCGAGCAACTTCTCGTTGAGGTCGGGGCTCTGGTCGGGCAGTACTCACCGAGTCCGGTGATCGTTGCGGGGGACTTCAATGCCAAATCCACGGCTTGGGGCTCCCCTGCGACCGATGCCAGAGGAGAGGTGTTAGAGGAGTGGGCCGTGTCATCGGGACTCACGGCGATCAACAGAGGATCGGAGAGCACGTGCGTGCGGCAGCAGGGCGAGTCGATCGTGGACTTAACGTTCGCGTCCATCGCCCTAGCCCGCCGTGTTCGAGATTGGAGGGTGGAGACGGGGGTGGAGACTCTATCGGATCACCGATATATCCGATTTGATGTCTCCGCGGTTCCCGTCGTCCGGCCCGCTGTTGAGCGGTCAGAAGGTCCGCGGTGGAGTCTTGGTCGTCTCGATCGCCAGTTGGCAAAAGAGGCGGCCATCGTGGAGGCCTGGTGCGCCGGTTCCGACCCGGTTGTCCAGGTCGACCGAGAGGCCGACCGACTCGGTGCCGCCCTGTTTCGCATCTGCGATGCGGCGATGCCGAGGGTGAAGCCTCAGACTCCACGTCGCCGAGTCTACTGGTGGCGCCCGGAGCTACGGACGTTGCGGAGGGCGTGTGTTGCGGCCCGCCGCCAATACGCCAGGTCCAGACGGAGGCGGATACGCGATCACGACCTGGAGGAGGCTCTTTACACCTCCTACAGGGAGGCTTGCGTGTCGCTCCGAAAGAAGAAAGAAAGAAAGAAAGAAAGAATTTTTATTTGTAAGCATCGTGTTGATACATCAGTGACATAAACAATACAACAAAAAAAAGAAAAAACAAAAACTTAAAATAACAATACAATTAAATAATATCTAAGAAAGATTTTAAAAAGAGGCATAAATAAATAAAAACAAAATGCTGCCTACATAGCAGTACGATGCCACAAAAAGGGAAATCACTCAGCATTTGCTGTCGTCCTAGGAATATCACACACACAAAAAAAAAAAAGATTAACGATTTAAATTATATAGTTTTTTTTTTTTCTATACTTAAATTAAAATACGATTCGTACTATGTGTGAAATTCGCAAAGACGGCAGCACTGATTTTCAGTGATCACCTTATTTCCGTACGTCAAGTGAACGACATTGACAATAGTCCACTATTATGTCGTGTTAAAATCAAATAAAAAATAAAAGTAAAAACATAACAGAAATCAAAACAAGTCTAGGATAGTATGATGCGCTCAGCCCTCAGGTACCTCGCGGCGGCAGTGGAGGTTGGACGTGTAGCACAATGGATTAAAATTTAAAACTAAATTATATTACGCTGAGATCACAAAGATATTCGATCACCTACGAATTATTTAAGGAGAAAGAAAAAAAATAATTAATAATAATAAGTAAGTAATATATACTAATTTCTGTTTTTCTTTTCTTTTTTTAAATGTGTTTTAATATAATCTAAATCACAATAATATTACTTTTGATTCTTTGCATTTATTGGAGGTATAAATTAATATAGCGAACATATTATTACAGAAGGTCGCAAGCAGGTCGAGACGTGCCGTTTAACAAATATCATAACAATCAAATAGAGGTTGAAATCTATACACTAAATAGTCTAACCAAGTCTGATCAATACTCCATCTTGCCAATGGGCCATGCACTGTAAGGTGAGTAGATTTGATTACATATTAAAAAAAAAAAAAAAAGTTATAAGATTATATTGAATTATCATTTTATAGTTATGACATATACATATATAAAATCTCATCTATACAACTACATACACACACATACCTACATATTATATACACACACACACACACACGAACATGTATATAAATTCATACATATGTATACAATTAAATATAAATCATTATATTATATTTAAATTAACAAAGATAAATAAAATCAATTGCTATGTTTGCTTTTGTTTATCAAGAAGAAATTTTCTGTATTTGTTTCTAAAATTATGAATTATATTTAGGTTCCTCAATGGCGGTGGAAGGTTGTTCCAGCACTTGGTGGCGGCGTATCGAAAACTGCCACGGAAGGCGGCCGTTCTATGGAGAGGCATAAGAAGTAAATATGATTTCGATCTGGTTGCGTATGTGTTCGTATCGTGCGCCCAACGAAGCTTGTTATACAGGTATGGTGGAAGTTTGAACTTGATTACCCCGAATAAGAGCGTCATAAAATGCAGTTGCCTACGGTATTCCATTCTCATAATTCCTGCGTTATTTAAATATTGTGTGACATGCGTACGTGGAGGTATATCGAAGCAATATCTTGCACAAGCATTTTGCACCTTTTGAATTAAATTTTTTGTACGTTGCAATAGTCTTGGGCCCACCACTAGATCGGCGTAATTTAATTTGGATAATACTAATGATTCACATAGGCGGATTCTTACATTTACCTTTAAAAACTTTCTTATTTGGTATAAAACTTTTAGACGACAGTGCTTCTGTAACTCTTTCAATTGGTTCATCTTGAATTTTAACCATAGGTATTTCCCTTGATATCAGTTGTATTTGATTCGCCGTGCCCAGTATTACAAATTTAGACTTTTGTGGATTTAGCGCTAAACAATTTGCTTCTGACCAACCTGCTATGTTTCTTAAATCTTCATTTAGCTTAAGTACAGCATTATGAGTTTCATTAGGTGGAAAAGATATATATATTTGTATGTCGTCAGCGTACATATGGTAACGGCAGTTTTTTATGACCTTTGTTACGTCAGCGCAATATATAATAAATAGTAGAGGACCAAGTATCGATCCTTGGGGTACACCTCTAAGAACTTGCCTACATTGCGATGATTTTATGGTGCCATCTTCATGTTTAAGTTCTACGGTTTGCGTTCTACTACCCAGATAACTGGTGAACCATTGTATAGCTTCTGCGCTAAGTCCGTAGTAGTGTAGTTTAGCTAGTAAAAGAGAGACGTTAATCGTATCAAATGCCCTAGAGTAATCCAACAAAACTAGTATAGTGCCATTACCTTTATCTTGCGCGTTTAATATTTCGTCAACCACATCAATCAGTGCAGTTGCAGTACCGCGACGTTTACGGAATCCTGACTGTCTCATGGGTAATATATTATTGGTCTCAAGAAAATCAGATAGCTGATTATATACTATTTTTTCCAATACTTTGGATAAACATGGCAGGATACTTATTGGCCGTAGATCCTTATTTTCTGAGGGATTATTATTTTTAGGGATAGGCTTAATTATCGCTTTCTGCCATATTATAGGAAATATGCTCTGGGTAATAGACATATTAATTATCGTAGTAATAATTTCTTGAATATGAGGCATAATGAGCAACAACATTTTTAGAGATATTCCATCGGCCCCAACAGCATTTGATTTAATACTACTTATTACTTTATTGACAACTGTACAATCGACAGTTTTGATGTAGAATGTAGCATCACCATAAAGTTGACTGTTAAAGTATGCTATATCAGTTTGAGAAGCCTGAGGCCTGCCTGGTAGTTGGAGAAAGTGATCATTAATACCATCTGGATCATCAAAATGAGCGGGCAAAAGTTTGTCTTTCTTATTATTAATGTTGACATGGCGTTTAATATGTGACCATAAGTATCGCGAATTTTTGTAATTATTATTAATAAATAAAGTAAAATAAACAGTTTTTTCTGTATTTATGGCCGATTCTACTGATTTTTTAAGTTGCTTATAATAGTTAACATGAGCTTCTATCTTCGTACTACGGCATCTAATTTGTGCTTCATTTCTCCGTCTCATCATTAATTTGATGTTATAAGTAACCCATGGATATTGTAATTCTTTGATATATCGCAACTTTATAGGGCTTAATGTGTCAAATACCCACAGGATACTGTCATTAAAAGCTGCAACTGTTTTATTAATGTCTTGATCTGAAATTATGAGTTCCCAGTTAATAAGCGCGGTTAAATAATATTTTAATTGGTCTAAATCTATGTCGTCTAATCGTCTACTATATATTTTTTCCGTTACGGGCTTATCTTTTTCAATATTAAGCTCACACGACAAAAATGCATGATCACTTAAATTGCTTACATAGTCAACCCACACTCGTTCGACGTTGGTATCTGAGCAGATGAGATCGAGGAGGGTTTCGCTGTGACTTGTGAAATGTGTGGGAACGGTAACATATTGCGTCATATTTGTGTATGTGAGAAAGTCTGTAAACATAGTTGTATTTACATTACCTGTATCTAGGAAATTGATATTAAAATCGCCCACCAATAGTATGTGATCATGATATGGCAAAGCGCCATATGTGTCAGTAATGGCATCAATAAAAATTTGCGTACTTAACCAAGGCGGTCTATATGCTGTACCAATGACTAAAACTTTACCCCTAATATTAACACTTAACCACATTTGCTCAATAGTTATGGTCTCTGGGTGTTTAAGGGTCCGAACAGAAATACCCTGTTTTATATAAAAACCGACTCCACCGCCACGGGAACGTATTTCCGCAGGTCGAGGAATGTGACGCAATGAGTATCCTGGAATTCTTGGGGCTCGGGCGTCCTCCCCCTCACGTAGCCAAGTCTCATTTAGTGCCATGATATCGACGTTGTGGCGATCCATTGCATATAAAAACTCATCATGACCAGTACCAAGTGAGCCAGGATTCAGAAAGCCAATTCGTAATTTTTTTGACTTATTCATTTTACGCATGTATATAATATATTAAAAAAACCAAATATGTATATTATACTGGCTAACTGTGAACGATACATGAGTTCCAAAATATACGCTATACTCGTATGAAGTTTACTTTTACATATTACATTCGGCATCTCTCAATAATTGTTACATATATTACTTTTAAAAGCAAATAATATAATTAAATATAATAATAATACATCGTTACAATTACTATTTAGAAGTATGATACTGCCACAAAGTGAAAACTTAATTATATAAAATATAATACATTTTAAATAAATATGAGAAATTAATTTAACCTGCTTGCGAATTAATTTTGTTTTTACATGTATGATATATTCTTTAAATTTATCTAATAAACTAATCTTATATGAGCTCAAAATCAAACGGTATTGTCTCCAAAAAACTTAATTGTGTCGCTCAACGTGCGTATACGACGAGTTTCGGAGTCTCCGCTGCGACGAGCGTAAATGCGTCCTCCTCGTGTCCAGATATATCGCCATCCATCGCGTCGACCTAATTCGCGTGTTTTATAAAATATATGGCGATTCATCGGAGTGAGACGCTCGTTAACATAAAACCGCTTAGGCACCCACTCGACGATTCCCGATGAGTCACAGCCGCGGCGCACGCGCGCGGCTCGTAGCATTTCGTCGCGGACGGCGCGCCGAGCGAGACGCACGACAATTGGCCGCGGCCGAGTTTGGCTGCTGTGATCGGCTATTATACGGCGCGGGCCCCAACGCTCAGCGCTGACGATGTCGCGTTCCTCCAGTGGCACCCCAATTTTTTTTGAAATTAAAACTACTATATTGGTTGGATTTTCGCCATTTTTCTCCTCTAAACCCGAGATTTCAATATCATTTAGCAGGTTCTCTTGGTCACGGTCATTCAATTCGGATCGCAGTTGGGCAATTGTTTCGGTCGCATTTTTATCGACAATTTCCGAGTGTCGCTCCTGATTAATTTTTTCTAAATTATCTAAGCGTTTCTCGACGCTGTCCACCCGTTTATTAAATTCGGATATAGTCGTACTAAGCCGCGACAGCTCCCTGGTTACCGAAGAAAATTCCAATCGCAACAGCCTTATCTCATGAGCGAGGGACTTTTCAGAGTTATTTTCATCAGCATCTGTGAAATTGTCCTCTGCATTTTCTGTATCTGAGCTGGGAGAGGGATGGCTACTGGCGCTCGCAGGGGTAGTACGCTTCGTTCCTACTTTGCAATTGTTGCACAGTATTTTCTTGGGAATAGTGTCTCCCGGCTTTATATTAACGCACATTCTATGATAAAGCATAGCGCATTTGCTACACTTCGCGCCATCTATTATTGCGAGGTATTTACCGCAATGATTGCACTTATTCGTCATAACGCTGCGTTAATATCAACAAGGCAATTATGAATATGGATGCTAGATGGCACTTATAATAATTAATAGTATTTTGTAAAATTATTTTAATTTAATTTAGTTTTATATCGCTATACTTAATTGTAATTGATTCTTAAGTGTCCAGGTTTATTACTATTTTATATGAACTTTTCTGGCTATTAAACACTTTAACCTAGTATTATATTTAATTTAATTGTTAGTGGGTACAAGTTAACTTTCCACTGTACGCTAAATTATATTTTTGTATTTGCAGCACTTATCACTTTATTTTAGATATCACTAACACTGTAAATATGTAGTCACAATTTATATAACGTTTTAATAAAACTTTTAAAGATATTTACGTCGTTTTACTATTTTTACTGAACTTAATTGTACATAAACACTGTCAATGACGTTCCGATGACGGACGAAAGGCCATCGCGCAGGCGAAGGAAGCGGCATGGGTGGAGTGGCTGGCGTCTCTCGACGCGGATCCGTGGGGGAGACCGTACAGGGTCGTGAGGCAGAAGCTCCGACCCTGGACACCCCCGCTCACCACCACCATCCAGCCGCGGCTTCTGGGACGAATCGCGGAGGAACTTTTTCCGGAGCGCGGAGCGTTCGTCCCACCGGCGATGGAGCCCGAGATTGTGAGGGAGGTGCCGGACCAGGCGTCCCCGGTTACCGAGGCGGAGTTGTGCGCGGCTGTCCTGAAGCTTCGCTCGAAGAGGACAGCCCCCGGGCCTGACGGGATACCGGGACGCGCCCTGGCGATCGCGTCGGAGGAGTTGGGCGATGGCATGTGCCAACTGTTCTCGGCCTGCCTGGCTCAGGGTAGGTTCCCGAATCGGTGGAAAACGGGTAAGCTCGTTCTCATCCGCAAGGAGGGACGAGCCCCCGATCAGCCGTCGGCCTACCGGCCCATCGTGCTGCTCGACGAAGCGGGTAAGCTCTTTGAGCGTATACTTGCAGCCCGTCTAGTCGGTAGCATGGAGCCAGGCTTGAGCGAGTGGCAGTTCGGCTTTCGCCGGGGCCGCTCGACGCTGGACGCAGTCGCCAGACTGAGGGAGGTCGCAGAGGAGGAGGTCTCTCGGGGTGGGGTGCTGTTGGCAGTGTCGTTGGATATTTCCAACGCCTTCAACACTCTGCCCTGGGAAGTGGTACTGGAAGCCCTGAGATACCACAACGTTCCGGACTATCTGCGACGAACCATCGCCGACTATTTCTCGGGTAGGGCGGTGGTGTTCCCGACGATGGAGGGAGTGAGCAGGAGGGTTGTGACTTGCGGTGTTCCACAGGGCTCGGTTTTGGGGCCGCTACTGTGGAACATCGGCTACGATTGGGTGCTGCGCGGGGCCACGTTGCGGGGGGTCAGCGTGACCTGCTACGCTGACGACACCCTCGTGTCGGCCCGCGGCAGTACCCATCGGGAGGCGGCGTATCTTACCACGGCGGGAGTGGCACATGCGGTCCACCGCATTCGTGCTCTGGGCCTTGAGGTGGCCTTGCACAAATCCGAGGCCCTAGTCTTCCATGGACCTCGGAACGTGCCACCTCAGGGCATGTCAATAACTGTCGGCGGAACTTCCATCACCATCGGGTCGACGATGAAGTACCTAGGACTCGTCCTCGATGGCAGGTGGAAGTTTGAGGAGCACTTCCGGCGCTTGGCCCCAAGACTGGTGGCTGCAGCCGGAGCGTTGGGGCGGATTTTGCCCAACGTCGGTGGACCGGGCGGTTCCTGCAGACGGCTGTACTCCGGCGTGGTGCGTTCGATGGCACTATACGGTGCGCCAATATGTGCGGACGCTCTGAGCAATCGCGTCAACGTCGCCTCGCTGCGACGTCCGCAGCGGGCGATGGCGCTCAGGGCGGCTCGGGCGTACCGGACGGTGTCATACACCGCGGCCGGCTTGCTGTCCGGAAGCCCGCCATGGGACCTCGAGGCCGAGACTAACTCGAGCGTCTACTGGCGGGTCAAGGCTGCAAGAGCGAGCGGGAACGGACCGCTACTGCGCGAGGCACAGCAGTGGAGGGAGGAGGCAAGACGCCGCCTCATGGCGAAGTGGGAGGATCGGCTGCGAGTTCCGAATGCCAGTGGGGAACTCGTAGCGGCGATCCGGCCCGTGTTGAGAGAGGTCGAGCGTAACGGCCCACTGACGTACCACCTGACGCAGCTCATAACCGGTCACGGCTGCTTCGCCAAATACCTGTGCGAAGTGGTCGGGAGAGAGCCGTCGGTGGTATGTCATCATTGCGATGACGGAGCCGTGGACACGGCCGAGCACACGCGCGCAGAGTGCCCAGCCTGGGCGGAGCCTCGCGCAGCCTTGTCCACGGTTATTGGGTTGGACTTGTCGCTTCCGGCCCTGATTAGAAAGATGGTCGCGAGTGAAGAGGCCTGGGCGGCATTACGGGTCTTCAGCGAAGCCGTAATGTCCGCGAAGGAGGAGGCGGAGCGACAGCGGGAGGCCGATCCCAAATCCCTCCCGCCGCGCCGACGGAGACCCGATCGGCGGCGCCGCGACCATCTTGGCCGGTTGCTTTGACCTGACTTGACGCAGCGGCGGCGGACCTTTATATCCGTCGCCGCATTACCCGGATGTGACACAGCGCTATCGGCAGCGGACCTTTACATTCGCTGTCGCATAGCCCTGACCTGATTTGACGAAGCGTAGTCGGCAGCGGACCTTTACATCCGCTGCCGTCTTAAATGGAATTGACGAAGCATAGTCGGCAGTGGACCTTTACATCCGCTGCCGCCGCCTAGCCTCCAGTGGCGGACTCGGGGGGAGTTCGTCACGGTTCAGATGGAGGCGGAGTGTCGGAAGGTGCGCCGTAACACCCTGGCGTGCCTTTCGCGAAGTGTCGCCCCTATTGCGACAGCCGCTGGCAGGGTCGCGGTGGTGAGCCAAACGCGTTCCCGTGGCCCTGCCGCCTTGCGGAGAGGCGGAAATCCTAGGAGGTTTTAGTGGGTAGGACGGGGCCTTCTGCCCCGGGAGTCCCACATATCCGTCCCGGTCCCCCTTCGGCCGGGCGGAATGCGTAAATGCATTTCCTCCTAGTAAAACAAAAAAAAAAAAAAAAGGTTAGGTTAGGTTGGGGTGCATGTCAGTCGCCTCCTCGTGGCGCACCCTGGGCAACGGGGCCGGCTTGAGCTTGCTCGCCGGCCGCGGCTAAGACTGACGCGGAGGAAGGCTGCGGGGTCGCTCCTAGTACTTCTCCGATCGGTGGCGGAGTGGACTGTGTGAGCGGCCTCGCTGGCAATTAGCGGAGGAGATGTATATATGTATAATATGTATTTATGTAAATATTGTAAATAGTTGTATAAATGTGTATATATATATGTATGTATAGAGCGGAGGGCTCGTTATGAGCGTTGAAGGAGGGGTGGTCCACCATTTCACACGTGGTGGACAACCGTCAGGTGTGGAGATACACCGGTGGTCGGCGGCGGAGCCTGTCATCTTATCCGCCGCCACCAGGGCGTCAGCATTGTTGGCGCCCAGCCTCCAGTGGCGGACTCGGGAGAGTCCGTCACGTTTACTGGACGGAGGCAACGGAGGAAGGCGCGCCCTAGGGCGCGCATTTAAAGTTAGGTTTTTGTTTTTTTTAATACTTTGCTCCCTCTTATTCTACTACAGCTACGTTAATACAAACGGGGAAAATCCCTCATAGACGCCTGGGAATGGCAAGCCCAGGCAGTGCCGGACTCCTACCGGCTAAAAACCCCGTTTGTCACCAAATCAAGTTGTACGCTCATTTTTCCACCCGTTCCACTGATATTAATTCAGGGACTTTATTTACATTTACTTTATATACATTCTTTTAAAAACTTATGACTACGTCTAATACATTAAAACATTTTATATTATATACAATTACAAGAAAACTAAATACTATACAATTTATTATTTGTTTACATTTCTTTTATTTACAATTTCGCATATTTTTGTGCAATTTTTTTTAAAATCGTCACCGAATTTCTTATTCTCGATTAATTCCGAAAGCTACTTTTTTCCAATTTCACCCCCGTCTTTTGTTCCAAATTGTGTCTATCGGTGCAGTGTATTGGGCACTCCAGCATGCAATGCAGCGACGATTCCACTGATTGTGGATCGCAAATACATGATGGATTCTCCTTACACTTGAACCGGTTCAGGTATTCGGAGAATCCACCATGTCCCGTGAGCATCTGCGTCAGGTAGCCCTGGGGTCGGATTTTCCGAATGGTTTTATGCGCCTTTGCCGCGTCCGGAAAGAACGCTCTAGTTACGGAAGCCGTTCCTCCCGACTGGTATCGCCGGTTCCATTCATCAAGAGTCTTCTCACAAATGTTCCTCTTGACGAATTAAACCGGAACCTGGTCGTAGTCCGGCTTTCTCCGGCTCGAGAGCGCTGCCTCCTTCGCCAGGCAGTCCGCGCGCTCGTTCCCAAGAAGGCCTGCATGGGCCTTAACCCAGAACAAAGACACAGTTTTGCACTGCCTTAGAGCCTCATACAGGTTCCTTCTTGTTTCCACCGCTAATGGGTGGAGGTTCCACTGGCCTGTCACAGTCTCCAGTGCTGCTCTAGAGTCACTGTAAAGGCCAAAGGAACCCCCACTGTTCCTGAGGATTTCGCTCGTGGCTCTGCAGATGGCCAGGAGTTCCGCCTGGTAGACTGTGCAATACGCGGGTAGGCTGAGTTTGACGGCCTTGATCTCGACTTCATTATTCCATAAGGATAATGCCGCCCCGACCCGGCCGTCAATCTTGCTCCCGTCGGTGAAGATTCGCACCTGTTGCACATTGTTTTGGTCTACCTGGTTCTGGTCTGGAAGACTTCGGATCTCCAGATCCATCTGCAGTGCCGGATGAGGAGACTCCGCAAACTCCACCTCCCTTTCGGTCTCTCGATCGCCTAGCACTAAACGGGATGACCCTCTCCGTGCAGCTGCTTCCTGTATTCTGAGGTCAAGAGGTAGTATCCCGGCCAGTACCAGTGCCGCGTTCAGGGAGACAGTGCGGTAAGATTTGCAGAGCTTCTGAGCGAAACCTCTCTGAACCGCGTTTAGATATTTTTGAACCCCAAGTTTTCCCCCTGCAGGTGCCCACGCTGCTGCTGCGTATATTATAATTGGCTCTATTGCTGCCGTGTAAATTTGTCTTATTATTTCGGGGTGTAAACCCCAGCTAACTCTTGCGGCTTTTGAAAGCCTTTTGTATATATCGGTGCCTTTTGCACATATATTTGCTACGTGAAAGTGAGCTTTCGATCTATTGTGAGCCCCAGGATTTTGATCTCATCTGACGTTTGAATGCACACCCCGGCCATGCTCAAACGTGGGGTGTCGTATTTTAACTTATTTGTTAAAATCATCGCACATGTTTTGTTCGGCGCGAATTTCATTTTGTTTGCGACACCCCATTCATGAGCAAAGCCGAGTGCATCATTGGCTTGCCTCTCGATTTCGAGAGCAGTGTCTTCCGCGAAAACTAAGACGATGTCGTCCGCAAAAGCTTGACAGAAGTATTTCTTTGTCTCCATAGCGTGTAATAGTGGGTCCAACAGAAGATTCCACAGGATAGGGCCACCTATTGACCCTTGCACACATCCTTTGTTTGTGGCTCTAGCCGTCTCTTCCCCAGCATATCTGAGCCTGACTTTTCTATCGTCGAGATAGCTATCCAGTAGCCTCCTGATATTAACCGGTACTTTTTCCTCAGCCAGACGAATTCTGATTGCTGGCCACCATGCGCTGTCGAAGGCTCCCTCTATATCCAGCGACACCAGGGTGACCAGCTTTTTGAGCTTGATCTTCCCTTTGATATGGTGTATCAGGGTATAGAGAGCGTCTTCGGTGCTCTTCTGGGGCATGAATCCGAACTGGCGAGTACTGAAACGCGGTATGAGCTGCCATTTAATCCTTGCTACCATCATCTTTTCCAGGACCTTCCCCAAAACGGGCAGCAGGCCTATAGGTCTATAGGATTTGGGGTTCGTGTAATCTTCCTTGCCCGGTTTTCTCAATGCCACTACTGTGGCTTCCTTCCAGGTGTCCGGGAAGTGTCCTAATTTTAGGCACTTATTGTATAGGGCAAGGAAGGCGTCCGGGTCCTGGTATATTGCTCGACTACAAATGTCCGCGGTGAAACCATCCGCCCCTGGAGCCTTCTTCGGATTAAATCCTCCTATCGCGGTCTTTAGTTCAAGCATAATAAACGGCGGGTCGTGATACTCAGCATCCTGCCTGTCGTTTATTTGCTCTGCCGCCTCTCTGGTGCGGCGATGGTGGACATTGTCAGCGCTAGCGAGATCCTTGGGGTAGAACGTCTCAGCTAGCAAGTCAGCTGACTCTTTGGGGGTTAGGTGTGCTCCGTCTTTGGTTAGGGTCAAGTCTTCTTGTCTCCTGGTGGTTTTCCTTATTATTCTGTAAACTCCGTCCCATACTCCTTCCCTATCCTGTTTTTCGCAGAATTTCTTCCAGCTTTGTATTTGGGCTTTCTTGGCTTCGCACTCATATTCTTCTTTCTTTTTCAGGTACTCTTCTACTACATGCTCTCTTCGCGATTTCGCGGCATTCTTGATCCTGCGTCTGTATCTCACCACCGTCTTCTTCAATTCGGCTAATTCATCGCTCCACCACGGGATGGTCAGTACTATTTTGTTGTTCTTTAAGGGTATACTTATGTTACAGGCTGTCGTTATTGCCTGCATATACATTTTTATTAGATTTTTAAGGTTCTCTTTGTTGTCTATGTTTTTTATACTTATTAAACTAATTCGATTTTCTATTTTTGTTTGCACTAATGTTTCAACAAAGAGGTTCCAGTTAGCTTTTTTTGTGTTATAAATTCTTGTGGTTCTTTCTATTTTTATACCCTTACTTTTCTCTAGCTTGATGTTAAAGAAAATAGTATTGTGGTCAGAGCTGGTGGTGGTTTGGTCTACCCTCCAATCTTCAATTAGTTCCAGCAGGTCAAGTGAGCATGCGGTTATGTCCACTATACTGGTGAACCTTCTGTTCCCCCGTATAGTGTCAAAAGTGGGTGTGTTCCCTACATTGAGTACCTGTAATTCGGACTCTTCCAGGGTCCCGGACATTTCTTCTCCCCTGTGGTCCTCTATGGTGCTGCCCCACCAGGTGCTCTTTGCGTTGCAGTCTCCTCCTATCAGTAGTTTATTGGGGCCCAGCTCCTCTCTGATGTTCTTTATTTGGTCCAAGTATGGCCCTATGGGCTGATCCGGTTCGAAGTAGAAGGACACCGCTACGATTTCCCAGGCGCTGGTTCGGATCCTTACTACAACAATATTGTTGTTAGTAAGTTTCGGGCACTGGATGACATCCAGATCGTCGTCGAAGACGACTATGGCTGCCTTCACAGTCCCATCTCCTACGACTGCGCTCTGGAAGACTCTTACACCACGGTATTCCTTCATTCTTCTCACGCCGCCCACATATGGCTCCTGGACCAACGCAAATGCGATTTTGTGATCACTGGCCTCAATCAGGAGTTCGTTAGTTGCCAGTTCCTTACGCTGGAGGTTAGCTTGGGCGACTGCGTATTTTCTGGTGAGGTTGCCTACCCTGGAACGGCTGGGGACCATCTTAGCAATAGACTATCTTCGCCCTTGCTAGTGCCTCCCACCTTCTCCATATTGGGCACTGGTCGCTGAAAGCGTTGTGTTCAGTGTCCTCCAATTTTGCACTGGTACAGTTCGTGCAGCGTGGTGATGCTCCGGCTATCCATTCCGAGCATTTTTCCCTCAAATGAGATCCACCACAGTGACAACACTTGGGCTCAGTTTCCTTACAGAACCGCCTGCCATGTCCATATCCTAGGCACATGGAGCATTGCACCAGTGGGGATTGGTCTGCTACTCTTATTTTTTGCATGTCTATATGTACTGTACCAGTCTGTATCATGTTGTGATGAAGGATTGGAGAGACCCTGACCACAACGTGTCGAGTGTGTGGATTTCTCGCCTTTTTATGGTATTTTATTACCATTCTGTCCTCTTGTTTATTAATGTCTTTAAAGACTATTTTGTTTTGATTCCTCAGTGCCGTGAGGATATCTTCTTCGCTGTGTATGGCGAGAACATCCCTGAGTATCACCATAGGGTCCTGGTTTTTCACCTCCTCTATGTCTATGTGCTCTTCCACACACCTCAGCCGTTCCTTTAATTTGCTTCTATCTTCTATGGTCTTGCACCCCACTATTACCTTTCTGTCTTTTACTTTTCTCACCTTTTCTACTGTAATCTAGCCATCTTTCGCGTTTACCGCTTTCCGCACTCTTTCAAGGACTTGGTCCCCGGTGTCTGTTTCATTTTTGGGTGCGATCAAGATGGAATGTAATGCCGGTTTCCTATTTTTCGGATTCGTTGTTGCAGGTGCCGATGCTACATCTGCATATGTCATCGTCTGTGTAGACGCGGCATTTTGCAGAGTCGTAACGGCCGCTGCTACCTTTCCTATTTCAACGAATGTATCCTCAATTTTTTGTTTTTGCCACTGCAACATTTTGACTATGTCGTTGTTTGCATTCTTCTCTTCGGTCATGGTCCCTTTATCGCTTTTTTCCTTTATGAATGTTCCATCTTTCTTTGGCTGTCCTTTAGTCTTATCACTTGCCTCTTCCTTCATCAGTTTGAACATCTCATCCAACGCCATTGTGATCCCGGCCTTGAGATCTGTCTTCAGATTGCGAGACTCACTAAGGTGGGTCTTCGCTTTCCGGAGCCAGATCCGGGCCTGGGTCACCCTGTCGGTGGATTTCACCTGCTCTCTGTCCTTCGCTGGTGGCGAAATGTTAATGACTTCGGTTGAGGCTCTTTTCTTCGCGTGTGGTCCTTTTGTTTCCCATTCTCCTATGCTTTTTCTGACTTGGGAGGTCTCATTTGTACTGGACGTTCCTGTCGTCTCCGTATGTTTCGAGGATGTCGAGACCATCCTGGGGCTCTGTTCCATATTTGACCCTTTAACCGGGGTATGGAACATTTTTAGGGGGAGCTGCGTCTAGTGATAAAACTTAAACTAGGTTCACCTGTCAATAGACTAGGTAAACGTGTATAAAATGTATACGCGTCTTATTTAGTTAAATAAATAATTGTTAATAATGTTTTAAAATTGTTTATAGTCAAGTGTAGATAAAATGTATAAGATTGAACTATGTTAAATTTTAAAATGTCTTAAGAGTAATTAATATAATGACTAGAGTAATTTAGATGTTTTAAAATTGAAATTGAAATTTTAAAATGTATAATTAATAGAGTTAAAATATTTAATATAATAAGTCACGATTTCAGAACACATTAACGTACCGGTGTAAAGAGCCGGTATGCAAGTTTTTATAACTATTGTTATAACAATATATATTATCTTATCTACCTTAGTATTCACTAATGTCGAAGTATTCACTTATTTCAGGTCTTGAGTTTGAAAATCGTAATCGTATCGTAGGTTCCGGTCCTACGCGCAAGTATCGTTGCAATACAATACGTCGTTTTTTTTTTTTTTTATTATATTATATTAAATAATCAGTATACAATACAGTAGTGTGAGATATAATTGAAATATTGTTTCTTGGTCCTGTGCTGTAAAGTGGCTCAAGACGTGACTAACAATTTATTAATTACCTTTAAGTATTGTTACTACTTGTAATTATGGTTTTGGTATTAAACACAACAATTGTTCAATTATATTATAATTTAGATTTTAGTCAACAGTAATTACTTAAGCTTAGCAATTACACAGTTTTTACTAAATCCAATGGTATCGAATAGCAACACCAGAGGTCGTGTTTATTAATTTCAAAGACACTTACAGTTATATTTTCGTCTTATAATTAGTCTCTGTGATACAATTTAAACAGAATACAATAGCTATAATAGAAGTTCCAAATTAAAGTTTAGATATTTATTAGCTTGTTAAATATAATTCTAGTGCAATAACACGACACTAGATGTCGTTTTAATTGTTTATATTTATATTTCTAAATTGTCTTGGTTGTAATATATATTCGGATACGTGATTAAATATTATATAAAATAATATAAATAAGCCCTTGAACAGAGAGCATGCCAAGATTTTTGACCATAAATGTTTTTCTGCTCTCAGTCGATACAATAAAATACTTATTATCGGGAGTGTATATTGCTCCTTAGTTATATTGAAAGAAATAAAATAAATTAAATGAATTAAAACATAAGCAGTGGCGTAGCTATCGTAGGGCCAGGAGGTGCAGTGCACCAGGGCCCCAGAGTTCAGGGGGCCCTTTAAACTAAACCTTTAGTTTCTGTAGCTAGAAAATCACGACCCTGCGCACAAGATTTCTTATTTGGTATCTATAATTTTAAAGGGTAATTATTAGTTAAAGAGGGATGGGAAAGGAGGGAGCGGGGGCCCGATTCTTTGTCTATGCACCGGGGCCCTTCCACACCTAGCTACGCCACTGAACATAAGGGATTGGAAAGGGTGTATATAGCTCCTTTCTTGTCTATAATTAGGTTTCGTTTCTATATAAGTTTAGGGCATGTAAAATGCCCTGGTCTGTAATAAAATTCTTTAAAATATCTTCCTCGCCCGTCTCTTGCCGAACTTGCCGTTTCTTGTCTCGGTTTAATCTATTTTAGATGTAAAATCTAAGATAATGAACGAATATATTCAAAGAATACAGTCAACAACAACCGAGACAACAGAGTCCTAAAAATATGACTACCTGAACCGGTGGCGACACCCTACCAACACGCAACGCCTTCCAACACTATATTTTTGTATATATGTATAAAAGTGATGAATATATAATTTAGATATGAATATATAAGTATTTTGATAAACTATTAACGAGGACAATAGCGACGCGATAAGGAATGTTCCACGAGCCACCGAGATCGTAGATAAGAATTACAATTTGAATTAAAATATGTATTAATATTTTTGTAATTCTTAAAGAAGCCAAGTCGAAATAAGGTCAAATTATTGTACTAATTAGGGTATGTAAAGGTACCCAGGTCTGTTTAGAACATATTACCAAATTTTGATTTTATGTTAGAATTTTAAGTATATTTATTACAATTTATATTTAAAGTTGTAATAGAATGTTTTGCTTGACGACAACAATGCGATAAGCGTCATAAATTCCTCAGAAAAGATAATGCCGCTCAACACAATGGGACACTAATGCGAGCAAAAAACAGACCGCTTCAAGTCAATATAAACATTTACGATATCAATTTTCATAAATCTGTATATATTTGTTTGTAAATTCGTTTTTAGGTAAGTATAAAATGTTTTTTGTTAAGTTATAAATATTAACAAAGTCGCTCAACACGATTGTTCATTAAATTAAAATAATCTAAAAATATTTATTATTGTTATTCACAGATTTAATATTTATTTTTAATTTATAAATTTCTTTTTTATATTATGTTTTTAATTTGTAATAGTTCCAGTAAATCTAAAATAAAATTTTCACAACATTAAATTTAAATAATAATTTCGATAAGCGTAGTCGCAGCAAAAACCCTAGCGAGCGGACGAGTAATTAACGACGCCGGTAAACAAGATAAGAACAAAGCTAGCAAAAAATTGCCCGCTTCGAGTCAGAGATTGAAGATAAGAATTGTGACTGAATGTGTTTTGTTTAAGATCTTTATTATATTATTATATTAACACTTTTAAAATATGAAATCCTGTTGACCTAATTATTCGATTTCGTGTTTCCCGGCTTCAACGGAGTCGTCTTTTTGTCAAGATGTTTATGACGCGGTTTATGTCCTCCGGGAAAACCGGGAAAAGGGTTTTTCCCTAAAACCACTAAACCGGTCGTTATTCAAAATTTTGGAAATCAAAATTTTATTCAGTCCACTGTAATTTATTGTATTAAACTCCTGGAATTACTACGAGGGCCTGAATTAGGGGCCTCGCTACGTAGAATTGAATTTTAACTAAAAGTTGTTTTAAAAATAAACTATTCGACAGAAATTTTTGAAAATTTGAATATATGTAGTTCTAATGAGTACTAAGCTAGTTTAATAAATTAAACTAGGGGTCGTCGATAATATTGATTTTTAAATTAATTTTGAAATTTACGATTTTTAATGTTCTTTGTTTTTTGCCTGTATCTCGATGAGATTTTGTCCGATTTAAATTTGGAAGGCACGAATGAGTTGGTGCTTTATTACTCTACACTTTGATGTAAAAATTTTTATTCCGGGTGCACGGGTTTTTGTGTTCCGACCACGCCCTAAAATAGTTTTTACGCCTTTTCACGGCCAATTTAGGGGATAAAAATCCAAAATTGGTCTCAAATGAAGCGGACGGCTGAGGCCTTTCTAATAATATATTAAAAAGGGTACCTCGTCGCTTTAGTTTTGGCAGCGTATTTAAAAAACAGTTGTAAATTTACCTTTATTTCCGGATTTCTGCCCTTTTAAGGGTGAAGACGAAATCCCAGGGGAACGGCTCTTTCACAACTGTTTGCACTGCACTAAAACAAAGCTTCTGAGACCAAAATTTCATCAAAAACGGGGCACTTTATACCACTTTTTTCGAATTTTAAACATTAAATTTGCGTTTCTCGGCTGCGGAGCGAGCTATTTGACGCGTTCTTTCGACTGCGGACGGGGGGAGACTGGTTAGGTTAGGTTAGGTTTTTTTTTTTTTTTTTAAATGCTCCTTTTGCATATTGCGAAGGAACCTCCAGAGACTCCTCCGACATGATGGTCGGAGACCTTTTATTCCATTTGCTTTTTCTTTCTGTTCCATGATATATATTCTTTTTCATTTTTTTATCTAAATTCGTGTTTCTTACTTCATCTAGTGGTACTGTTTAGTTTGTTTGTCTTTTTAGTAATATATGTGCAGTATTCTAAAAATTTATGTCTCGTTGTTTTATCTTCTATTAGTTTACTTATTGTATTTTCATTTATAATGCTATTTATTTGTCTTTCAGTATCGTATCTTACGATATTATATTTTGGGCATTCAGTTATTAAATGTATTATAGTCTCTGGAGATTCGTCATCACAGGAGCAGGTTGGGTTTTCCTTGCATTTAAAGCCCGGGAGCAAAGCAAGGTGGAGATATTGCCCATAACCTCCGTGCCCTGTCATTATTTGTGCTAGATGGTTCGTTGCTTTTAATGATCTAATAATTTTGTAGGCTTTCTCTAAATTTGGAAAGACTATTTTTGTTACTGTTGCCTTGTCTGAATTTTTGTATCTATCGTTCCATTTGTTGATCGTCTCTTTTCTTAGGTTCCACTTTATGTACGATAAGGGGCATTTGTCGTAATTGGCACTTGTTTTCACTTTTAGTGCCGCCTCTTTCGCTAGTTCGTCCGCTCTCTCGTTTCCCCACACTCCGGCATGGGCCTTTACCCAGGAGAATCTTATTATTTTACCGCTAGCCGCTAGGTCCTTTACGTTATTCTTTATTTCCACTGCGGTCTTGTTTGTGGTTGTTCGGTCCGCTAGCGTTTCTAGGGCTGATCTCGGGTCGCTGATGATCCTCACAGTTTTTTTTCCCTGTTTGGCCGCGAGGTTCGTTGCTTGGTAGAGCGCGTACAGTTCCGCCTGATACACTGAGCAGTAAGGAGCCAGTGCGAATTTCCTTGCTACTACCTCCTTACCTCCGCACCAAGACGTCAGCGCTGCTCCTACCCGTCCCTCAATTTTGCTGCCATCCGTGAAGATCATCAGTTCCTCGCCATCAGCATCTCCTGTTTCATTTCCGCCGAAGTGCGTGAATACGATTTTTATCTCATCTGCCGGATGTGGTGCATCGAGGTAGCTCGCTCTTCTTTCTACCTCTCTTCCTTTTAGCACTTCTTGTGGCTTTCCTCGCTTGGCTTCATATAGAGCAGCTGCCTCTTTGACGCGCATGTTTATTGGATTAGGCCAGAGAGGGTTAACGCAGCGTTCAGCGAAACTGTTCTATAAGATTTACAGACTTTTTGGGCGAACCCCCTCTGGACGCTATTTAACTGTTTTTGCGTTGAGATTTTTTCCGCCGCCGGTGCCCATACACTGGCAGAGTACAGTATTATCGGCTCTATAACAGCCACGTACATCGTTCTTATTATCTCGGCACTCAGTCCCCATTGTATTTTCGCTGTCCTGGCTAGCGATTTGTATAATTTTATTGATTTTTTGCAAATATATTGGATATGGGGATTGAAGGTTAATTTGTTATCAATTATTAGGCCTAAAATTTTTATATTATCTGTTATATTAATGTTTTCCCCTCCCATGTGCATGCGTGGTATGTCATATTTTAGTTTTTTAGTCACCACCATCGCCATAGTTTTCTGTGGGGCGAATTTTAATTTGTTTTCGATGCCCCACGCATACACATATTCGAGTACCCGATTCCCTTTTAGTTCTATCTTGTCCGCTGTGCTGTCCGAGATAACAAGAACGATGTCGTCCGCAAAAGCTTGGCAGTGGACGTCGAATTGCTCTAGCCCCTTCAGCAGAGGATCCAGGAGTAAGTTCCATAGTGTGGGCCCACTAATTGACCCCTGGATGCAACCCTTGCTAGTTGACATTGTGGTTTCCTCGCCGGCGTATTTCACCTTTACTGTTCTGTCCCTTAAGTAGCTGTTGATTACCCCTTTTATATTGAGTGGGCATCGGTTTTCATTAAGACGGCATTTTATTGCCGGCCACCAGGCGCTGTCAAAAGCACCCTCTATGTCTAGTGACACCATTAAACATATCTTCTTTTTACGGATATTTTCTTTTATATGGTGTACCAGATCATAGAGCGCGTCCTCCGTACTACGTTGCGGCACGAATCCGTATTGCCTTGGGCTGCAGCCCGGTAACAAGTGCCATCTGAGTCTCCGGACTATCATTTTTTCCAGTATCTTTCCCAGTACTGGCAATAGTCCAATGGGTCTATATGATTTCGGTGTTGTGTAGTTGTCCTTCCCTGGCTTCCGTAGGACAACTACAGTGGCCTCTTTCCACGATACTGGAAAATAATGTAGGCTGAGGCACTTGTTGAACAGTCCCAAGAACACGTCCCGCGCCGCCTGTATTGCCTCCTTGCATATATCTGCCGTGAAACCGTCCTCTCCGGGAGCTTTTTTAGGGCTGAATGTTCCTGCTACGTAATCCATTTCATCGCTTGTAAATGGTTGGTCCTGGTCGCACGTCAATTCTGTTAAATTATCCTCTGCTCTTTTTCTAATATCTACGTGGTAATTCGTATCACTCGCAGTGTCGTCTTTTGGGAAGAACGTTCTTGCCAACAGTTCAACTGAGTCTTTGGGACTCAGTGCTTTGTCTCCTTCCATTAGCAACTGGTCTTCTTTCCTGGACTCAGTTTTTCTTATGACTCTATAAACCCCCCCCCCAAAAGTTTCCCTGTCTTGAGTGCTACAGAATTCCCTCCAGCTTTCACTCTGGGCCTTTTCCGCTTCGTTCTCATATGCCGTTTTTGCTTGCAGGTACTCGTTTACTACGTGCATTCGTCGGGTCGACGCTGCGCAGGGTATCCTTCTCTTCATCGTCATCATCTTCTGTCTCAGTGTGGCTAATTCCTCTGACCACCAAGGTAAGTATTTGTTTATTTTTTGTTTAATTTTTGGAATTGTAATTTGACAAGATTCGTTAATAATTAATGTTATTTGTTCTACAAGTTTCTCTATTCCTTCTATGTGTGTAATTTGATTTATTTTTTCTTTGTTTATGTTATTTTTTACTAATTTTTGTGTTAATTTATTTCTAAATTCTTGCCATTTTGCTTTTTTTGTGTTGTATTTTCTAGTTGTATTCATTATTAATTTTCTTTTATGTGTTTTTTTATTAAATTTAAAAGTAATTGCATTATGGTCCGAGCTAGTGAAACCGACATCCACTTTCCAGTCTTCAACATATTTCATTATGTTTAGACTGCAAGCAGTGATGTCCACTATACTTTTGAATATGACGCCATTCCTAACGACGAAGAATGTGGGTACTGCTCCCTCATTCAAGATGTGCAGACCCATCTCCTCCAGCGCTCCTGCTAGTGCTTCCCCTCTGTAATCCTCACTTTCGCTGCCCCACCATATACTCCATGCGTTGCTGTCGCCTCCTATTATTACAGAGTCTGTGCCTATTTGTCTTTTTATTTCCTTTAGTTGGTCCAGGTATGGTTCTATAGGTTCCGTGCCCTCGAAGTATATCGAAACCACTCCTACTTTGCCAGAGTCAGTTTGGAGAACTGCGACTGCGATGTTCTCGTTGGTCAGTTTCGGATTGCAGATAATGTCAATTTCTTCATCCAAAATGATGATTGCTGACTTCACCGGTTTCGTTCTACCTCGAGTGCACTGTAATACCCTATATCCAGACTTCTGTGCTACTTCACCACCCGATCCTACGTAGGGCTCCTGCACCAATGCCACTCCTATTCCTCTCTTCTTAGCTACCTCCACTAGTTCCAGCGTTGCTAACTTTTTGCGTTGTAGGTTTGCTTGAACGAAGTTTGTTCCTTTATTCTGTCTCTTTTCGTTGTCCTTAGCAATATGCTACACTGATACGTGCGATCCTATCCCATTTTTGGCGGACGGGGCAGTTTTCATCAAAGCTGTTGTGTTCATTGTTTGCAATGTTGGCGCGCTTACAATTTATACACACCGGTGCATTACCCGCCATCCTAGATGGGCAGTCTTTTCGGAGGTGCGGTCCTGAGCAGTGGCTACATAAGTCCGTCTCTGTTTTACAGCTCCTGCGTCCATGGCCAAACTCTAGACACCTGGAGCATTGGATCAGCGGCGACCTGTCTTCGACCGGCACCCTCTGGAGGTCTATATGTATTTTTCCAGCTTGTGTTAGGGCTCTCCATAGGGGTGGTGAGACTTGTAACACCACATGGTTTTCATGTATGTTACGAGCTTTTATCCTATATTTTACCACTGCTCTGTAGTCCGCTTCGGGGATGTTTTCGACCAGGTTTTTACTTTGCCTCTTTATTGACAGTAGTATGTCCTCGTCGCTGTTGTAAGTCAGTAGGTTTTTAAGTATTATAAGTGGGTCTTTATTCATTCTCTTTCCACTTTCAGTTTTGATCCTACTAACTTTGCCCTTACTCTTTCCAATTCCTGTTTATCCTTGCATCCTAGCACCACCTTCTGGTCCCTCACTTTCCTGAGTTTGTCCACCTTGATGCCTGATGTTTTTGCATCCAGAGCTCCGCGTATGCACGTTACCACATCGTCCGACGTGTCAATGACGTCGTCCGATGAGATAATTACGGAGTGGACTGGTGGTGCTATGTGGGCCACTGAGTGTTTGGCTACTTTACTGGCGTACGTTGTTTCCTGGTCTGGGGCTTCTTTAATGTCTTTTACAATATTTTTCACTTCCAGTATATGTGTTTTTAAATTTTCTAGTTCCTTTCTTGTCTCTTCTGTTTTTATTTCCTGTTTTTTGAATTGTGCTAGGACTTCCTCTGTGTTACACAAGGTGTCGTTTCTATGGTGGGTTCGGCTTTCCTGGTCGGCGCCGGACTCCCATAGCTTTTGTAAGAGGTCCTTGACTTCGGTCATCCTCAGCACAATTTCATACAGTCCTCCCAGGTTATTTATGACAGTTTCTTTTATCTGTGTTTTAATATTCCCCGATTGTTCTAGCTGTGATTTTGCCTCCTGAAAGAGCTGGTTTGCTCTCGCCGGAAGAGGAGCTATTTCTTTTTCCAGAAAGTCTTTGGTCAGATGTTCAGGTAGGTATAAATTGTTTCGCTTTGCTGGTACTTGTGGGGTAAATTTTGTGACAGTATTTCTTGTATTTTCGCTTGTTGAGACGATTTTTATTTCCGCCACATTTTTACTTCTATTTGTTTTTATTGACATTTTGTTGCTGATAAGCTTAGTCAGTAAATTACTTTAAAAACCCAACCTTTATTTTAACTTTATAATTTATCGAAGTATTTTTATTAATTCCTGGTACTGTATATTGGTACCTAGAATTGTCACTGTTTAAAATATTTATTGTAAAATTATAATAATAAAATAAGATAATAATAATTTAAGGTCGATTATAATATTTCCAATGGTAACGTCAATATATAAAATTGTATAATAAATATGGAGATTTGTCAAAAGAATAAAATAAAATAGAATATATAAGCCCTTGAACAGAGAGCAAGCCAAGATTTTTCTAACAAAAACCTTTTTCTGCTCTCAGCCGATATAGATAAAATAATATATTAATTTTCAGGAGTGTATATAGCTCCTTAGTTCAATTAAAACAAATTAATAAATAAATATATGATGAGATTCGAAATAAAAGAGTTGGAAAGGGTGTATAGGCTCCTTTCCTGTCAAGTTTTGTCAGTTTCAATCCTTGTTTGGGCTCGAAGAAAGCCCAGGTCTGTAATTTTTTTTTTTTTTTTTTATTAAAAAGTCTCCCTCTCGTCTCTTGCCGATTTAGATTTGTGATCCAGGCTAATAAAGCGAGTTAATTGAAAAGATTAAATATTAAATAACGACACACAACAATCAACAAACATACAACGCCGCTCAACACTATTTATATATATATATATATATATATGAAGTAATTTTAAAATGTAATAAATATTTTAATAATTTGTTTATAATGACAAGGATTGTTAATATCAATATTACAATAGAACAATAAACGACGCCGATCTACACAATAGAGGCGATAAGCTGTCCACTCGAGACACAAGATTTGCGATAATATTTTCAATAAAAATTATTAAAGAATTATAATATTTAAATAAACATATTTAATATTTTGAAAACAGATCAAATTAAGGTCAGCTTTTTATTCTAATTTAGGTATGTATAGGTATCCAAGTCTATATAGAATTTGTTTTCATAATTTTAGTTGTAATTTTAAAGTGTCAATTATATTTTTATTGTACTAAATAGTTTAATAATTTATCACTGACCATAGCGATGCAATGAGCGTCGTAAATTCCTAAGATAAGATAAGAGCCGCTCGGTTACAATGAACGCTAATGGCAGCAAAAAACAGCCCGCTTCAAGTCAAGAAAATATAATAATTATGGTCAGTTTGTTTGTAAAAGTAATTAGTTTGTAACTTGAAAATTATAATTTTTATTTTATTAATCTATGTTGAGTTATAAACAGCTCGCAGAGTTGTTCAACCCAGTTTTCAATAAATTAAGATTAAAATTATATTTTATATTAGTATAATTTCGATGTATAATATGTATAGTTTTGATATTTTATATTATAATTTTTATTTATAACGATTTTAATTTAAGATTTTGTAACATTAGAAGTTTTTTTTTTTTTTTTAAAATATTATATTTAATCCACATAGGCATATCCGCAACAAAAGCCCAAGCGAACGAGCGATTAAGAGCGACGCCGGTAAACACAATAAACGAAGCGAACAAACAATAGCCCGCTTCGAGTCACTGAGATTGTAGATAAGAACAAGTGTTTTGAATAAATACGTATTTAGATTATTTACAATATTTTTAAATGCAATTTGCTGGTGACTCAATGAACCAAATTTACCTATTTGGTATCTATAAAATCGTCTCTTCGTCACGGGAATTATTAGACTGGTCTTATGTCCCTCGGGAAGGCCGGTGAAGAGGTTATTTCTGAAAACCTAGACCAGTCGTAGCTCCGAGACGATTTCAGACTTCCAAATTTTTTTTTATTCAGTCTGGTTCAATGTAGGTCACGATGTAACAACACAAATTTTCTATATGGGGGTCTATAAGGGTGCCTCGAGAGGAAAATACTTAAAATTTTTTAGAATTGTAATTGTACTAAAACTACTCGATAGAAAATTCTGAAATTTTTGTACAATGAAGATCTAGTACCCACCTAGCTATTGTAATAATTTAATTAGGGGGTTATCGATACCGTTGAATTTTAAAACAATTTTGAAAATTTGAACTTTTAAAATTTTTTTATTTATTGCGATATCTTTTGAATAAATAGACCAATCTGAAAACTGAAAGCACTGTTGTATTTGTGGGATTTTCCTCTCTAATATGACATATAAAATTTTTATACAAGTGCACGGGGTCCGGTTTTCCGGCCGCGCCCTAAACTTGTTTTTTTGCCTTTATTCGGCGAGTTTTAGGGATAAAAATCTAAACTTGGTACCAAAAGATGCGGGCTGGTAAGACCTTTCAATTGGTGTATTAAAAAAGGTACCTTGCCGCTTTGGATTTGGCAGCGTATTTAAAAAAGGTTTTCGAAACTCACCTTTTTTACGGTTTTTGCCTTTTTAAGGGCTAAAATGAAATCCGTTTTGAAAGAATTTCATGCCACTTTTTACACTGCACAAAAACGCACTCTTTGGTACCACTTTTGTTAAAATACGAGAACTTTTTACCACTTTTTTAGATTTTAAAAGATTAAAATTGTATAACTATTGAGCGGAGCGACGTAGGACGTGCGTTCCTTCGACAGCGGACGGGAGGAGACTGGTTAGGTTAGGTTTTTTTTTTTTTTTTTTTAATACTACTACCTCCAACATAATCGGAGCCTATGTTTGCTATTGTCGTTCATACCAGTTCTCGCTTGTATGCTTCTCGCACTATTATACAGCCTCTTGTCTTTCATTCGTCTCTTTTATTCTAGTGGGTGGGACTCCCACTTTTACATTTTGCTATATATCTAATCTCTTTTTATTTCATGACTTATTCTTACTCGGGGAAATAAGTATACCCATCATTTTTTTATTCACCTACGTTACGTTCCTTACTTACATTTTTTATCAATATATTATTTCTTTGTTCACCTACGTTATGTTACTTACTTACATTTTTTATCAATATATTATTTCTGTCTATTGCTTTTATTTACAGTAATTTATTGTGTTTATGTTATGTTTATTCTATTTTTTAATTTCTCTTAAGTTTCTAATTTATTATTACAGTACGCTGACATTTATAATTTACATTTACTTTTGTATAGTTATATGCTTATCTTAATATATTACATAATATTACAGTCAAGCATATATTATTTATTCGATCAACTCGTACTTTATTTTTCCTTCTTCCACTTCCCTTGAGCGCTGCACGTGATTTTTCCAGGGCAAGGAATCATCTTTGCCCTGCAGAGAATTTCTGTGGTAGTTTTCTCTTTTTTGTAACTCCGGTAGATGCCAGGCTCTTGGGTTGGGAAGTTTTTTCCGGGTCGACGTGCGGTGAATATTTGCTTGTTTAAAGATGGATTTAACGATATCCTCCCCGGTTTTTGTATTTTTATCTGCTCTCTGTATATGGGTGTTTTTGACGGCTGCTTCTTCTTGACTGCCCTTAGCAATACGCTACGGTTGATTTTGCTATCGCATCCCATTTCTTTCGGATTGGGCATTCAGAACTGAAGGCATTATGGTTCATGCTCTCGAGCTTGGCTCTCTTGCAGTTTACGCAGATGGCTGCGGCTCCTGCTTCCAGAATGGCACATTCCGTGCTCAGGTGAGAGCCTCAGCAGTGGCAGCACAAATCTGCGGATTGACTGCAAAAGCGCTTGCTGTGTCCGTAAGCCAGGCATCGGGTGCACTGCACCAGTGGAGATTGGTCGAACACTTTTATTCGTTGGAGGTCTATGTGCGCGAAGCCATCGTTTGTAAATCTTCCCCAAACCTTTGGTGACACACTCATCACGATGTGGCAAGCATGTGGGTTCCTCGCTTTCTTTCTGTTTTTTATTGTTATTTTCTGCTCCTCCTCGCTGAGGTCCTGAAAAACACTCCGGTTTTGGTTCTTTAGAGCTTTAAGGACGTCCTGATCGTTATTTATTTTCAAGACGTCCTTAAAGATAAGGAGCGGGTCTTAATTTTTCATTTCCTCAACGGTGAGGTGACTTTCTTCCTTTTCCAGTCTTTCCTTAATTTTCTTTCTCTCTTCTTCTGTTTTAAAGCCTATAATAATTTTTTGATATTTTGCTTTCCTTACTCTTTCCACTTTCACCCATCCTTCCTTCGCGTCTATGATCTTCCTGACCTTTTCTAATACTTCTTCGCCTGTGTGTGTTTCATCAGTTGAAGTTACGACGACAGAGTGCACGGTGCTCTTGTCGGTTTGTACTTGGCCACTTTTATTTGCCGTGACGTTTGCATACGTCATTGGGACTATATTTTCTATAAACTCCTTTCGTTTTTCAATCACTTCTTTTAGTTCATCCATCTTTTTGTTACTTTCCTGGAGCAATTTTGTATGTTCCTGGATTAGTGAGGAGCTTACAAAAAAATTTTTCTGTTCCTCTATTTTATTTATTTATTTATTTATAAACACTTTATTGCACACAAAAAGCAAAAGATACAGTGTACATAACATTACAAGAACATATAACAAAAAGAGAAGCGTGCAAAGGCGGTCTTATTGCTTAAAGCAATCTCTTACAGACAACCCTTTAGAGTAAGAATTTGTCTGTGGGAAACGGGATGGTGCAAACAAGCATGTTTTATTCTTAAACAGATAAAAATTATTTTTTAAATAATACAAATAATATATAACAAAAAAAATATATATATATATATATATATAAGTTTAATAAATACATATGTATTATATATACCAAATAATTATATAAATAAAATTATATATATAGCAGAAAGTTATACTAAACATATAATAAAAAAATAATAATAATAATCAAACTTACGTACATAAAATATAATACTTAATAAATAAATACTAATAGTATGATAATATAGGAAATAGTATTTACACAGATTGAATAGATAAATAATACTTATGTAACCTATTTTTAAATATATAAATTGACTCAGATTGACGAATTTCGGCAGGGAGCGTATTCCATAGCTTTGCAGCTGTCATAGTAAAGGATTCGCTATAGAAGTGGGTATGAGCGACCGGCAGTGACAGTTTGTTGTCAGAGCGTGATCGCAGTTCATGTGGATAGCTGACGTCAGTACCCACAAAACAGAACCGTTCCTTCAAATACGCGGGAAGAAGAGGATTATAGAGGATAGAGTAAAGAAGGGATAACATGTGCAAGTTGCGACGATGTCGAATAGTAAGCCACTTAAGTTGCGCCCGATATTCGGAGACGTGATCAAATTTCCGTAGACCAAAGATGAATTTGATGCAAACGTTCTGTAACCTTTCTAGCTTATTGAGTTGGTCCTCTGAAATGTTTGTGTAACAACAATCTGCGTAGTCCAAAATAGGAAGTAGAAGAGTTTGACATAACGTGATTTTAGTCTTAATGGGCAGAAAGTGTTTCCAACGTTTTAACAAATGAAATGCGGCGAAAACTTTTCTACTGACTTCAGCAACTTGCACAGTCCAGGATAATGTATTATCGATAAGAAGACCAAGGTTTTTAACGGAACTGCTAAGTGACAGAGGCGTATTGTTAAAGATGATCGCAGGTAGGTTGGCGTAATCAACTTTAGTAAGTAGTTTGGAGCTGCCAATAATAATGACCTGCGATTTATCTGGATTTACAAGAAGCCCGCACGTCTTGCTCCAAGTACAAATTTTATGCAATTCCTGGTTCAGCCTCTCAATAGCTGTTAAGGGAGCAGAAACGTAGACCTGCAAGTCGTCAGCATAAAGATGAAAGGAAGACGAGAGGAGATGGGATACAGTATTAATAAAAATTGAAAATAAAAGTGGAGAGAGGACACTGCCTTGAGGAACACCAGATGAGAGAGATTGGAGGCTGGATAATTTATTATTAATCCGTACACATTGCTGACGACCAAACAGGTAGCTACGAAACCACTCACATGCATCGGAAGATATATTAATCGACCGAAGCACTGCCAGCAGGAGATCTAAATCAACCGTATTGAACGCATTACTGAAGTCCAATAATGCCAGGATACTAACATGTCTGTTGTCCATGTTAAAACGTATATCGTCGCATACTTTAAGTAGGGCAGTAGTAGTACTATGACCTCTCCGAAATCCTGATTGGAAATCAGAGAGTACATTGTACTCTGCTAGATACTTTGTTAATTGAAGATGGACAATATGTTCTAACACTTTAGACAGAAATGGAAGAATAGATATTGGACGAAAGTGAGAGAAAGATATGGGATTTTTGTTTTTGGGAATTGGAAGGATATAAGCTAAACGCCAAGTGGAAGGGAATTCGTTATGGTCAAGGGAGAAATTGAAAATGTGAAATAATATAGGGAGAACATAATCTAACACAGCAAGTATCATTCTACGGTTGATTCCATCACATCCCGTGGCATCGGATCTTATTGCAAGGATGTTGGCCTTAACGTCACTGGCAGAAATTGGGGAAAAGTGAAAAGAGGGTCTGTTAGGAATAGGCAAGGATCTAAAATGATTCAAAGTACTAATTAAATCACTGTTGTTCATTAGGACAGTACTAGCAAAAAATCCGTTCAGAGCATTGAGATCAACAGTATGAGGGATCCTGGTTGCTTGTCATCCAATACCTAGAGATTGTAGGAATTTCCAGGTCTGAGAAGAATTGCTGTTCTCAATCTTATCTTGTATATATTTACGTTGAGCATCTCTACATACTTTACGGCACCGATTACGTAAACTCTTATATTTCACGAGGTTGTCAATAGTTGGGTTTAATTTAAATTTTGATTTAGCTCTGTCACGCTTCTTCATTAACTTCCGAATGTCCTGAGATAACCAAGGTGCAGGTAGGTGTTTGAGCTTGATGGGATGGAAAGGAGCATGTTTATCGAAGAGATCATTTAGAGAGGAGTTAAAAAGTTCAAGTTTCTCATCGATAGTAGAAGCGTTTAAAATTGAGTCCCAATTGATACCACTAAGATCCTGCATAAATTTTTTGTTGTCAAAATGTTTGAAGCTTCGACGCATGACCACAGTGGGTTTAACTTTCGGCGGACGTACTTTGTATGACAGGTATATTAGGTCATGGTACGAAAAGGCTTCAGCAGGTAGTTGTCCGTGAATTTCAACATGCTCCAAGGATGAAACAAAGGATAGGTCAAGTTGGCTTGGGATGCAGTTGGGAAAGTAATGAGTGGCATTGGATGGGAGAAAATTTAGATTGGAGCTATTAATTATGTTCAATAAGCGCTTGGCACGAGCGTCATTTTTGATGAGGCAGGTATTGAAGTCGCCCATAATAATAGCATGGTTAACATTAGGCAAGGAATTTTCCAATAGACTTTCGAACGTGTCGAAGTAGTCTATGTGGAGCGAAGGACTGTAAAAAACACCGAGTAGTACCTTAATGTGTCCAAATATAACCTCAATGAGTATGTGCTCGGCGGATTCAGAGTATTGGGAATCGGATTTATTCAGGACAGTGAAAGGAATGTGGTTACGTAAATAAATAGCAACTCCTCCGCCTCCTTTTCCAGTTCGATCATTGCGGATAAGGTGAAAGTTAGGTAATGAGAAGGAGGAAGAAGGAAGAGATGGCTTGAGGAATGTTTCGGAGATAAGGATAGCGTGAATATTAGAGTTGGCAAAGGAAGATAAGAGATCAGGATAGTGAGCTGGAATACTCTGCGCATTCAAATGAACAATATTAAAATTTTTTGGGAAAAGAGAGAAGGTTGAATCAAGAGAAGAGGAAAGCGGGATGTAAGTACTATGAAAACTGTCAGCCGAAGAGGAAAGTGATACAAAAGTGTTATCATCGTCTGAGTCAATATTCAAATCAATATTATTAATACTCATACTAAATAAATATAAATATATATATATATATATATATAATAAATATATTTAAAATAATATATATGTATATTTAAACAAATGTATATAACCCGTAAAAGCTAATTTTATCAGACAAAAACTTACACTTACCAGCACTAACACAAGTTGGTCATAGTTAAATGCATGAAATAAAACAAAAACAGTGCAAACAGCAACACCAAAGCATAGCAAAAACAACAACAAAAAAAAAAGAAAAAGCAAAAGTAATAAAAGCAAAACATAAAACATTTAGGCACAAAAATCAATCAATGGATAGATAATAATTAAATCTCCTCGCTTAGTAGTTATGTATAATCAGGGAATATTTAAACGATATGGAAACAAATGACAAGTGCTTAAAATGAAAACAAATAGGTATTGATAAAAAAAAAAAAGAACAAATAAATTAAATTACATTAATTTACAAAATATATATCTATATTTTACCATGAAATAACAGTAGATATATGGTATCCATATTTCTTCTTAAAACGGAACGCTTTTGTTTATGGCTCAATATTTGTTTACTCTGTAATCTCAGTTGTCAGTTTGACCTTTGAGTTTGACAGTCATTAAAAAGAATGACGAATGTCGGTATCAGTAAACAAATAAAAGAATTGTGTTCGATGAATTATATCGCGAGTTGAAGTACTGAGATTTAATTATTATTACTCTGTAATTCGAATGAGATCTCACAACAAGCACACACCGAACAATATGATTGTGACAAGTAACTAAGATAAATAAATAAAGAGATAAGCGGATAGAATTATTGCAACCGTAATGAAACAGATAAACAAACACCGCAGAAGCAAAATTAATATAAAACTAAAATAAACTAGGACACAAAGATAAGGGATAATTAATAACATAAAACAAAAGAAAATAAAGTATTACTTTTTGGCGGTTCTTTTTGGCCTGATGTTGGGGATTTTCAAGTCTTTTGATGCCAGGGTGCCGCAGCTAGTAGAAGCAGTAGGAGTAGTATTTACCTCTGTGATGTCGGTGGATGAAGTTTAATGGACTTTAATTCAGCCATCGTAGAAATCCTCTTCTTAGTGCGTGTAGTAGTTATGTGACTCTAAAACTACCACAGTGCCATTCTTAGTCCAGCACTTTGTGATCCCGAATCGCTGACGAGCCGCAACAAAAACCTCATGACGTTCTTTAGTGAGGAATTCAGATATAGTAATACCAGTATTCCTCAAATTGGTTTTACTGAACCAGATCTTATTTCTAAGGTCAATATCTCGGAATTTGATAAGAACGGCACGTGGCTTGTCAGAGCTGGAGCGGCCGAGACGGTGACAAAGGCTTATAAAATCAATCAATCAAAATAAACTTTATTCAAGTAGATCCAGAAGACTTTATTCCATTAATGTTCGAACTGAATCTTCGACAGTGGACGGGGGGAGACTTGGGTTTTTTTTTTTTTATATTCAAAGTTTCAATCTACAGGCTCGTAGCCCGTACCTTTAGTATATTGCGATATAATTTATTTGTTATTATAAAAGTTGTGAATAGTACATCATAGTCCGCGGGAAAAATCCATGTTTTTCCGACAGGCGGTACAGTCCATACATATATGTATATAAGTATAATACATTCTTTAATGATATTAAATAAAAAGTTAAACAGTACATGCAGTTAGGCATCCATTTCACTTATACTAATAGATATAATGTGTAACATTGTTATGTAACTTAATCATCGCTTTAGGTTAGGTTATTTATTTTATAGCTACATTAAGACAAAAGGGGAAAATCCTTCATGGACGCCTGGGAAGGGAGGGCCCAGGCAGTGCCGGACTCTTACCGGCTAAAAACCCCTTTGTCACCAATGACGTGGAACTGACTAAGACGTAATGTAAACAATTATACTTCTTACTTGCTAGTGTTGTTGTATTTTTTTGTTGTTTTTTTTTTTTATTTTTTTTTTTTTTATTTTTTTTTTATTTTTTTTCTTTGATGTTTTGGTATATTTCGTTTGTTTATTGATTTCATAATCAGTAACAGATATATATATATATATATATATATATATATATATATATATATATATATATATATATATATATATATATATTTTATTATTTTTTTTTTTTATTTCATACATTATATTGGCTTACGACTATACTAACTATCTACATTGTCGGATGCCCGTTACTGCTTTGTCAAGCTGGACACTCAGCCTTTTTGTTAGATAAATATAAATAAACAAAATGTGTGATCGGTTTGATTAGTAATACATTCATGCAATGAGTATGGGAAGGGGTATCAGGGGCGTTGCGACTCCCCCGGTTCCGTCAGTGATTGTATTATTGTTTTGTCGCGATTCCAAATTGCCATCTTTAAATTGTATTCACGGATGGCTTCTTCGGTAGCTCTCTCTGCTCGTGATATTAGTCGAGCTATTGCGTCTTCGTGTGTACTATCAGTGTAGTACACGCAAGTCTTGGTATGTCTTGAGAGAGCTACTATTGCGTGAGGGACGCTCTGGATCAAACTGTTTACTTTTCCTGTTGTTCGTATCACATACACTCTTTCGTAAGTACGCCCTTGTGCTTCATGTATGGTCAGGGTACAGGATACCGAATCCGACCCATAGCCCTGGCCGATCAGGAGTTCCTTTTCGGCCTGAGTGTGGGTGAGGTACAAGGTGTTCTTTGTTTTCGGGATACTCGTCTCTCCATATCGTTTAAGGGATAAGGAGCGCACTTGATGGTTGGCTGAATATATCCCTTTATAAACTTCATTCAGCGCGTATGCTACGTCTTGAGGGCTTCTGTATGTGCACAGTAATTCTTTGTTGGTCGTTATTATAGTGTTTGGGGTTTTGTATTGCAGAGAGAATAAGTTGTGCCTGTCAATATAAGGAAGCTGGTTGGTGTCTCCGATCAGGGTTAACTCTGTTGCTGTCGCAATTTGGGTGGCCATCACGATAGCTCCGAAGTGATTCATCAGAGCTTCGTCCACCACTAGGGGGAGACTTGGGTTAGGTTAGGTTAGGTTAGGTTAGGTTGGGGGAGGGGTGGGGTGCATTGGGGTGCATGTCAGTCGCCTCCTCGTGGCGCACCCTGGGCAACGGGGCCGGCTTGAGCTTGCTCGCCGGCCGCGGCTAAGACTGACGCGGAGGAAGGCCGCGGGGTCGCTCCTAGTACTTCTCAGATCGGTGGCGGAGTGGACTGTGTGAGCGGCCTCGCTGGCAATTAGCGGAGGAGTATATATATGTAATATATGTACACATGTAAATATTGTATTATTTGTAAATATTGTATTATTTGTAAGTATTGTAAATATTTATATATAGAGCGGAGGGCTCGTTACGAGCACTGAAGGAGGAGTGGTGGTCCACCATCTGATGCGTGGTGGTCCACCGTGTGGTGTGGAGATACACCGATGGTCGGCGGCGGAGCCTGTCATCTTATCCGCCGCCACCAGGGCGTCAGCATTGTTGGCGCCCAGCCTCCAGTGGCGGACTCGGGGGAGTCCGTCACGTTTACTGGACGGAGGCAACGGAGGAAGGCGCGCCCTTGGGCGCGCATTCAACGATTTGACCGCCTCACGGCGGTCGCCGCGGGGGGGCCGCGGAAGTATGCTCTAGCGTTCCCGTAGCCCCTCCATCACGCGGTACGGTGGAAACCCGAGGAGGTTTTAGTGGGTAGGACAGGGCCTTCTGCCCTGGCACGGGGCCCTTATGGCCCCGGTCGAGTCCCACATACCCGTCCCGGTCCCCCGGCCGGGCGGGAGGCGTAAATGCCTTTCCTCCTCGTAAAACAAAAAAAAAAAAAAAAAAAAAAAAAAAAAAAAAAAGGGGTGGGGTGCATTGGGGTGCATGTCAGTCGCCTCCTCGTGGCGCACCCTGGGCAACGGGGCCGGCTTGAGCTTGCTCGCCGGCCACGGCTAAGACTGACGCGGAGGGCATGCCACGGGTCGCTCCCGGTCTTTCTCTGTTTTCAGAGTGGACTGTGTGCGCGGCCCCGTGGCAGAGAAGGAGTGTAAATATATTCTGTAAATATATATATATTAATTAGTTTTATTAGGTAGGCTATAAATATTTTATTTTATTTTATTTTAATGTAGGTTATGTAAATTTTTTGTAAATTTTGCTTTTGTTTGAGGAAGACAACCTCGATAAAAAATAACCCCAAATCCCAAGTGGCTACGCAGCGCGATGGGATGCATGGCCGGAGGGTAGTTCGGTCCCGACTGCATTTCTTTTTCCTTCTTCCTTTGTTCTTTCTTCCTTTACTCTTTTATACTTCTTCGCCGGCAGCCCCGGCAAAAAACCTAAACATGAGTGCATCCCAAAAAAATATATCTCCAGGGGGGTTTCAGTCCCTCTCCGATCCGCCTCACGGATCGGACCGTCCCATCGAATCTGGAGGGGACAAAGATGCCAGATGGATTCCTTCAAACGACCTTACCGCGACCACAACTGACTATGATTTGCAAACGATGAGGGTACCTGTGGTTAGATTGGAGCGACTGGGTGAGCTGTCGGACGCCGACAGCGCATCCAGTCGGATGAGTATGGCGAGCGCGGTGTCGAAGCGTTCACGGAAACGCGCGAGAGAGGTCCCGGATTCTGGGTCGGACTCTGCTCGCAGCGACACACCGACTAGGAAAGGTAGACCGACTACTACCGGCAAATATGCCGGTATCGGTCTATCAAGACGCGAGGCCGCGGCTGCGACGAAGGCTGCAGCAGCCGCCGAAAAACAAATGGAAGACGAGCGGCAGATCGCGGCTCTGACCAAGAGGGTGGTGGAAGGGAGAGCCACTCCTCGGTCGGAGTCGTCAGACTCTGCTGCCTTAGAGGTCGAGGCAGAGGAGCTACCTGCCTCCGACCTCAACCGGAGGATGACGGACGCGGTTGCGGCGATAAAAAGGGTGGGCAAGGTCTCCAAGGGCCTTAGCGGCTGCAGCCAGAAGGCACTGAAAGAGGCTACGGCCTCGATACTGGAGTGCGCCCAGGTGCTGCTCACCCGCACCGATACCGAGGAGACGGCGCTGCTGCGGGCCCAGAACACCAGGCTCGCAGCACAGGTCGAGGCGCTCAGGAAAGAGCACCTAGAGCTCAAGGCCGAGATGGCCAACTTCCGCCGCGAACACCTCAGGCGGGAGGTGGGCCTTCTGAGCGCCACGCCTGACGCCACGCCGCAACCGCAGCAGACACAGCAGCAGCAGTCGTCGCAGGAGACGGAGTTGGCTCGCCTGATCCGTAAGGAGATGGCGAGTTTCAACGCCCGCTTCTCGGTGCTCGAGGGGAGGATTTTACGTCCCCCCCTCGCTGCAGACCAGCGCAGCGCACCGGCGCCGACATATGCGGCCAAAGCCGCAGCGCCCCGTGCCACCCAACCGGCACAAGCGGCTGCTGCTGTTAAGAAAGGGAAAGGGAAGGTGGCCAAAAAGGCGAGTGCGGCTCAACCCGCGGCACCCCAAGCCACCCAACCGAAACCGAAACGAGACAGACAAGGAGACAGACCGGCGTCGCGCAACCCCCCGTCAACACCCGACGCGGAGTGGAAGGTTGCGGGCGACGCCAAGAAGAAGAAGAAGGAGGCGCGCCAGCGGGCTAAAAAGGAGGCCCAGAAAAAGAAGGAGGAGGGAGTCGCGGCGGCCAAGCGCCGGCCTGCAAGGCTCAGGACTCCCCGCTCCACTGCAGTGGCTCTCACCCTGCAGCCAGGAGCGGAGGAGCGAGGCCTCTCCTATGCGGGCATCTTGGCCAAAGCCAAAGCCGAGATCTCGCTGAGCGATCTCGGCATAACGGGCCTCCGGTGCAAAACGACTGCCACCGGAGGCCGACTCCTGGAGGTCTCGGGGGCCACCAGTGGTCCCAAAGCTGACGCCCTAGCGGAAAAGCTCAGGGCGTCACTGGGGTCGGACGACGTCCGAGTGTCCAGGCCCACCAAATGCGCGGTTTTGCGCATTTCGGGCCTGGATGACTCTGCGACGATAGAGGAGGTCGTCGCCGCCGTCTCCAAGACCGGAGGATGCCTGCCTGATCAGGTCAAGGCGGGCACGATACGGGGGGGGTCTCGGGTCTAGGGACCACCCATGTGAGCTGTCCTTTAGCGGCGGCCAAAAAGCTAAGGGACAGCAGACTCCTAGTGGGGTGGGTTTCGGCGCAGGTCACGCTATTGCCACCGAGGCCTTTCCGGTGCTACCGGTGTCTGGAGGGTGGACACGCGGGGGCACGGTGCACCGCTGAGGTAGACCGCAGCCAACTCTGCTACCGCTGCGGTCAGCCCGGTCACAAGGCTGGCACCTGCTCAGCCAAGACGCCGCACTGCGTTATATGTGCGGCGTCTGGAAAGCCAGCCGACCACAAGATCGGGTCGAAGGCCTGCACGAGACCCACCGCCACAATCACGGCTAGGACACAACCGGCTCATCCGCCGAAGAAAACAAACAAAAAGGAGAAGGCAACCAGCTCCTCGCAGCCGGTTCGACCACCGGTTGCGGCACAAGAACAGCCGAGGACTGGGGAGGAGGCGACGGCCATGGACACTCAGTAATGGCTCTACGTCGTCTCCTCCAAGCCAATATCAACCACTGCGCCAGGGCTCAGGATCTCTTGCTCCAGAGCATGGCGCAGTGGTCGATCGATTTGACCGCCGTCGCCGAGCCGTACTTCGTGCCGCCCAGGGATGACTGGGTGTGCGACGATAACCGCTCGGTGGCGTTGATCCGGAGGTCCGCCGCCGACACGCTTCCCTTCGAGACTGTTACTCGAGGGCGGGGCTATGTCGCGGCAGTCAGGGGTGACATCATGGTCGTGGGGGTATATTTCGCCCCCAGCATTTCTCTCGCCGATCTCGAGAGTGTCACCCTGGAGTTGGCCACGGTTGTCCGTCGTGGCTGTCCTCGCCCCGTGATCGTCCTGGGGGACTTCAACGCCAAGTCTACGGCTTGGGGTTCCCCGTCTACGGACGCGCGGGGTGAGCTAGTGGAGGAGTGGGCGGTCGAACTGGGCCTGCTTCTCCTGAATCGGGGTTCGGTGCAGACGTGCGTGCGGCAGCGGGGTGGGTCTATAGTGGACCTCACGTTCGCTAGCCCCGCTCTCGCGCGCAACGTCCTCGACTGGCACGTCGTCGAGGACGTCGAGACGCTATCCGACCATAGGTACATTCGGTTTAGCGTCTCTGCCCGAACTTCGATTCGGCCGATCCAAGCGGCAGGTCGGCACGGAGACGGTCCGCGATGGGCGCTGAAGCGGCTGGACAGGGAGGCTCTCCTGGAAGCCTCAATCGTCAAGGCCTGGCTAGATTCGCCAGACAGGCCTACCGACATCGACGACGAGGCGGAGTGGTTCCGGGAGAGCATGTCGGACATATGCGACGCTGGCATGCCCCGAGTCCGGCCGTTGCCAGCCAGGCGCCAAGTGTACTGGTGGGCGCAGTCGATTGCGCAGCTGCGCAACGCATGTACGCAGGTGCGACGCCAGTACGCGAGGTGCCGACGACGGAGGAGAGGCCGCCGCCCCTTTACAGCGGCGGCCGAAGAAGCGCAGGAGAGTGAAGAGGCGGAACTGTACGCTAGCTACAGGGAGGCGAAGAGCGCACTCCAGTTGGCCATCGTACGAGCCAAGGCCCAAGCGAACGACGAGCTGGTGGAGACTCTGGACCTAGATCCGTGGGGACGCCCTTACCTGATGGTGAGGGGCAAGTTGCGCCAGTCGGCTCCCCCGCTGTCCCGGAGTCTCCAGCCGCAGCTGCTGGAGGAGGTGGTGGGTGCTCTGTTTCCATCTAGACCGGAGCACACACCACCGGCTATGGTTCCGCCTCACAGTGACGCGGAAGAGGGTGAAGACGACGTGCCCGCCGTCACCCGGGAAGAGCTCAGAGGGGCGGTGGCTCGCATCAGGAACACCGCCCCTGGACCCGACGGCATTCCAGGCCGTGCGTGGGTCCTCGCCCTGAGAGAACTCGGGCCACGTCTCTCAGGGCTGCTGAGCGCATGCTTGGAGCGAGGCCAGTTTCCAAGCCGGTGGAAGACCGGGAAGCTGGTCTTGCTCAAGAAGGAGGGACGACCCGCAGACTCGCCATCTGCGTACCGACCGATCGTGTTGCTGGACGAGGTGTGTAAGATCTTCGAGCGTGTCATCGCCAGTCGCCTCGTTCAGCACATGACCAGGGTGGGGCCGGATTTGGCGGAGAACCAATTCGGTTTCCGCCAGGGACGTTCGACGGTGGACGCGATCATGCGCGTGAAGGCCCTCGCGGAGGAGGCAGTCGCCCGGGGTGAGGTGGTCTTGGCGGTGTCGCTCGACATCGCCAACGCTTTCAACACCTTGCCTTGGAGTACCATCAGGGAAGCACTCCGATACCACGGAGTGCCGCGCTACCTCCAACGCGTGGTCGCGGCCTACTTGTCGAACCGAGCGGTCGTGTACCCGGGTCGCGAGAGGTGGGGTCGTCGGGAGACGTCGTGCGGCGTTCCACAGGGTTCCGTTTTGGGTCCACTCCTGTGGAACGTGGGGTACGACTGGGCCCTGCGCGGTGCGTTCATCCACGGCGTCGGCGTCATTTGTTACGCCGACGACACGCTGGTTACAGCACGTGGAAAGACGTACCGGCAGGCGGCCATACGCGCGACTGCTGGTGTCGCGCATGCCGTGGGAAGGATCCGGCGGCTGGGCTTGGAGGTGGCATTGCACAAGTCGGAAGCCCTGTGTTTTCACGGGCCGAGGACGAAGCCGCCTCCCGGGTCCAGCATCATGGTAGGAGGGGTATCCATCGCTGTCGAGTCGACGATGAAATACCTAGGACTCGTCCTCGACAGTAGGTGGAACTTCGAGCCGCACTTTACACGGCTCGCCCCCCGGTTGTTGGGCGCCGCTTCAGCGCTCTCGCGCTTGCTGCCCAATCTGGGGGGACCCAACTCCTCATGCAGGAGGCTCTACATGGGGGTCGTACGGTCGATGGCGCTATACGCCGCGCCAGTGTGGGCGGATGCCCTGACGGCCCGCAACGTCGCCGCGCTGAGGAGGCCACAGCGCGCGATGGCCGTCAGGTTGATAAGGGGATACCGTACGATCTCCTTCGAGGCAGCGAGCCTCCTAGCCGGATCGCCGCCCTGGGACCTCGAGGCTAAGCTCCTCGCGTCGCTCTATTGGTGGCGCGCGGAGGCGGTCGAGCGGGGTGAGCGCCTGGTGCCTCGACAGATCGAGGCACGCAGGGCAGAGCTCCGCCAGGTCTCAGTGGCGGAGTGGGAGACGCGCTTGGCGCGACCCACGGCAGGGCAAGCCGTCGCTATTGCAGCGGTGAGGCCCGTTTTGAAGGAGTGGCTCACTAGGAGCCACGGCGCCCTCAGCTTCCGGCTGACGCAGGTGCTTACTGGACACGGATGCTTCGGTAGGTACCTGTGTCGCATAGGTCGGGAGCCGACGTCCCAGTGCCACCATTGTGGCGATGGTCGCGACGATACGGCGTTGCACACGTTGGCGGAGTGCCCAGCATGGGCTGAGCAGCGCCGTGACCTCGTCGCGGCCGTCGGTGTCGCTGCGGGAAACCTCTCGCTTCCGGCCGTCGTCTCCACGATGGTGCGGAGCGAGGCAGGGTGGAGCGCCGTCGCCACCTTCTGCGAGGAAGTGATGCTCGCAAAGGAGGCGGCGGAAAGGGAGAGAGAGGCTGCCTCCTCTCTCCCCTCCCGCAGCAGACGAACTGGACGTCGCAGGGTGGTCGCCGACTTACGACCACCCTAGGGCGTGGCCTGCGGACGGCAGACTCGGGGCGTCTCGCCGTCCGACCAGCAACAGGCCTCGAGGCGGCGGCGTCGTGTTCCGCACGCGCGCCTCGTAGTGGAGTCCTGCGGCCGGGTGGACAGCCGCAGTGATTGACGGGGCACGCCTGACTCTTTACATCAGGCGTGCCAACGCCCGTCGGAGGGGTGCGACGAATGCTTCGGCGATACCCGCCCCTCCGACTCATGGGCACGTGGAGGACACGGGTTGGGTTTTAGTCAGTAGGAGTCTGACAGTACCCTTCGCTCTTCCCCCAGAGCGGAGGGTCTCCATGATGGATTTCCCAACCAAAAAAAAAAAAAAAAAAAAAAAAAAAAAAAAGGGGTGGGGTGCATTGAACCTCTCGCTTCCGCCCGTCGTCTCTGCGATGGTGCGGAGCGAGGCAGGGTGGAGCGCCGTCGCCACCTTCTGCGAGGAAGTGATGCTCGCGAAGGAGGCGGCGGAAAGGGAGAGAGAGGCTGCCTCCTCTCTCCCCTCCCGCAGCAGACGCACTGGGCGTCGAAGGGTGGTCGCCGACTTACGACCACCCTAGGGCGTGGCCTGCGGACGGCAGACTCGGGGCGTCTCGCCGTCCGACCAGCAACAGGCCTCGAGGCGGCGGCGTCGTGTTCCGCACGCGCGCCTCGTAATGGAGTCCTGCGGCCGGGTGGACAGCCGCAGTGATTGACGGGGCACGCCTGACTCTTTACATCAGGCGTGCCAACGCCCGTCGGAGGGGTGCGACGAATGCTTCGGCGATACGCGCCCCTCCGACTCATGGGCGATTGGAGGACACGGGTTGGGTTTTAGTCAGTAGGAGTCTGACAGTACCCTTCGCTCTTCCCCCAGAGCGGAGGGTCTCCATGATGGATTTCCCAACCATAAAAAAAAAAAAAAAAAAAAAAAAAAAAAAGGGGGGGGGTGCATGTCAGTCGCCTCCTCGTGGCGCACCCTGGGCAACGGGGCCGGCTTGAGCTTGCTCGCCGGCCACGGCTAAGACTGACGCGGAGGGCATGCCACGGGTCGCTCCCGGTCTTTCTCTGTTTTCAGAGTGGACTGTGTGCGCGGCCCCGTGGCAGAGAAGGAGTGTAAATATATTCTGTAAATATATATTGATTAGTTTTATAATTATTAGGTAGGGTATAAATATTTTATTTTATTTTATTTTATTTGTATTTTAAAGTAGGTTTGTAAATTTTGTAAATTTAATTTTTTGTTTTGAGGAAGACAACCTCGATAAAAAATAACCCCAAATCCCAAGTGGCTACGCAGCGCGATGGGATGCATGGCCGGAGGGTAGTTCGGTCCCGACTGCATTTCTTTTTCCTTCTTCCTTTGTTCTTTCTTCTTTTACTCTTTTATTCTTCTTCGCCGGCAGCCCCGGCAAACAACGTAAACATGAGTGCATCTAACGAAAATAATTCTCCAGGGGGGTTTCAGTCCCTCTCCGATCCGCCTCACGGATCGGACAGTCCCGTCGAATCTGGAGGGGACAGGGATGCCAGATCGATCTTTTCGAACAACCTTAACGCGATGACAACGGACAACGATTTGCCTATGATGAGGATGCCAGTAGTACGGCTGGAGCGACTGGGTGAGCTGTCGGACACCGACAGCGTATCCAGCAGGATGAGCGTGGCGAGCGCGGTGAGCGCCAATTCAAAGCGCTCACGGAAACGCGCGAGAGAGGTCCCGGATTCTGGGTCGGACTCTGCTCGCAGCGAAACACCAACAAGAAAAGGTAGACCGACTACTACCGGCAAATATGCCGGTATCGGTCTATCAAGACGCGAGGCCGCGGCTGCGACGAAGGCTGCAGCAGCCGCCGAAAAACTGGAGGAGGACGAGCGGCAGATCGCGGCTCTGACCAAGAGGGTGGTGGAAGGGAGAGCCACTCCTCGGTCGGAGTCGTCAGACTCTGCTGCCTTAGAGGTCGAGGCAGAGGAGCTTCCTGCCTCTGACCTCAACCGGAGGATGACAGACGCGGTTGCGGCGATAAAAAGCTGCTGGAGGAGGTGGTGGGTGCTCTGTTTCCATCTAGACCGGAGCACACACCACCGGCTATGGTTCCGCCTCACAGGGACGCGGAAGAGGACGATGAAGACGTGCCCGCGGTTACCCGGGCAGAGCTCAGAGGGGCGGTGGCTCGCATCAGGAACACCGCCCCTGGACCCGACGGCATTCCAGGCCGTGCGTGGGTCCTCGCCCTGAGAGAACTCGGGCCACGACTCTCAGGGCTGCTGAGCGCATGCCTGGAGCGAGGCCAGTTTCCAAGCCGGTGGAAGACCGTGAAGCTGGTCTTGCTGAAGAAGGAGGGACGACCCGCAGACTCGCCATCTGCGTACCGACCGATCGTGTTGCTGGACGAGGTGTGTAAGATCTTCGAGCGTGTCATCGCCAGTCGCCTCGTTCAGCACATGACCACGGTGGGGCCGGATTTGGCGGAGAACCAATTCGGCTTCCGCCAGGGGCGTTCGACGGTCGACGCGATCATGCGCGTGAAGGCCCTCGCGGAGGAGGCAGTCACCCGGGGTGAGGTGGTCTTGGCGGTGTCGCTCGACATCGCCAACGCTTTCAACACCTTGCCCTGGAGTACCATCCGTGAAGCACTCCGGTACCACGGAGTGCCGCGCTACCTCCAACGCGTGGTCGCGGCGTACCTGTCGGACCGAGCGGTCGAGTACCCGGGTCGAGAGAGGTGGGGTCGTCGAGAGACGTCGTGCGGCGTTCCACAGGGTTCCGTTTTGGGTCCACTCCTGTGGAACGTGGGGTACGACTGGGCCCTGCGCGGTGCGTTCATCCACGGCGTCGGCGTCATTTGTTACGCCGACGACACGCTGGTTACAGCGCGTGGAAAGACGTACCGGCAGGCGGCCATACGCGCGACTGCTGGTGTCGCGCATGCCGTGGGAAGGATCCGGCGGCTGGGCTTGGAGGTGGCATTGCACAAGTCGGAGGCCCTGTGTTTTCACGGGCCGAGGACGAAGCCGCCTCCCGGGTCCAGCATCATGGTAGGAGGGGTGTCCATCGCTGTCGAGTCGACGATGAAATACCTAGGACTCGTCCTCGACAGTAGGTGGAACTTCGAGCCGCACTTTACACGGCTCGCCCCCCGGTTGTTGGGCGCCGCTTCAGCGCTCTCGCGCTTGCTGCCCAATCTGGGGGGACCCAACTCCTCATGCAGGAGGCTCTACATGGGGGTCGTACGGTCGATGGCGTTATACGCCGCGCCAGTGTGGGCGGATGCCCTGACGGCCGGCAACGTCGCCGCGCTGAGAAAGCCACAGCGCGCGATGGCCGTCAGGATGATAAGGGGATACCGTACGATCTCCTTCGAGGCAGCGAGCCTCCTAGCCGGATCGCCGCCCTGGGACCTCGAGGCTAAGCTCCTCGCGTCGCTCTATTGGTGGCGCGCGGAGGCGGTCGAGCGGGGTGAGCGCCTGGTGCCTCGACAGATCGAGGCACGCAGGGCAGAGCTCCGCCAGGTCTCAGTGGCGGAGTGGGAGACGCGCTTGGCGCGACCCACGGCAGGGCAAGCCGTCGCTATTGCGGCGGTGAGGCCCGTTTTAAAGGAGTGGCTCACAAGGAGCCACGGCGCCCTCAGCTTCCGGCTGACGCAGGTGCTTACTGGACACGGGTGCTTCGGTAGGTACCTGTGTCGCATAGGTCGGGAGCCGACGTCCCAGTGCCACCATTGTGGCGATGGTCGCGACGATACGGCGTTGCACACGTTGGCGGAGTGCCCAGCATGGGCTGAGCAGCGCCGTGACCTCGTCGCGGCCGTCGGTGTCGCTGCGGGGAACCTCTCGCTTCCGGCCGTCGTCTCTGCGATGGTGCGGAGCGAGGCAGGGTGGAGCGCCGTCGCCACCTTCTGCGAGGAAGTGATGCTCGCAAAGGAGGCGGCGGAAAGGGAGAGAGAGGCTGCCTCCTCTCTCCCCTCCCGCAGCAGACGAACTGGGCGTCGCAGGGTGGTCGCCGACTTACGACCACCCTAGGGCGTGGCCTGCGGACGGCAGACTCGGGGCGTCTCGCCGTCCGACCAGCAACAGGCCTCGAGGCGGCGGCGTCGTGTTCCGCACGCGCGCCTCGTTGTGGAGTCCTGCGGCCGGGTGGACAGCCGCAGTGAGTGACGGGGCGCGCCTGACTCTTTACATCAGGCGCGCCAACGCCCGTCGGAGGGGTGCGACGAATGCTTCGGCGATACCCGCCCTTCCGACACATGGGCAATTGGAGGACACGGGTTGGGTTTTAGTCAGTAGGAGTCTGACAGTACCCTTCGCTCTTCCCCCAGAGCGGAGGGTCTCCATAATGGATTTCCCAACCATAAAAAAAAAAAAAAAAAGGTTGGGGGAGGGGTTGTCGCCGCCGCCCGCGTCACAACGCACACCTGCCACGACTGGTGATGGTCGTGCGCTCCGGCCATCACAGTGTCCGCCCCCATTCGGGGGGGTGTGAGGGGTCTGCCATAGGGCGGGCGGTCGCCGACGGGGGGCTGGATGCAAACCGGATTCCCAGCCTCCTGTCAGTCAAGCGAAGACGGAGCGCCGGTGGGGTTTAGTGGGTAGGGGCCTTTTGCCGAGTCCCACATAACCCGCGGAGTCCCCCCGGACTCGCGGGTATGCGTAACTGCATTCCCCATCGGAAACAAAAAAAAAAAAAAAAAGGTTGGGGGAGGGGTGCATGTCAGTCGCCTCCTCGTGGCGCACCCTGGGCAACGGGGCCGGCTTGAGCTTGCTCGCCGGCCACGGCTAAGACTGACGCGGAGGGCATGTCACGGGTCGCTCCCGGTCTTTCTCTGTTTTCAGAGTGGACCGGCGGCCCCGTGGTAACGAAGGAGTGTATATATATTTTAAGTATGTAGTAATAATAAGTTTATTTTAGGTGTATAGTCTTTTGTATAGTCTTTTATTTTATATTGTGTACCCGAATCCCAAGTGGCGACGCAGCGCGATGGGATGCATGGCCGGAGGGTATTCCGGTCATGACTGCGTCTCGCCGGCAGCCCCGGCAACTTTTTTTAAAATATGAGTGCTTCTAACAATAATAATTCTCCAGGAGGGTGTCACTCCCTCTCCGACCCGCTTCACGGGTCGGACCGTCCCGCATCGAAATCTGGAGGGGACAAAGTTGCACTAGATCTTTTTCACGATGACCATTTGGCGAGCATAAAGGATATAGAGATGGAGAGTGTGGGAGTAGATTTTGATGTAAATACACACAAACCGGACGAGACACTCGAAGGAAAGGGGAGAAGCGGTCCCGCACGGCGGACAGCTTCTCGGGCTCCGAGAGCGATGCGAGCGCGCATTTTAGCGACGCAGAACTCTCGGAGTCGTCAGTGAGTAGGTGGCTGAAGCCCTCGAGTAAGAGAGGGCGTGGCAGACCGCCTACTCACGGGATATACGTCGGGCTCAGCAAATCACAAGCTGAGCTCAGCTCCCAAAAGGAGAAAGAACGGCGGTACGAAGCGGAGGATGCGCTGGCCGCATACACTGAAGCGGCAAAGGCGGCGATCGAGGAAAGGGCGGCTCGCACGAGAAATCGCACGCCGACAATCGGTATAACCGAAAACGATATTCCGAAGACGTCAGCCGCCTTAGACGAGAAGGTCCAGGAAGCGCTTGACGTGGTGCTTCAGGTTGCCGACAAATCGGGCAACCTGAAGGGCACCTTCGTCAGGGCTCTGAAGACTGCCGCTGACACCATTAAAGGTGCAGTTGCGGATCTGAGAGCCCTGACCGTGACAGAAGAGGTGGCGCGGCTGGAGGCTGCGAACACGCAGCTCTCGGGCCAGTTGGCCGAGCTAAGAAGAGAAGTGGCCCTGATGCGCACACAGCCTGCGAGTATGGACGAGGCAACCATCCAGCGCGTAATGGAGGAGGCGCTGCGCTCCAGCCGGGAGCAGTTCGGCAACATGCTGAATGCCCGGATGGAGGGCATCGAGCGGCGCCTCCTCCCGGAGCCCCGGCTGCGACCTCCGCTGGCCGCAGACCGAAAGACGACGCAGACTGCGGTTACAGCTGCACGGGGGACGACTCCAACGCAGTCGCCCGCTGCTGTGGACACGGAAAGAGTTGGGAGCTCTAAAACGGCTCAACCAAAAGTCACCAAAAAGAAGGGGAAAAAGAAGAGGACAAAGCCCAGTATGGCTGCTCAAGAAGCAGCAGCAGCTGCGGGTAACACAACTGTCCCTCCAGCGCCGTCGAAGCCGGTCAGTTCCGGAATGTCATGGGCGGCCGTTGTTCGCAAACAAAGCCGCCCAAAAACCCGGCGAAAGAAACAAAGGGAAAGAAGAAAGCCCCTAGGCAAAGGAAGCTTCGCCCTCCTCGCACCGCGGTCATTACGATCACACTGGAACCCGGTGCTGAGGAAAAAGGGGTCAGGTACGAGAGCGTCCTCGCTGAGGCCAAAAGCCGTGTCAAACTCGGCGAGGTCGGCCTCACCTCCGTGCGCTTCAGGACAACAGCCACGGGGGCGAGGATGCTCGAAGTGCCGCCGGGCACGAACGAACCGGAGAAGGCGACGGACGCTCTAGCGGCCAAGCTCCGGGAGGTCCTCGATCAGGACGAAGTCCAGATCCATCGGCCTACCAAATGTGTCGAGATACGCGTCATGGATCTGGACGATGCGGTCACGGCGGAGGAAGTAGTGGCGGCGGTCGCCGCAGAAGGAGGTTGCTCTGATGGAGCGATTAGGCCAGGCGTGGTCGTTCGGGGCTTCAACGGCTGCAGGTCGCTGTGGCTCAGCTGCCCAGTCGCAGCGGCCAAAAAGATATTGGCAACTGGCAGGGTTAAAGTGGGGTGGATCTCGGCGCGGGTGCTGTTGCTCGAGCCGAGGCCGCTCCGCTGCTACAAATGCCTCGAGGGAGGCCACATGGGGGCCAAGTGCGACAGGGACGTCGACCGCAGCCGTCTGTGCTTCCGCTGCGGTCGGGCTGACCACAAGGCCCGAGATTGTTCAGCCGCAGAAGCAAGCTGCGCCATATGCTCAGCGGCTGGCAAACCGGCGGCGCATGCCATCGGCAGCAGGGCGTGTCCTACGAACAGAACCCGCCCTGCGCGAGGTAAAGCCAGAGGAACGGTGGCGAAGAGGCCCGTCACCGCGTCCCAACGGACCGTGGAGGAGCCAATGGAGACATCGCACTAATGGCTCTACGTTGTCTTCAGGCCAATTTAAACCACTCTGCCAGAGCTCAGGACCTCCTAGTCCAAAGCATGGCAGAGTGGCAAATCGACGTTGCGGTGGTATCGGAGCCCTACGTCGTTCATTTACGGGACGACTGGGTCTCCGACCACGAAGGAGTGGTGGCAATCGTCGCCCCTGCCGTCGCTGGTTCCCCTGTTATATAAGGGGTAGTCAGGGGCAGAGGGTTCGTGGTCGCGGTGATCGGGAGTGTGGTGACCGTGGGCGTCTACGCCTCGCCCAATCGGAGTCTCGCGGAGTTTGAACAGCTGCTCGTCGAGGTCGGGGCTCTGATTGGGCAAGCATCGCCTAACCCGGTGCTAGTTGCGGGGGACTTCAACGCCAAATCTACGGCTTGGGGTTCCCCTGCGACAGACGCCAGAGGCGAGGCGCTGGAAGAGTGGGCGGTCTCGCTCGGTCTCGCGGTGATCAACAGTGGGTCGGAGAGCACGTGCGTGCGGCAGCAGGGCGAGTCGATCGTGGACGTTACGTTCGCGTCCATCGCCCTAGCCCGCCGTGTTCAAGAGTGGAGGGTGGAGACGGCCGTGGAGACTCTATCGGATCATCGATACATCCGATTCGATGTCTCCGCGGTTCCAGTCGTCCGGCCCGCTGTTGAGCGGACAGAAGGTCCGCGGTGGAGCCTGGGCCGCCTCGATAGCCAGTTGGCAAAAGAGGCGGCAATCGTGGAGGCCTGGTGCGCTGGCACCGAGCCGGTGGCGCAGGTCGACCGAGAGGCTGACCAACTCGGCGCAGCCCTGTTTCGCATTTGCGATGTGGCGATGCCGAGAGTCAAGCCTCAGGCTCCACGTCGCCACGTGTATTGGTGGCGGCCGGAACTCCGCCAGCTGCGGAGAGCCTGTGTTGCGGCTCGCCGCCAGTACGCCAGGAGCAGGAGAAGACGTGTGCGCGACCGCGACCTGGAGGCGACCTTTTACACCGCCTACAGGGACGCCTGCGATCAACTCAAGAAGGCCATAGCCCAGGCGAAAGAGGATGCGTGGCGAGAATGGCTCGCGACGCTGGAGAGCGACCCATGGGGGAGACCGTACCGGGTCGTGAGACAAAAACTCCGACCCTGGACTCCCCCGCTCTCTAGCACCCTCCAGCCGCACGTTCTGGAGAGAGTATTGAGTGTGCTCTTTCCTGAGCGCGGCGAGTTCGTCCCGCCGTCGATGGCCCCACTACGGCCCAGCAGTGAAGTACGAGTCCTGGCACCCCCGGTTACCGAGGCGGAACTGTGCGCGGCCGTCCACAAGCTTCGCTCTAAAAGGACAGCCCCCGGGCCTGACGGGATACCGGGACGCGCCCTGTCGATCGCGTTGGATGCCCTGGGCGAAAGCGTCCGCCAGCTCTTCTCCGCCTGCCTGGCTCAAGGTAGGTTTCCGCATAGGTGGAAAACGGGTAAGCTCGTACTCATCCGTAAGGAGGGACGAGCCCCCGATCAGCCGTCGGCCTACCGCCCAATCGTGCTGCTCGACGAGGTGAGCAAGCTCTTCGAGCGTGTGCTCGCCGTCCGCCTAGTCGACAGCATGGAGCCGGGCCTCAACGAGCGGCAGTATGGCTTCCGCCCCGGCCGCTCGACGCTGGACGCGATCGCCAAGGTCAGGGACCTGGCCGAGGAGGAGGTGACGCAGGGTGGAGTTTTGTTGGCTGTCTCGTTGGACATAGCCAACGCCTTCAACTCTCTGCCCTGGGAGGTCATACTGGAGGCTCTGCACTACCACAATGTGCCGGGCTACCTCCGACGAACCATCGCCGATTACTTTTCGGGCAGGGCGGTGGTATTCCCAACGCAAGACGGCTTCGGAAGGAGGGTCATGACCTGCGGTGTTCCACAGGGCTCTGTACTGGGTCCTCTCCTTTGGAACATTGGGTATGACTGGGTGCTGCGCGGGGCCACGTTGCGGGGGGTCAGCGTCACATGTTACGCTGACGACACCCTCGTGTCGGCCCGCGGCAGTACCCACCGGGAGGCGGCTTATCTCGCCACAGCCGGCGTCGCACATGCGGTCCACCGCATCCGTGCCCTGGGCCTCGAGGTGGCCTTGCACAAGTCCGAGGCCCTTGCTTTTCATGGTCCTCGGAACGCGCCACCTCCGGGCATGGTGTTGACGGTCGGCGGAACTTCCATCCCCATCGGGTCGACGATGAAGTACTTGGGACTCGTCCTCGATGGCAGGTGGAAGTTCGAGGAGCATTTCCGGCGCTTGGCCCCGAGACTGGTGGCTGCAGCCGGAGCGCTGGGGCGGATTCTGCCCAACGTAGGTGGACCAGGGAGTTCGTGCAGGCGTCTGTACTCCGGCGTGGTGCGCTTGATGGCACTCTACGGTGCGCCAATATGGGCGGACGCTCTGAGCGCTCGCAACGTCGCCTCTCTGCGACGTCCGCAGCGGGCGATGGCGCTCAGGGCGGCTCGGGCGTACCGGACGGTGTCATACACCGCGGCCGGCTTGCTGTCCGGAAGCCCGCCATGGGACCTCGAGGCCGAGATCAACTCGAGCGTCTACTGGCGGGTCAAGGCGGCAAGGGCAGATGGCAACCCCCCCCTAGTCCAACAGTGGAGGGAGGAGGCAAGACGCCGCCTGATGGAGAGGTGGGCGGATCGGCTTCGAGTTCCGGATGCCGGCGGGGAGCTCGTGGCGGCCATCCGCCCGGTTCTGAGAGAGTGGGTCGAACGCAAGCACGGCCCACTGACGTACCACCTGACGCAGCTCATGTCCGGTCACGGCTGCTTCGCCAAGTACTTGTGCGAGGTGGTCGGGAGAGAGCCGTCAGTGGTATGTCTCCATTGCGACGACGGAGCCGTGGACACGGCCGAGCACACGCGCGCAGAGTGCCCAGCCTGGGCGGAGCCTCGCGCAGTCCTGTCCATGGCCATTGGACCAGACATCTCGCTTCCGGCCTTAGTGCGCAAGATGGTCGCGAGTGAAGAGGCGTGGGCGGCATTACGCACCTTCAGCGAGGTCGTAATGTCCGCCAAGGAGAAGGCGGAACGACAGCGGGAGGACGACACCAACTCCCTCCCGTTGCGTCGACGGAGACCTGGTCGACGACGCCGCGACCACCTAGGCCGGTTGCCTTGACCCGATCTGACACAGCGGCGGCGGACCTTTACATCCGCCGCCGCACAACCCGGACGTGACACAGCGCTATCGGCAGCGGACTTTTACGTCTGCTGCCGCATGGCCCTGTTTTGACTTGACGCAACGTAGTCGGCAGCGGAACTTTACATCCGCTGCCTTCGCCCAGCCTCCAGTGGCGGACTCGGGGGAGTCCGTCACGGTTCTGACGGAGGCGGAGACGGAAGCGTGCCGCAACATCCTGGCACGCTCTCGCGATGAGTCGCCCATTAACAGCGACGACCGCTGGCAGGGCCGCGGTGGTGAGCCACGTGCGTTCCCGTAGTCCTGCCGCCTGGCGGTGAAGGCGGAAATCCTAGGAGGTTTTAGTGGGTAGGACGGGGCCTTCTGCCCCGGGAGTCCCACATATCCGTCCCGGTCCCCCCTTTCGACCGGGCGGAATGCGTAAATGCATTTCCTCCTAGTAAAAAAAAAAAAAAAAAAGGTTAGGTTGGGGGAACCAGGGGTGCATGTCAGTCGCCTCCTCGTGGCGCACCCTCGGCAACGGGGCCGGCTTGAGCTTGCTCGCCGGCCACGGCTAAGACTGACGCGGAGGGCATGCCACGGGTCGCTCCCGGTCTTTCTCTGTTTTCAGAGTGGACTGTGTGCGCGGCCCCGTGGCAGAGAAGGAGTGTAAATATATTCTGTAAATATATATTGATTAGTTTTATAATTATTAGGTAGGGTATAAATATTTTATTTTATTTTATTTTATTTGTATTTTAAAGTTGGTTTGTAAATCACAGTACTCGCTGTGACGTTTGGCAGTGACAAGTATCGTTGTTTATTTTCTTAAAATAAAAATATAAAAGTCGAAAAAGTGTTTATAAAAGTTTATTAAAATATTAACAATATATATACAAAGTGAGTGAAATAATAGATAACTGAAAAACAAGTATAATATTCGTGTTTTAAGTGATTAATCGATCAGCTGTTCGGATCAGCTGATACATATCTACCCACAAAAAGTAAACATTACAAAAAAGTATATTTTGCAACTAGTTTTTAGTGATTTGGGTTTATTCTTCTTTTTCTTTAAATATAAATACTACTCTTAGTGCTAAAACAAACACTGATATTTATAAAACGATAAACTACACAAACCTATATTATACATTTAGTGACACCTTCCGGATATTTCTAATACTACACATTATTTGTACAATGGCAAATAAATGCAATCAATGTGGTAAGTTCCTGTCACCAACAGAGGGCGCAAAATGTAATAAATGCAACTGCGTGTTCCATCGGTCATGCGTCAACATAAGCCCCGACTTTCGCCTTCCTACGCGCTGGATGTGCCGTGCCTGCCGGGGACCGGAAAGCAGAAACAAGTCCGCTGCAGTCACCGAATCGCCTACAACGAACGAAGTGTTCACGGACGCGAATTCGGTGGATATAGAAAAGACCCCTGCATTATCGCTTGCCGAGGAAATACGACTCCTCAGATTGGAGCTTGTCACGGTCGCCCGGGAGATGACCTCTTTTAGGCTGGAGTTGGGCAGGCTTAATGAAAATATGTCAGAATTCAATAAAAGAGTCGACATGGTAGAAGAACGCGTGTCATCCCTGGAGAATAAATTATCTGACAATTGTACTCAACATGGCAGTTCACAGGTACAGGACATTATCACGGAGCTAAAAACAGAGATCAATGACCGGGAACAGAGCTCGTTGTTAAATGACGTCCAAATAGCGGGTTTACCAGAATATAATGGTGAGAATGTGGTACACCTATCTCAGGTAATCTCGAGCAAATTGGGTGTCCCACTCGACGCCCGCGACATCGTTAGCGCCGAGCGTGTGGGACCTCGACGTCTGTTGTCATCGAGTGGAGAGCGTCACCGCCCGCGGCCGGTGATCATGCGACTGGCGCGGCGGTCTCTGCGTGATGACATTATAAAGGCGGCGCGGGTGCGGCGCGGAACTGACACCTCCGGCGTCATCGACGACAATCCCTCTCGAGTGCATATTAACGAGCATCTTACTCGACATAATCGTACGCTTTTTTATAAAGCCAAGGAAGAAGGCAAACGTCTTGGCTGGCGTTACATATGGACTCGAGACGGGAGAATATATATGCGGCGCGAGGCGAATACGACAGTTCAACGGATACATACGGAAAAAGATATCTGTAATTTTTTTGGTACAATTTAAATTGGTTTGCAATGGTTTTGATGTTATATTTAACGTATTTAAGATATGCCCTATTTAATAATACACATTTTATCGATAGGTCTGTGTTAAAACTAAATAACAGTACAAAAGTCTTAATTATATATTGTATTACAATTGCTTATAAAGACGTTGATAGATTTAGCTGTTTCTCAATGAGTGTTTTTAGTTTTCAAATATGTAATAAAAGCAAAAGTGCCGTGTTCCGAGGGATTAAATACTTGATATTTGAATCAGATATAAAATTTTTAAATTATGTTCTTAAAAAAATACTCTTTATTGGAAAAAAAATTATACGATACCATCATAAATAAGTATATAAGTATTTGTTATGGACTTAAATGCATTTATATTTTTTGTTTTCATTATTTATTTACTGTTAAATTGTATTTTTTATTGAAAAATCGCTTGTATTATACCGCTATACATATGTATATATGTATATGTATTTATTATGAATTTAAATCTATCTATATTTCTTATTTTCATTATTTATTTACTATAAAACATTATCCATGGTTAAGGTAAATAATCTTAAGTTTGGTCTTTTTAACCCGGGTTCACTTGGCTCACACCACGAGGAGTTCGCAGTACTAGTGGAGCGGCATCAAGTAGATGTGATTGCCATAAATGAGACTTGGTTACGGCAGGGTGAGGACGGCAGAGCCCCAAATGTGCCCGGCTACCGACTGCGTCACATCCCACGACCGCCGGAAATAAGATCGCGAGGTGGTGGTGTGGGTTTTTATGTGAAACGAGGTATATCTGCGCGGACACTAGAACATCCCATTGCGCCTATGGTTGAGCAAATGTAGATCCATTTTAAATCAAATAGCAAGTGCATAATTGTTGGTACAGCGTACCGCCCCCCCTGGGCAAACGTGACAGGTTTTTTTAATGCTTTATCTGATACCATTGGCTCGTTACCGTTTTATGATTATTTATTTTTATTGGGTGATTTTAATATTAATTACCTAAGCACACATAATTCGCAAAAGCATGTTTTGGACTCGTTTCTTTCTACTCACGACCTCACATCATCATCATCATCAACAGCCTATTTTTGTCCACTGTTGGACATAGGCCTCTCCCAGTGCACGCCACTGTGGTCTTTCTCCGGCTACTCGCATCCAGCTCCTGCCTGCCGCCTTGCGTATATCGTCACTCCACCGTGCCTGAGGACGTCCTACACTACGTTTGCCGAGACGCGGTCTCCACTCTAGAACACGTTTTCCCCAACGGTTGTCGGTTCTACGACAAATATGACCAGCCCACTGCCACTTCAGCTTACTAATCCGGTGGGCTATGTCGATGACTTTGGTTCTTTGACGGATAACCTCATTTCTGATGCGATCCCTCAAAGAAACGCCGAGCATAGCCCTTTCCATAGCACGCTGAGCGACTTTAAGTTGGTGGACCAGCCTTGTCGTGAGTGTCCACGTTTCGGCTCCGTATGTCATGACGGGTAGGACGCACTGATTGAAGACTTTCGTCTTAAGGCACTGTGGGATCGACGATGTTAGGATTCGACGTAACTTCCCAAACGCTGCCCAACCCAGCTGAATTCTTCTATTCACCTCGTCCTCAAGGTTGTTTCTACCTAATCGCAGAGTCTGCCCGAGGTAGACATATTTTTGAACAGCTTCGAGAACGGTACCGTGTATCGTAGTCGGTTCCGGTAGAACATGTTCATTGAACATGACCTTGGTTTTATCCAAGTTCATCCGTAGGCCGATACGCATAGAAGAATCAGCCAGCTCGTTCAGCATTTGTTGTAGGTCCTGCAGCGTTTCTGCCACGATGACGATGTCGTCTGCGAATCTCAAGTGAGAGATGTATTCGCCATTGATGTTAATGCCACGTCCTTTCCAGTTCAGCGTCTTGAACATATCCTCCATTGCATTAGTGAACAATTTGGGGGAAATAACGTCCCCTTGTCTCACTCCTCGATGCAATGGTATGGGATTTGTTTGCTGATTTTGTACTCGGACGGACATGGTGGCAGCTTCGTAGAGACATCTCATCACTTGGATGTATCGCCAATCAACTTGGCAACGCTGCAGGGACTCCAGAACAGCCCAGATTTCAACCGAGTCAAAGGCCTTCTCATAGTCCACGAATGCAAGACACAGGGGCCGATTATACTCATGGGACTTCTGTATAATCTGCCGCACTGTATGGATGTGGTCTATGGTGCCGTATCCGGTCCGAAACCCGGCCTGCTCCGGGGGTTAGAATTCGTCGAATCTTCGCGCAAGACGGTTCGTGATCACTCTTGAAAATAGCTTATAGACATGGCTCAGTAGGGATATGGGACGATAGTTCTTCAGCAGGGTTTTGTCTCCCTTTTTGAAGAACAGGACGACCACACTCCTACTCCACGCCTCCGGAGTTCTCCCTTCGAAGAGGACAGAGTTAAAAAGCGTCTGAAGTTCCCTAAGTACCGGTTTACCTCCCGCTTTTAATAGCTCTGTGGTAACGCCGTCCTCTCCAGGGGCTTTTCCATTTTTAAGCTGTCCAAGAGCAGTCTCGATTTCGCCAATACTGACTTCAGGCAGGTCTTCGGAGAAATGGCGTGTTAATGTAGCTCTAGGATCCTCATTTTCGGGATCAGGTCGAGATGCATGCGATGCGTATAACCGGCCGTAGAAGTCCTCTACTTCCGAAAGTACTGCCGGCTTAGAAGAAACGACTTCTCCACTTGCTGTGGTCAACTTCGTCAGGTGGCTCCTTCCAAGAGATTGTACGAACACCTTAGACCCCCGATTCTGCTCAATAGCTCTTTTTATTGCAAGAGTATTGGAGCACCGGAGGTCGTGTCGTACGCGCCTGCTGATCTCTTGGTTTAATTGCCGTTTCTCTGACGAAGTGACAGGTGGGTTTTCACGTCGTTTCTTCATGAGCCCCAAAGTCTCTTCCGAAAGGTTCGACTTCCTGCCCTTACGCTGCATGCCACAATATCTCGTGCCTTCTTCCCTGAGAATTCGAACTACATTTTCGAGGTTCTGGTTTACGTCCGTTGTGGTTTCCACGGCAGCGAATCGGTTCTCCAGGATTGACTGGAATGTTTCAGATCCCGCAATGGTTTGGAGCAGCTTTGGTCGGAGCGTGGACTTCATCAGACGGGCGCGCTCGGCCTTAAAATTGATATTCAGAGAGCCTCGGAGGAGTCGGTGATCACTACCGGTATTGAACCTGTTAATCACTGAGACGTCTCTGAATATATGCCTCTTGTCCGTCATTATGAAGTCGATCTCGTTTTTCGTCATAGTGTCGGGGCTTTGCCACGTCCACTTCCTTTGCGGCTGCTTCTTGAAGAAGGAGTTCATCAAGAAGAGCCCCTCCCGTTCGAGGAAGTTGACAAGCATTTGCCCCCTATGATTCCTGCTTCCAAGTCCATGGGGTCCTACTACCGATTCGCTGCAGTTCTGTACTCCCACTTTAGCGTTGAAGTCCCCCATGACAACGTTGTAGTGGGTTTTCGTGGTGAAGTGGAGGGCCCTCGATATGTCATCGAATAATTCTTCCACTTCATCGTCCGAGTGTGTCGAGGTCGGTGCGTACGCTTGCACCACCTTGAGGCTGTACCTCTCGGTGAGCTTTATAATGAGGTACGCTACCCTGTTCGACACACTGGAGATTTCCACCACGTTGTCAAATAGGGACTTATTTACCAGAAACCCAACGCCACCTTGGGATTGTTGGTCACCCTCTCGGAAGTACATTAGGTGGCCTGATTCGAGGGTTACGGTGTCCTCTCTAACTCTGACTCGAGTAAAACTTATTATAAAAACTTGAAACTAGAGGTAGTACAAGCAATTCATCGAGAAAAATGTGCTTATTTTAATCTACATATAAACTCAAATTTTAAAAATTCTATTGCACTTTGGAAACATTTAAAAAAATATGTCAACATCAAACAAAAACATAGTCATAATATCCCAGATAATATTAATAATCCTGCAATGATTAATTCATATTTCCTTAACGTACCCGGTAGCGATTATGTTTCATTATCAACAATTCATTATTATGAATCACATAAATATAGTGCTATTGATACAGAGTTTACTTTGACGCCTACTAATGAAATTGAAACGTCAAAAATAATTCGATCCTTAAAATCCAACGCCATCGGTATTGATGGAATTTCGTTGGACATGCTTTGTTTGACGTTGCCAACTACATTATCAATTATTACTAAAATAATTAATAAATCGATCTTAAGTAATACATTTCCAACCTTGTGGCAGACCGCACTGGTGAGGCCAATCCCCAAAAAACAAATTGTAAGCGAACTCAAAGATTTACGCCCTATAAGCATTTTGCCCTGTATATCCAAAATCTTAGAAAAGCTAGTATGCACTAATTTGACAAATTTCTTAGAATCACAGAATATTTTGCCCAGCTTGCAATCAGGTTTTCGAAAACATCACAGTACGACCACTGCATTATTGGATGTGATTGACAATGTGCTATGTGCTCAAGACGTGGGCAAGGGCACAATCCTTGTATTATTAGATTTCTCTCGCGCCTTTGACACGATAAACAGAGCTTTATTTTTGTCAAAATTAAAATATTATGGATTTAGTGCAAACGCAATTAAATGGTTTTCAAGTTACTTAGGAAATAGAAAACAAATTGTGGAAACAGTTACTGAGGACGGTTCGAGGAATCTTTCCGACTGTTGCTCGGTCAATAGAGGCGTTCCTCAGGGCTCTATATTAGGACCCATCATCTTTGCACTTTATTGCGCCGTTATAGTTGAAAATATTAAATATTGTAAATATCATATCTATGCTGATGACATTCAAATTTACATATCGTTTAAAACAACCGATGCTAGTACGGCTATTCAAAAGTTAAATGACGATCTTAGCCGTATTTCAGAGTGATCAGATTCTCATAGCCTCATCTGGAATCCCAGCAAGACCAAATATATAATATTAGGCACAAAAAATCAAATTAATGAAATTGGCCATGCAAATCCAAACATACATATAAAAGGTGAGAGAATAGAGCGCGTCATAGAAGTGCGAAATTTAGGCTTGCTGGTCGATGAGGAATTACGGTTTGAAAAACATACAATTAATACAGCTCGTTATTGCTTCTACAGATTAAAAATTTTGTATCAAATAAGGGATGTTCTTAGTAAAGAAATTCGTATAAAACTGTGCGACACCTTAGTGCTATCAAAGTTTAATTATGCTGATACTGTTATAGGGCCTCGACTGCTGGCGCGAACAAAAAATATTATTCAGCGGGTACAAAACGCATGTACCCGATACTGTTTTAACGTACCACCTCGCGCGCATGTCACGCCATACCTTAATGACGCACGAATGATTAAAATGGAACACCGCAGGCAATTACATCTTGCCACCTTACTCTTCGGTGTTATTCACAATAAAACCCCCATGTATCTATATAAGAAATTGAGCTGGACAAAAGAAAGTAATAAAAGGTACCCTACGAGAGCATCGTCCTATATGCTAAATGTGCCATCGCATCGTTCAGCGGCGTTTCGTGGCAGCTTCCGTTATGCAGCGACGAAGTGCTGGAACAACCTGCCGCCTCCGCTTCGGATCCTGAAAACCATTAATTCGTTTCGTGTTAAATATAAGCAATATTTATTTAGTTTACAACTTCAAACACAATAGCACATTTAAAATATGTACATATACACCAGATTTTTATTTATTTATTTATTATTTTTTTGTTCTTTTTTCTTCCTTTTGTTCTTTTTTTTTTTAGTAATAAATAATAAATTATTTATTAATATACGATTGAACATACAAATGTGTACATATGAAACACAATTCTTCTCCACTATTATATATTGTTAGATTGTATTATTTACCCAATTAGTATGGCTCCGTCGCGTGTACCGTCGTTCCAGCATTCGTGCATGCTGCTGCTCCCGAGACGGCTCCCTCATTTATATTTATCGCACAAAGTTTTGTGAAGGTGGTCTAAAAATGAATTTTAGGTTATGACAAGACGTTTTTTAAAAAATTATATTTATTTTATAATAGTGTGCATTAACATACCTTATTAATATATTTTTTTTCATTTTGTTCTCTGCAAACAAAGCACGTTTCCTTTATCATGAATTCACAAGTGCATGTTACGTAATATAATAATCGTAAAACACTAAAAAATCGAGCATACACCTCTTGCCGATACCGGCGCGCGTGGCTGTCTGATGGCCGGAGGGTGAACACCTGCACTGCTTCACGTGCGCCGATTGTTTTATATATTGTTTATATTCCTTTGTTTTTTTTTCTCGTATTTTTTTATTTTATTTCTTTTTTTTTATGATTATTATGACTTTATTAAGAAATATATATTTCTTATATGTATTATACAGATATCAGTTTCTTTTTTTAATTTTAATTCACGTAATTATTATTATGTTAATTCGATGTCTTTGTCGCTGCCCGTCACAGCGATGAATACGACAAAAAGGTGACCATTGAAAATCAGCATTGGGTTTTTTTTTTAGGACCCATATTTCGCTGAATGGTCCGCCTGTTTGGGACACGGCATATTTGCAGGCTTTCCATATGTACATGTCTACGGACATAATTGTTTTTGGATTTATTGTCATAGTTTTAGTTAGTTCGTAGATTTTTTTTTTTTTTGTTTCTCTTGCTCCTTTTTTAATGTAATACCTGTGCCTGTGTTTCAAATAAATACATTATTCTATTCTATTCTATTCTATTCTAAATTTTGTAAATTTAATTTTTGTTTTGAGGAAGACAACCTCGATAAAAAATTACCCCCAATCCCAAGTGGCTACGCAGCGCGATGGGATGCATGGCCGGAGGGTAGTTCGGTCCCGACTGCATTTCCTTTTCCTTCTTGCTTCTTCCTTTACTCTTTCTTCTTTTTATTCTTCTTCGCCGGCAGCCCCGGCAAAACCTAAAAAATGAATAGTGCATCTAACGAAATTAATTCTCCAGGGGGGTTTCAGTCCCTCTCCGATCCGCCTCACGGATCGGACAGTCCCGTCGAATCTGGAGGGGACAGGGATGCCAGATCGATCTTTTCCAACAACCACAACGCGACGACAACGGAACATGATTTGCCTACGATGAAGGTGCCAGTGGTCCGGCTGGAGCGACTGGGTGAGCTGTCGGACACCGACAGCGTATCCAGCCGGATGAGCGTGGTGAGCGCGGTGAGCGCCAATTCAAAGCGCTCACGAAAACGCGCGAGGGAGGGTCCAGACTCAGGATCGGACTCTCCTTCCAGCGACACACGCGAGAGTGTGAGAAAGGGTAGACCGACCAGTACCTGTAAATATGCCGGTATCGGTCTTTCCAGGCGTGAGGCTGCGGCTGCGACGAAGGCCGCAGCTGCCGCCCAAAAATTAGAAGACGACGAGCGGCAGATCGCGGCTCTGACCAAGAGGGTGGTGGAAGGGAGAGCCACCCTTCGGTCGGAGTCGTCAGATTCTGCTGCCTTAGAGGTCGAGGCAGACGAGTTACCTGCCTCCGACCTCAACCAAAAAATGACAAACGCGGTTGCAGCCATCAGACGGGTGGGCAAGGTCTCCAAGGGCCTTAGCGGCTGCAGCCAGAAGGCGCTTAAAGAGGCTACGGCCTCAATTCTGGAGTGCGCCCAGGTGCTGCTCACCCGCACTGACACAGAGGAGACGGCGTTGCTGCGGGCACAGAACACCAGGCTCGCAGCACAGGTCGAGGCGCTCAGAAAAGAGCACTTCGAGCTCAAGGCCGAGATGGCCAACTTCCGCCGGGAACACCTCAGGCGGGAGGTGGGCCTTCTGAGCGCCACACCTGACGTCACGCTGCAACCGCAGCAACAGCAGCAGTCGCCGCAGGAGACTGAGCTGGCTCGCCTGATCCGTCAGGAGATGGCGAGCTTTAACGCTCGTTTCTCGGTGCTCGAGGGGAGGATTTTACGTCCCCCCCTAGCTGCAGACCAGCGCAGCACACCGGCGCCGACATATGCGGCCAAAGCCGCAGCGCCCCGTGCCACCCAACCGGCACAAGCGGCTGCTGCCAAAAAAGGGAAGTCGAAGGCGGCCAAAAAGGCAAGTGCGGCCCAAGCCGCAGCGCCCCAAGCCGCAGCGCCCCGTGTCACCCAACCCGATGGACGAGACAGACCGGCGTCGCGCAACCCCCCGTCAACACCCGACGCGGAGTGGAAGGTTGCGGGCGACGCCAAGAAGAAGAAGAAGGAGGCGCGCCAGCGGGCTAAAAAAGAGGCCCAGAAGAAGAAGGAGGAGAGAGTCGCGGCGGCCAAGCGCCGGCCTGCGAGGCTCAGGACTCCCCGCTCCACTGCAGTGGCTCTCACCCTGCAGCCAGGAGCGGAGGAGCGGGGCCTCTCCTATGCTGGCATCTTGGCCAAAGCCAAAGCCGAGATCTCACTGAGCGATCTCGGCATAACGGGCCTCCGGTGCAAAACGACTGCGACCGGAGGCCGACTCCTGGAGGTCTCGGGGGCCACCAGTGGTCCCAAAGCTGACGCCCTAGCGGAAAAGCTCAGGGCGTCACTGGGGTCGGACGACGTCCGAGTGTCCAGGCCCACCAAATGCGCGGTTTTGCGCATTTCGGGCCTGGATGACTCTGCGACGACGGAGGAGGTCGTCGCCGCCGTCTCCAAGACCGGAGGATGCCCGCCTGATCAGGTCAAGGCGGGCACGATACGTCGGGGGGTCTCCGGACTCGGGACTACCCTTACCCTAGCTGTCCCTTAGCGGCGGCCAGAAAGCTAAGGGACAGCAGACTCCTGGTGGGGTGGGTCTCGGCGCAGGTCACGCTCCTACCGCCGAGGCCTTTCCGGTGCTACCGGTGTCTGGAGGGTGGACACGCGGGGGCACGGTGCACCGCTGAGGTTGATCGCAGCCAATTATGTTACCGCTGCGGTCAGCCCGGCCACAAGGCTGGCACCTGCTCTGCCACGACGCCGCACTGCGTTATATGTGCGGCGTCTGGAAAGCCAGCCGACCATAAGATCGGGTCGAAGGCCTGCGGTCGAGACCCACTGCCAAAACATCGGCGAAGAAACAACCGGCTCATCCGCCGAAGACCGCCAAGAAGAAGGCAGCCAGCTCCTCGCAGCCGGTTCGACCACCGGCTGCGGCACAAGAACAGCCGAGGACTGGGGAGGAGGCGACGGCCATGGACACTCAGTAATGGCTCTACGTCGTCTCCTCCAAGCCAATATCAACCACTGCGCCAGGGCTCAGGATCTCTTGCTCCAGAGCATGGCGCAGTGGTCGATCGATTTGACCGCCGTCGCCGAGCCGTACTTCGTGCCGCCCAGGGATGACTGGGTGTGTGACGATAACCGCTCGGTGGCGTTGATCAGAAGGTCCGCCGCTGACACGCTTCCCTTCGAGGCTGTAACTCGAGGGCGGGGCTATGTCGCGGCAGTCTGGGGTGACATCATGGTCGTGGGGGTATATTTCGCCCCCAGCCTTTCTCTCGCCGATCTCGAGAGTGTCACCCTGGAGTTGGCCACGGTTGTCCGTCGTGGCTGTCCTCGCCCCGTGATCGTCCTGGGGGACTTCAACGCCAAGTCTACGGCTTGGGGTTCCCCGTCTACGGACGCGCGGGGTGAGCTAGTGGAGGAGTGGGCGGTCGAGCTGGGCCTGCTTCTCCTGAATCGGGGTTCGGTGCAGACGTGCGTGCGGCAGCGGGGTGGGTCTATAGTGGACCTCACGTTCGCTAGCCCCGCTCTCGCTCGCAACGTCCTCGACTGGCACGTCGTCGAGGCCGTCGAGACGCTATCCGACCATAGGTACATTCGGTTTAGCGTCTCTGCCCGAACCTCGATTCGGCCGATCCAAGCGGCAGGTCGGCACGGAGACGGTCCGCGATGGGCGCTGAAGCGGCTGGACAGGGAGGCTCTCCTGGAGGCCTCGATCGTCAAGGCCTGGCTGGATTCGCCGGACAGGCCTGCCGACATCGACGACGAGGCGGAGTGGTTCCGGGAGAGCATGTCGCACATTTGCGACGCTGGCATGCCCCGAGTCCGGCCGTTGTCAGCTAGGCGCCAAGTGTACTGGTGGGCGCAGTCGATTGCGCAGTTGCGCAACGAATGCACACAGATGCGACGCCAGTACGCGAGGTGCCGACGACGGAGGAGAGGCCGCCGCCCCTTTACAGCGGCGGCCGAAGAAGCCCAGGATGAGGAAGAGGCGGAACTGTACGCCAGCTACAGGGAGGCGAAGAGCGCACTCCAGTTGGCCATCGTCAGAGCCAAGGCCCAGGCCAACGACGAGCTGGTGGAGACTCTGGACCTAGATCCGTGGGGACGCCCTTACCTGATGGTGAGGGGCAAGTTGCGCCAGTCGGCTCCCCCACTGTCCCGGAGTCTCCAGCCGCAGCTGCTGGAGGAGGTGGTGGGTGCTCTGTTTCCATCTAGACCGGAGCACACACCACCGGCTATGGTTCCGCCTCACAGGGACGCGGAAGAGGACGATGAAGACGTGCCCGCGGTTACTCGGGCAGAGCTCAGAGGGGCGGTGGCTCGCATCAGGAACACCGCCCCTGGACCCGACGGCATTCCAGGCCGTGCGTGGGTCCTCGCCCTGAGAGAACTCGGGCCACGACTCTCAGGGCTGCTGAGCGCATGCTTGGAGCGAGGCCAGTTTCCAAGCCGGTGGAAGACCGGGAAGCTGGTCTTGCTGAAGAAGGAGGGACGACCCGCAGACTCGCCATCTGCGTACTGACCGATCGTGTTGCTGGACGAGGTGTGTAAGATCTTCGAGCGTGTCATCGCCAGTCGCCTCGTTCAGCACATGACCAAGGTGGGGCCGGATTTTTTGGCGGAGAACCAATTCGGCTTCCGCCAGGGGCGTTCGGCGGTCGACGCGATCATGCGCGTGAAGGCCCTCGCGGAGGAGGCAGTCGCCCGGGGTGAGGTGGTCTTGGCGGTGTCGCTCGACATCGCCAACGCTTTCAACACCTTGCCCTGGAGTACCATCCGTGAAGCACTCCGGTACCACGGAGTGCCGCGCTACCTCCAACGCGTGGTCGCGGCGTACCTGTCGGACCGAGCGGTCGTGTACCCGGGTCGCGAGAGGTGGGGTCGTCGAGAGACGTCGTGCGGCGTTCCACAGGGTTCCGTTTTGGGTCCACTCCTGTGGAACGTGGGGTACGACTGGGCCCTGCGCGGTGCGTTCATCCACGGCGTCGGCGTCATTTGTTACGCCGACGACACGCTGGTTACAGCGCGTGGTAAGACGTACCGGCAGGCGGCCATTCGCGCGACGGCTGGTGTCGCGCATGCCGTGGGTCGGATCCGGCGGCTGGGCTTGGAGGTGGCACTGCACAAGTCGGAGGCCCTGTGTTTTCACGGGCCGAGGATGAAGCCGCCTCCCGGGTCCAGCATCATGGTAGGAGGGGTGTCCATCCGTGGAACTTCGAGCCGCACTTTACACGGCTCGCCCCCCGGTTGTTGGGCGCCGCTTCAGCGCTCTCGCGCTTGCTGCCCAATCTGGGGGGACCCAACTCCTCATGCAGGAGGCTCTACATGGGGGTCGTACGGTCGATGGCGTTATACGCCGCGCCAGTGTGGGCGGATGCCCTGACGGCCCGCAACATCGCCGCGCTGAGAAGGCCGCAGCGCGCGATGGCCGTCAGGATGATAAGGGGATACCGTACGATCTCCTTCGAGGCAGCGAGCCTCCTAGCCGGATCGCCGCCCTGGGACCTCGAGGCTAAGCTCCTCGCGTCGCTCTATTGGTGGCGCGCGGAGGCGGTCGAGCGAGGTGAGCGCCTGGTGCCTCGACAGATCGAGGCACGCAGGGCAGAGCTTCGCCAGGTCTCAGTGGCGGAGTGGGAGACGCGCTTAGCGCGACCCACGGCAGGGCAAGCCGTCGCTATTGCGGCGGTGAGGCCCGTTTTGAAGGAGTGGCTCACTAGGAGCCACGACGCCCTCAGCTTTCGGCTGACGCAGGTGCTTACTGGACACGGATGCTTCGGTAGGTACCTGTGTCGCATAGGCCGGGAGCCGACGTCCCAGTGCCACCATTGTGGCGATGGTCGCGACGATACGGCGTTGCACACGTTGGCGGAGTGCCCAGCATGGGCTGAGCAGCGCCGTGACTAAGACTGACGCGGAGGAAGGCCGCGAGGTCGCTCCTAGTACTTCTCCGAGCGCAGCGGAGTGGACTATGCGAGCGGCCTCGTTGGCAATTAGCGGAGGAGTGTACATATGTATACTATGTATATATGTAAATTATGTAAATATTGTGTATATATGTATATATAGAGCGGAGGGCTCTTTATGAGCGTCGAAGGAGGAGTGGTGGTCCACCATCTGATGCGTGGTGGTCCACCTTGTGGTGTGGAGATACACCGGTGGTCGGCGGCGGAGCCTGTCATCTTATCCGCTGCCACCAGGGCGTCAGCGTTTTTGGCGCCCAGCCTCCAGTGGCGGACTCGGGGGAGTCCGTCACGTTTACGGGACGGAGAAGGCGCGCCCTTAGGCGTGCGTTCAATGATTTGACCGCCCTACGGTGGTCGCCGCGGGGGGGCCGCGGAAGTATGCTTTAGCGTTCCCGTAGCCCCTCCATTACGCGGTACGGTGGAAACCCGAGGAGGTTTTAGTGGGTAGGACAGGGCCTTCTGCCCTGGCACGGGGCACATACCCGTCCCGGTCCCCCGGCCGGGCGGGAGGCGTAAATGCCTTTCCTCCTCGTAAAAAAGAAAAAAAAGGTTTCGCGAAGTGTGGGGTGCATGTCAGTCGCCTCCTCGTGGCGCACCCTGGGCAACGGTGTCGGCGATCTTTTGTCGTCGGCAACGGCTAAGACTGACGGGGAGGGTATGCCACGGACCGCTCCTGGTACTTCTCTGATAAGCAGAGTGGACTGTGTGAGCGGCTTCGTGGCAAAGGGGAGTGTTTGTGACGTTTGGTGCTGTTGTTTTGTCCATCGTTGCTTGTTATCTGTTGTAAATTTGTTAAAATTTGTTTGTGGCGTGTAACATGTACCGTATGTCATCTTTAGAGGATAAGTACGCGAATAGTGATTGTAGTAGCACAAAAATCGATAAAACGATACAACAATTAAAAGCTGATTTTAATGAACGTGAACAGGTTACACTTTTAAATGATATACAAATATCGGGTATACCAGAACAGCGCGGAGAGAATGTGGTGCACCTAACTCAGGTAATTGCGAACAAGTTAGGTATCACTCTCGACACTCGCGATATTGTAAGTGCAGAGCGTGTCGGGCTGCGCCGCTCGCTGTTGTCGAGCGAAGACCGGCGACCGCGGCCGCGGCCGATAAACGTGCGCTTAGCGCGCCGATCTTTGCGCGATGACGTTATAAAGTCAGCGCGGATACGTCGAGGGACTGATACATCTGGGGTAACTGAAGGCAACCCGTCTCGTGTTTATATCAATGAAAGCCTGACTAAACTTAACCGCCTTCTTTTTTATAAGGCCAGAGAAGAGGGAAAACGTCATGGCTGGCGTTACATTTGGACTCGGGAAGGACGAATTTACATGAGACGCGATACAAGTGCGTCCGTTCAGCGTGTTCGTACGGAAAAAGACATTCTAAATTTTTTTTTCTACAAAATAAGTTGGTCTTTTCCTTGTTATATAAATTTTAAGTATTTTTATGTTCGATACGTGTTATTTTTTGTTGTAATATTTTTTAAGTATTTCTATTTGTGTTTTATTCTATTATGTAACATTAACAGACGTTCCCCAAGTAATGATATATTTCTATACCACAATATAATATATTTAGTTATTACTAGTGTAGGGTCCCTTACCATGTCATACTTTTTTTTGGCTGCATTTGATAAACTTTTAACTTTAAATACTTTTTGCAAAACATGTTTTGTATTCAATAATACTCCGTTTCATAGTTTATATTACAATGTTTATTCTGAAATTAACTACTTTCACTATAAATTCATTTTTACGATTTACCAGCATAACTATATAAATATGTATGTTTGCATATTTATGAGTATTTATACATATACTATATATAAGTACATTATAAATTCATTTCATTTTCTTTTATTTTTAGGTATTATGTTCTTATATTTATTTTACCCTGCTATTAACAATGATAAAAACAAATAACCTTAAATTAGGTTTGTTCAACCCAGGATCGCTTGGCTCACATCATGAGGAATTTATAGTACTTATGGAGCGTCATAAAGCAGATATAATTGCAATCAACGAAACTTGGCTACGTCCGGGTGAGGATGGCAGAGCCCCTCAAGTGCCAGGCTATAGCCTCAGTCATATACCGAGACCGAGAGAAATACGATCACGAGGTGGCGGTGTCGGTTTTTACGTCAAACGTGGTATAACCGTACAGACACTAGTACATCCTATAGCGCCCTTGGTTGAACAAATGTGGATTGGTATAAGGTTGAATTGCAAGTCCATAGTTATCGGTACGGCCTACCGGCCTCCATGGGCAAATATTACAGACTTTCTTAATGCATTATCAGATACAATTAGCTCATTACCTTATAATGACTATTTATATTTTTTAGGAGATTTTAATGTTAACTACCTTAGTGAAACTCATGACTACAATAAACAAATGCTGGATCTATTCTTGTCTACTCATGGCTTAATTCAACATGTTCAAAATCCTACTCATTTTACTGCTAGCAGCGAAACTTTAATTGACTTAATTTGTTCTAACGCAAAGATCGGACAGATTATGGTGGATTACGTGGGAGAATTCGGCGGCCACGCATTTATTTCCTGCGAAATATATATCACAAAAGATAAAATTAAAAACAAAACTATTATGTACCGCCCTCTAAAAGATATTGATCCAGATCATATAACTTCTGCGCTTAATTTAGTAAATTGGCAAGCCATTTCCGGAATTAAAGATATTAATGACATGGTTGATGAGTTTGCTGGGTGCTTGCAATGGGTATTCGATATGCTCGCTGCAAATAAGATTATTTGTATTAAGGAACAACATTACCCTTGGATAACTTATAATGTAAAACTAATGATGACCAGGAGGAATGAAGCCCAGACTCGTGCTAGAATGTCGAAATCACAATCGCAGATCAGTTATTATAAGGATCTAAAGCTTCAGGTAGTACAAGCAATACACCGTGAGAAATCTGCTTATTTTAATCTGCACATAAATGCAAACATTAAAAACTCAAGACTGCTATGGAATAATTTGAAAAAACATATTCATATTAAACCGAAACATAACCATATTATACCACAAAACCTTAATGATCCCAAAATGATAAACAGATACTTTCTTAATATACCCGGTAGCAACTATATTTCACCATTGCTCACTAATTATTACGAAACGCATAAACATAGTACTGCAGTTTTCACGTTACTGCCTTCTAACGAAATTGAAGTACAAAAAGTACTGCGGTCTCTAAAATCAAATGCTATCGGTGTTGATGGCATTTCATTAGACATGATTTTATTGACGCTGTCAAGTACATTATCAGTTATTACTAAAGTTGTTAACACGTCTATAATGACTAATACATTTCCTACCCAGTGGCAGACTGCACTAGTGAGACCCATCCCCAAAAAAGAAAATATAAGTGAACTCAAGGATTTACGACCTATAAGCATATTACCTTGCATATCAAAGATTTTAGAAAAGATTGTCTGTAATCAACTGACAGGTTATTTAGAATCTAACAATATTCTACCATCCTTGCAGTCAGGGTTTCGAAAACACAGCACCACGACAGCTTTATTAAATGTAATAGACAACATTTTATGCGCTCAAGACGTAGGTGAGATTACAATTCTCATATTATTGGACTTTTCTCGGGCTTTTGATACTATAAATAGATCATTATTTTTAACAAAATTAAAATATTACGGATTCACTATTGATACAATAAAATGGTTTACAAGTTATTTGGCACATCGAAAGCAAATTGTGGAGATGCTGAACGATAATGGCTCAAGAGCTATTTCTGACTGTTGCCCTGTTAACAGGGGGGTTCCTCAAGGTTCCATATTAGGGCCAATTATCTTCGCACTATACTGTGCCGATATAGTTAATAATATTAAACATTGCAAATACCATATTTATGCTGATGATATACAGATGTATATATCATTCAGGCCTGCGGATTTTAATTTAGCCATATTACAATTAAATGAGGATCTAAACCGTATATCAAATTGGTCAGACTCACATAACCTTATATTAAATCCAACCAAAACTAAATGCATTATACTAGGAACAAAAAATCAAATAAACCGAATCAGTCATTTAAATCCACTCATACATATCAATGGTGAAAAAGTTCAACATAGTTAGAACAATCAGTTATTCAATTAGTCTCATACACATAAATTGTCACATCCCTATACTATATTTTATATAGTGTTTATATTTTCACATAACAACACACATGGATGGAACGGTTGAAGACCCCTGGTATATAAGCAATCATACTAAGTATCGATTAGCTTGTTCATCATGGTTTGGAATAGAGATGCCTGAGGCCACTCTAAACGTATATCACCATGTTACCCTTGCAACAGTGTTCATCACAGATATCTGTTGCAAGTTGGGGTCCCAACCGCACCGTCACCATCCTGTTTGATTCACAGTAAATACATAAGACACAAGCACAACAATAATCTTATTTTTAAAAAGCTTTTTTATAGTAATTAATACTCACTTATAAGATACTTACAATACCTATGTTTTACCTCCGATAACATCCGGTTAGTTAGTCATATTTTGCAGATTTATCCATGGTTTCATATTTTCCACACATGTTACTCCGTTATACGGCTTTGTACTTCTTTCCGCTCCTCTCACGTCGGTAATTTTGTATCGATCATGTCCCAGTATTTCCGTGATTTGAAATGGACCTCTGTATTGTGCCATCAACTTCGTGCTTTGACCATCATTTGAACAACTAGCCGTTCTAATAACGACAAGATCACCAATCTGATACTTAGGTGCTTCTTTTCGTTTTAAATCGAATGCATGTTTTTGTTTCTCTGCATTCATTTTTATATTAGCATCAACTTTGCCTCTCAGTTGTGTGACGTCTATTAACTGTTCTTCATCATTATCAACAACAATGTCGCCATCCATTCGCAAGCGGTACCCGAAAAATATTTTGCTCGGTATCGCTGCTGTGGTCTTATTGATCGTACTGTTAATACCTTGTTGTATACTTGTGATATGTTGATCCCATTTGTTATAATCAGTATTTGCACCCATAGTACGTAAAGCCTCCAATATCGTTTGGTTGTAGCGTTCAACCTGGCCGTTTGAACGTGGCACAGCTGTAGCTACAATATGGCGTCTAATACCTCGTTCTTCGCAATATTTTGTAAACAATTTTGAAGTAAAAGCGGTACCTGCATCACATACTACTCTTTTCGGATTACCAAATATTTTAAAAATTTTATCCAATTCATTGACAACTAATTTACTCTTGGTATTTTTAACAGCAGATATAAAAACAAACTTTGTAAAAGAATCTACAATTACTAATAAATAGGACTTATTTTGAGTAGTTTTTACAAACGGCCCCAAGTGATCAAGATGTAGGGTTTGAAAAGGCCTGGCATACTTTGGAATTGGATATAACTGACCAGGTTTCTTACCATGAATGTTTTTGTAGTAAATACAGTAAAGACAATTTTTTATGTATTTTGTAACAACCTTTTTCAAATGCGGAAACCAGTATAGAGACCTAATTCTTTCAACTGTTTTATCAACGGAAAAATGACCAATATTATCATGATTTAATTTAATAATTTGCCATATACACTGTTTTGGTACCAACCATCTCCTACCGTATTCAGTTCGTCTATATACTTTATTCCCTAATAACTCATAATTGTTAAATATTTCTTTATTTGACTCGGCCTCTCCTGATTGCAAAATATCGCGAATGCTACTTATATCCGGGTCTTGAAGCTGTACCGATAATAACCAATCACTTTCTGTAATTATTGTACATACACTACTTGTATTTTGTTCGTTATCATTTTTGACGGGATTTCTACTAAGTGCATCTACGTGCTGCATTTGTGAACCAGCTTTGTGATTAATTTCAAAAGAAAACTCTTGTGTAAATAGGACCCATCGACTAATTCGTGGAATAATGTCTTTCTTTGTTAACGCATATTTAACAGCATTGCAATCGGTTGTAATTTTAAACGTTATTCCTAGTAAATAATGTCTGAATTTTTGCAGTCCAACAACAATGGCTAATAACTCTAATTCAAATGAATGATATGATTTCTCTTCGTTTGTGGTTTGACGACTATAAAAATGTACGGGTCGCTCCCCATTATCAGTTAATTGCATTAAAATACATCCTATTCCATTACGGCTGGCATCAGTATATAAATTTGTAGGTAAATTTGGGTTAAATATATTAAGCACCGCATTATTAATAAGATATTTTTTTAAATCTGAAACAGCTTGATCCTGTTTCGTGTCCCACATCCAAACTGTATCTTTTTTTAATAAATTAGTAAGTGATTTGCTTATTAACGCACAATTTCTAATAAATTTTCTAAAATAATTAATTAATCCTAAAAATTGTCTTAATTCATGAATATTTTTGGGAATAGGATAATTCTGAATAGCATAAAGTTTCTTTGAACTAGGGCGAATGTTATTTTCGGAAATGTCATATCCAAGAAAAGTAATATTATTTTGAAAAAAAGAACATTTATTTAAATTAAGTGTTAGACCGTGAGAACTTAGTATACTTAAAATCTTTTCCAAACAAGTGATATTTTCTTCTAGACTGTTAGTCGCAATTAACAAATCGTCCATGTAACAAATAACGCGATCAAAACGTAATTTACCTAAAACAGTATTCATTAGTCTCTGAAATACTGCTGGCCCATTACAAAGCCCAAATGGCATTCTAACAAATTCATAGTGTCCATCAGGCGTAATAAATGCTGTTTTGTGTATATCTTTTTCTTTAATGGCAATATGATAGTATCCGCTTTTCAAATCTAACGAAGTATAATATTTACAGTCGCGTAATCGATCTATGAGTTCTTCTATCATTGGCATAGGATACTTTTCTTTTACTGTGATTTTATTTAACTGGCGATAGTCTATACATAAACGTTTTTCCCCTGACGGTTTGTCAACTAATAATGCTGGGCTCGCATATGGAGAATTGCTATTTCGAATAATACCGTTTTTTAATAAATCTTCAATTATTTCTCGCGTAATTACTTTTTCTCGATTAGCCATTCGATAGGGACGTTGATAAATAGGTTTTGTAGTAGTAAGTTCTATTTCTAATTCTATACATGATGCTTTACCTAATGTCGATAAATCTTCCGAAAAACAACTAGAATATTTTTTAAATAAATCATTTAGAATATTTTTGTATGTGGAATTACAATGGTCTAACGTATCTTGAGTAATTTTTAAAATATGCAATGATTTAGTATATTCAAACTTCAGAGTATAACCAACGCGAATGTACATAATATTTTCATTTTCTGTAAAATTTCGCCCAATCAAGACATCACAATCCGTAATCGATTCTACAATGTACAAAGTAATCTTCAATTGAACTTCATCGATTTTAACTAACGTGTCCAGAGCTTCCGTTACTGTAAACGTAACTGATTTTGTAAATCCAACTAAATTAATTGGGCTATTGAGTTGATAACTTTTTAATCCAAACTTATTAATTATATTTGAAGTAATCAGAGAACAATCGCTACCCATATCTATAAAAGCTTTGCAACTTTTACCGTTAATAAAAATAGTTTTATAAAATTTATTTTTTTCGGCGAGTATATTCAACAATTTAACCTCTGTTTCGTTTTCAGTCTTAGTTTTAGATTTGCTTTTACAAGCTTTTTCCAAATGACCAATTTTGTTACAATGTGAACATTTTACATTATCTTGAATAGAGCAGAAATTACGTTTATGCCCCGTCTGACCGCAACGGTAACAAGTTATTAAATTATACGACGTATTCGAATTTTTACTTGTAGAAGGATCGATATTTATTTCAGTTTTTCTATCGTAAGGCAATTTTTGGTTTTGAAAAGAAGTTGTATTTTTATATAAGGTCTGCTTAAAATTCGAATTTACTTGAACTTTACTATGAAGAAAAGAAGCCAGATCGTCACAATTTTTAAAACTACCTGCTTCTGCCGCCATAGATAAATTACTGTCGCCTATTGTACCCACGATTATGGAAATTATATCATTTTTAGTAAACTCTAAATGCAATTTATCAATTCTACTCTTTTGTTGAAAATAAAATTCGTATAATGATTGACCCTCAGTCGGTTTGGTTTCCAAAAGTTTTTTAAGCAAAAGATAAGCATTACGTTTTATTTGAAAGGTATCTCTTAGTTTATTACGCCAATCTTTCCATTTCCAATCGGTCCAACTAGTTTCGTTTTTTTGTAAGGAATCGTACCAAGTTTTTGCAGTATTACGTAATTTTTGGAGGGCTTGATACTTAATCATTTGATCTGACCAGCCAAAACTACCCGCGTTTGCTTCTATAACATTTATCCACATATTCACATCATCTACCAAAGGATCAAACTCAGGTATAACAGACGATAATAAAACATTTTGACTCACAGTAGGCGAACGGTGCCGGTGCCTCTTACTTCTGTGGTGATAATTACTTTCATCACTTGATGATGATGATATCGTACTAGAAGTTGAAGAGTGCCTCCGTGATCGTTTCGTATTCTTTTGCCGTTTACGAGGCATCCTGGGCGTCGTTACTTTCACCACTTCTGATATTAACTAATTTATTAATCAACACAATACAACACTATACACACTTATAACTCAATATAATTTGTAATGACTAAGGCAACAAAGACACGTCTACACTGTCCAATGCACTATTCCGAAGTAACCGATTCAGCTAGCGTTTCCCTGTAGTTGCCTCCTACGAACTTCACGTTGCACAGTGCTGCCACCCATTGAGATGAAATTTGACCGGAAATCAGACGGCGATAACATACAATTACGAAATTAACAAATACATTGCATGGATTTTAGTCCTGCTTTGTAAATAAATTTGTTCTCGTATTTGGTCGCATAGCTTACCTAATCTATACGACATCAACAAAGTGCAAAATAATAAAATTTTCATATTTTATGCACTTCGTTCCAGATAGCCAAGAACCGGCTGTAACGCATCTGGAACCTAACGTTGAGCCCTTTGAACCAGCTCCTTCTGGTTCCGCGGAATGCGACTTGGATGATGATATCCTCGAATTATTGGGCGCATCCCCGTCGAACTCCAAAACGTTCGGGGATAATATTCAGAAAGATATCGCACTTCGGTGGGAGCATATCGCAACCTCCGGGCTTACTAAAGAGGCCCGTAAGGAGCTTCTGAATAAACACCTTATACCTGGAAACTGTCCTAAGCTAGTTGCTCCGCTTTTAAACCCCGAAATAAAAGCTGCTTCTTCAGATACCCTGATAGGCAAGGACAGAGGCACTGAGTTTAAGCAGAATCAGATAGCATCTGTTATATCCTGTATTGGCGAGGCTCTCACAAAGATGTTCAATTCTGAATATAAAGAAACCTCTGTCATAAAACCACTCCTTGAGAGTGCTCAGCTGCTCTGTGATCTACAATTTAGTGAATCAATGAAAAGGAGAAGTATTATCTGTACATCTATCAAAAAAGATATAAAAAGTCAACTCTATGAGACCGAGATTGATACCTTTCTGTTTGGGGAACAGTTAGCCGATACACTCAAAGCTGCTAAAGCTATAAGCAAATCGGGCTCTGAAATTAAAGCACCCAGATCAAAAGTGCCTTCGCGAGTCCAATCTCGCAATTTAAACTCGAAACCTCCGCGGTCAAACAGCAGGCAGCCCGCGAAGAGGAGACAAGATCCTGCTACCTACTCGCAGGCACCAGCCGCACAACCGCAATTTGCTCCAATGCAGCGGCGACTATGGCCAGCGTCTGCAGTAGTACAGCCACCGCCGCAACTACTACCACCGCCGCCACCGCCGCCGCCACCGCCGCCGCCACCGCCGGCTCAGCTGCCACAGCAGCGTTACAGACGTCCTTACCAACGCCGTTAGATACGGTATGTTGTTCTGGCAGACTTAATCTATTTTATAATCAATGGTTACATATAACTAGAGACTCAACTATATTGTCTTGGGTACAGGGTTGTTCCATCCCTTTTTTCAAACCCGTAGTACAGAAGTACATTCCGAAAATGCCTCAGTTAACAGCCAATGAGATCATTCTTTATAGAAAAGCTATTAATGATCTACTAATATCTGGCGCCATCTCCGAATGCTCACCGTGTGAAGGTCAATATTTATCCAGTTATTTTATTATAAAAAAGAAAAATGGTAATTCACGATTTATCTTAAACTTAAAAGGTCTTAATAAATTTATAAAAACCGACCACTTTAAGTTAGAAGACCTCAGAACCACTTTAAAACTTATCTCCAAGGACTATTTCATGGCTTCTTTAGACCTTTACAACGCTTATTTTTTAATACCTATTAATGAGTCGCACAGAAGATATTTGAGGTTCAAATGGCAAGACATGCTTTTTGAATTTAATGTCTTACCCTTCGGATTGAGCACAGCTCCCTATGTATTCACTAAATTACTCAAGCCAGTCATGTCACTACTAAGGTCATTAGGCTTCCTGTCAACTATTTACTTAGATGACGTCTGTTGTATAGCACCTACATATCAAGAATGTGTGGATAATATAATCCACACCAGAAGTTTATTTGAATCCCTTGGTTTCATTATCAATGAGGAGAAAAGTTGTTTTACACCCTCTAATAGATGTACCTATCTAGGTTTCATAATAGACACAACAAACTTTTACATATGCCTAACCGACGCAAAAAGAAATAACATATTAACAGAGCTTATTAGACTAAGTCGTTTAGAGCGATGCTCTATACGATATTTTGCTCGCGTTGTCGGTCTACTTGCATCCGCTTGCCCTGGCGTACAGTATGGCTGGCTCTATACAAAACAGATGGAAAGATGTAAATATCTTGCATTACTAAAGTCTAGTGATTATGATAGTTACATGAATATACCAACGTACTTACAAAATGATATACATTGGTGGATAAAATCGATTAGAAATGCTATCAATCCCATAAGGGAAGATATTTACAAATTAAAGATTTTTACTGATGCCAGCAAAACTGGGTGGGGGGCAGTATGTGCCGGAAAGACTGCGAACGGTCAATGGAGCCCTGAAGAAGCAACCAAACATATAAATTTTCTTGAGTTATTAGCTGCCTATTTCGGTTTGAAGATATTGCATCTAATTTAAAAAATTGTCAAATATTACTAAGAATTGATAACACGACTGCTATATCGTATATCAACCGCATGGGTGGAGTAAGGTTTACTCATCTCAATCAATTAACCAAAGACATTTGGGGGTTTTGCGAATGTAGAAATTTATTTATATATGCCTCATATATTAGCTCAAAAGATAATGATATAGCAGACGCAGAATCCAGAAAGTTACATCCTGATACAGAATGGGAGCTTAGTGATTATGCGTTTAAACAAATTATTGACACTTTTGGTAGCCCAGATATAGATCTTTTTGCAACAAGGTTAAACACCAAATGCGCTAGGTACATCTCTTGGAGAAGAGATCCAGAAGCTTATGCTATAAATGCTTTCACTATCAACTGGAATCAATTTAATTTTTACGCATTCCCTCCAGTTTCTGTGATAGCGAAAGTTTTACGAAAAGTAATTACTGATAAAGCACAGGGAGTTCTTGTAGTTCCATACTGGCCTACTCAGGCATGGTTCCCGTTATTTAACAAGCTGCTTTTATCGGATGCTATTATTCTAGAGCCTACTAATAAAATTTTAATTTCTGTATCCGACAGCGCGACCATACCACCACAGCTGAGGCTTATGGCAGGAAAATTATCAGGGAAGCTTTCTCGAGGAGAAGTGTCCCATTAAGCTCCTTAGATATAGTTTGTGCATCATTATCTATCAAATCAATCATACAATATGCTGTAGCATTCAAACGTTGGTTTGTTTTTTGTGATTCTAATAATATCGATTATTATGAAGCGTCAATTCCAAATATTATATATTTCTTAACAAATGTTTTTGAGAATGGAGCACAGTATGGTACTCTCAACAGTTATCGCTCCGCATTGTCCCTAATAATTGGCTCAAGAGTTAGTTCTGATGATCGAATCAATAGGTTGTTTAAAGGTTTTTATAGGTTGCGTACCCCCGCACCCAAATATAAATTGACATGGGATACTTCCATTGTTCTCGATTTCTTGTCAAATCTTTATCCCAATGATGAGCTTTCCCTGGACCAACTAGCTAAGAAAACAGTCACACTCTTAGCGCTTATTACAGCTCATAGAGTTCAGACTCTGACGTTAGTGAAAATTGAAAATATAGAGCGTAATTCCGATAAGATTTGTATTAAAATACCAGATATAATAAAAACTTCCAGACCAGGGACTCATCAACCCTATCTTATCATACCGTTTTATGACACCAAACCCGAAATTTGTCCTGCTAAAACGTTACTTGATTATTTAGAAATTACAAATCGTTTAAGAAGTAATATTGATTCCTTATTTATTAGTGTTCGAAGGCCGTACAAGCCAGTAAGTAGTCAAACTCTCAGTAAATGGATAAAAAGTACTCTTCATGAAAGTGGAATTGACACTTCTATGTTCTCTGCCCATTCCACTCGGCACGCAAGTACATCTGCCGCCAGCAGATTCGGTGTAAACATTGATGTAATTAGAAGCACTGCCGGATGGAGCGGAAATTCCAATGTTTTTGGTAAATTTTATAATAGGCTTATTGACATACAAAGTACAAATACCTTTGCCATGTCAATCCTAAATAACAGATGATTAATGTGTATACAAAATATTAGAATATATAAAATAAAATAATAATAATGTTGACTGTAGTCACTATTATATCTTGATTAGGTATCAAGATATTGTTGATTTATATTATTTATTCCTTTTGTCAAGTTTATGTTTTCATAATTTTTAATAATTAAAAACATCAAATTATGAAATCAACGTATTTATTTTAAAATAATATTCCGGTATCTTTCAAAGTCTACAATTGTTCTCTAATCTCGAGGATGAAGCTAAGTATAATTAATGATTAAACGAACTTACCTTAGTGACGTTCTATCATAATTATACGAAGATTAGCACCCACCCATCCCATTTTTACCCATAACCTCGTAATATTATTTATAAAATTATTTACACAGACACCATAAAATCTTGTGTCTAAAGTGTCATACTATTAAATTATTTGGCAATTACTTTTACCTATTACTTTAAACTAAATGAGGTTTGAATAATCTACCGCCACGTCCTAGAATCGGTGTTGCCACACGAAAACAAAATTTGCACATTTTAAATGTATAAAAACACAGGTTTTTGTATTTTTATTTTTAAAATATGTTTTTTAAACTATAGTGTATGATTAGCGAGTCGCTGCGTGAAACTACAATTGTTCTCTAATCTCTTCGGATGAAGCCTTCGTATAATTATGATAGAACGTCACTAAGGTAAGTTCGTTTAATCATTAATTTTATTATTTGGGCGGTTCGCTTTGCATTTACTTTAAAAACTTGCATTTATTTATTGCTGTTAAACGACAACCTGAATTATAATATGTAAGTATATAAAGTATTTATTTATATAATATTCTTATTATTTCACATAACTATATTAATTTTTTTTATTCAACACTTTGTCACGGCTCGTTACAGTCACAAAGGGTACCATTGAAAATCAGCGTTGGGTTTTAATCCAACATAAAAGCTGAATGGTTCACCTTTTCGGGAAACATCGCGATTGCAGACATCATAAGTTAAGACTTTGTTTGTTTATTTGTATAAATTTTGTGGCATTTGTTATATTATTATTTTTTTTTTAATTTCCTTTAAATGTTTTAAGTTTTTTTTTTTTTTTTTTTGTTTTCTTATAGTCACTAGTTAATGTTGTTAGTTAGCTAATGTTAAATATGATGATGATTTGATTTGATTTTTTTGTGTTTTTTTTTTGATAATTATCTTTGCAATGTATGTTTGTCCCGAATAAACATTTCTTATTCTTATTCTTATTCTTATGTTTTGTGTTTTGTCTCCGGGGTTTATTGACCTCGGAGACCGAAGGCGTAACGCGTAATCCCGCTAGTGAGGTGTCGTGGAACACGTCTCGCGGCTTCGAGCGGGACCGCGGGTCTTGCCTTAACCGGCCGGACCGTGAGGAAGACCACCTCTATAAAAATCACCCCGAATCCCAAGTGGCGACGCGGCACGAGGGGATGCATGGCTGATGGGATGTTCAGTCGCTACCGCGATCCTCGTCAGGGCACCGGCCGACACCCTCGACGAGTTACGCAAGGCTTACCCAGGTACAGGGGGCACCACCTGGGCGGACCGACACTTCCCCCTTACTCGTGGGACTTTTATGGAAGAAACGAAAAAACAAAACCCCAAAAGGACTCCGAGCTCCTTAAGCTCGGAACACGAGGGACCTGCTACGCAGACTGAAGGGCTCTCAGAGTCGGACACTTCAGTTTGCAGCATGCAGACGGTGGAGTCGATTGAAACTCCCCACATGGACGAGACAAATGTACGGCGGAAGGGTGAGAAGCGGACCCACGCTGAGGACAGCTGCTCTGGCTCCGAGAGTGACGCGAGCGTGCAGCTGAGTGAAAACTCGGACTAAGCAAGCAGGTGGCTTAAACCCGCAAACAAGAGAGAGCGAGGCCGGCCGCCCACTCACGGTAAATACGTGGGCTTGGGAAAGTCTCAAGCGGAACTCCGTGCGGCGAAAACGAAGGCCCGAGAGGACCGCTTCGAGACCGAAGACGCCCTGGCCGCTTACAGTGAAGCGGCCAAATTGAATATAGACGAGAGAGCGGCTCGTAATCGGAGTCGTCACATGGACGCGGCCAATGAGGACGCTCAAAAGACGTCCGCAGCATTGGACCATACGGTACAGGAGGCGTTGGACGTGGTACTTCAGGTTGCCAACAAGTCTGGCAATCTGAAGGGTACCTTCGTCAGGGCCTCAACACTCTGCCCTGGGAAGTGGTACTGGAAGCCCTGAGATACCACAACGTTCCGGACTATCTGCGACGAACCATCGCCGACTATTTCTCGGGTAGGGCGGTGGTGTTCCCGACGATGGAGGGAGTGAGCAGGAGGGTTGTGACTTGCGGTGTTCCACAGGGCTCGGTTTTGGGGCCGCTACTGTGGAACATCGGCTACGATTGGGTGCTGCGCGGGGCCACGTTGCGGGGGGTCAGCGTGACCTGCTACGCTGACGACACCCTCGTGTCGGCCCGCGGCAGTACCCATCGGGAGGCGGCGTATCTTGCCACGGCGGGAGTGGCACATGCGGTCCACCGCATTCGTGCTCTGGGCCTTGAGGTGGCCTTGCACAAATCCGAGGCCCTAGTCTTCCATGGACCTCGGAACGTGCCACCTCAGGGCATGTCAATAACTGTCGGCGGAACTTCCATCACCATCGGGTCGACGATGAAGTACCTAGGACTCGTCCTCGATGGCAGGTGGAAGTTTGAGGAGCACTTCCGGCGCTTGGCCCCAAGACTGGTGGCTGCAGCCGGAGCGTTGGGGCGGATTTTGCCCAACGTCGGTGGACCGGGCGGTTCCTGCAGACGGCTGTACTCCGGCGTGGTGCGTTCGATGGCACTATACGGTGCGCCAATATGTGCGGACGCTCTGAGCAATCGCGTCAACGTCGCCTCGCTGCGACGTCCGCAGCGGGCGACGTTGGGCGGCTCGGGCGTACCGGACGGTGTCATACACCGCGGCCGGCTTGCTGTCCGGAAGCCCGCCATGGGACCTCGAGGCCGAGACTAACTCGAGCGTCTACTGGCGGGTCAAGGCTGCAAGAGCGAGCGGGAGCGGACCGCTACCGCGCGAGGTACAGCAGTGGAGGGAGGAGGCAAGACGCCGCCTCATGGAGAAGTGGGAGGATCGGCTGCGAGTTCCGGATGCCAGTGGGGAACTCGTGGCGGCGATCCGGCCCGTGTTTAGAGAGTGGGTCGAGCGCAAGCACGGCCCACTGACGTACCACCTGACGCAGCTCATAACCGGGCACGGCTGCTTCGCCAAATACCTGTGCGAAGTGGTCGGGAGAGAGCCGTCGGTGGTATGTCATCATTGCGATGACGGAGCCGTGGACACGGCCGAGCATACGCGCGCAGAGTGCCCAGCCTGGGCGGAGCCTCGCGCAGCCTTGTCCACGGATATTGGATTGGACTTGTCGCTTCCGGCCCTGATTAGAAAGATGGTCGCGAGTGAAGAGGCCTGGGCGGCATTACGGGTCTTCAGCGAAGCCGTAATGTCCGCGAAGGAGGAGACGGAGCGTCAGCGGGAGGACGATCCAAACTCCCTCCCGCTGCGCCGACGGAGACCCGGTCGGCGGCGCCGCGACCATCTTGGCCGGTTGCTTTACACCTTTACATCCGCCGCCGCATTACCCGGATGTGACACAGCGCTATCGGCAGCGGACTTTTACATCCGCTGTCGCATAGCCCTGTTTTGATTTGACGTAATGTAGTCGGCAGCGGACTTTTACACCCGCTGCCGCCCTGAACTGAATTGACGAAGCATAGTCGGCAGTGGACCTTTACATCCGCTGCCGCCGCCTAGCCTCCAGTGGCGGACTCGGGGGGAGTTCGTCACGGTTCAGACGGAGGCGGAGTGTCGGAAAGTGCGCCGTAACACCCTGGCGTGCCTTTCGCGAAGTGTCGCCCTCATTTGCGACAGCCGCTGGCAGGGTCGCGGTGGTGAGCCAAACGCGTTCCCGTGGACCTGCCGCCTTGCGGAGAGGCGGAAATCCTAGGAGGTTTTAGTGGGTAGGACGGGGCCTTCCGACACTTCCCCCATACTCGTGGGACTTTATAATAATATAATAATAATAATAAAGATTTATTGGTCAAGTTGGACTACAACTACTTATTCACATATAAAAACAGTATAAAAAAACACAATAAATTAAAATTACACAAAAAAAAAATTAATATTATAATAGAAAAAGGGAAGAAAAAAAAAATTGTGCTGCAGTACAACAATACCAAATGGAGATTCGCTCAGTAAAAGAAGAAGCATCAATGATGCTTCTAAACTGATTTTCAGCGGTCTCCAGAAGGTATGCGCTGACAGCTGTGACACAAAAAAAAAAAATAGTAATAAAAGTAATACAAAGCAAATCTAAACACTAAAAACAAGCAAAAAAAAATTCTTACAATAATATAACGAAAGTAATTAAAAAAAAAATAATAATAAAATGATAACAATAATAACAATAAACAGTCCTAGCAGAACGCTGTGCGAGTGAGATATCTACATGAGATAGAAGCAACTAAACGGCAATTTTAATGTTAGAGAAAAAAATTATATATAACAATAACAATGTAGACTTAATGTTCCATCTCACTCTCAGTCTGAGCGTCACCTCTAGCGCTGAGCTGTCGTGCGTACTGCTCGTCCGCACTAAATAATTATAATCATCGTTTATTATAGGCACAACTTGTAATTAAAAATAAAATAGCAACAATGACAAGTAATACGAAAAAAAAAAAAGAAAAACAGACATCGCAATGGTAAGTCAATATTTTTTGGATTACATATGATAAGATCATAACTTCGGCTTTTCAGTTGTATTATATTTCTCTGGTCCAAGTCCTTTACTTTTTATTTATTTATATTCTAGGCTCTCGAGTGTAAGTGATCAAAAACAATACTATACGGAGAATACTAATGTTAGACAGAAAGTTAACGACAAGAAAATTTAAACCTGTGGAAGTATAATATTTAATATCCAATACAAAAAATAAATAAATTGTTGTGTGTTTAAAACTACAATAATAACAAAAACCGGTCACCGAGCGCTGGCATGACTCATTCCAAGTGCTATCGGGCCGCAAACAGACAGGTACCTACTCTTACTATTAATCGTATTCCTAAAGTAAACTAAACATACTTAGTGTATTATAATAATTAAGAAAGAAAGAAAGAAAGAAAGAAAAAACATTTATTGACATACACACATATAAAGAAAAAATTGATTAAAAAAAAAACAAAAACAAAGAAAGATATAATAATAACGAATAAAAAAATATATATATATATATAATGAATGTAAAACTTGTGTGCAGTCAAAAGGAGACAGCTCAGGCTATGAGGGATTTTTATCCCTCTGCTGATTTTCAGCTGTCTCCCTTGTAGCCACGCAATGACAGTATCAACTTAAACGCGCGGGGCGGGGGGTGCGCGGCCGCAACGTGGACGTGGTCCGTGGACATAACGGAACACCGTCGACGTCAGTGTGATCGTCACCGCACGCCCGTGTAGATTGCGTCACGTTGCGTCATTATAAACCTATTATGTTACTTATTCTGTGACATGTTATTACTACATTAAAGTAATTTTATTTGCTTACATTAATTGTAAAAAACAATAAAAAGTGAACAACAAACATAGTAAAAGCAACATAAAAGAACTACCATAGGTTAATTGAGAAAATTATTCCATATTTATACACTAAACGATATTCAGCAACACATAATGCAAATGTCCTGTGCTACTGTAAGGTATGTTATGTATTATTTTATTTAGTATATCTGTTAATTATATATAAAATTTAATTATCAACTTATTTTTAGTCAAAGAATCTGTTTGTGTTATATATTATTTGATTTGAAATATGCATATTAATATTGTAATCGTATTTTTGTATGTATTTTCAGGGAGTGAAACATCATAGGCGAGTCGAGGCAATCCGGCATCCGTGTTCAAGTAAGGAGCAACTTCCATATTGCAAGATGGCCATGACCGATAGGCAAGTAGTTAATCAAATTAAAAAATAATTATATATTAAATACCTAGGTATACTATACGTAATATTTAAAAGGTTGTTGAATTAGAAAAATTAGTTGAGTTTAGTAACATTAAATAAATAAATAATAATAAAAAAATAATAATAATAATAATAAAGAAAAAAGTACCTACCTAGTATATACAAGTAGTACCTACTATAAATTATGTATACACTAGATCTATGTCTGCTTTTGTAAATTTAGCAGATGGGTCTTGAATTTTGTTTTAAAATTATTAATGTTTTGCAGGCTACGGATAGGCGGTGGCAAGTTGTTCCAGATTTTGCTTGCGGAGTACCGGAAACTGCCTCGAAAACTAGCGGAGCTGTGCTTATGCTGTCTGAGCATGTATGTGGTCGCCCTGGTACCATACGAGGTATTTTCGTCTCTCGCCCATCGTAGTTTTTTGTAAAGGTACAAGGGTTCCTTATTTTTTATAATGCCAAATAAAAGTGTTGCTAAATGTAATTTTCTACGGCTTTCCATCTTTAAACGACCAGAATTATTCAAAAATGGCGTGACGTGAGTGCGAGGGGGTATGTGAAAACAATATCGAGCGCAAGCATTTTGAACACGTTGTATTACGTTTTTAGTTCTTGCAAGTAGTCTTGGTCCTGTAATTGCATCAGCGTAATTCAGCTTAGACATAACCAAACTCTCACACAATGTAATACGCAAATCAGTACTCAGTGAGTCACGGATACGATACAGAATCTTTAAACGGTAATAGCAATTGCGGACAATTTCAGAATAGTAGTTTTCAAAGCGTAGATTCTCGTCCATTAAGACACCCAAATTTTTTGCTTCAGAAACTCTCTGAATATTTTCACCCTTAATTTGTATGTTGAGGGTTTTAACAGATATTTTTTTAATTTGATTAGGAGTACCCAGTAACATATATTTAGTTTTACTTGGATTCAGCACTAATGTATTGGACTCAGACCAGTTTGAGATATTACTAAGATCTTCATTAAGCTTTTCTAGCGCGTTGTCTGTCTCTGAAGGTTTAAAGGAGATATACAGCTGAACATCATCGGCATATATGTGATAATTGCAATGTTTAATACACTTCGTAATATCCGAGCTGTATAATATAAAAAGAAGTGGGCCTAGAATTGAGCCTTGTGGCACTCCTCTTTTAACTGTGGAGCAGCCTGAGATTAAAGGCCTCCCATCTTCACACTTCAATTCAACTCTCTGTTTTCTATCATTAAGGTAACTGGAAAACCAATTTAGAGATGTATGATCAAAACCGTAATATTTTAACTTGGACAATAGCAGAGGAATATTAATACAGTCAAATGCGCGGGAGTAATCTAGCATAACGAGAATAGTGCCTTTTCCTTCGTCTTGAGCTGTAAGTATGTCGTCAACAACACAGGCCAGAGCGGTAGTTGTGCTGCGACCTTTTCTAAACCCAGACTGCTCTTCAGGTAGTATTCGATTTAACTCTAGATATTCTGTTAATTGACGACATACTATCTTTTCAAGAACCTTAGAGAGACATGGTAGAATGCTTATAGGTCGAAGATCTTTTAAGCTAACAGGGTTATTATTCTTGGGGATAGGTCGAATTACTGACTCTTTCCACATGTCAGGAAATATATGAGTCATTATGGATTTGTTTATTATGCTCGTTATAATTCTGAGTGTATAGGGAATAGTCAATAATATCATATCCAGAGATATGCCGTCCCTCCCTATGGCATTTGATTTTAAACTATTATAACTATTAAACTATTAAATAATTACATTCTGTTAAAATTTATTTTCATAATTTATATCAATTTTTAAATACTGAATACCTACACACAAGTACATACTATAACATAACATATATACATATATATATATACATACTCATAATAGAACAATTATTTAAAAAATAGATAAATAAATAAAAAATAAAAATAATAAATGAGTATCTAGTATCCTCATTCAGTTTTTTGTTTATCTAGCAAGTATTGTTTATATTTACTTTTAAATGTTGAAATTGTTTTCAGGTCCCGCAAAGGAGGTGGAAGATCATTCCAGCACTTGGTGGCGTTATACCTGAAGCTGCCTCGGAACGCTGCAGTTCTGTGCTGGGGCATTTTTAGCATAAACAGTGACGCTCGCGTGACATGTTCATTACTGTTCCTTTTTAACCATTGTAGTTTGTGGTATAGGTAAGGAGGAATCTGATATTTAATAACACCAAAAAGTAACGATGCAAAGTGTAGTTGTCTACGATAATTCATTTTTAAAATATTGGCACTATTTAGAAAAGGCGTAACATGAGTACGAGGTGGAATATTGAAACAGTACCGTGCGCATGCATTCTGCACTCGCTGTATTACCTTTTTAGTGCGTGCAAGTAAGCGGGGCCCTATAACTGCGTCAGCGTAGTTAAACTTAGACAAAATTAAGGCCTCGCATAGTTTGATACGGACATTCGTTGAAATTATATGGAAGAAACGAAAAAACAAAACCCCAAAACGCCCTAAAAATTTACGCCCTATTAGCATCCTACCCTGTTTGTCTAAAGTTCTTGAGAAAGTAGTTTGCAATCAATTAAGGGACTATCTCGAACTGAACAATATTTTGCCTTCAGAACAATCTGGGTTTAGGAAGAAAAGGAGTACTACAACCGCATTAGCTTATGTAGTGGACGATATCCTATCTGCTCAGGATAGGGGGGAGGCGACTATCCTTGTGCTTCTCGATTACTCGCGAGCTTTTGATACCATAAACACCACTCTATTACTTTCAAAATTAGCATACTATGGTTTTAGCTCAGAAGCTGTAGAGTGGTTCAAAAGTTATATGTCCGATCGCACTCAATATGTAGAAATAGGACGTGAGGATGGTAATGCTGATAAATCTGTCTGTAGCCAGGTAAACAGGGGCGTACCGCAGGGATCCATCTTGGGCCCTATTCTTTTTATAATCTACATATCAGACATAGTAAACAAAATAGAGAATTGTAAATTTCAGCTGTACGCGGACGATATACAATTGTATATATCATTTAAACCAAGTGAGATTAGTTTAGCTTTGCACAAGCTTGGGCAGGACTTAGACCGTATCTCCAAATGGTCGGAGTCAAACACTTTGACTATAAATGCGGCCAAGACAAAATACATGATTTTTGGCACAGATCGACAAATACAATTAGTTAACATTTATAACCCTAAAGTAGAGATAAGAGGTGAACATATTGAAAGGGTAACCGAGGCACGTAATCTAGGTGTACTAATGGACGAAAGGCTTCGCTTTGAAAATCATATAAATAATATATCTAAAACTTGTTTTTATAGATTAAAGATCCTTTATCGTATAAGAGACTCAATTTCAACGAATGTCCGTATCAAACTATGCGAGGCCTTAATTTTGTCTAAGTTTAACTACGCTGACGCAGTTATAGGGCCCCGCTTACTTGCACGCACTAAAAAGGTAATACAGCGAGTGCAGAATGCATGCGCACGGTACTGTTTCAATATTCCACCTCGTACTCATGTTACGCCTTTTCTAAATAGTGCCAATATTTTAAAAATGAATTATCGTAGACAACTACACTTTGCATCGTTACTTTTTGGTGTTATTAAATATCAGATTCCTCCTTACCTATACCACAAACTACAATGGTTAAAAAGGAACAGTAATGAACATGTCACGCGAGCGTCAATTTTTATGCTAAAAATGCCCCAGCACAGAACTGCAGCGTTCCGAGGCAGCTTCAGGTATAACGCCACCAAGTGCTGGAATGATCTTCCACCTCCTTTGCGGGACCTGAAAACAATTTCAACATTTAAAAGTAAATATAAACAATACTTGCTAGATAAACAAAAAACTGAATGAGGATACTAGATACTCATTTATTATTTTTATTTTTTATTTATTTATTTATTTATTTATTTTTTTAAAATAATTGTTCTATTATGAGTATGTATATATGTTATGTTATAGTATGTACTCGTGTGTAGGTATTCAGTATTTAAGAATTGATATAAATTATGAAAATAAATTTTAACAGAATGTAATTATTATAATACACTAAGTATGTTTAGTTTACTTTAGGAATACGATTAAAATAGTAAGAGTAGGTACCTGTCTGTTTGCGGCCCGATAGCACTTGGAATGAGTCATGCCAGCGCTCGGTGACCGGTTGTTGTTGTTATTGTAGTTTTAAACACAATCTCCGACTCCAATTTTTTTTTTTGTATTGGATATTAAATATTATACTTCCACAGGTTTAAATTTTCTTGGCGTTAACTTTCTGTCTAACATTAGTATTCTCCGTATAGTATTGTTTTTGATCACTTACACTTGAGAGCCTAGAATATAAATAAATAAAAAGTAAAGGACTTGGACCAGAGAAATATAATACGACTGAAAAGCCTAAGTTATGATCTTATCATATGTAATCCAAAAAATATTGACTTACCATTGCGATGTCTGTTTTTCTTTTTTTTTTCTCCTATTACTTGTCATTGTTGCTATTTTATTTTTAATTACAAGTTGTGCCTATAATAAATGATAATTATAATTATTTAGTGCGGACGAGCAGTACGCACGACAGCTCAGCGCTAGAGATGACGCTCAGACTGAGAGTGAGATGGAACATTAAGTCTACATTGTTATTGTTATATATATATTTTTTTCTCTAACATAAAAATTGCCGTTTAGTTGCTTCTATCTCATGTAGATATCTCACTCGCACAGCGTTCCGCTAGGGCTGTTTATTGTTATTATTGTTATCATTTTATTATTATTATTATTTTTCTTTTTTTTTAATTACTTTCGTTATATTATTGTAAGAATTTTTTTTTTGCTTGTTTTTAGTGTTTAGATTTGCTTTGTATTACTTTTATTACTATTTTTTTTTGTGTCACAGCTGTCAGCGCATACCTTCTGGAGACCGCTGAAAATCAGTTTAGAAGCATCATTGATGCTTCTTCTTTTACTGAGCGAATCTCCATTTGGTATTGTTGTACTGCAGCACAATTTTTTTTTCTTCCCTTTTTCTATTATAATATTATTATTATTTTTTTGTGTAATTTTAATTTATTGTGTTTTTTATACTGTTTTTATACGTGAATAAGATTGTTATTGTGTTGTAGTGCAACTTGACCAATAAATCTTTATTATCTTTATTATCTATTATCAAAAGGACTCCGAGCTCCTTAAGCTCGGAACACGCAGGACCTGCTACGCAGACTGAAGGGCTCTCAGAGTCGGACACTTCAGTTTGCAGCATGCAGACGGTGGAGTCACTGGATTCTACACACATGGACGAGACCAATGTACGGCGGAAGGGTGAGAAGCGGACCCACGCTGAGAATAGCTGCTCTGGCTCCGAAAGTGACGCGAGCGTGCAGCTGAGTGAAAACTCGGACTCAGCGAGGTGGCTTAAACCCGCAAACAAGAGAGGGCGAGGCCGGCCGCCCACTCACGGTAAATACGTGGGCTTGGGCAAGTCTCAAGCGGAACTCCGTGCGGCGAAAACGAAGGCCAGAGAGGACCGCTTCGAGACCGAAGACGTCCTGGCCGCTTACACTGAAGCGGCCAAACTGACTTTATAATAATAATAATAATAATAATAAAGATTTATTGGTCAAGTTGCACTACAACACAATAACAATCTTATTAACATATAAAAACAGTATAAAAAACACAATAAATTAAAATTACACAAAAAAAAAATTAATATTATAATAGAAAAAGGGAAGAAAAAAGAAATTGTGCTGCAGTACAACAATACCAAATGGAGATTCGCTCAGTAAAACAAGAAGCATCAATGATGCTTCTAAACTGATTTTCAGCGGTCTCCAGAAGGTATGCGCTGACAGCTGTGACACAAAAAAAAATAGTAATAAAAGTAATACAAAGCAAATCTAAACACTAAAAACAAGCAAAAAAAAAATTCTTACAATAATATAACGAAAGTAATTAAAAAAAAATAAAAATAAATAATAATAATAATAAAATGATAACAATAAACAGTCCTAGCGGAACGCTGTGCGAGTGAGATATCTACATGAGATAGGAGCAACTAAACGGCAATTTTAATGTAAGGGAAAAAAATTATATATAACAATAACAATGTAGACTTAATGTTCCATCTCACTCTCAGTCTGAGCGTCACCTCTAGCGCTGAGCTGTCGTGCGTACTGCTCGTCCGCACTAAATAATTATAATTATCGTTTATTATAGGCACAACTTGTAATTAAAAATAAAATTTTAACAAAAAGAAAAACCGACTTCAAACAAAACAGTATTTTAAAACAAATTAAAATGCACTAAAAAGAAATAAAAATAATTGCATATTTAACACATTTTTGAGAGTCCTCCTAGGTAAAATGAAATGAAAAATATTAGACTACTTAAAAGTCGATTTACGATTATATAACGTAGTTATAGTTATTGTTATATTTGGAGCCGGTGTCAGCCACAGGCACACGCTTCAACAATCAAAAGAAAGAAGCGATACGAGCCTCTTGATTGACCCAGTATAATATCGTATAAAAGGTAATTTGTAAAAAACATTTCTTAAAGTATTCTCGTATTGTTTTTTGATAGGTATAGTTTAGGGTTGGCTGACACCGACTCCAAATATAGCAATAATTATAACTACATTATATAATCGTAAATCGACTTATAAGTAGTCTAATATTTTTTTCTCTAACATAAAAATTGCCGTTTAGTTGCTTCTATCTCATGTAGATATCTCACTCGCACAGCGTTCCGCTAGGGCTGTTTATTGTTATTATTGTTATCATTTTATTATTATTATTATTTTTCTTTTTTTTTAATTACTTTCGTTATATTATTGTAAGAATTTTTTTTTTGCTTGTTTTTAGTGTTTAGATTTGCTTTGTATTACTTTTATTACTATTTTTTTTTGTGTCACAGCTGTCAGCGCATACCTTCTGGAGACCGCTGAAAATCAGTTTAGAAGCATCATTGATGCTTCTTCTTTTACTGAGCGAATCTCCATTTGGTATTGTTGTACTGCAGCACAATTTTTTTTTCTTCCCTTTTTCTATTATAATATTATTATTATTTTTTTGTGTAATTTTAATTTATTGTGTTTTTTATACTGTTTTTATACGTGAATAAGATTGTTATTGTGTTGTAGTGCAACTTGACCAATAAATCTTTATTATCTTTATTATCTATTATCAAAAGGACTCCGAGCTCCTTAAGCTCGGAACACGCAGGACCTGCTACGCAGACTGAAGGGCTCTCAGAGTCGGACACTTCAGTTTGCAGCATGCAGACGGTGGAGTCACTGGATTCTACACACATGGACGAGACCAATGTACGGCGGAAGGGTGAGAAGCGGACCCACGCTGAGAATAGCTGCTCTGGCTCCGAAAGTGACGCGAGCGTGCAGCTGAGTGAAAACTCGGACTCAGCGAGGTGGCTTAAACCCGCAAACAAGAGAGGGCGAGGCCGGCCGCCCACTCACGGTAAATACGTGGGCTTGGGCAAGTCTCAAGCGGAACTCCGTGCGGCGAAAACGAAGGCCAGAGAGGACCGCTTCGAGACCGAAGACGTCCTGGCCGCTTACACTGAAGCGGCCAAACTGACTTTATAATAATAATAATAATAATAATAAAGATTTATTGGTCAAGTTGCACTACAACACAATAACAATCTTATTAACATATAAAAACAGTATAAAAAACACAATAAATTAAAATTACACAAAAAAAAAATTAATATTATAATAGAAAAAGGGAAGAAAAAAGAAATTGTGCTGCAGTACAACAATACCAAATGGAGATTCGCTCAGTAAAACAAGAAGCATCAATGATGCTTCTAAACTGATTTTCAGCGGTCTCCAGAAGGTATGCGCTGACAGCTGTGACACAAAAAAAAATAGTAATAAAAGTAATACAAAGCAAATCTAAACACTAAAAACAAGCAAAAAAAAAATTCTTACAATAATATAACGAAAGTAATTAAAAAAAAATAAAAATAAATAATAATAATAATAAAATGATAACAATAAACAGTCCTAGCGGAACGCTGTGCGAGTGAGATATCTACATGAGATAGGAGCAACTAAACGGCAATTTTAATGTAAGGGAAAAAAATTATATATAACAATAACAATGTAGACTTAATGTTCCATCTCACTCTCAGTCTGAGCGTCACCTCTAGCGCTGAGCTGTCGTGCGTACTGCTCGTCCGCACTAAATAATTATAATTATCGTTTATTATAGGCACAACTTGTAATTAAAAATAAAATTTTAACAAAAAGAAAAACCGACTTCAAACAAAACAGTATTTTAAAACAAATTAAAATGCACTAAAAAGTAATAAAAATAATTGCATATTTAACACATTTTTGAGAGTCCTCCTAGGTAAAATGAAATGAAAAATATTAGACTACTTATAAGTCGATTTACGATTATATAATGTAGTTATAATTATTGCTATATTTGGAGTCGGTGTCAGCCAACCCTAAACTATACCTATCAAAAAACAATACGAGAATACTTTAAGAAATGTTTTTTACAAATTACCTTTTATACGATATTATACTGGGTCAATCAAGAGGCTCGTATCGCTTCTTTCTTTTGATTGTTGAAGCGTGTGCCTGTGGCTGACACCGGCTCCAAATATAACAATAATTATTTTTTTATTTTAAGTGAAGCTGATGTAGACTAACATTATTTTCTTAATATAGATAGATTAAGCGTGCCGTTTATATGAATCAGAAACTACTTCAGGGACAATTTCAAAAGAAACTTTCGAATAAAGCAAAAATAGACTTTCGAAAATGCGGCTGTAATACGTCATGCGGCATAAACTACAAGGTACCACCCTCGAATGAGCTGTAATCGACCTCAGTAAAAAAACTTTGCAAAAGAGCTATTCGTATTCTATGTCGTACATCATATGACATCACATCATATACACAAAATTTGATTAAAGACAGAAAGAAATTCTGCCCCAAATCGCACCCTAACTGTAAGCCGTTTAGGAGTTATGTCAATACATAGTATAAAACAAAGTCGCTTTCTCTGTCCCTATATCTTTAAAACTACGCAACGGATTTTGATGCGATTTTTTTTAATAGATAGTGTAATTCAAGGGGAAGGTTTGTGTATATAATAAATGAACAATATAGTAAAGAAACACTGACAATTTTAGAAGTTTGCAATGTGATGTCGTAAATAAACAAATTCTTTAGTATATTTAGTATCAGTATTGCATCCGTGAGAAGTCGGGGCGGGTCGCTAGTTGATTATAATATTCGATTATGACAATTACATGAACATAACCACGTTCCGGAAGGTGATTCAAATATCCAAGTAACCCATAAATAAAAGACTCGACCGAGTATTGCTAACGTGCTCCTCAGAATTGTTCCATTCCCTCCCGTTCCCTTATTTTGTCATGGATCCTGTGCTCAGAACCTTACCAAACTTTCACCAATCAATTTCAAAACCACCTTTATAATAAAAAAAGAATCATCAAAATTGGTTAACATGATTTTGAGTTATTCACCTATTTGTCGCGCATATACATAATGCAAATTTAAGACTTATGTCGTTTTCATACGGATAACATCATCGGAAAAAAATAAAAACAAAATGGGACCCCACGGAAAGCACTACCTTTCAAACAAAAAAAAAATTATCAAAATCGGTCGACCCAGTAAAAAGTTATGAGGTAACAAACATAAAAAAAAATACAGACGAATTGATAACCTCCTCCTTTTTGAAGTCGGTTGATAAAATAGCAACAATGACAAGTAATAGGAAAAAAAAAAGAAAAACAGACATCGCAATGGTAAGTCAATATTTTTTGGATTACATATAATAAGATCATAACTTAGGCTTTTCAGTTGTATTATATTTCTCTGGTCCAAGTCCTTTACTTTTTATTTATTTATATTCTAGGCTCTCAAGTGTAAGTGATCAAAAACAATACTATACGGAGAATACTAATGTTAGACAGAAAGTTAACGCCAAGAAGATTTAAACCTGTGGAAGAATATTAAATATCCAATACAAAAAAAAAAAAAAAAAAAATTGGAGTCGGAGATTGTGTTTAAAACTACAATAACAACAACAACCGGTCACCGAGCGCTGGCATGACTCATTCCAAGTGCTATCGGGCCGCAAACAGACAGGTACCTACTCTTACTATTAATCGTATTCCTAAAGTAAACTAAACATACTTAGTGTATTATAATAATTACATTCTGTTAAAATTTATTTTCATAATTTATATCAATTTTTAAATACTGAATACCTACACACGAGTACATACTATAACATAACATATATACATATATATATATATATATATGTATATATGTTATGTTATAGTATATACTATATATATATGTATATATATATATATATACATACTCATAATAGAACAATTATTTAAAAAATAAATAAATAAAAAATAATAATAATAAATGAGTATCTAGTATCCTCATTCAGTTTTTTGTTTATCTAGCAAGTATTGTTTATATTTACTTTTAAATGTTGAAATTGTTTTCAGGTCCCGCAAAGGAGGTGGAAGATCATTCCAGCACTTGGTGGCGTTATACCTGAAGCTGCCTCGGAACGCTGCAGTTCTGTGCTGGGGCATTTTTAGCATAAAAATTGACGCTCGCGTGACATGTTCATTACTGTTCCTTTTTAACCATTGTAGTTTGTGGTATAGGTAAGGAGGAATCTGATATTTAATAACACCAAAAAGTAACGATGCAAAGTGTAGTTGTCTACGATAATTCATTTTTAAAATATTGGCACTATTTAGAAAAGGCGTAACATGAGTACGAGGTGGAATATTGAAACAGTACCGTGCGCATGCATTCTGCACTCGCTGTATTACCTTTTTAGTGCGTGCAAGTAAGCGGGGCCCTATAACTGCGTCAGCGTAGTTAAACTTAGACAAAATTAAGGCCTCGCATAGTTTGATACGGACATTCGTTGAAATTGAGTCTCTTATACGATAAAGGATCTTTAATCTATATAAACAAGTTTTAGATATATTATTTATATGATTTTCAAAGCGAAGTCTTTCGTCCATTAGTACACCTAGGTTACGTGCCTCGGTTACCCTTTCAATATGTTCACCTCTTATCTCTACTTTAGGGTTATAAATGTTAACTAATTGTATTTGACGATCTGTGCCAAAAATCATGTATTTTGTCTTGGCCGCATTTATAGTCAAAGTGTTTGACTCCGACCATTTGGAGATACGGTCTAAGTCCTGCCCAAGCTTGTGCAAAGCTAAACTTATCTCACTTGGTTTAAATGATATATACAATTGTATATCGTCCGCGTACATCTGAAATTTACAATTCTCTATTTTGTTTACTATGTCTGATATGTAGATTATAAAAAGAATAGGGCCCAAGATGGATCCCTGCGGTACGCCCCTGTTTACCTGGCTACAGACAGATTTATCAGCATTACCATCCTCACGTCCTATTTCTACATATTGAGTGCGATCGGACATATAACTTATGAACCACTCTACAGCTTCTGAGCTAAAACCATAGTATGCTAATTTTGAAAGTAATAGAGTGATGTTTATGGTATCAAAAGCTCGCGAGTAATCGAGAAGCACAAGGATAGTCGCCTCCCCCCTGTCCTGAGCAGATAGGATATCGTCCACTACATAAGCAAATGCGGTTGTAGTACTCCTTTTCTTTCTAAACCCAGATTGTTCTGAAGGCAAAATATTGTTCAGTTCGAGATAGTCCCTTAATTGATTGCAAACTACTTTCTCAAGAACTTTAGACAATCAGGGCAGGATGCTAATAGGGCGTAAATCCTTTAGTTCTGTAGGGTTACTGTTCTTTGGTATGGGCTTAATTATGGACTTATGCCATTGATTAGGATAAATACTAGTCGTTATTGATTTATTTATGATTTTTGTAATTAATTGAATTGAATAAGGAAGCGTAGGTAATAACATATCAAGTGAGATGCCATCAGATCCGATGGCGTTAGTATGCAATGACTTGATATGTCTGAATATGTCAGTCTCTGTAACAACATTTATATTAAATATTGAATGTCCAAATTTATGCGTTAGAAAGAAATCAATATCCGATTGGAGAACAAAGTTTTTGCCAGGAACCGTTAGAAAAAAGGTATTTATTTTATTAGGATCACGTAATTGTTCTGGTAGCTGCATGTCACATTTCCTATTGATATTTACATTATATTTTATATGCGTCCATAAGAGCCGAGAATTTTTGATATTTTTATTCACATACATATCAAAGTATGCCTTTTTTTCATTTTTTATTGCCTGATTCACTAAATTCTTTAATTGTTTATAGTAACTGAGATGAACATCGCTTTTATTTTTAGTTGAACGTGTGTGCGCACTGTCCCTAAGTTTCATCATAAACTTGATGGTAGCGGTGATCCACGGGTATTGCCGATTTTTGATGCTAATACATTTAAGAGGTGCTAAAGTATTATAAACACGAAGCACTATCTTGTTAAATTCCTCCACCATATCATTAACATTTTCAAGTTCAGCAATGCACTCCCAATTAATTAACGCTAGATTCCTATCCAACTCATTCCAGTCAATAGCTTTAATGTTTCTAATACAAATGCTTTTAGAGTGAAATACATCTTTGTCGATACTAAGCTCGCAAGAAATGAAAGAGTGGCTACTTAATGTACTAATATGATCAACCCATACCCGGCATATACTTGTATCTGAGCAAATTAAGTCAATTAGGGTCTCGCTATGGTTTGTAAAATGCGTCGGTTCAGTAACATGTTGAGTTAAGTTAAAAAAAGATAAAAAATCAGTGATCATATTGTAATTAACTTGATTATTGTTAAGAAAATTAATGTTAAAATCGCCCATTATTATTAGATGATCGCGCCATGTAAACGTACTCAGAGTCTCATACAGGGCATCGAAGAATGTATGCACACTTAACCATGGAGGTCTATAGGCTGTACCTATTACGATTTGCTTGCCTTTGATTTTAATTCCTATCCACATCTGCTCAACGGACGAGGGAGGATGAGTAAGAGTGCGTACGGTTAAACCCTGCCTTATATAAAATCCTACTCCGCCACCGCGCGCTCGTACCCCTGGTGGCCTTGGTATATGTCGAAGATTATAACCTGCAATGTTAGGCGCACGCCCGTCTTCGCCTGCTTTTAACCACGTCTCGTTAAGGCCTAATATGTCTACTTTGTGTCTTTCTACGGTAACAATGAGTTCCTCATGATTAGTCCCAAGAGACCCAGGACTTATAAAACCAACTTTTAAGTGTCGTGGATTAATCATTTAGAACCAAAATATATTATATATATATGTATATGTGTAATTACTTGATGGCAAATTGAATGCAATATGCAGGAACAAGTTTCAACATAAATTTTAAAGCAGACTATAACAACATTACTTTGAATTATTGCAGATAGATTAAATTGAATTGTTATTGATTTTATATTAGATGTTACGCGTTTTAAAAAGTTTTCGAATTTAATTCCAAGAAAAATATAATACAAGCTGTACCTAAACCAATGCACAGAAAAAGTGTCTATACTTAATATTGCTTTTAAGTAGTTAAAGTAACTAATTAAAAAAACAAAAAACAATATTTGTGAGTCCATAAACAAATAGTTAAATTTAAAACTCAAATAGACGTTTGACCAAAAACCGTCATTAAGTCATCCTCCGAGCGTATCCTGTGTGCTGCTGTTTCAATTATTGTTAGTTTTAATTATTGTTAGTTGCACTCATAATAAAAATTTTTGCCGGGGCTGCCGGCGTGACGCAGTAATGACCGGAATACCCTCCGGCCATGCATCCCATCGCGCTGCGTCGCCACTTAGGATTCGGGTAGTAAAATAAAATATACAAAATTTACACCTTAAAATTAAATACACTAAATATTATATGTATAACTTACGACTACTTAAATATATTAACAAAACATATGTACACTCCTTCATTGGCACCGGGCCGCGCTCACAGTCCGCTCTGAAAACAGTGAAGGACCAGGGCGACCCGTGGCGTGCCCTCCGGGTCAGTCTTAGCCGTTACCGACGACAAAAGATCGTCGACACCGTTGCCCAGGGTGCGCCACAAGGAGGCGACTGACATGCGCCCCAACCTAACATAACCTTTTTTTTTTTTAGTTTTACGAGGAGGAAAGGCATTTACGCCTCCCGCCCGGCGGGGGGACCGGGACGGGTATGTGGGACTCGACCGGGGCCATAAGGGCCCCGTGCCAGGGCAGAAGGCCCTGTCCTACCCACTAAAACCTCCTCGGGTTTCCACCGTACCGCGTGATGGAGGGGCTACGGGAACGCTAAAGCATACTTCCGCGGCCCCCCCGCGGCGACCGCCGCGAGGCGGTCAAATCGTTGAATGCGCGCCTAAGGGCGCGCCTTCCTCCGTTGCCTCCGTCCCGTAAACGTGACGGACTCCCCCGAGTCCGCCACTGGAGGCTGGGCGCCAACAATGCTGACGCCCTGGTGGCGGCGAATAAGATGACTGGCTCCGCCGCCGACCATCGGTGTAACTCCACACCACAAGGTGGACCACCACTCCTCCTTCAGTGCTCGTAATGAGCCCTCCGCTCTATATATACATATATACACAATAACAAATATTTACATAATTTACATAAATACATAGTATACATATGTACACTCCTCCGCTAATTGCCACCGAGGCCGCTCACATCCGCTGCGCTCGGAGAAGTACTAGGAGCGACCTCGCGGCCTTCCTCCGCGTCAGTCTTAGCCGCGGCCGGCGAGCGAGCTCAAGCCGGCCCCGTTGCCCAGGGTGCGCCACGAGGAGGCGACTGACATGCACCCCAACCTAACCTTTTTTTTTGTTTTACTAGGAGGAAATGCATTTTCGCATTCCGCCCGGTCGAAAGGGGGGACCGGGACGGATATGTGGGACTCCCGGGGCAGAAGGCCCCGTCCTACCCACTAAAACCTCCTAGGATTTACGCCTTCGCCGCAAGACGGCAGGACTACGGGAACGCACGTGGCTCACCACCGCGGCCCTGCCAACGGCCGTCGCTGTAGAAGGGCGACTCGTCTCTAGAGCGTGCCAGGGTGTTGCGGCACGCTTCCGTCTCCGCCTCCGTCAGAACCGTGACGGACTCCCCCGAGTCCGCCACTGGAGGCTAGGCGGCGGCAGCGGGTGTAAAGGTCCGCTGCCGACTTCGCTATGTCACGTCCGGAATATGCGGCAGCGGATGTAAAGGTCCGCCGCCGCTGTGTCAAGTCGGGTCAAGGCAACCGGCCTAGATGGTCGCGGCGTCGTCGACCAGATCTCCGTCGACGCAACGGCCCTCCCGTTGGTGTCGTCCTCCCGCTGTCGTTCCGCCTTCTGATTGGCGGACATTACGACCTCGCTGAAGGTTCGTAATGCCGCCCACGCCTCTTCACTCGCGACCATCTTGCGCACTAAGGCCGGAAGCGAGATGTCTGATCCAATGGCCGTGAACAGGGCTGCGCGAGGCTCCGCCCAGGCTGGGCACTCTGCGCGCGTGTGCTCGGCCGTATCCACGGCTCCGTCGTCGCAATGGAGGCATACCACTAACGGCTCTCTCCCGACCACCTCGCACAAGTACTTGGCGAAGCAGCCGTGACCGGACATGAGCTGCGTCAGGTGGTAAGTCAGTGGGCCGTGCTTGCGTTAGTCAAAGTCAAAGTCAAAAACCTTTATTCAAAATATAAGTGTTTACACTTTCTTATTGATTGTCGATAATCTACCACCGGTTCGGAATTTAATACCTCAGACCTGAGAAGAACCGGCGAAAGAAACTCAGCGGGATATTTTTTTTTTTTTATAATGTCAATTTATAATTTACAATAATAAACATATTCCTGTTATTTGAAACAGCCTGGAGGCGATCATCTCATTCCCAAGGTGTGCAGTCAACTAGAAAGTCATTAGTGCTGTAATATCCTTTAGCACACAAAAGCTCTTTAACGATTCTTTTGAATTTTATAATTGAATATTGTTGAACGTTTTCTGGGATCCTGTTGTAAAAACGTATACATTGCCCCAAAAAAGAGTTACTAACCCTGTGTAGTCGGGTGCAAGGCGTAACAAGTTTATTCTTGTTCCTAGTATTAATGGAATGTACGTCACAATTTTTGGGAAAATCATATTTTTGCGTACATACATAACATTATCAAAAACAAATTGAGAAGCGACAGTCATTATTTGAATTTCTTTAAATTTACATCTTAACGAATCTTTTGGGCCCAGGTTACCATTGCATTACCCCAGAGTAGAATGCCATACGACATAATACTGCGGAAATAGCTAAAATACACAAGGCGAGCTGTATCCACATCTGTCAAAAATCTAATCTTTTTTACCGCATAGGCTGCAGAGCTGAGTCTATTTGCCAATTTACTTATATGGGGGCCCCATTGGAGCTTAGAGTCAATAGTCATACCAAGGAACTCTGTTGACTCTAATACATCTAATGCTTCCCCTAATAATAAATAATAAAAGTACATTCGCTTTGACACATCTTACATTGGGAGTAGTGAATTTAATACATTTTGTCTTTTTACTATTTAACATTAAATTATTGACACTAAACCAATGTACTATTTCCGAGAGAGCATTGTTCACATCGTCATACATTAAAAGACGTCTTTTTATTTTAAAAATTAATGAAGTATCGTCAGCAAACAATACTATCTCGAGTTTATCACCTAAGAGATGTGGTAGGTCATTTAGATAAACCAGGAAGAGAAATGGACCAAGAATTGATCCTTGAGGGACCCCCACAGTAACCTGAGCCCCGGGAGATCTCTTTCCATTTATATCAACCCTCTGAATCCGATTGCTCAGATACGAAATCAGAAGATTGAGTGCAGTGTCCCTGACTCCATAATGTCGTAGCTTCCTGACCAAAGTTTCGTGTTGCACACAGTCAAAGGCCTTAGATAAATCACAAAAAATCCCCAAGGCATCCTGTGACTCCTCCCAGGCCCTGTAGATATTATTTATGAGCTCAACACCAGCGTCAGTTGTCGAGCGACCCCTTGTAAATCCAAATTGTTTCTTGTGTAGCAACTTGTTCTTGTTAAAATGTAATAATTTTTTAAAGATCTTGCTAAGAGTTGGTAGTACAGAGATGGGTCTATAATTATTGGGGTCTGATGTACTACCTGACTTAAATATTGGTATTACTTTACTATGTTTCATGAGGTCAGGAAACACGCCACTAAGAACACAATTATTGAATATATTGACAAGGTAGGGTGCGATTACATCAATTATTGAATTGACTACTTTAACAGAGAACCCCCATAGATCGGCAGTTTTTTTAACATCTAGCGATCTGAAAGAACTTATGATGTCATTTACACCTACTGTATTAAATTTATAACTTATATTACATTCTTTTACATTGTTTTTTAATAATGATTCAGCAACGGTGGGAGAGGGATTTAATGAGCTAGTAGTCGAAAAAGGAATGTCAGCAAAAAAATTTTCAAAAATAATTGCAACATCCCGATCTGAGGAAAATAAATTATTATCAATAGATAAACTAATGTCGGAGATGTTATTTTTGACTCTTCCAGTTTCGCAATTAATCATTTTCCATGTCATTTTAATTTTATCAGGAGCGTCAATAATTTTTTTTTTATATGTAATGATTTGGCTGTATGACATACACGTTTGAATAGTTTAGAGTAGGCACTAACATAACTAATAAATGAAAATGACCGATTGTATGATCTTTCACTATAAAGCTCATACAACCTTTGCCTACTCTTGTGAATTCCGACAGTCGCCCAATCATTAAACTTAAGAAAATTCCTAGAACTGACTGTCTTAGGAGTAAATATGGCATTAAATTCTGTTTTTATTAAATTAAAAAAATTGTTATAAAGCTGATTAGAATTATTATTTAATTGTAAATATGAGAGCTTTGCCATGATATTACTTCTGAACTTCTCAAATCGGTACAAATTGATAGGAACAAATGTCTGTTTTAAACCCTTAGTATTATTTTTTATTTGCAAATTGAATGAAGCCAACTGTCCACAATGATCTGAATTTAACATATTTATAATACATTTATGTTTTGGAACACAATTGGTAAATATGTTGTCAATACATGTTGCAGTGGATTCAGTGATTCTAGTTGTTTCTAGGAACAAGTTAGATAGATAGATAGATACTTTATTGCACACAAAAAGCAAAAGATACAGTGTACATAACATTACAAGAACATAAAAAAAAGAGAAGCGTGCAAAGGCGAAATGCACTTTCTAATATTATCTCAAATGCTTCATATAACCCACTAGGAGGTCTGTATACGCATACAACAATGACATGCTCAAGCTCTGCACAGGCTATTTCAATAGTCTGCTCAATAGAAAGGCTCACAACATCCTTACGTTCAAAATAAATTAAATTTTAAATTTTTATTAATAAGTATTAATGAGCCACCGCGTATAGCTTTTTTTCTACTGAACAGACTAGCCATCTGGTGACCACTGAAGTTAAACATAAACTGATAATTTACAAGCCAGTGTTCTGTAAAACATAAAATATCAATGGCATTGCTGTTTATGAATAACTCAATCTCTAAATCTTTTCCTAGCATTCCTTGAATGTTTTGGTGCACCAGGTTTACAAGTTTACTATTATTATTATTTTGTTTATTTCTAAAATTAAAATTTAGGCATTTATCTAATGATGAATTTCTTTTAGGTAAATTAATACTACTTGAGCCAGAGACTACCTCTATTGTCTTAAGATTCAATTTAAATTATTTGGAGCACATTCCAAACTATTAATTTTTAATGTTTTATTGCACTGGTCGCAGAAGCAGTGGTCTGGTCAACCAAGAAATTGGTTGGTTTTGTAAAAATATAATAATACAGCAGATTTGCTATTTGTCTCTTATAGAAATTTGATAGGTTATACCTATCATTAGTCAAAATACATGATTTAAATTTCAATATATTATTTATGTCAATTAAATTCATTTTAGAATTATTGTTTTAAATATTTACATAATTATTATGACACATTGTATACAATGAAAAACAAAACGTTCAACCCACTTTCTCAGAACCGGGCGGATGGCCGCCACGAGCTCCCCGCCGGCATCCGGAACTCGTAGTCGTACTTCCCACCTAGACGTAGTCGTACTTTCCACCAAGACGCCGCCTGATGGAGCATCAGGCGGCGTCTTGCCTCCTCCCTCCACTGTTGGATTAGGGGTGGGTTGCCATCTGCTCTTGCCGCCTTGACCCGCCAGTAGACGCTCGAGTTGATCTCGGCCTCGAGGTCCCATGGCGGGCTTGCGGACAGCAGACAGGCTGCGGTGTAGGACACCGTACGATACGCCCGAGCCTTTCTGAGCGCCATCACCCGCTGCGGATGTCGCAGCGAAGCGACGTTGCGGGCGCTCAGCGCGTCCGCCCATATCGGCGCACCGTACAGCGCCATCGAGCGCACCACTCCGATGTAAAGGCGTCTCGCTGGATTACCTGGCCCTCCAATGTTGGGCAAAATGCGCCCGAGCGCTCCGGCTGCAGCCACCAGTCTCGGGGCCAAGCGCCGGAAGTGCTCCTCGAACTTCCACCTGCCATCGAGGACGAGTCCCAGGTACTTCATCGTCGACCCGATGGTGATGGAAGTTCCGCCGATGGTTATCACCGCTCCCTGAGGTGGCGCGGTCCGAGGTCCATGAAAAACAAGAACCTCGGATTTGTGCAAGGCCACCTCGAGGCCCAGAGCGCGGATGCGGTGGACTGCACGCGCCACTCCGGCCGTGGCGAGATAGGTCGCCTCGTGATGGGTTTTACCGCGGGCCGACACGAGGGTGTCGTCGGCGTAACACGTCACGCTGACCCCCTGCAGAGTGGCCCCGCGTAGCACCGAGTCGTACCCGATGTTCCACAGCAGCGGACCCAAAACAGAGCCCTGTGGAACACCGCACGTCATCCTCCTCCTTCCCCATCCCTCCTTTGTCGGGTAAGCGACTGCTCTGCCCGCGAAATAGTCGGCGATGATCTGCCGATGGTATGGGGGCACTCTATGGTACCGCAAGGCCTCCATTACCGTCTCCCAGGGCAAGGTGTTGAAAGCGTTGGAAATATCCAAAGACACGGCTATCAGTACCCACCCCGAGAGACTTCCTGCTCTGCGAGATCCCTCAAGCTCGCGATAGCGTCGAGGGTCGAGCGACCTGGGCGGAAGCCGAACTGGCGATCGCTCAGTCCCGGCTCCATGCTTGCGACAAGGCGGGCTGCAATAATGCGCTCAAAAAGTTTGCTCGCCTCGTCCAGCACCACTATAGGGCGGTAGGCCGACGGCTGATCGGGCGGTCGTCCGTCCTTGCGGATGAGGACGAGCCTACCCGTTTTCCACTTGTCGGGGAACCTACCCTGCGCCAGACACTCGGAGAAGAGGTGCCTGACGCTCTCGCCCATCTCGCCAAGAGCTATGGCTAGAGCACGCCCTGGAATGCCGTCGGGCCCTGGGGCTGTCCTTTTAGACCCGAGCTTGACGACAGCAGCGCATAATTCCGCCTTGGCAACGGGGGACGCCTGATCGAGTTGGTCATGATCGTTGAGAGGCGCCATCGAAGGTGGTATAAATTCTCCCCGCTCCGGAAAGAGAGCACCGACGACACTCTCCATGATGTCTGACTGAAGGGTGCTGGTGAGTGGAGGAGCCCAGGGTCGGAGTTTCTGCCTCACCATCCGGTACGGTCTGCCCCACGGATCGGCGTCGAAGGTCGCCAGCCATTCGAGTCATGCCTCCTCCTTAGCACGGGATATGGCTTTCTGCAGGGTGACGCAGGCTTCTCTGTAGGCGGTGTAAAGGGCCGCCTCCAGATTGTGGTCACGGACTCTTCTTCTGCTGCACCGTGCGTACTCCGGCCGCCACCAGTATACTCTATACAGGAGCGGTTTGGCCCGCGGCATCGCAGCGTCGCAGACGCGGGACAGGGCACAGCCGAGTCGATCAGCCTCTCAGTCGACTTGCACCACAGAGTCAGGAGCGGTCACCTAGCTTTCGACGATCGCCGCCTCTTTTACCAACTGGCTATCGAGACGACTTAGCTTCCAGCGAGGGCCACTCGACTGACCGACAGTAGCATGGGCGGAAACGGGAACCGCGGAGACATCAAACCGGATGTATCGGTGGTCCGATAGTGTCTCCACCTCCGTCTCCACCCTCCAGCCTCGAACACGGCGGGCTAGGGCGTTGGACGCAAACGTGATGTCGACGATCGACTCGCCCTGTTGCCGCACGCACGTGCTCGCCGATCCGCTGTTCATGGGGGTGAGTCCCAGCGACACAACCCACTCCTCCAACGCCTCGCCCCTGAAATCCGTCACAGGGGAACCCCAAGCCGTTGATGGTATTGAAGTCCCCCGCGACTAACACAGAGGTTGGCGAAGCCTGTCCCACCAGAGCGCCGACCTCCACCAGAAGTCGCTCGAACTCGGCGAGGGTTCAGTTAGGCGAGGCGTAAACGCCGATGATCGCCACACCACCGACGACGGCGAGAACCTAACCTTTTTTTTTTTTTTTCGGTTGGAAAATCCTCATGGACATCCTCCGCCCTCGGGGAAGAGCGAAGGGGACTGTCAGACTCCTACTGACTAAAAACCAACCCGTGTCCCGGGAGGCGGCTTCATCCTCGGCCCGTGAAAACACAGGGCGTCCGACTTGTGCAATGCCACCTCCAAGCCCAGCCGGCAAATCCTTCCCACGGCATGCGCGACACCAGCAGTCGCGCGTATGGCCGCCTGCCGGTACGTCTTTCCACGTGCTGTAACCAGCGTGTCGTCGGCGTAACAAGTGACGCCGACGCCATGGATGAACGCACCGCGCAGGGCCCAGTCGTACCCCACGTTCCACAGGAGTGGACCCAAAACGGAACCCTGTGGAACGCCGCACGACGTCTCTCGACGACCCCAGCTCTCTCGACCCGGGTACACGACAAGTAGGCCGCGACCACGCGTTGGAGGTAGCGCGGCATTCCGTGGTACCGGAGTGCTTCACGGATGGTACTCCAGGGCAAGGTGTTGAAAGCGTTGGCGATGTCGAGCGACACCGCCAAGACCACCTCACCCCGGGCGACTGCCTCCTCCGCGAGGGCCTTCACGCGCATGATCGCGTCCACCGTCAAACGCCCCTGGCGGAAGGCGAATTGGTTCTCCGCCAAATCCGGCCCCACCCTAGTCATGTGCTGAACGAGGCGACTGGCGATGACACGCTCGAAGATCTTACACTTACATCTTACAGGTGCCAGCCTTGTGGCCGGGCTGACCGCAGCGGTAACATAATTGGCTGCGGTCAACCTCAGCGATGCACCGTGCCCCCGCGTGTCCACCCTCCAGACACCGGTAGCACCGGAAAGGCCTCGGCGGTAGGAGCGTGACCTGTGCCGAGACCCACCCCACTAGGAGTCTGCTGTCCCTTAGTTTCCTGGCCGCCGCTAAGGGACAGCTCACGTGGGTAGTCAAGAGTCCGGAGACCCCCCGATGTATCGCGCCCGCCTTGACCTAATCAGGCGGGCATCCTCCGGTCTTGGAGATGGCGGCGACGACCTCCTCTGTCGTCGCAGAGTCATCCAGGCCTGAAATGCGCAAAACCGCGCATTTAGTAGGCCTGGACACTCGGACGTCGTCCGACCCTAGTGACGCCCTGAGTTTTTCCGCTAGGGCGTCAGCTTTGGGACCACTCGTGGCCCCCGAGACCTCCAGCAATCGGCCTCCGGTGGCAATCGTTTTGCACCGGAGGCCCGTTATGCCGAGATCAGTCAGTGAGATCAGGTCAGCGCTTGGCCGCCGCGACTCCCTCCTCCTTTTTCTGGGCCTCTTTTTTGGCCCGCTGGCGCGCCTTCTTCTTTTTCTTGGCGTCGCCCGCAACCTTCCACTCCGCCTCGGGTGTTGAAGGGGGGTTGCGCGACGCGGGTCTGTCTCCTTGTTTCGGTTTCGGTTGGGTGGCTTGGGGTGCCACGGGTTGAGCCGCACTCGCCTTTTTGGCCACCTTCCCTTTCCCTTTCTTAGCAGCAGCCGTTTGTGCCGGTTGGGTGGCACGGGGCGCTGCGGCTTTAGCCGCATATGTCGGCGCCGGTGCGCTGCGCTGGTCTGCAGCTACGGGGGGACGTAAAATCCTCCCCTCGAGCACCGTGAAGCGGGCGTTGAAACTCGCCATCTCCTTACGGATCAGGCGAGCCAACTCCGTCTCCTGCGACGACTGCTGCTGTTGTGTCTGCGGTTGTGGCGTGGCGTCAGGCGTGGCGCTCAGAAGGCCCACCTCCCGCCTGAGGTGTTCCCGGCGGAAGTTGGCCATCTCGGCTTTGAGCTCGAGGTGCTCTTTTCTGAGCGCCTCCACCTGTGCTGCGAGCCTGGTGTTCTGGGCTCGCAGCAGCGCCGTCTCCTCCGTGTCAGTGCGGATAAGCAGCACCTGGGCGCACTCCAGAATCGAGGCCGTAGCCTCTTTTAGCGCCTTCTGGCTGCAGCCGCTAAGGCCCTTGGAGACCTTGCACACCCTTTTTATTGCCGCAACCGCGTCCGTCATCCTCCGGTTGAGGTCGGAGGCAGGTAGCTCGTCTGCCTCGACCCCTAAGGCAGCAGAGTCTGACGACTCCGACCGAGGAGTGGCTCTCCCTTCCACCACCCTTTTGGTCAGAGCCGCGATCTGCCGCTCGTCTTCGACTAGTTTTTGCAGCCTTCGTCGCAGCCGCGGCCTCACGTCTTGATAGACCGATACCGGCATATTTGCCGGTAGTAGTCGGTCTACCTTTTCTGGTTGCTGTTTCGCTGCGAGCAGAGTCCGGCCCAGAATCCGGGACATCTCTCGCGCGTTTCCGTGAGCGCTTCGAGTTGGCACTCACCGCGCTCGCCATACTCATCCGACTGGATGCGCTGTCGGCGTCCGACAGCTCACCCAGTCGCTCCAATCTAACCACAGGTACCCTCGTCGTTGGCAAATCATAATCAGTTGTGGTCGCGGTAAAGTCGTTTGAAAGAATCCATCTGGCATCTTTGTCCCCTCCAGATTCGATGGGACGGTCCGATCAAAATCAAAATCAAAATCAAAATAAACTTTATTCAAGTAGGCTTTTATAAGCACTTTTGAATCGTCATTTTACAATTAAGTGAAGCTACCACCGGTTCGGAAAGTAGATTCTACCGAGAAGAACCGGCAAGAAACTCAGTAGTTACTCTTTTTTAACATTTAAAAAATACAACGTCATGTTAATTAAATACAATTATTTCAATTAATGTATCCTGCTTGGAAGTCAACAGGTATTAACTCCACGCTTTTTTATCATCTACAAAATCTTGTATCGAATAGTATGCTTTTTCTACCAATGTATTTTTAACAAACGATTTGAATTTACTAAACGGCAAAGTTAAAAATTTCTGCGGAATTTTATTATAGAAACGGATACCTTGCCCCAAGAAGGATCCATTGACTTTGCGGAGTCGGAAACTTGGCGTTATAAGTTTATCCTTACTTCTAGTGCATATACAATGATTATCACTGATTTTATCAAAGTGATCAATGTTACTGTGAATATACATGATATTGTTGTAAATATATTGCGTCCGTGATCCGTGAGGCGGATCGGAGGGGGACTGAAACCCCCCTGGAGATATATTTTTATCGGATGCACTCATTTTTAGTTTGTTTGCCGGGGCTGCCGGCGAAGAAGAATAAAAGAATAAAAAAGAAGAAAGAATAAAGGAAGAAGCAAGAAGGAAAAGGAAATGCAGTCGGGACCGAACTACCCTCCGGCCATGCATCCCATCGCGCTGCGTAGCCACTTGGGATTCGGGGTAATTTTTTATCGAGGTTGTCTTCCTCAAAACAAAAAAATTAAATTTACAAAAATTTACAAATCCTACATTAAAATACAAATAAAATAAAATATTTATAACCTACCTAATAATTATAAAACTAATTAATATATATTTACAAACTATATCTACACTCCTTCCTTGCCACGGGGCCGCGCACACAGTCCACTCTAAAAACAGAGAAAGACCGGGAGCGACCCGTGGCATGCCCTCCGCGTCAGTCTTAGCCGTGGCCGGCGAGCAAGCTCAAGCCGGCCCCGTTGCCCAGGGTGCGCCACGAGGAGGCGACTGACATGCACCCTGCGAGAACCTTTTTTTTTTTTTGTTTTACGAGGAGGAAAGGCATTTACGCCTCCCGCCCGGCCGGGGGACCGGGAGGGGTATGTGGGATTCGACCGGGGCCATAAGGGCCCCGTGCCAGGGTAGAAGGCCCTGTCCTACCCACTAAAACCTCCTCGGGTTTCCACCGTACCGCGTGATGGAGGGGCTACGGGAACGCTAAAGCATACTTCCGCGGCCCGCCCCTCGGCGACCGCCGTGAGGCGGTCAAATCTTTGAATGCGCGCCTAAGGGCGCGCCTTCCTCCGTTGCCTCCGTCCCGTAAACGTGACGGACGGTGAACAGGGCTGCGCGAGGCTCCGCCCAGGCTGGGCACTCTACGGGCGTGTGCTTGGCCGTGTCCACGGCTTCGTTGCCACAGTGGTGGCACGTCGTTGCGGGCTCTCTGCCGACCACGTTGCAAAGATATTTTCCAAAACACCCGTGGCCGGTCAGGAGCTGCGTCAGATGGTAAGAGAGCGGGCCGTGTTTGCGCTCGACCCACTCTCTCAGAACACGCTCGAGTTGATCTCGGCCTCGAGGTCCCATGGCGGGCTTCCGGACAGCAAGCCGGCCGCGGTGTATGACACCGTCCGGTACGCCCGAGCCGCCCTGAGCGCCATCGCCCGCTGCGGACGTCGCAGAGAGGCGACGTTGCGAGCACTCAGAGCGTCCGCCCATATTGGCGCACCGTAGAGTGCCATCGAGCGCACCAAGCCGGAGTACAACCGCCTGCAGGAACCACCCGGCCCTCCAACGTTGGGCAATATGCGCCCTAGCGCTCCGGCTGCAGCCACCAGTCTCGGGGCCAAGCGCCGGAAGTGCTCCTCGAACTTCCACCTGCCATCGAGGACGAGTCCCAGGTACTTCATCGTCGACCCGATGGGGATGGAAGTTTCGCCGATTGTCAGTACCATGCCCGGAGGTGGCGCGTTCCGAGGACCATGAAAAGCAAGGGCCTCGGACTTGTGCAAGGCCACCTCGAGGCCCAGAGCACGGATGCGATGAACCACGTGCACGACGCCAGCTGTGGCGAGGTAAGCCGCCTCCCGGTGGGTACTGCCGCGGGCCGACACGAGGGTGTCGTCAGCGTAGCAGGTCACGCTGACCCCCCGCAACGTGGCTCCGCGCAGCACCCAATCGTACCCGATGTTCCACAGGAGAGGACCCAGTACAGAGCCCTGTGGAACACCGCACGACATCTGTCTCCTCTTGATACCGTCTCTAGTCGGGTATACCACGGCACGTCCTGTGAGGTAATCGCCAATTAGACGCCGCAGGTACCACGGTACGTTATGGTACCTCAGCGCTTCCTTGACGACTTCCCAGGGCAGGGAGTTGAAGGCGTTGGATATGTCGTATATTGACGGATTGGCGAGTAGACTGAGTTCTGCGGCATTCGCTGTCAAAAAAATTAGATTATGTACCGATGTTGATACGGCTCGCTTAGTATAATTCAGCTACTTTCATAGTATAATGTCATACGGTATTGTGCTGTGGGGCAATGCAGCCGCTATCCATACCATATTTGTGCTACAGAAGAGGGCTATTCGCGCAATCTACAACCTAGGAGCTAAAGAATCGTTAAGGAATAAATTTAAAGAAATCAAGATATTGACTGTTGCTTCTCAATATATATTCTCTAATGTTATGTATGTACGAAAAAATATTAATGATTTCATGAGAAAATGTGATACTCATAACATTGGTACAAGGAACAAACACAAACTTGTTACTCCTGTTACTCGACTACATAGAGTCAGTAACTCCTTTGTGGGGATTGTGGGGAACTCCAATGTATACGGTTTTACAACAGGATCCCAGAAAGCGTTCAAAATGCCTCTGTTGCCAAATTTAAAAAAATTATTAAGGAACGCTTGTGTGCAAAAGGTTATTATACAATTAATGAGTTTATGATCGATAGCACACCTTGGGAATGATACGATCGCCTCCTGGCTATTTCATCTCATATTAAATTGTTTATTTATATAATACATAAGACAAACAAAAAAAAAAAAAAAACCCGCTGAGTTTCTTTCGCCGGTTCTTCTCAGGTCAGGGTATTTTCTTTCCGAACCGGTGGTAGTGTTTCAATTGACCATCAATAAGAAAGTGTAATGCTTCTATATTGAATAAAGATATTTGAGTTTGAGTTTGAGTTTGTCCAACGAGACAGCCAACAAAACCCCACCCCGGCTCGCCTCCTCCTCTGCGAGGTTCCTCACTTTGGCGATCGCGTCCAGCGTCGAGCGGCCAGGGCGGAAGCCATACTGCCGCTCGCTAAGGCCCGGCTCCATGCCGTCGACTAGGCGGTCGGCGAGCACACGCTCGAAGAGCTTGCTCACCTCGTCGAGCAGCACGATTGGGCGGTAGGCCGACGGCTGATCGGGCGCTCAACCCTCCTTACGAATGAGTACGAGCTTTCCCGTTTTCCACCGATCGGGGAACCTGCCTTGAGCCAGGCACGCGGTGAATAAACGCCGGACGCTGTCACCCATTTCGCCCAGTGCGATCGCCAATGCGCGTCCCGGTATCCCATCGGGCCCTGGGGGTGTCTTCTTTGAGCGGAGCTTAAGCATTGCCGAGACTAATTCCGACTCGGTGACTGGAGACGCCAGGTGGTCGGCGGCGATGTTGTCACGGCTTCCGGGTGCCATCGGTGGTGGGACAAAATCCCCGCGTTCCGGGAAGAGCGCGCCCACAACTCTCTCCAGTAAGTGTGGCTGGAGGGTGCTCAGGCGGAGAGCATGAGCAACGCATGAGGTACTTGATTGAACGTGGTCCATCAGACGTAGAGCATGAGCAACGTCTGAGAGATCGCCAATATAGACAATCCCCCAGATGTGGTATTGAACGCGGGCATAGTTCTCGCATTTAATCTGAGAGATTTATGACGAGGGAGCGATAAGATGAACTATGAACAACATCGCTTTTTTTTCTAGGCTTAATGACACCGATGACACGAGTCTTGCGGAAAATATAAGACACGGCATAATTCGCGTCGCATGCATCGGAACTGGGAGAATTCTGATAGTGACAATCATTCTTACAAACATACGACCAAACAAGCCAGAAATAAAAACAATCGAAGGCAATCTAATGGTATTGAAGATAATAGCAGTTCTGCCTCACGTATTTTTGAACAATTTATTGAAGCTCTGAAAAGAGGAGTACGAGGTTCATAAAGGCAGCGGAAATTTATTGATTCATAACTTATCTTCCAAAAAATATATAGAATTCAAGAAGAACACCCTAATTACTCGCGCATTACCCGTGAAAGGCCTCAACAATGTATGTAACTTATCAACTGTTATGAACGACTATGGAAATGCAATGATTTATTGTGGAGATACAATAACTACAAGCCAAGAAGCACAATTGAAAACTTTATTAGAAGAATTTAGTGATCGTTTTTCGACAGGACTCAAAGACTTAGGACTTACCACTGCAACTGAAATGCAAATTAAATTGAAAGACTGTGATCCAGTCGTATGTCGTCCTTATCGGCTGTCACATAAAGAGCGAACCCAAGTTCAGGGCATGAAACAAGAAATGCTAGATTCAAATATTATTCAGGAATCGTCATCACCATATGCTAGCCCAATTGTTTTGGTGAAAAAGAAAAGTGGGGAAAAACAACGTGTTGATTACAGAGCCTTGAACCGGAAAACAGTGAAAGATCATTATCCAATACCACGTGTCGAAGATCAACTGGAACTCCTTGCCGGTCATATGTTCTTTACATCATTGGATCTCGCATCTGGATACTACCAAAATACCAATATCTGAGGAATCTCGACCAAAAACAGCTTTTGTAATACCCGATGGATAATTCGAGTAGTTACGAATGCCGTTTGGAGTAGTTAATGCGCCACCTGTATTTCAGCGCACCATCAATAAAGTGTTAGCGGATGCAAAAGTAAAGTTTGCCATGATCTACATGGACGATATCCTTATTCCAGCTCATAACTTCGAACAAGGAATGTTTCGCCTACGAAAAGTATTATAACTTTTGCGTGAAGGTGGACTCACGTTAAATCTCAGCAAATGTAATTTCTTTTACAAAAAAATTGACTTTTTAGGCTTCGAGGTAGGTAGTAATGGCATTCGACCCTGTAGTACAAAAACAGAAGCAGTAGCCAAATTTGTACCCCGGAAAAATCAACACGAGGTAAGCCAATTTATGGGCCTTGCTAGTTTCTTCAGACGTTTTGTCAAGAACTTTGCTATTATAGCACGACCCTTAACCGACCTTCTACGCAAGAATTGTAAGTGGGAGTGGACCTCAGAACAAGTAACAGCATTTGAAACTCTCAAAAGGCGCTTATTAATAGGCCAGTTATTGCCATTTATGATCCACACGCTGTGAACGAACTTCATACTGATGCATGCAAGATTGGCGTAGCAGGTGTTCTGTTACAAAAGGACAAAGAAGGTTTATTACGTCTAGTTTCTTATTTCAGCCAAACAACTATAGATGAGCAAAAAAAATGACACTCATTTGAATTAGAGACTCTTGCTGTTATTACGTCGTTAAACCGGTTTCGCGTATATCTCATTGGAAAACCCTTCTAAATTTATACAGATTGCAACGCCTTAAGGACAACCCCTTACTAAGCGAGATCTGGTACCACGCATAGCACGTTGGTGGATTCAATTGCAGGAGTTTGATTGTGAAATTGAATACGGGGAGAGGAAGGGGACGGCTCGTGTTGAAGCTCTAACCCATTTAAAGCAGCAGCCGCTGAAGCACGTGTTTTGGATGTATTTCATATAGGAACCTATGATTGGCTCAGTACTGCTTGGATGAAGACATTTCAGCAATCGGGAACATTGTCGAGAATTCAAGCAAAAACGAAAGTATTGACGTGGCAAAGAATTTTAAGTTGAAGAATGGTAGAGTCTATCGTAACACAAATGATGGACTACGGTGATTTGTACCAAAAGCAGTGCGTTGGCAAATTTTAAGGAAAAACCATGATGACATTGGCCATTTCAGCTTGGATAAGATGTTAGCTCGAATAAAATCATCATATTGGTTTCCCAAGATGCGCAGATTTATTAAAAAGTATGTAAATGCTTGTCTAGAATGCGCTCATCACAAAACATACGGTGGACCTCGGGAAGGATTCCTTCACCCTATACCTCAAGTAGATAGATCATTTCACACTGTATACGCCGATCATCTTGAACCCTTTGTTCGTAGTAAACGTGGAAACTGCTACTTGCTAGTGATTATAGACAGATTCACTAAGTTTGTGAACATTACTGCAGTAAGAAATACAAAGGCAACAACTACAGTGCGAACAATGAAAGATCACATAAGCTATTTTGGCACACCGACAAGGCTTATTAAAGACCGTGGCTCTTGCTTCACGAGTCTGGCCTTTAAGAAATTTAAAGGTACGGTACTTTTTTAAAGGTACTGGGATCTAAGCATGTTTTAAACACCGGTGCAACGCCAAGATCAAATGACCAAGTCGAAAGATGCAATAGGACAATATTAGACGCACTAGCTACAAAATCACACGGAAGAGATGAAAGAAATGAAATGGGATGAATTCGTACCTGAGATCCAAATAGGACTTAATACAACAATAAATAGGACAACACAAAAAATCCTTGTGACCTTTTTAGTTATAAGGTTATGAATATATCCGAATCGATATGAAATGACGTTTTGGAAGATACGAATGTGGTCGCGTCATCTGAAGAAGTGCAAAACATGAGGAGGGAGAGCGGAGACCGTGTAGAAGTATAACAAATTAAGGATGGAGGTCGTTTTGATGGAGAAAAGGAAACCAGCGCCGCATTATAGGGAAGTGGGGGACTTGGTGAGAGTTGAAAGAGTCATTAATAGTGGCAATGGAGAGTCAAAAAACTTTTGGCTAAATAACAAGGGCCTTATAGGATTGCTAAAATTTTGCCGAATGATAGATTTTTCGTAGAAGACACTCCCATAACGAGGAGGCGAAAATCGCCGATATGAAATATGTTGCAGCGGTGGATAGAATGTCCCCCTGGTTAACTCACGGCACTCAACTGAAGACTTCCACATATGGTGATACCGACGATATTTAGAAATATAAAGAGTAAGATCTATTTGCCATAATTTCGCCTACTTAAATGAAGAAGTTATTGTATGGTATTGTGTGTTAACGTATTCTTGTATTGTGTATTACCTACATATACCTATATAATTTAGATTGTTTATATTTGTTGGTATGGGGACGTACCGGAGGTCTGATGACCGAGCTGTTAGCATATTTATTAGTATTAAAGTATTATCAGCATAAATAATTCGATTTAAATAGTTGTTACAATTTGCGTTGATTGTCAACATCCGGTTTTGACTAAACTATTTTTTTTTAAATTGATGGAAACCGGATGTTGCTACAGTCGGAGGAGGGGCGTGTAAACATTAAATACTAGGAGTAAGCCTAGAAATGGTCATTCCTACTTTAATCGTCGAATTGGAATGATCGAGAAAAAAAAATCAATGTTGTATCAGTTTTGATTGTAAACCACTTCAGGAGAGATAAGGTATTGATTGTGAGGAGAGTTTTTGTATTATTCCAACAATATAATGTTTATACATAAATAAAAATTTTAACAAAAAGAAAAACCGACTTCAAACAAAACACTATTTTAAAATAAATGAATATGCACGAAAAAGTAATAAAAATAATTGCGTATTCAACATATTTTTTAGAGTCTTCCTAAGTTAAATGAAATGAAAAATATTAGACTACTTAAAAGTCGATTAACGATTATATCATGTAGTTATAATTATTGGTATATTTGGAGCCGGTGTCAGCCACGGTGCCCTTGCCCCAACAATCAAAAGAAAGAAGCGATACGAGCCCCTTGATTGATCCAGTATATTATTGTGTAAAAGGTAATTTGTAAAAAACATATTTGTTAAAGTATTCTCGTATTGTTTTTTGATAGATATACTGTAGGGTTTTATTGGCTGACACCGACTCCAAATATAACAATAATTATAACTACATGATATAATCGTTAATCGACTTTTAAGTAGTCTAATATTTTTCATTTCATTTAACTTAGGAAGACTCTAAAACATATGTTGAATACGCAATTATTTTTATTACTTTTTCGTGCATATTCATTTGTTTTAAAATAGTGTTTTGTTTGAAGTCGGTTTTTCTTTTTAAGTGAAGCTGATGTTGACTAACTAATTTTTTTTAATATGGATAGATTAAGCGTTCCGTTTATATAAGTCAGAAACTACTTCGAGGACAATTTCAAAGGAAACTTGCGAATAAAGCAAAAATGGACTTTCGAAAATGCGGATTTAATACGTCACGCGGCGTAAACTACAAGGATCGCTCGAAAGAGCTGTTATCGAACTCAGCAAAAAAAACTTTGAAAAAGACCAACTATATTTGGAACATCATATGACATCACATCACATACACAAAATTTGATTAAAGATAGTAAGAAATTCTGCCCCATATCGCACCCCAACTGCGAGCCGTATAGGAGTTCCAACACTACATAGTATAAAACAAAGTCGCTTTCTCTGTCCCTATATCTTTAAATCTACGCAACGGATTTTGATGCGGTTTTTTTTAAAAGATAGTGTGATTCAAGGGGAAGGTTTGTGTATATAATACATGAACAATATAGTAAAGAAACACTGATAATTTTAGAAGTTTGCGATGTGATGTCGTAAATAAACAAATTCTGTAGTATATTTAGTATCAGTATTGCACCCGTGCGAAGCCGGGGTGGGTAGCTAGTTGATTATAATATTCGACTATGATAATTACATAAACATAACCAGATTACGGAAGGTGACTCAAATATCCAAATAACCTATAAATAAAAGATTCGACTGAGTATCGCTAACGTGCTCCTCAGAATTGTTCCGTTCCCTTCCGTTCCGTTACTTTGTCATGGATCCTGTGCTCAGAACCTTACCAAACTTTCACCAAATTACCCTTGAAGTATATATTTTATAATAAAAAAAGAATCATCAAAATTGGTTAACGTGATTTTCAGTTATTCACCTATTTGTCGCGCATATACATAATGCAAATTTAAGACTTATGTCGTTTTCATATGGATACCATCATCGGAAAAAAATAAAAAAAAAATGGGACCCCACGGGAAGCACTACCTTTCAAACAAAAAAAAATTATCAAAATCGGTCCACCCAGTGAAAAGTTATGAGGTAACAAACATAAAAAAAAAAAAAAAAAAATAAAAAATAACGACGAATTGATAACCTCCTCCTTTTGGAAGTCGGTTGAAAAGAATATAAAAAAATATTCCATCAATGCTGACATATATACTATTAATACAAGAAATAAGAATAAACTTGTAACCCTCAGTTTCCGTTTGCATACGGTAAATAGAACGTTTTTGGGCAATGGTATACACATATATAATAAGATACCGGAAAATATAATCAATTTACCATTCTTAAAATTTAAAAAGACTATTAAGACTAAATTAATAAATAAATCTTATTATTCATTAAAAGAGTACTTTTTAGAAAGAAACGCCTGGAGTTAGGCTCGGGTTCCATCATAGGACACTAATTACTGTAAATTGTACATTTACAACTGCATTATAAATCTGTTTATTTAAAAAGAGCAACTATGCGAGTTTCTTGCCGTTTCTTCTCGCTAGAAAATTCTTTCCGAAACGGTGGTAGTATTTAATTGTTTACGATTCAAAAACGCTTCATTGTGAAGTTTACTTGAATAAAATTGATTTGATTTGATTTGATTTGATACGAAAAGGAAATAACATAATATTATCGATCGACTGGTTAGTGACTTGACAAATAACTGTTGACTTTAATTCGGGTAAATTATAGTTTGAATAATTAATATTTATTAATTTGGGTAATTCGAAATTAATTTCGTATAGAAAATCTGGATCTTCCCACCACACCTGGGAAGTACAAAGTGTATCGAGGTCGACACCGCGCGCAACTAAATCAGCTGGGTTTTGTTTACCAGGTACGTGACGCCACGGGAAATCTTTTGTTAAACTATAAATTTCCAAGGTACGGTTTTGAACGTAAGGCTTAAGTAAATTAGTCGGCATACTTAACCACCCTAACACAATTGTCGAATCTGTCCAGAACACTATTTTATTGAAGTTAGAACGCAACGATTCACAAATCCGTTTGTACAGTCTCGCGCTCAATAATGCACCGCATAACTCCAACCCAGGTAAGTTGTAAGTCTTGTCGTTGCCACCTTACGTTTGGAACATAATAAACGCGTGATAACCGTCGACTCGTTGTTAATACTACGAACATAGGCGCAGGCGCCGTACGCTGTCTATGAAGCGTCCGTAAATATATGCAGTTCTATACATATTCATTTTTTTTCATTCATCATTGCACATTACGTAACGCGGCATTCTTACACTACTAAGTGACATGAGGCCAGTGATGAATCGTTTTCATACCTGTTTGCGACGTCACAGGAAACCGGTTCATCCCATTCAAGTTTAAATAGCCAACATTTTTGTAATAAAGTTTTAGCGACGGTAATAACTGGACTAATTAAACCCAAAGGATCGTAGATTTGTGACGCGTTTGATAAAATAAATAAAATTTTAACAAAAAGAAAAACCGACTTCAAACAAAACATTATTTTAAAATAAATAAAAATGCTCTAAAAAGCAATAAAAATAATTGCATATTTAACATATTTCTTAGAATCCTCCTAGGTAAAATGAAATGAAAAATATTAGACTACTTAAAAGTCGATTTACGATTATATAACGTAGTTATAGTTATTGTTATATTTGGAGCCGTTCGGTTGGACGTTTACTCCAGGCAGCAGAAGTCTGTTCCGGTAAACCTACTATAATGAATTTTTTTCTCTCAAATTGCGTTCTTGTAATTCTCGAATATATTTTAAATTATTATATAAATTCGCTGAAGAGGAAGCCGTTATTGACGTTATATTTTTAAGATGAGAAATTTCGGATTCTTGAGCTTTAATAGTTTCTTCATTACTAAGTATCTTACTTTCAAGTTCCGAAATTTTTATGGTTTATCTGATTTTGTTCAAACGATATGTTAGTAGCTGAAGTTTTAATTTCTTCAATTTGAATTTTTATATCTGATATATTTTGTTCATGACAGTTAATATTTTTTTGCAAAAGTGCACTATTAAAAAAAAAATCAAAAATCAAAATAAACTTTATTCAAGTAGGCTTTTATAAGCATTTTTGAATCGTCATTTTACAATTAAGTGAAGCTACCACCAGTTCGGAAAGTAGATTCTACCGAGAAGAACCTGCAAGAAACTCAGAATTTACTCTTTTTTAACATTTAAAAAATACAAAGTCATGTTAATTAAATACAATTGTTTAAATTAATATATCCTGCTTGGAAGTCAACAGGTATTAATTCCACGCTTTTATATCATCTATAAAATCTTGTATCGAATAATATGCTTTTTCTACCAATGTATTTTTTACAAACGATTTGAATTTACTAAACGGCAAAATTAAAAATTTCAATAAAATTATTATAGAAACGGATACCTTGCCCCAAGAAGGATCTATTGACTTTGCGGAGTCGGAAACTTGGCGTTATAAGCTTATCCTTACTCCTAGTGCACATACAATGATTATCACTGATTTTATGAAAGTGATCAATGTTACTGTGAATATACATAATATCGTTGTAAATATATTGCGACGCAACAGTGAGTATTCCCACTTTGTTAAAAACATCCCGAAGAGAGTCTCTAGCGCCAAGATTATAAATAAACCGGATGGCTCTCAGTGCAGCGCTAGCAGCGCACGGTGTTACATTAGCTCCGTAATTTATTTGTGCTTAAAAATATTAAATCGACAATATTTCAATTTATTTCGTCATTAAATGTAAACATACAGACTAAGTTGCCGTGAAGTGTCATTATCTCACTAAAATCTGTTTTATAAACAACATACAAACACAAAATATCAGTGCAAAGATATGGGTGTCAGTTACAAAGTTTAAAACGTTGTGTGTCTTGTGTCTTGCAAAAGTAGTGTCAATGACCTCAGCTATACTCAATGAACAAAGTATCCTTATAAGTTACATACTGTAGTGTAAATTCACCACAAAGTCTAACACGCCCGTGGACTTACTAGATGCCCTACTGCTTTAAGTCAAAAAGTCGTGGGTTCAAATCTCACATCGGCGAGGATTATATTTTTCAAACAATTTTTACAACGATGGATAATATAACGCAAAGAAAACAAAGAAGACGTGCAGTTTCGCTTTCGGACTCAGATTTAAATCTTTCGTACAGATCACTGAATAGCTCACTGCTTAATTCTACGATGAACGAAAGTACCAACAATTGCACCAACAAAAACAACAGTTTACCTCCAGCTTCAAACTTAGACACATCATTAGTTTGCGAACTAAAACAAAAATTAGAAACTGTACAATACGAACTTTCTTGTGCTCATGAAGAAATAATAAATTTAAATTCCGAAATAACACGACTAAAACAAATATCAGAAGAACAAAATAAAAAAATCGAATTCTTGAAAAAAGTAAAGACAATGAGTACTCCTATTATCAAAAACGCGATTTCTAATAACAAATTATCTTTATCAGCGCGAAAGAAAACCAATATGGAGACTAATATTAACAGAAACGTTTGCTTGAATTTGGAAAATGAATTTAACAATAGTTTAGATAAGACTCAACAGCACTATAAAACAGAATTAATATTGAAATCCAACGATTCTATAACGAAGCAAAAGGATACAATTCATCTCACAAAGGACTCAAATAAAAGCGACACCCGTTTAATTCATTCCGAAAGTAACCAAATCTCATTTCCCATACAAGAACAAGATTCTGTAAAGAAATATCCTAGAATTTTTATTTTAGGAGATCAGCAAGCGAAGGGTTTATCGATGACTCTTATAAAAAGTAGTTACAATAAATGGAATGATATTTACAAAGTAACATCAATGGTAAAGCCATACGCCATGTCTTCCCAAATTCTAAATGGCTGTTATAATTTAGAGTCGGACATTTCCCATTGTGACATAGTCGTTTTACTCATTGGTAGTAATGATAAAAATCCTTATGAACTATTCTGCAATTTATGTATTGCTCTTGATAGACTGAAACAATGTAAACGAATATTTTTAACAAGAGTTCAAAGAAATATCCATCTAAATGAAAACTTACTTAATACCAATATTAAATTAATAGTAAAAAAATATCCTAATTGTACATTTCTAGATTTAGAACCTAAATTAGATTTTAAACAAAATTTAAATTATTTTGTTCGTCGCGATTTTATTAAATGTTTATGTTTTAAGTTAAATACCGAAATAGATTTTCTAGACTACAAAGATAAGTACTTGGTAAATCCTCTAAGGCAAAGAAAAATGACACTAACAAAAAATCTTTCAGAGTCACCCCATATTTCGTTAGATAATGCACAAACCTACACCCATTACAAAAATAAGTTAGAAAGTTTAGTCGAACAACGAACTGAGTGCAAAGGTACAATTCCTTATTATTTCAAAAAAATTAAATATACTGCTGAACAAGAAGTAACAAACAAAACAAATTTACAACAACAGTTTTTTCGGACATAAATCGCACTTTAAATTATTTCACCAAAATATTGCCGGCATCTTAAGTAAACGGGATCTGGTAGATATAGCTCTATTGGAATTGGGGGAAACATTGGGAGACATTGATGTGATTTGTTTATCAGAAACGTTTCTTAAGCATGGTAGTGAGTTCAACTTGAACCTACAAAATTATAAACTAGCATCATTTTTTTCTCGTCAAAATGAACGGAGAGGTGGTACTTGTATTTTGATAAGAAAGAATTTGATTTATGAACCACTTAAAATAAAAAATAGTAAGCCCTATGTGTTTGAAAGTTGCGGAATAGATTTGTTAAATTACAAGATCATTATTGTCTGCATCTATAGAACACCATCATCAATAGTTAGTAGTTTTCTTACTGAACTTGATTGTTTGTTACGTTCATTAACTCGAAAAACCAATAGAAAAATAATATTGTGTGGTGATTGGAATATTGATGTTTTAAAGAACAACAAGATATCGAATGATCTTACAGCAATTTTAAATATTTATAATTTTAAGAACCATATTGTAAAACCCACCAGAAAAAACTCGTGCTTAGATCTTATTGTAAGTAACTATGATAAAGTTATAGCTAACCTTCATAACCTTGCTTTATCTGATCATGAAACTGGCCAGAGCCTGTTGATAGAGGTATTACCAGATTCATCTCTTAACCAAAATCCCACTTTTTGGTTTGAAACAAGACGCGATTTTAACAAAGATAATGTTAGGAAATTTAAGGAATATCTAAAAGCCCTTTCATTTACAGACGTTTACACAGAAACCGATTTTGATAAAGCATTTTCAAATTTTCACGACTGGCTAACTCTATTATTTGAATTGTGTTTTCCCATTATATACATTAAAATATCTCGCCAAGCACTCCGTAACAAGTGGATAACTAAAGGAATAAGAAAAAGTAGTATAATTAAACGACAGATATACATAAAATATCTCTTATCGCCGAGTAATAAATATTACAACAAAAAAAAGTATTTCAATTACAACAGGATACTTAAAAAATGTATATATCTTTCACAAAAAATCACAGCTACAAGACATGTAATAAATTCTAAAAATAAATGTAAATCATCATGGAATATCATAAAAAAGTCATTTGATAATACAATTGATAAGAATGACATAAATGAATTAATTATTAATAATAAAAAATGTACTGACTCTAAACTAATTTCTGACTATTTTAACAATTATTTTATAGATTTAACTAATAAAGATTTGACAACTTGTAAAGTGACAAAAAATACTACAAATATACCTATAAATAATAATTCTATGTTCGTTACACCAGTAAATGTGTCTGACATACTTAAAATAATATCCGCACTCAAAAACACAAAATCTGTTGGTTACGATCAACTAAATACAAGAATTATAAAAGAATGCGCCTATATTATAGCTGAACCATTGACTCATCTAATAAACAAATCCTTAGAAGAAGGTATATTTCCATCACGACTAAAAAAATCTATAGTAAAACCATTATATAAAAGAGGTGATCCGCTTAATACCGGTAGTTATAGACCCATTACCTTAGTACCAATAATTTCAAAAATCTTCGAGAAGGTAATGAGTGATAAATTATATAACTTTTTAACAACATTCAAGATATTAAAGAATTGTCAATATGGGTTTCGGAAAAAAAGTTCCACAACATTAGCCTGCTTTACACTCATAAAAAGTATAACTGAAAGTTTAAATCGAAAAATATACCCTTTATCAATTTTCTTAGATATGACAAAGGCTTTCGATTTCGTATCTCACAATTTACTATTACAAAAAATGTATAGGTATGGTGTTAGAGGTCAACAGCTCGAATGGTTTAAAAGTTACCTATATAACAGAGAACAATGTGTGCTGATAACAAAAGTTTGCAAGTCTAAAAGGCAATTTTTTTTCTCTAATTATCTGGTAAATCGCTACGGAGTTCCACAAGGGAGTGTTCTAGGACCTTTACTATTTCTTATTTATATAAACGACATGCCAGATGCGTTAAATCACGAATGTATCTTATTTGCTGATGATACAACAATTAATATAAAATGTAACAATAGACAGGATATTGAACGGGAAGCCAACACCGTTTTGACAAAAGTAATAAACTGGCTAGATAATAATAATCTACAAATCAATCTATCTAAAACTAAAATTATACAATTTCAAACATCGAATAGTAATTTTTTAGATATAAATGTATCAGGGAACAATACGAAACTTGAAAACGTTAATTCAACGTTATTTTTAGGGGTCCATGTAGACAAATACTGTAATTGGAAAGAACATGTGAATGCAATATGTGATAAAATTGAGAAATTTGTATACGTTTTAAAACGTCTCAAAAAAGTAGCCACTAAAGAAGCCGCAATGTTAGCATATCACGGATATGTATCTTCCAATCTTCGATATGGAGTTATAATATGGGGAAATTCCGTAGATTCAGATAGAGTTTTTAAAGTTCAAAAAAATGTTTAAGATCGCTATGTGGTGTAGGATGTTTAGACAGTTGCAAACCGCTCTTTAAATCATTAAGAATTCTTCCTTTTCCTTGTCTGTATATATACGAAGTAAGTGTGTTTGTCCAAAAACATCGACATTTATTTAAGACAAATGGTGATGTATTGGGTACAAATTCTAGACATAAACATAAGCTCTATGCTCCCGTACAAAAGTTAGTTTTATATAAAAAAAATGTATACTGTATGGCGATACGCATATATAACAATATTCCCGACCACTTAAAGGATTTACCATTTACTATGTTTAAAAAAAAGGTATTTGATTTGCTTTTGAATAAATTGTACTATAACGTTAATGAATATTTATGTGACAAAAATTGATGAAAATATTGAAACTATTTGTATTATTATGTAATCCTTATTTTTTTTAATCTAAATTATTTATTCCTTAATTTTATTTTATTATTTTATTTTAATGTGATTGAATTTATGGTAGTCTTGCTTTTGTTAATGTTATATAAATTATTATTTATGGCATGTTTAATATTTTGCACACCGATAAATCGGTAGAATATGAGAATTTATATTAATGAACACCTGTATTGTGTACCATATTCTTGCAAATAAATAAATGAATTATTATGAATTATGAATTATGAATTGTAAAATAAAGACAGATTCAATATCTGCAGCGTTACCCCAAAGTAATATGCCATATGACATAATACTGTGAAAATAACCGGAGCTGAGTCTTCCTGTTAGGGATGATAAATGAGAAGTCCACTGAAGTCTGGAATCCAATTCTATTCCTAAAAACACCGTAGTATCAGCTACTTCAAGACGGTCACCATTTAATACTTAATATTTCCTTGCGTAACACGTGCATCTCATATTTACATTCGAATTACGTCGTTCGCAGCCGAAGGACTTAAAAAAAAACCAAATGTACTTTAAAAGTGAATTTATTTTAATTCACAAACTTATTTTTTAATACTAACTTAATTTAATTAGACTACTTCATGTGTTGAGGTTGTAACGTTGTTGTGTGGTCCGTTGTTGGGCGGCGTGATGTTGCGCAAGGATTGCTGGTACCGGGCCGTCGTCGGTGGTCTCGGCGAATGCGATGTCCTAATGTACCTCCGTAGGGTGGTCGCATACATAACATTCGCAATCCGGTTGTTTACGCTTACGCTCTGTAATATTATTAGAATCGAATGCATCAACATTGAGTTTCGCTAAGTCCGATTAGGAGCCACCTCCAGTTAGTAGACATGACGATATTCGTGACGTACTCCTTTGTCTGTATGCATCATCGGTACAGTAGATAAGCCGAATAGGAACGCACACTTGGCTAAGTAGATGAGACAAAAATGCAACGCTCTCTTTTACCCGAGGTGTACGGGGTGCTGCGCTTGTGATGCTTTTGTTTAAGAGCACAAAACTCAGGATTAAACGGTGTTTAGTCGAAAGGCACTTTTAATTAAAATTGAGATTTACTCACTGGGCTTATGAGTTACTATTGAATATCGGAAAATTAGTGAGAATCAATTAAAAAATAATAATTATCCTGAGAATTCGAACTGCATTTTCTACGGTTTGGTATACGTCTGTTGTGGTTTTCACGGCAGCGAATCGGTTCTCCAGGTTTGACTGGAACGTTTCAGATCCCGCAATAGGTTGAAGTAGCTTTGGTCAGAGCGTGGACTTCATCAGACCGACGCGCTCGACCCTAAAATCGATATTCAGAGAGTCTTGGACAAGTCGGTGATCACTACCGGTATTGAACCCGTTGATCACGAGACGTCTCTGAATACATGCCTCTTGTTTGTCATGATGAAGTATATCTCATTTTTGGTCATAGTGTCGGGGCTTTGCTACGTCCACTTACTTTGGGGCTGCTTCTTGAAGAAGGAGTTAGTCAAAAAGCCCCTCCCGTTCGAGGAAGTTGACAAGCATTTGCCCCCTATGATTCCTGCTTCCAAATCCATGGGGTCCTACTACCGTTTCGCTGCAATTGTGTACTCCCACTTTGGCATGAAAGTCCCCCATGACAACGTTGTAGTGAGTTTTTGTGGTGAAGTGGAGGACCCTCGATATGTCATCGAACATTTCCTCCACTTCATGGTCCGAGTGTGTCGAGGTCGGTGCGTACGTTTGCACAAACTTGACGCTATACCTCTCGGTGAGCTTTATAATAAGGTACGCAACCCTGTTCGACACACTGGAGATTTGCACAACATTGTCAGCTAGGGACTTATTAACCACAAACTCAACGCCACCTTGGGATTGTTGGTCTCCCTCTCTATTAGATGTGCCACCTAATTCGCACCCAATTCGTTTTCCGTCTTGCATTTTTAAATTTGGACCGAAAATTATTACTTAAATATTGACAATATTTAATCATTTTTATAAAACAAGGAATAATAGATTTTAATTAAAACTTTTTTTTAATAATAATAATAATATAATATCATAATTTATTTATTTAAGACAATTAATGATTAAACGAACTTACCTTAGTGACGTTCTATCATAATTATACGAAGGCTTCATCCGAAGAGATTAGATAACAATTGTAGTTTCACACAGCGACTCGCTAATCATACACTATAGTTTAAAAAACATATTTTAAAAATAAAAATACAAAAACCTGTGTTTTTATACATTTAAAATGTGCAAATTTTGTTTTCGTGTGGCAACACAGATTCTAGGACGTGGCGGTAGATTATTCAAACCTCATTTAGTTTAAAGTAATAGGTAAAAGTAATTGCCAAATAATTCAATAGTATGACACTATAGACACAAGATTTTATGGTGTGTAGTGCCTGGTTAAATAAGTTTATAAATAATATTACGAGGTTATGGGTAAAAATGGGATGGGTGGGTGCGGATGAAGCCTTCGGATGAAGCCTTCGTATAATTATGATAGAACGTCACTAAGGTAAGTTCGTTTAATCATTAATTATACTTAGCTTCATCCTCGAGATTAGAGAACAATACGCTATTTGACACTATTCAAAAAATGCTACGAAATGTGGTCATCCTATTAGATATTAACATAAAACAACATCTTTACCTATTTTTTATCCAGAAATATATGTATATTTTCAAATATCTTCGGCCACAAGAACGCTCTGCGATTGGCTATAGTTGGCGTGACGTCGTACGCAAGTAAACATTGTTTATTCCCTTAAATCCCTTAGGCTTCGTGTGATTTTTAGCATTTTTATCGTATTTCCATCGTTTCTTGAGCAAGAAATTACTATCTAGTGATATAAACAATAGTGTGCTATGTAATATCGCGCTCAAAATGATCGCAAATTTTGAACAAGCTGACAATAGAAATCTACCTAAGATAGACGCATTTATGGTTGCACTTTTCTTTAAAAATAATACTGATTATGCTGCCGAGCTCAAAAATATAAAAACTGCCGTGTAAGTATCTAATTATTTATTTATAGTATTGTATTAATTTGCGCCGATGTTTCACATAGGCTATGTTTTTTAATCCCCTTCAATAGTTGTTGTCAAACCTTTCTGAATTCATTTTTTCTTTTGTTCTACAGATCATCTAGAGAATCCTATGGTGATGACGCTATTGGTTATGTACAATTACACCGGGACCATGGAATTTGCACAGTCAAATGTGAAATGTGTCCTGAGCATAAAGTACGAAGCAAATCATATAATATAACAATGATAGTGAACGAAACTGACGGTGAAATCCTTAGCTGCAAGTGCCATGATTGTGTATTTTCGGCTGGTGGATGTAAGCATGCAGTTGCCTTTTTGGTGTGGGCTCATCGTCGCAGTGAAGAACCAGACGAAAGAAAATTAGTGTTGGTCTTTTCAAGGTTGAAATAAAAGAGCATAAATTGTGGAAGCCATTGAAGAGATTAACTTAAAAAGATACAACAACCTTGTTCTTCTTTTGTCCTATTTAAGTAACAGTCTTTTGTCTAGTGTCACTATCTGTATCCCTCATACATGGCATAAGTGTCTCTATATTATAGCATTCTTACTGAAAAAACTTATAAATATTAATTTAAGCGATAAAAGTAATTACCTTTTAATTGGTTCGCATTTTTTTTTCAAGCTAATCTTATGTGTAGTGTAGTGAGTGTAGTACCGTTTAAAAATCCAGTCTAAATGTGCCATCTTTTAAAGTCAATTGCCAAAAGATGGTAGTACATTTTTAAACAAGACTGTCACATGAATATGAATGGTGTAATCTTTTGTGGGTAATGGTAGTGCAATAAAATGACGTTTTAATAAAACTAAGGCATTTTTGTATCTATTTTGGATTACAATTTATAAAAAGGCTATTCAGGGATCCATAACACATAAAAAAATCAAAACATGATCAAAATTTGTGGTCACAAAGCTTGAAAGACTAACGTTGGATGTCAAATTTCTTAATTTTCTTTAAAAAGTTAATTTTGTTTTAAATTATTTATAAATATTTTTTTTCTTATTTTTCTGATAAGCCCCCATCAATTGGCCTTTCGCCCCTTGCCGGATTGACGTTAATTTCTGGAACACCTGTATAGCAATGTATGTTGTGTAAACAAGAAAATAAAACCAATGTATATCATGACTATTTTGTTTTATTAATTATTCATTAATTATTTAAATATTCAGACCATGGTAAAGCTTGATGAAGAGCCTAAGTTGGTTTTTGAATGTCTATCACCAAACAATCTATGTATAATGCAGCTGACATTATGATAATGTCTGAATGAAATTGGAAGATTATTTTTTATTAACTGTTGGTATTGTTGTAAAATATATTAACAATGAATGGTTTTAAAAAACTACCTATTATTGGGATATTATTTAAAAATAATTTACTTGCATATGATAATGAGATACCAAAATTATCCTCTAGTTCTGAAAATGTTTTGTTTAATCTAATTTTTTTAAACATTACTTTTTAACTCTATAAGAACCTATCTCTAATAGGCCCAAGAACAAAGCAAACATTAAATTTAGAAAGTTTCCATTTTACTAAAGAAATGTAATAGCACTATGATTATTGGTCATTGAAGAAAGGTCTTGTTATAAGATTATCTAAGTTACATACCTTCCTCAGGTTCAATAGCTCTCTGTATATAATATTGTCATCTTCTTGCACAGTCTCAATCATGTCCTGACTTTGAACTTTGTTTGAGAAGCTCCATCCTCTTTCTTTTAGCAATTACTGCACTCTGATGATTAAGAGTTCCCCAACCGATGCTTACGATCCTCTTGGCAGATAAATTTATTTGGCACCGCCTCATCAGTCAAAAGAATCTTCGAACTAAAGCCCATTTTGTACTTCATGTAATTAATTTCCATCTGAAATTTAATAATCAAAGCTATTTAAAAACAGTTTTTGTTATTAAGTTGAAAACAACACATTCTGTTCTCTTCTGATCAAAAGGTATTAAGTTATGTATATAATTATGTACTATACTAATTTCCCATTGCCATTTTAATCAAATATTACTGGCATACTTACATCAAAGTGATCTTCACACATAAAAATATTTGTATGAGATAAAATGCTGTTTGGGTCTCTTCGAGCTAACTGTAACCACTTATTACGTTTCTTAAGAGTTCGTTGGAACAGAAACAAACATTTTTTTGTGGAATTTTATAGAGGTACATTGGTACAGAGGTACATTGTGGCACAACACACCACTTATACACTATTTTTTCCCGTAAATTATTGAAAAGAAATATATAAACACGTTGGATGTACACTTTGGTAAACTTGTTTACTTGCATGTGACGTCACGCAGATCATTTGTCGTCCGCCATTACAGAAAAAGTGTTTTTCGCGCGAATATTGTAATTTAAATTTTAACTCAATATTTTACGGAAAATACTGCAAATTTCGCAGAAATATACATGTGGTGTATTAATCATGTACCAACGAATAATTTAAAACAGTTTTTCAAAAACAGTCAAATAGCCTATTGTAGACTTTGAAAGATACCGGAATATTATTTTAAAATAAATACATTGATTTCATAATTTGATGTTTTTAATTATTAAAAATTATGAAAACATGACAAAAGGAATAAATAATATAAATCAACAATATCTTGATTAGGTATATAATAGTGACTACAGTCAACATTATTAATAATAAATAATAAATACTCTTTATTGTACACCAATAATAAAAAACAAGGCAAATGGGTAACATGTTGAGTAGATGTACAAAGGCGGTCTTATCGCTACGGTAGCAATTTCTTCCAGACAACCTTTATTATTTAATTTTATATTATTATTATTTTATTTTATTATTATTTTATTTTATATATTCTAATATTTTGTATACACATTAATCATCTATTATTTAGGATTGACATGGCAAAGGTATTTGTACTTTGTTTTTCAGTTAGCCTATAAAATTTACCAAAAACATTGGAATTTCCGCTCCATCCGGCAGTGCTTCTAATTAGATCAATGTTCACACCGAATCTGCTGGCGGCAGATGTACTTGCGTGCCGGGTGGAATGGGCAGAGAATATAGAAGTGTCAATACCACTTTCATGAAGAGTACTTTTTATCCATTTACTGAGAGTTTGACTACTTAATGGCTTTTACGGCCTTCGAAAACTAACAAATAAGGAATCAATATTACTTCTTAAACGATTTGTAATTTCTAAATAATCAACTAACGTTTTAGCAGGACAGATTTCGGGTTTGGTGTCATAAAATGGTATGATAAGATAGGGTTGATGAGTCCCTGGTCTGGAAGTTTTTATTATATCTGGTATTTTAATACAAATCTTATCGGAATTACGCTCTATATTTTCAATTTTCACTAACGTCAGAGTCTGAACTCTATGAGCTGTAATAAGCGCTAAGAGTATGACTGTTTTCTTAGCTATTTGGTCCAGGGAAAGCTCATCATTGGGATACAGATTTGACAAGAAATCAAGAACAATGGAAGTATCCCATGTCAATTTATATTTGGGTGCAGAGGCTCGCAACCTATAAAAACCTTTAAACAACCTATTGATTCGATCATCAGAATTAACTCTTGAGCCAATTATTAGGGACAATGCGGAGCGATAACTGTTGTGAGTACCATACTGTGCTCCATTCTCAAAAACATTTGTTAAGAAATATATAATATTTGGAATTGACGCTTCATAATAATCGATATTATTAGAATCACAAAAAACAAACCAACGTTTGAATGCTACAGCATATTGCATGATTGATTTGATAGATAATGATGCACAAACTATATCTAAGGAGCATAATGGGTCACTTCTCCTCGAGAAAGCTTCCCTGATAATTTTCCTGCTATAAGCCTCAGTTGTGGTGGTATGGTCGCGCTGTCGGATACAGAAATTAAAATTTTATTAGTAGGCTCTAGGATAATAGCATCCGATAAAAGCAGCTTGTTAAATAACGGGAACCATGCCTGAGTAGGCCAGTATGGAACTACAAGAACTCCCTGTGCTTTATCAGTAATTACTTTTCGTAAAACTTTCGCTATCACAGAAACTGGAGGGAATGCGTAAAAATTAAATTGATTCCAGTTGACAGTGAAAGCATTTATAGCATAAGCTTCTGGATCTCTTCTCCAAGAGATGTACCTAGCGCATTTGGTGTTTAAACTTGTTGCAAAAAGGTCTATATCTGGGCTACCAAAATGTCAATCATTTGTTTTTGTTCATCAATGTCAATAATTTGTTTAAACGCATAATCACTAAGCTCCCATTCTGTATCAGGATGTAACTTTCTGGATTCTGCGTCTGCTATATCATTATCTTTTGAGCTAATATATGAGGCATATACAGGATGACTGGTTAATTACTATCAATATTTAAGGAGAATACTCGGTACATGTTCTCATTCGAATTATGTAAAAAAAATAGGTACTTAATTTTTGACCAAATTTCCGTATAAATAAATAAAGTGTGGACACGTTACCAGCCTTGCCGGCGGCGCGTGCGGCGGCGTGCTGATACAACACCACGCCACCGCACGCGTGTGTCGCTACCCCCAACCCCCGCCCCGTGGCTAATTAGTCGGGCGAGCGCCGCCGTAAGGTCTGTACGTCCGTCTTCGCGCGCGCGCGCGCGCCTAGCGATCGATCTTACGCGTATACCTAATCTGTCGTGTGTGCGTGTGACCCGTTATTACTTATTAGTAATTAAGTATGGCTTATCAATACACAATTAAAAGTGAATACAAACTATTAAAAGTGACCCATTCGTATTATATCGTGTGAAAGACGATATGCGTAAACGTGCTGAACTGTGTATTACACGAGAGGGAGCTCACTTTGAACATTTGTTAAGGTTAGTGTAGTTATGTAGGTAAATAGGTAGTTTAATGATTGACAATTGTTGTAAATAAGTATGATTCCATTTTTAAATACGCCGGAAATACCAAGATAGGTAAACAGTTCATTTTATTTTTTGTGTCAAGTTCACACCATTTACCTAGTCAATGAATTGGTTGCTTAAACGAATGAAATATCTTGGTATTTTTGCCTGTCCTAAGCCAGGATTAAAGTATGAAGGGAATTGGATCATTTTTGTTTATCTAAGGTAGCCTGCTACCCTGTTAACACGCGGCGGCGCGCGGCGTTTGGATGTAGGTAAACTACCGCGCGATAACTAAATGTACCTACTTACATAACTGTTTTGTGTCGATAACGCAGCTGGGGTGTTCACACGATGCGTAATTAATTACATAACTTTTGGTTAACTTTACTTAGAAGTTTATTAATATTTATGTTATATTAATTTTTACTTTGTCATATATGATCGTCAAATATCACGTCCTCAAGTATCGATAGTAATTCACCAGTCACCCTGTATAAATAAATTTCTACATTCGCAAAACCCCTAAATGTCTTTGGTTAATTGATTGAGATGAGTAAACCTTACTCCACCCATGCGGTTAATATACGATATAGCAGTCGTGTTATCAATTCTTAGTAATATTTGACAATTTTTTAAATAATAATTATTAATGTTTATTGGTCAAAGTCGCACTACAACACAATAACAATCTTATTCACGATTAAAAACAGTATAAAAAAGACACAATAAATAAATTAAAAAAAAAATAATAATAAGAAAAAGGAATATATATATATATATATATATATATATATATATATATATATATATATATATATATAATATTAATGATATTAATCACTATTAATTAAGTTAGCAGCTTAATTTATTATATTTCTTATAGGAATATTTATGCAATTTTATCATTAACAGTGATATACCTCTAATTTGGTTTCAATTAATAAGTAAGGAGTAAATACTCTATCTTTTAAGTCGAAATTAAATGCAATATTGCTTCTTATTTAAGATAAATTGAATAACAATATTTTTTGAATGCAAATCAAATGTTTTATATAAACTATAATCCTTAATTAATTAATTCAATCTAATATATTTTGATTTCATTGATGGTATGTTCCAATTAAAAGTATAATAATAAAAAAAAAAACTAGTTTTATATCAAATAAAAAACTATTTTATTATATAATTATTAATATTTTAACTATTTTAAATGTTGGAATTATAGGAAAAATTAAAACAATTTCTACATCAAAAATTAAGAAAAAATGTAATGAAAAAGGATTTCGAGCTAAGCATATAGGGTCAAATCCACATTCAAAAGGAGAACATTTTTCACGGTCAAGAAATGATTTTTGAGAAATAATAATTGTAATTATAGATGTAAAAATTAAAATAATAATTATTTATATAAATTAAATATTAAACTTTTTGATTGGAAGTCAAATATATTAAATATATTATATAAATAATTAATTTCCTCATCAATAAATAGAAATATCAAACAAAATCTACAAAGTGTCAATATCATGCAGCAGCTTTTTTTGAAAAATGATTATTTAAATGACGAATAAAACATGTAATTAAAAAAATTGTTCCAATAATAACATGAAGTCCATGAAATCCTGTTGCTATGAAGAAAATTGATCCGTAAACTCTATCAGCAATAGAAAATGGGGCTTCAATATATTCATAAGCTTGTAAAATGGTGAAATAGACTCCTAAAATAATTGTAATAAATAATCTTTGTGATATTTGAGTGAAATTATTTTCTATTAGTGCATGATGAGATCAAGTAATAGTAATTCCGGAAGTAATTAAAATAATAGTATTTAGTAATGGAATTTGAAATGGATTAAAAGCTAAAATATTTAAAGGTGGTCATATTGCTCCAATTTCAATATTAGGTGCTAAACTTCTATGGAAAACAGTTCAAAAAAATGAAATAAAAAAGAAAACTTCTGATAAAATAAATACGATTATTCCTCATCGAAGACCTTTTGATACTAAAATAGTATGTTTACCTTGAAATGTTCCTTCTCGGCAAATATCACGTCATCATTGATATATTGTTAATAAAACAATTAGATAACCTAAAATAAGAAGATTTATATTAAAATTATGAAATCATTTTACTATTCCTGTAACTAAAGTTATAACTCCAATAGCTCCTGTTAATGGTCAAGGTCTATAATCAACTAAATGATAAATAAAATTTTAACAAAAAGAAAAACCGACTTCAAACAAAACACTATTTTAAAACAAATGAATATGCACGAAAAAGTAATAAAAATAATTGCGTATTCAACATATTTTTTAGAGTCTTCCTAAGTTAAATGAAATGAAAAATATTAGACTACTTAAAAGTCGATTAACGATTATATCATGTAGTTATAGTTATTGGTATATTTGGAGCCGGTGTCAGCCACGGTGCCCTTGCCCCAACAATCAAAAGAAAGAAGCGATACGAGCCCCTTGATTGATCCAGTATATTATTGTGTAAAAGGTAATTTGTAAAAAACATATTTGTTAAAGTATTCTCGTATTGTTTTTTGATAGATATACTGTAGGGTTTTATTGGCTGACACCGACTCCAAATATAACAATAATTATAACTACATGATATAATCGTTAATCGACTTTTAAGTAGTCTAATATTTTTCATTTCATTTAACTTAGGAAGACTCTAAAAAATATGTTGAATACGCAATTATTTTTATTACTTTTTCGTGCATATTCATTTGTTTTAAAATAGTGTTTTGTTTGAAGTCGGTTTTTCTTTTTGTTAAAATTTTATTTATTTTTTGATTTTAAGTGAAGCTGATGTTGACTAACTAATTTTTTTAATATGGATAGATTAAGCGTTCCGTTTATATGAGTCAGAAACTACTTCGAGGACAATTTCAAAGGAAACTTGCGAAAAAAGCAAAAATAGAATCGAAAATGCGGATTTAATACGTCACGCGGCGTAAACTACAAGGATCCCTCGAAAGAGCTGTAATCGAACTCAGCAAAAAAACTTTGAAAAAGACCAACTATATTTCGTACATCATATGACATCACATCACATACACAAAATTTGATTAAAGATAGTAAGAAATTCTGCCCCATATCGCACCCTAACTGCGAGCCGTATAGGAGTTCCATCACTACATAATATAAAACAAAGTCGCTTTCTCTGTCCCTATATCTTTAAATCTACGCAACGGATTTTGATGCGGTTTTGTTTTAAAAGATAGTGTGATTCAAGGGGAAGGTTTGTGTATATAATACATGAACAATATGGTAAAGAAACACTGATAATTTTAGAAGTTTGCGATGTGATGTCGTAAATAAACAAATTCTGTAGTATATTAAGTATCAGTATTGCACCCGTGCGAAGCCGGGGTGGGTAGCTAGTTGATTATAATATTCGACTATGATAATTACCTAAACATAACCACATTACGGAAGGTGACTCAAATATCCAAATAACCTATAAATAAAAGATTCGACCGAGTATCGCTAACGTGCTCCTCAGAATTGTTCCGTTCCCTTCCGTTCCGTTACTTTGTCATGGATCCTGTGCTCAGAACCTTACCAATCTTTCACCAAATTACCCTAGAAGTATATATTTTATAATAAAAAAAGAATTATCAAAATTGGTTAACGTGATTTTCAGTTATTCACCTATTTGTCGCGCATATACATAAGGCAAATTTAAGACTTATGTCGTTTTCACATGGATACCATCATCGGAAAAAAAAATAAAAAAAATGGGACCCCACGGGAAGCACTACCTTTCAAACAAAAAAAAAATTATCAAAATCGGTCCACCCAGTGAAAAGTTATGAGGTAACAAACATAAAAAAAAAAAAAAAAAAAAAAAAAAAAAAATACAGACGAATTGATTTTGGAAGTCGGTTGAAAAGGGTGATTTTGATTATTTGTCATTAATTAGTTTCTCTAGAATAAAGAGTTCTAAGAATAGTAATTACATAAGCTTGAATAACTGATACTGCTGTTTCTAAGATTAATAATAAAATTTGAATAAAAACTAAAAAAATAATTAATTAATAAATGTCCTGCAATTATATTAGCTGTTAAACGTACAGCTAAAGTTCCAGGTCGAATAATATTACTAATTGTTTCAATTAATACTATAAAAGGTATTAATACTATAGGAGTTCCTTGAGGAATTATATGAATACATATATGTTGGGTATTGTTAATTCATCCATAAAATATAAATCTTAATCATAAAGTTAATGATAATGATAAAGAAATAGTAAGATGACTAGTACTTGTAAAAATATAAGGTCTTTTGACCTAAAAAAATATTAAATAAAATGAAAAAAAAAAAGTGAAATAAAAATAAATGTTGATCCTCTTGAACCATTTGGTCCTAATAATGTTTTAAATTCATTATGAAGTTTATTAGAAATAAAATTTCATAATATAAAGTGTCGATTAGGAATGAATCAAAAAGAATATGGAATAAATATTAATCCAATAAATGTACTAATTCAATTTAAAGGTCAGTTAAAAATATTAGTAGAGGGGTCAAAAATTGAAAATAAATTATTTATCATTTTCAAGTTAAATTATTATAATTTTTATTATATTATTATTATTATTAATATATTTATAAATAAAAATATAAAAATTTATAATAATAAACATACAAATAAAGAAAATAAAAAAAAAAACAGTTAATTGGTATTATTTGAGGAATAAAAGAATATTACTAAAGTAATAATTTAAATTTGACATATTTATGTTATAAATTAACTAATTCTTTCATTAGAGGTAGGCGCTAAATTACCGTAAAATGGTTTAAGAGACCAGTACTTACTTTCAGTTATATAATGAATAATTATTAATTCAATTAATAAATTTTTAATTGAAATTCTTTCAATTACAATAGGTATAAAACTATGATTAGCTCCACAAATTTCTAAACATTGCCCATAAAAAAGACCTGGACGATTAATAAAGAAGCTAGTTTGATTTAATCGTCCAGGATTGGCATCAACTTTAATACCTACGTAACTGTTCCATCAGTTCATGAATGAATTACATCAGTAGCAGTAATTAAAATACGAATTTGATTATTTATAGGTAAAGTAATTCGATTATCTACATCTAATAATCGAAAATTATCAATATCTTCTCTAGAATTAAGTATATATGAATCAAATTCAACATTATTAAAATCTGAATATTCATAACTTCAATATCATTGATGACCAATAGATTTTAATGTAATTAATGGATTATTAAGTTCATCTAATAAATATAATAATCAAAGGGAAGGAAGAGCAATAAAAATTAATGTAGTGGCTGGTAAAATAGTTCAAATTAATTCAATTATTTGACCTTCTAATAAGAATCGATTAATATATGAATTAAAAAATAAATTTAATATTAAATATGCTACTATAATAGTAATTATAATTAAAATAACAAGAGTATGATCATGAAAAAAAATAATTTGTTCTATTAATGGGGAAGCTCTATTTTGATAATTGAGATTAGATCATGTTGCCATTTCTAAAAAAAGGATAATCCTTTATAAATGGGGTTTAAATCCATTACATATAATCTGCCATATTAGAAGTTACTTAAAATAGGTAATTCATTATAAGAATGTTCTGAAGGAGGTAAATTTTGATATCATTCAATAGAAGGTATATTTAATGAAAATAAAATAATTCGTTGGTTAATTATAGATTCTCAAATAATAATAATAATTATTATTATAGATAATAAGGAAATATAAGATCCAAAAGATGAAATAATATTTCATGATATAAATCTATCTGGGTAATCTGAATATCGTCGGGGTATACCAGCTAACCCTAAAAAATGTTGAGGGAAAAATGTTAAATTAACTCCAATAAATATTGAAATAAATTGAATTTTTAATAATTTTTATTATTAATCCTGTAAATAAAGGATATCAGTGAATAAATCCACCTAAAATAGCAAATACAGCTCCTATAGACAATACATAATGGAAATGAGCTACAACATAATAAGTATCATGAAGAGTAATATCAATAGATGAATTAGCTAAAATTACTCCTGTTAATCCTCCTACTATAAATAAAAAAATAAATCCTAATCTTCATAATATAGAAGGTCTATAATTAATTTGAGTTCCATGTAATGTTGCTAATCAACTAAAAATTTTAATTCCTGTAGGTACAGCAATAATTATAGTTGCTGAAGTAAAATAAGCTCGAGTATCAATATCTATACCTACTGTGAATATATGATGTGCTCATACAATAAATCCTAATAATCCAATTGCTATTATAGCATAAATTATTCTTAAACATCCGAAGGTTTCCTTTTTTCCTCTTTCTTGGGAAATAATGTGTGAAATTATTCCGAAACCTGGTAAAATTAAAATATAAACTTCTGGATGACCAAAAAATCAAAATAAATGTTGATAAAGAATTGGATCTCCTCCTCCTGCTGGATCGAAAAATGATGTATTAATATTTCGATCTGTTAAAAGTATAGTAATAGCTCCAGCTAAAACAGGTAAAGAAAGTAATAAAAGTAATGATGTAATACCCACAGCTCAAACAAATAAAGGTATTTGGTAAAAAATATACTATTAACTCGTATATTAATAATAGTTGTAATAAAATTAATTGCTCCTAGAATTGATGAAATACCAGCTAAATGAAGGGAAAAAATTGCTAATCTACAGATGATCCTCTATGTGCAATATTAGATGAAAGTGGGGGGTAAACTGTTCATCCTGTTCCTGCTCCGTTTTCGACAATTCTACTAGAAATTAATAATATTAGTGATGGGGGTAAAAGTCAAAATCTTATATTATTTATACGTGGAAAGGCTATATCAGGAGCTCCTAACATTAAAGGAACTAATCAATTACCAACTCCTCCAATTATAATTGGTATAACTATGAAAAAAATTATAATAAAAGCATGAGCTGTAACAATTGCATTATAAATTTGATCATCTCCAATTAAAGATAATGGATTACCTAATTCAGTTCGAATTAATAAACTAAGTGAAGTTCCTACTATTCCTGCTCAAATTCCAAAAATAAAATATAATGTACCAATATCTTTATGATTTGTTGAAAATAGTCATTTTCGCTTAATAAAATGGCTGAGTTAAAAGCTAAATTGCAAATTTAAGTAAAAAGATAAATTGTAAATTTATTTACGAGAAATTTCTCTTTTATTATTCTTATATTCAATAATGATATAAAATTGCAAATTTTAAGGTGTAATATTTACTAAGGCTTAAAGACAGATTTCTTTATAAATAATTTTGAAGATTATTAGTTTAAATTAACTTAAAACCTTAAAAAAAATAAAAGTTCTAAGAATTATTCCTACTAAAGAGATAAATCTAGTAATATTAATAAAAGTTAAATAATTACTTTTAATAAAAATTTTATTTCATTTTAATTTAATTGAAAAAAATATTAATGAATAATAAAGAATTCGAATATAAATAAATAATATAATTAATCTTGATATAACAAAAATAAATGAGGTAATAAATAAATTATTAATTAATAAATAATTCATAATTATTCATTTAGGGAAAAATCCTAAAAATGGGGGTAACCCTCCTAAAGAGAGAAAATTAATTAAAATTGAAATTTTAATAAAATTTTTTTAATTAAAATTAAATAATTGATTAATATAATATACATTTAAAATATAAAATAAAAAGCATATAATTAAAATAAAAAAAGAATAAAATAAAATGTGAATTAATCATAAATTTTCTCTAATTGATAAATCTGCTAATATTCAACCTAAATTATTAATTGATGAAAATGCTATTAATTTACGTAAAGAAGATTGATTAAATCTTCTAATTGTACCAATTAATACATTAAGGATTATAACAAAAAATAATAAATTAAAATTATATATTATGAAATTAAAATTATTGGGGAATTTTTTTGTCATGTTATTAAAATAAAACAATTTAATCATGATATAATATTAGGAAATCAAAAATGAAAAGGTGCTCCTATTTTTATTAATAAAGATGAATTAATAAGGATTGAAAATAAATTATCAATAAAAAAATTTTTAAAAGATAATATTCATAATAAAATAGAAAATAAAAAATTAATTGATGCAATTGATTGGGTAAGAAAATATTTTAATCAAAATCAAAATCAAAGTATACTTTATTCAAGTGGGCTTTTACAAGCACTTTTGAATCGTCATTTAACAATTAAGTGAAAGACACCGGCTCCAAATATACCAATAACTATAACTACTGATATAATCGTTAATCGACTTTTAAGTAGTCTAATATTTTTCATTTCATTTAACTTAGGAAGACTCTAAAAAATATGTTGAATACGCAATTATTTTTATTACTTTCTCGTGCATATTCATTTGTTTTAAAATAGTGTTTTGTTTGAAGTCGGTTTTTCTTTTTGTTAAAATTTTTATTTATTGAGTATTCAAAACCAAATTATTTACATTAAACCAATCTTGTATCTGTGATAAGCTTCAGAATTTAATAAATTATTGGGGTTTGAGATAAGGGGGATAAAGCTTAATAAATTAATTTCTAATCCAATTCAACATCCTAATCAAGAATTAGAAGAAATAGAAATTAAAGTTCTAAAAAATATAATAAATAAGAAAAATATTTTATTTGAATTAATTAAGAATAAAATTTAAAATAAGAAAAATCTTTAATGAATAAATTCATATTATAAAAAATTATATTTTAATGTAAGATGGATGGTAATTTTTGAAATTGCAAGATATAGTTTAATTCTATAAAATATAATAAAGGTAAAAATTTACATTATTTATCCTATCAGAATAATCCTTTTAATCAGGCACTTTATTTTTAAAAAAAAGGGATTTCCTTTATATTTGGGGTATGAACCCAAAAGCTTTATAATAAAATAATTATGTTTTTAGTAATTTATTATAAATTTGTTTTACATATAAATTTTAGTATATAATTTTAATTATTTTAAAAATAATTAATTAATATAAGTAATAATTAATATAAAAAATTTAAGAAATTAAGATTTAGCAATATAAAAATTAATAACTAATTTTGTGCCAGCAGTTGCGGTTAAGCAAAAGTTAAATTAAATTATTTCAGTTTATAATAAATAAATAAATAATTAAAATAAATATTAAATTATTAGGTGAAATTTTAATTTAATTAAATTTTATTTAAAAATTATGATTTAATAAATTTTAATATAAACTAGGATTAGATACCCTATTATTAAAAATTTAATTTATAATACTAAAATAGTAAATAATAATTTATTGAAACTTGAATAATATGGCGGTATTTTTGTTCATTTAGAGGAATCTGTCTAATAATTGATAATCCACGAATAAATTTACTTAATTTATAATTTTGTATATCATTGTTAAAAAAACATTTTTTAGTAAAAATAATATTTAAAAATTAATATTAAAAATTAATTCAGATCAAGGTGCAGAATATAATTAAGAATATGATGGATTACAATAAATATATTTAAATGAATAATTTTATTGTAATAAAAATTTGAAGGTGGATTTAAATGTAATTTTAATTAGTTAAAATGATTATAAATTAAAATATGTACATATTGCCCGTCACTTTCATTTAAAAATTGAAATAAGTCGTAACAAAGTAGAGGTACTGGAAAGTGTTTCTAGAAAGAACAAATTAGAGCTTGTTAAAGTATTTCATTTACATTGAAATGAAATTAAAAATTAATTAATTTGAAGGGTTAAATTAATAAATAAAAAAAATTTAATATTGAAAAGAAAAAATGGGGGTTTAAGTATTTTTATAGAAAAAAATTAATAATTTTATAGTTAAATATTACTGTAAAGGAAATTATAAATAAATGAAATTTAATTAATTAAAAATTAAATTTAAATTATTGTATCTTGTGTATCAGAGTTTATTAAATATTAATAATTTATTTAAATAAATCTCGAATTTAAAAGAGCTAATTAATAAAAAAAAACTTAATGTTGTATAATTATTTTAAATAATTAATTAGAAATGAAATGTTAATCGTTTTTAAATTTATCTAGTTTTTTTTAGAAAAAAATTTAATTTTAAATTTAAATAATTTTATAATTATTTAATTAATTATAAAAATTTTAAATTTAATATTTTAAGAGATAAGCTTTAAATTAAAATGTTATAATTAGAAAAAAATAAAATTAAAATTTTTAAAATTTATATTGTTTAGAAATTATAATTTATTATAAAAATTTTTAATTAAAATAAAATTTAAATTAAATTAAATTTTTTATAAAAAAATTAGTAATAATGATAAAATTAGTATATTATATTAATAAAATAAAAATGTAATTAAAATTAAATTAAAGGAATTCGGCAAAATTTTATATTCGCTTGTTTATCAAAAACATGTCTTTTTGAAAATAATTTAAAGTCCAATCTGCCCACTGATATAATTATTAAAGGGCTGCAGTATATTGACTGTACAAAGGTAGCATAATCATTAATTAGTCTTTTAATTGAAGACTTGTATGAAAGATTTGATGAAATATAAACTGTCTCTAATTTATTAAATAAAATTTAATTTTTTAGTTAAAGAGTTAGCTATAGAGTTTTATAATTGAATTATTTAATATTAAATATATAAATATTAAATTAAAATAAATAAAAATTTTAACAAAAAGAAAAACCGACTTCAAGCAAAACACTATTTTAAAACAAATAAAAATGCACTAAAAAGTAATAATAATAATTGCATATTTAACATATTTTTTATAGTCCTCCTAGGTAAAATGAAATGAAAAATAATAGACTACTTAAAAGTCAATTTACGATTATATAATGCAGTTATAATTATTGATATATTTGGAGCCGGCGTCAGCCACGGGCACAAGCCTCAACAATCAAAAGAAAGAAGCGATACGAACCCCTTGATTAACCCAGTATATTATCGTATAAAAGGTAATTTGTAAGAAATATATTATGGGGATATACTATAGGGTTTTCTTGATCTGAGTTCAAACCGGTGTGAGCCAGGTTGGTTTCTATCTTTAGTAAAATAAAATATTTTAGTACGAAAGGATCAAATATTTAAAATAATTTTATATTTATGAATATTAATAATATAATTATAAGCTATTTTGGCAGATAAATGTAATGGTTTTAGAAGTATCATATACTATCTATATATTTAAATTATATATATATATATATATATATATATATATATATATATATATATATATATATATATATATATAATATGATAATAATTGATATGTTAAATATTATAATTGGATTTTTAATTTTAGTTATTGGAGTTTTAATTGGGGTTGCTTTTTAACTTTATTGGAATGAAAAGTTTTAGGTTATACTTATTCAAATTCGAAAAGGTCCTAATAAAATAGGTTATATGGGATTATTACAACCTTTTTGTGGTGCTATTAAGTTATTTTCTAAAGAACAAGTTTATTTAAATTATTCAAATTATTTAGTTTATTATTTTTCTCCTATTATAAGATTGATTTTGTCTTTAATAATTTGAATAGTAATTCCTTATATATTTAATATAATTACTTTTAATTTAGGAATTTTATTTTTTTTATGTTGTACTAGAATTGGGGTTTATACTCTAATGATTGCTGGTTGATCTTCTAATTCAAATTATTCGTTATTTGTTATGGGTTGCGTGCTGTAGCTCAAACTATTTCTTATGAAGTTAGAATGACTTTAATTATAATATCTAGAATTATTGTAATTATAGATTTTAATTTAATAAAGTTTTTTGATTATCAGGTTTTAGTTTGATTTATTTTTATGATAATACCTTTAAGTTTATGTTTCTTATCATCATGAATAGCTGAAACTAATCGAACTCCTTATGATTTTGCTGAAGGTGAAAGAGAATTAGTTTCTGGATTTAATATTGAATATAGAAGAGGAGGATTTGCTTTAATTTTTTTAGCTGAATATTTAAGAATTTTATTTATAAGATTATTATTTGTTATTATTTATATAGGGGGTTATGATTTATCTTTATTTTTTTATTTAAAATTAGTTGTTTTACCTTTATTTTTTATTTGGGTTCGTGGGACATTACCTCGTTATCGGTATGATAAATTAATATATTTATGTTGAAAAAGTTATTTACCAATTTCTTTAAATTTTTTAATATTTTATATAGGATTAAAATATTTTTAAGTTATTAAATGATTTTAGTATAAATAAATTAATAGAATAAATATTCTTTCTTAAGGTTTCAAAACAAATGCTTTAGCGAGCTCATTAATTAATAATTGAGAATTAATTTATCTCAAAATCTATTTAAAACTGGGTTAATAATAAAATAAGAAAAATAAAGAATAGTTAATAATTGACCTGTAATAATATAAGGTGCTTCAACTGATCGTGCTCCAATTCAAGTTAATAAAATAATAATTGAAATTAAAGATCAAAATAATAATTGATTAATAGGATAAAATTGAATTCCTTGAATTTTTTTATTAAAAGTAAATGGTAAAATAATTAAAATTGATATAACTAAAGCAATAACTCCTCCTAATTTATTAGGAATTGACCGTAAAATTGCATAGGCAAATAAGAAATATGACTCTGGTTGAATGTGAATTGGAGTTACTAAAGGATTAGCAGGAATAAAATTATCAGGGTCTCCTAATAAATAAGGATTAATTAAAGTTAATATTGTTAATAAAAAAATTAAAATAATAAATCCAATTAAATTCTTAAATGAAAAAAAATGGATGAAAGGGAATTTTATCTAAATTTCATCATTAATACCTAGGGGATTATTTGAACCTGTTTGAAGTAAAAATAATAAATGAATTATTGTTAATATTAAAATAATAAATGGAAATAAAAAATGGAATGTATAGAATCGGGTAAGAGTAGACTTATCGACAGCGAATCCTCCTCAAATTAAATTTACTAATATTGTTCCTAAATATGGAATTGCTGATAATAAATTAGTAATAACTGTTGCTCCTCAAAATGATATTTGTCCTCTAGGTAGAACATATCCTATAAATGCTGTAGCTATTAATAAAAATAAAATAACTACACCTACTGATCAAGTATGTTTATAATTAAAAGATTCATAATAAATTCCTCGTCCAATATGTAAATAAATACAAATTAAAAAAAAATGATGCTCCATTTGTACGGATTTAATCAACCATAATTAACGTTTCGACAAATGTTATTAACTCTATAAAAAGCTATTTCAATATTAGCTGTATAATATATAGTAAGAAATAATCCTGTAATAATTTGAATTATTAGACATAATCCTAAAAGTGATCCAAAATTTCATCATGTTGAAATATTAGAAGGTGTAGGTAAATCAATAAGAGAGTTATTAATAATTTAAAAAATGGGATTAGTTTTTTGAATAGGTTTAAAAAAAGTTATCATTTGTGAAATTAATTATTTGAACGAAGACAGCAACAACGGTGATAAATAAGTAAATAATTATTATTAAAGTTAATATATTAGTTTGTTCATTATATGACTTACTTTTGACTTACTTGACTTAAAGTCCTATGACCCCTAGATGGGGCGTCCACAGAGGTTCTCCATCTCGATCTGTCTTGAGCTTCATGCTTCATCTCGCTCCACGTCATACCGATGCTCGCCACTTCAGCTATCACAGTGCGACGCCAGGTTTGACGAGGACGGCCACGCTTCCACTTCCCCTGAGGATTCCAATCCAAGGCTTGCTTGGGAATGTGGTCGGGATCCCTTCGGAGTGTGTGGCCAATCCATCCCCATTTGCGGCGTTTAATCTGTCGATCAATGGGGCTTTCGCGGCATTTCTCCAACAGTTCTGAGTTATTATTTAAGCACACCTATAAAATGCCAAAGAGCCTTCTGCTGTACTCGTGGCGGAGTACCGTATTAGCAGAGCCCTAGCCAGTCCGCGTCATCCACGTCCCCGTCGTCCTCCCTGGGACCTGCTGCAACTGCGCCGCCACGCGATAACCCTGTTGCAGTTGAGCTAACGGATGCAGGGTGAAAGGCGATTATTCTGCGCCTCAAAACAGAATCAACTCACAGGGAGGAACCCGAAACAAAACCGAGCAGATCCGCAGGCTCTGAAGCGGCAGCCCCGCTAGCGGATTAAGGCACAGTGGGCTAATCACCTGCTTGCCCGACAATCACCGATTAATGAAACTGAAACAGAGAGAAACCGGACCGATCATTTACCGACGACTATTGGCATGAAAACACGGACACGAATTGCCTTTTGGAATATACGTACGCTCAGCGACGATAGCCGATTAGCCCAAGCAGAAGCAGTAATGCTTAGATACAAACTGCACATACTCGGTCTAAGCGAAGTGAGGAGAAACGGTTTCGGGGAGCTAAGAACGTCTGGGGGCTTAACTTTGCTGTATTCAGGTAAATAATGTGAGGAAGATGTACGCGAACACGGTGTTGGGCTCCTCCTTTCTAATGCAGCGAAGACTAGCCTTCTGGACTGGAAACCAATCTCGGACCGGATCATGTACGGCCGATTCAACTCAAGAGCCCGGAAAATCTCAATTGTGCAGTGCTACGCCCCAACCAATGCAGCAACAGAAGAAACCAAGGACAACTTCTACAATGCCCTCAACACCACGCTGTGCAAAATAAAGAAACAAGACATCGTCATCGTCATGGGAGATCTGAATGCAAAAGTTGGGACGGATAACACAAACCGCGCACGAAATATGGGCACGCAGGGTCTTGGGTTGTGCAACGAGAACGGGGAAAGATTTATTGAGTTTTGCCAAAATCATGACCTAACCATCGGAGGAACATTATTTATTCATGGCGACCACCACAAATACACCTGGAAATCACCCGATGGCGTCACAAAGAACCAAATCGACCACTTTGCCATCAGCTCTAAATGGCGTTCGTCTTTGCTCGATGTCCGTAACCGTAGGGGTGCCGATATTGATAGCGACCACCATTTGGTGGTTGCTGAAGTTCGACTTAAGGTTGCGGTGGCCCGCGCAGTTGGAGGACCTGGCAAAGTTGGAAGGAGGTTCGATGTGAGTAAACTAAACGATTCAGTGACTCGAAGATCGTTCCAACTGGAATTACGCAATCGTTTTGCCGCACTCGGAACAGCCTCAGACTCATTGGACGAAGAGTGGCATAACATCAAGGTAGCGTATACTGAGGCTAGCTCTACCGTTTTGGGGCGTAAATCACCTCACTCAAAAGAGGACTGGATGTCACAACGCACATGGGATCTGATCGAAGACAGGAGAAATCGCCACCTAAGACTCCTTGAGACTCATGATGCTGCTGTTTGAGCCGACCTTAACTAGCAATACCGCCAAAAGCGTAAGGAGATCTATCGCAGTACACGCAAGGACAGGCGACTGTGGGCTGACGGTATTGCTGATCGTGCTCAACAAGCTGCTAATACTGGGAATTTGAAGGAACTTTACAGCGCAACAAAGTCCTTGGCTGGGAACAATAGGGCTAGGAAGAGGAAACCCATAAAATCTAAGGATGGTCAGTTTGTTGTGACATCAGAAGGGCAGCTGGTGCGTTGGCGTGAACACTTTGAGGAGGTCTTACGCTTATCTGCAACATCGACACCTGACGCGATAAATGTTAGTTCCCCACAACCTCAACTACTCGACATTGATACGGAACCACCATCACCATCAGAGGTGGCAAAAGCAGTCCTCTCTCTGAAGACCGGCAAGGCGCCAGGGCTTGACTTGATCACAGCGGAAATGCTACAAGCAGACTTGACCTCCACAGTCAATGTTCTGACGCCTCTAATTGAGAAGATTTGGACTTCAGAAGAGCTCCCGGATGATTGGAACAAAGGTCTTATTATAACAGTACCAAAGAAAGGAGATCTTAGTGAGTGTGACAACTGGAGAGGTATTACATTGCTCTCAATCCCCGCCAAAGTTTTCTGCAAGATCATCCTGGGCAGGTTGCTAAAGGCTGTAGATCCTCTCCTCCGCAGGGAGCAGGCTGGTTTCCGGTCAAATCACTCTTGTACAGACCAGATCAACACTCTGCGTATCATACTAGAACAGGCATCAGAATGGCAGAGAGAGATTTATCTTACATTTGTTGACTTCGAAAAAGCCTTCGATACGCTAAAGTGGTCAAGCATCTGGTCTCGTCTACTGGACATCGGGGTGCCTCCGAAGATTGTGCGCTTGTTGGAGAGTATTTATAGAAAATATTCCTGCAGAGTTACTCACGACGGCCTCATTTCGGAAGACATTACAGTGCATGCAGGTGTCCGCCAAGGCTGCCTCCTATCGCCTCTTCTTTTCCTGGTCGTCCTTGACGGGATAATGCTTCGCATCACAGATAAACGGCGCCGCGGGATAGAATGGGGATTATCCAATATCTTAGAGGATTTGGACTATGCCGACGATCTCTGCCTGCTGAGTCACACCCACGCCGACATGCAAGCAAAGTTAGATGATCTACGGCAGGAAGCAGCAAAGACAGGACTGAAGATAAATACCCGGAAAACCAAAGAAATGCGATCTGGTGTGAAGAACAGCTCACCGTTGCTGATTGGCACAGAGGTGGTGGAACGCGTCCACCAATTTACTTACCTCGGGAGCGTCGTGTCGGAAACGGGGGGATGTGAGGAGGACATCGCCTCACGGATCGCCAAAGCCCGAGCTACTTTCGCGCAGTTGAGACCTGTTTGGCAGTCACGAAAGATATATATATATGTATTAGTTGTATTTTTAGTATTTTCTGTTTGTGAGGGGGTTTTAGGTCTTTCTATTTTAGTTTCGACAATTCGAACTCATGGAAAAGATTATTTTCATTTTTTATTTCATCGATTTATTTTCAAAGTTATAATTTAATTTAAATGATAAAATTTTTAATAATAATAATATTTATAATTCCTTTATGTTTAAAAATATATATATTTTGAATGGTTCAATTAATAATAATATTAATAACTTTAATTCAAACTCAAACTCAAACTCAAATTCCTTTATTCAATATAAAAGCATTACACTTATTGATTGTCAAATAAACATTACCACCGGTTCGGAAAAAGGAACAGTAATGGTCTTAAAATAATTTATACACAATCAAAAAAAAGCAAACAGATAAGCCAGATATATACAGCGAAAGCAATATGCCGAAGGGCAGCGTAACCGCGTACAAGCGGACAAGTACAGCTAACTAAATAGCGTAGTATAGGCAGTCAAGCCTGAGGGGTAAACCGACAGTTTTGTCGGGAGCTAGAGCTCTTGCTTGAGTCGATCCTTGAAATCGACTGAAGACTATTTTTTTTTTTTTTTCGAAATGTGTATTGCTGTTGGCCCTATTGGCCTCTACAGCGTCACCGGGTGGGGTAGGCGAGCTATATGCTCAGGCCAAACTGAAGACTAACCAGTGAACACGGTATTTATACCCTAGCCCCTACTCCCAACAACTCTGTCCATGGCGCGAAACGCCAACCACGTGTTTACCAAAATGGAAATACAAAGTAATTAAATCTGCTATTATGACTTTTAGTCATAAAATATTCCAATATGAATTATCGTTAATCAAGAACAGTCAATTTGGAGTTATTTCTATGTGATACAAATTAAATAATCGTTTATAATGTTTCGTAACGCTATTAACAATTACCGAAATCGAAACTAGTCGTCATAAGTCAATCGCAGGTAGCTAGTAAATCATACCCGATATAATTAGGAATTGTCGAAATTAGGAATTGAGTAAACAACAAATCAATCAAGTCAAGTTGGGTACTTTTATCTTTGCGTTGATGTGACGACTGACTCCGACAAATATATCGTTTTTATAGAGGATTATCTCGAGAATATTTAATATTATTATTACATTGATTACCTTTAAATATTTTAGTTTTAAAGATTGATTATATAATAATTTGATTTTACTTAAATAATTTAAATATAAAATATTGATTTGTGGAGTCAAACATATGATTAAGATCGTTTTAGGTTATTAATAAGCATTCTCTTTGTTTTATTAGATTTTTTTTTTATTTTTTTTTATGTTAATAATTGTTTTTTATAGCAATTTATTTTATCATGAATAATATAGTGTAACGTAATTGTGTTACATGTTTCATCCATTTTTAAATAATTTCAACATAAAATACTAAATTTCTAACATAGGTTATCGGATGTCATCTGTCATTTGACTTTGACAACCATTTCTAAGGTTATGTTTATGCGTAATTTAAAAATACCGCTAAATTTGACATTTAAAATAAAAATGCACTTTTTATGCATTATGCGTTCCTGACCTAATTGTGATTTATTATCTTTATATTATCTTTGAGATGATCTTTGACATTTGTCTAAGACCTCACTTTCCTTCCGCCTTTTAAAGTCGAAATGTGACGCTAAATTATTTTCAAAGTTTTTGTAACTTTTATTTGGTTTAAATTATTGAATATTGTTGAAAATTGAAGTTTTAAGGCACGATATGTCTTAATTTAAAGAATTGGAATTAAATCCATGTCGGATTACAAAAATAAATTTGGATATTTGTCGCCTCGTGGTAAGTCGAAAAACTTTCTTCGAAATTTGAATTTATTTCAATTGTTCGGTTTCGTAACAACGATTGTGGTTCTTTACAGGGAATCTTTAGAATATTTCCCATGATGCATTTTGTTATTTTTGGAAAATAACCGGGATTGACCGGGTAAGTTGGTTGAATTATTAAAGTGAAACTTTAGATTTTTGAAATTCGTGTTAGGTTCTAATTAGAATTGTTTCTCTTTTGCAGTTATTTTCAATGGTTATTTTCAACAATTATTTTCAACAGTTTATTTCCAATGGGTATTTTCGAAATTTATTTTCTACAGTTATTTTGTAAAACTGTATTATCGTGGATTATTCCTTGAATTATTTTCATTGGCTGTATTTTCAAGTGGAGTATTTTCAACGCTTTTCGAAGAACTTATGAACTTTATTTCTTTGGATATTTTGAAGTTTTGGATAGAAGCTTTCCTGGAGATTAAATTTTAGAAACCGTAAAGGAAGTGAAAACTTTATAACATTTATTTAACTTCTGGATTTCGGTATGTAATTTTTACATATTTATTTTACCGCAATTTTGGAACTTCGTGGGATTTAGTATACATTTTATAATCTTATGAAAATTTGGCATTCAAACTTTTTTTTAAAAAATAATATTTATACATTTTTGTAACTTTATTTACACCTAATTCTAATAATTTATATTTGAATATTTTTTTTTGGAGATACTTTTAATAACATAACTTAGTCTAACTTTAAAATATTTTTTGTTAACTTTGAAAAATTTACAATTTATAATATTTAATTAAATTTAATGTATTTTAAATGGATGTAAACATCCAGGCGCCCGATTTTGTTACTCTTTAAATTTAAGATTTTACAATTGTTAAAATTATTTTTTTTATATTCTATTCTTGTGAATAAATTAATTTATAACATAGATTTGCCTTTTTTGTAAATCTACTTGTAATGTTGAAGGGTTATTTAACTGACTTCCGGAGCACTTTCTTTCGAGGATTTGTTTAATTTAAAAACCTTGTCCAGCTCTACCGAATTTTTAGTTTGCCTCGAAGAAAATTAAAATTTTTAAATTTAAAATTTATTTTTAGCCAATTATATAGTACAATTGGCCCCCTTCAATTAATCATTACAATTGGCGCCCAACGTGGGGCCTGAATTACAATTAAAGCTCTTGTAAAGCATTTAATATGTACTATGTATTTTCATATGTATAATTTTTGTTAAAATCATTTTGTACTAAATACTAATGTTAAGTATTTATGTAATTTGAATGCCAAGTTTATAACTTTTTATGTTTTGAAGTAAAGCTTTTCGTTCCATTGTCAATTCTAATCTAGGATATAACCATGACTGACATAGATGAATTAACTCTTAAACCATCTATTGATGATAGTGGTGACAAAAATTTAACACCTAATATAATTAATGCGGAACATTCTCAGATGTTAGAGACGAATATTTCTTAGGCGAAGCCTTCTGCTTCTAATGATTTAGTAGACTTGTCGGCAGACTTGCCACAATTTTTTAGTAACACTTTATCTATGAATAATAAACAACCTCAATACTATAAACGAGTAGATTTGTCTAAGTTTAAATATAAATTTAATGGTAAAACATGCGTACGTGAATTTTTGTTAACGTTTGAAGAATACTGTGTGAGTCGAGATATTGGTGATGACCAAATATTCCCATGCTTTACTGAAGTAGTTACGGACATTGCTCTCAAGTGGTTTAGATCAATTCGCAGTTCACTTAATTCTTGGAAACATCTTAAAATAGAATTACTAAAGCGTTTTGACAAACTAGATTTTGATTATCAACTTGAGTACAATTTAAGAATTAGAAAACAGAAACAAACTGAAACTTTATCAGATTTTATTATTGAAATTGTAGATATGTCAAACAGACTAACTTATCCCTTATCTGAACATACTTTGTTAGAAATAATGAAACATAATATGCTGCCAAGCTACTCTATTCATTTAGTAGGTCGTTCATTAAATTCTATTGATGATTTAGTAAAACTTTCAAATCAGATTGATGAATTTCGCATATTAAATAATAAATCTAATTATAATAACTCAGATTTCAAGACTAAGCATATTAATTCAGTTCAAACATTAACTTGTTTAAAATGTAAAGAAATTGGACATACTTATAAAAACTGTAAAAAGATTCCAGGCACTATATGTTTTAAATGTGGTAAATTAAGTGTTATCACTAAATTTTGCAATAATTGTACTCTTTTAAAAAACCAGTAAGATTTTGTCAGGCTCAGGTTCTTAATAAAGAATCAGTTGATCTGACAAATACTAAAATTTCTAGACCCAATGCTTCTGAAATTCGTGAAGACTTCTCTAATTGGTGTAATTATTTAAAACTATTTTTCGCAATGAATAAATTTGCTCCCATTTTGTTTACTAAAAATAGTGACACACGTCCATTTTTAAAATTTCATGTTTGTGGTAAATCATTTATAGGTTTATTAGACAGTAGTGCTAATAAAAGTGTACTAGGTTGTAATAGTCACTTGCAATTCCTCAATTTAGGATTCAAACTTAAGACTAGTAGTTACAGAGCTTGTACTGCTGATGGTAGTTCACAAGACGTTTTAGGTACTATAGATATTCCAATTACTTGTGACAATGTAACTCGCATTGTAGAATTCATGGTAGTTCCTTCACTAAATCCAGAAATTATTCTAGGATTCGATTTTTGGCTCGCATTTAATTTAGCTCATGAATTATTTAAAAACATAACATTTGAAAATAAGAATTCAATAATTGTAAATTCTGTAACTTCTGTAGTTCAACTTTCTTCTTCTGAAAAAGAACAATTAAATAATATTATAAAACTTTTTGAAGAAATTTCTTATGAAAAGAAAGGTTTAGGTTTAACACATTTAACTAAGCATAAAATTATAACTGTTGGTGAACCTATTAAACAACGTTATTGGCCTATTAGTCCTGCTAAACAAAAAGAACTTTATGATGAAGTTCAAGTTTTGCTTAGTGATGGTATTATTTAACCTTCTAAATCTCCCTGGTGTTCTCCAGTATTAGCTGTCACAAAAAAAGATGGTGGTATAAGATTATGTTTAGATTCTAGAAAATTAAATTCTGTCACTATTAAAGATGCATATCCTTTACCTTACACGTCGCGGATTTTGGATAATTTGCGTGGTGCTAAGTATATCACAGCAATCGATTTGTCTAAAGCTTTTTTGCAAATTCCTTTAGAAGAAACTTCCAGAGAGAAGACTGCTTTCGTAATTCCTGGAAAGGGATTATTCGAATTCGTTCGTATGCCCTTCGGTTTAACTAATGCTCCCGCTGAACTACAAAGATTAGTAGACAAACTTTTTGGTGTAGAATTCGATTCTAATGTATTTGTATATTGAGATGATTTAATAGCTATCTCTAGTGATTTTCAAACTCATTTAACTCTTTTAAGTAAAATTTATCATAAATTAAAAGATGCTGGTTTAACTATAAATTTGAAAAAATGTGAATTTTGTAAAGAACGTCTATGTTATCTAGGCTACGTTGTCGATAGCAATGGTTTACATACAGATCCTTCTAAGTTGTCTGTAATAGAAAATTTTCCTCGTCCTACAACTGTAAAACAAGTACGTAGTTTTCTTGGTATGTGTTCTTATTATCGTAGATTCATAGAAAAATTTGCTGATATTGCTACTCCTTTAACTAATCTAACTCGCGGTAGTCGAAATAGTAAGCGTGCCGTAGAATGGAATTCAGATTGCGAAAACTCTTTTGTAAAACTTAAACAAGCATTATTAACTGCTCCTGTATTAATTTGTCCAGATTTTAACAAATCATTTTTCCTGCATTGTGATGCTAGCTCTTATGCTATTGGTAGTGTTTTATGTCAAAAAGATGATGAAGATAATCAACATCCTGTTGCATTTTATTCTAGAACATTTAATAAATGTGAAATTAATTATAGTACTACTGAAAAAGAACTTCTTGCTATATTAGACTCTATCGAACATTTTAGACCGTATATTGAAGGTATGGAATTTACTGTGATAACAGACCATGCTAGTTTAAAGTGGTTATTACGCTTAAATAATCCAAGCGGACGATTAGCGCGTTGGGCTGCTCGTATATCTCAATTTACTTTTAATATAATTCATAAAAAAGGTAATTTGCATGTTGTGCCTGATACTTTATCTCGTATTCAAATTAATGCTATTGATATTCCATCAGAGATAACCCATCCTGATGAAGAAATTGAAGATCCATGGTATAAAAATATATTTATAGGTTGTCAAAAATTTCTCTTAAGATATAAAAATTATAGAGTTGAAAACAAAGTTCTTTATAGATTTTGTAAACCCAAATTTCAATTGCAAAGTAATTTAGCATGGAAAATTGTTATTCCAAAAGAAAATGTAATAGATACTATTCGTAATAATCATGATTCATTAGATTCAAGTCACTTAGGTATTCATAAAACTTTAAATAAGTTAAAAATCCATTATTATTGGCCTAATATGTTTAAAGATGTAAAAGATTATATTTCAAATTGTGAAACTTGTAAAGCTTATAAGCACTCAAATGCTCCACCTTTTGGTATTATGACGAATCAAAAGATTGTTTCTCAACCTATGGTTATGCTATCCATTGATATAGTTGGTCCATTGCCAAAATCATATTCTGGACACAGATATATTTGCACAGTATTAGATGTATTTTCTAAGTATTGTTGGTTACATCCATTAAGTAATGCTACCACAAAATCCATATGTAGATTTTTAGAAAAGGATTTTTCTCAAATTTGGTTGTCCAAAAATCATAATTTGTGATAATGGTACTCAATTTACTTCTAAACATTTTATAACATTTTTGAAAAGCTTTAACGTAAATAAAATATTTTATAATACTATAAAGTATATAAATACACCTCAAAATAATCCAGTTGAACGTTATCATAAAACGTTAGAAACTTGCATAGCATGTTTTGTTCATGATGATCATAGAACTTGGTCAAAATTTTTATGTCATGTTCAATTAGCTTTGAATAGCAGTATTAATTTAGCTACTGAATTTACTCCCAATTTTCTTATGTTTGGTCGTGAAGTCATAATTGATGCTTCATTACATCGTTTCAGTAATTCATTTACAAATTTGAATGAACTCGAATTTGGAAATTGTCGAACTTATGCACAAAGTTTAGATTCCTTAAGTTCAATTTTCAACCGACTTCCAAAAGGAGGAGGTTATCAATTCGTCTGTATTTTTTTTTTTTTTTTTTTTTTTTTTTTTTATGTTTGTTACCTCATAACTTTTCACTGGGTGGACCGATTTTGATAATTTTTTTTTTGTTTGAAAGGTAGTGCTTCCCGTGGGGTCCCATTTTTTTTATTTTTTTTTCCGATGATGGTATCCATGTGAAAACGACATAAGTCTTAAATTTGCCTTATGTATATGCGCGACAAATAGGTGAATAACTGAAAATCACGTTAACCAATTTTGATAATTCTTTTTTTATTATAAAATATATACTTCTAGGGTAATTTGGTGAAAGATTGGTAAGGTTCTGAGCACAGGATCCATGACAAAGTAACGGAACGGAAGGGAACGGAACAATTCTGAGGAGCACGTTAGCGATACTCGGTCGAATCTTTTATTTATAGGTTATTTGGATATTTGAGTCACCTTCCGTAATGTGGTTATGTTTAGGTAATTATCATAGTCGAATATTATAATCAACTAGCTACCCACCCCGGCTTCGCACGGGTGCAATACTGATACTTAATATACTACAGAATTTGTTTATTTACGACATCACATCGCAAACTTCTAAAATTATCAGTGTTTCTTTACCATATTGTTCATGTATTATATACACAAATCTTCCCCTTGAATCACACTATCTTTTAAAACAAAACCGCATCAAAATCCGTTGCGTAGATTTAAAGATATAGGGACAGAGAAAGCGACTTTGTTTTCAACCGACTTCCAAAAGGAGGAGGTTATCAATTCGTCTGTATTTTTTTTTTTTTTTTTTTTTTTTTTTTTTTTTTATGTTTGTTACCTCATAACTTTTCACTGGGTGGACCGATTTTGATAATTTTTTTTTTGTTTGAAAGGTAGTGCTTCCCGTGGGGTCCCATTTTTTTTATTTTTTTTTCCGATGATGGTATCCATGTGAAAACGACATAAGTCTTAAATTTGCATTATGTATATGCGCGACTAATAGGTGAATAACTGAAAATCACGTTAACCAATTTTGATAATTCTTTTTTTATTATAAAATATATACTTCAAGGGTAATTTGGTGAAAGTTTGGTAAGGTTCTGAGCACAGGATCCATGACAAAGTAACGGAACAGAAGGGAACGGAACAATTCTGAGGAGCACGTTAGCGATACTCGGTCGAATCTTTTATTTATAGGTTATTTGGATATTTGAGTCACCTTCCGTAATGTGGTTATGTTTATGTAATTATCATAGTCGAATATTATAATCAACTAGCTACCCACCCCGGCTTCGCACGGGTGCAATACTGATACTAAATATACTACAGAATTTGTTTATATACGACATCACATCGCAAACTTCTAAAATTATCAGTGTTTCTTTACTATATTGTACATGTTTTATATACACAAACCTTCCCCTTGAATCACACTATCTTTTAAAAAAAACCGCATCAAAATCCGTTGCGTAGATTTAAAGATATAGGGACAGAGAAAGCGACTTTGTTTTATACTATGTAGTGATGGAACTCCTATACGGCTCGCAGTTAGGGTGCGATATGGGGCAGAATTTCTTACTATCTTTAATCAAATTTTGTGTATGTGATGTGATGTCATATGATGTACGAAATATAGTTGGTCTTTTTCAAAGTTTTTTTGCTGAGTTCGATTACAGCTCTTTCGAGGGATCCTTGTAGTTTACGCCGCGTGACGTATTAAATCCGCATTTTCGAAAGTCTATTTTTGCTTTATTCGCAAGTTTCCTTTGAAATTGTCCTCGAAGTAGTTTCTGACTCATATAAACGGAACGGATCAGCTTCACTTAAAATCAAAAAATAAATAAAATTTTAACAAAAAGAAAAACCGACTTCAAACAAAACACTATTTTAAAACAAATGAATATGCACGAAAAAGTAATAAAAATAATTGCGTATTCAACATATTTTTTAGAGTCTTCCTAAATTAAATGAAATGAAAAATAGTAGACTACTTAAAAGTCGATTAACGATTATATCATGTAGTTATAATTATTGTTATATTTGGAGTCGGTGTCAGCCAATAAAACCCTACAGTATATCTATCAAAAAACAATACGAGAATACTTTGACAAATATGTTTTTTACAAATTACCTTTTACACAATAATATACTGGATCAATCAAGGGGCTCGTATCGCTTCTTTCTTTTGATTGTTGGGGCAAAGGCACCGTGGCTGACACCGGCTCCAAATATAACAATAACTATAACTACATGATATAATCGTTAATCGACTTTTAAGTAGTCTACTATTTTTCATTTCATTTAACTTAGGAAGACTCTAAAAAATATGTTGAATACGCAATTATTTTTATTACTTTTTCGTGCATATTCATTTGTTTTAAAATAGTGTTTTGTTTGAAGTCGGTTTTTCTTTTTGTTAAAATTTTATATTATGTAGTGATGGAACTCCTATACGGCTCGCAGTTAGGGTGCGATATGGGGCAGAATTTCTTACTATCTTTAATCAAATTTTGTGTATGTGATGTGATGTCATATGATGTACGAAATATAGTTGGTCTTTTTCAAAGTTTTTTTGCTGAGTTCGATTACAGCTCTTTCGAGGGATCCTTGTAGTTTACGCCGCGTGACGTATTAAATCCGCATTTTCGATTCTATTTTTGCTTTTTTCGCAAGTTTCCTTTGAAATTGTCCTCGAAGTAGTTTCTGACTCATATAAACGGAACGCTTAATCTATCCATATTAAAAAAATTAGTTAGTCAACATCAGCTTCACTTAAAATCAAAAAATAAATAAAATTTTAACAAAAAGAAAAACCGACTTCAAACAAAACACTATTTTAAAACAAATGAATATGCACGAAAAAGTAATAAAAATAATTGCGTATTCAACATATTTTTTAGAGTCTTCCTAAGTTAAATGAAATGAAAAATATTAGACTACTTAAAAGTCGATTAACGATTATATCATGTAGTTATAATTATTGTTATATTTGGAGTCTGTGTCAGCCAATAAAACCCTACAGTATATCTATCAAAAAACAATACGAGAATACTTTAACAAATATGTTTTTTACAAATTACCTTTTACACAATAATATACTGGATCAATCAAGGGGCTCGTATCGCTTCTTTCTTTTGATTGTTGGGGCAAGGGCACCATGGCTGACACCAGCTCCAAATATACCAATAATTCTAACTACATGATAAAATCGTTAATCGACTTTTAAGTAGTCTAATATTTTTCATTTCATTTAACTTAGGAAGACTCTAAAAAATATGTTGAATACGCAATTATTTTTATTACTTTTTCGTGCATATTCATTTGTTTTAAAATAGTGTTTTGTTTGAAGTCGGTTTTTCTTTTTGTTAAAATTTTATTGATTTAGTAACCAAATCTTTATTTAAAGCTTATAAAAAGAATGCTTTATATTATAATAAAGGAAGGAAAGTCATTTCCTATGAGTCAGGTGATATAGTTTGGAGAAGAAATTTCATCTTGTCTAGTGCTTCTCAATATTTTTCGGCTAAACTTGCTCCTAAGTTTATCAAATCTCAAATAATAGAGAAGATTTCTAATAATGTTTATATATTAAAAGATTTTTTGAATATTGTTTTTACAATATTTTTGTGTTTATACTTTTGTATTATTTTGTTTGTGTGTTTTGTACATAACATTTTTGCTAGTTGTGTAGAACCTTTTTGTATATTTTAGTAATAAGTTATTTTTGGTTGAAGTTTTGTAGAAGTAATCCTTTGGATTCGATTATTGACTATTACTTTAGTCCAGCTTGGTTTTGACTTTGTTTTGGATATTCCAATTTTGTGAATTTTTCAATAACACAGTTTTGAAACAATTGTTGGTTATTATGTTCTGTGCTCGGAAAGCTGGTGGAGTTGAGCCGGTCACAGACATATTTTTTTGGAGACTTTGTTCTGTGCTCGGGAAACTGGTGGGGTTGAGCCGGTCACAGACACCCATTTTTTGGAAGTTTTGTTTAACTGTGTTCGAAAAGCTGATGGTGTAGAGTCGGTCACAGTTAGAACTATTTTTTGTATGCTCTCGTGTTCGGAAAGTCGTATTGAGTTGCGTCGGCCACGTTAGTCATATCTTTTGTTTTTATTTGAAACCATTTTGAGGTTGGTGTTCTTGGTATGCCAATTAGTGTATGTTCCGTAGACCCAACATTTTATTAAAAAAAAAAATATGTATATTTTCCATCTTTCGAGTAAGGTAATACTTTATAATTTCCTACTCTAAATGAAACAAGTTTTATTAAACAGCTCATTGCTTTCGAGTGAGGCTATATTGAGTCCTCATCTCCAAGATTAAGTTGTTTGATAATTACTTATACTTATCACATTTTCTGAATAAAGTTAAGTTTTTAAGACAACTTTTTGCTTTCGAGTGAGACTATATTAGAGTTCTCATCTCTAGGGTAGTGTTTAACTATTACTTTTGTTTCGATTTTTTTAGAAATGTTATGGTTTGTTGTTTTCCATATTTTACTAACTTTAATAATTTATATTTGAAGAAAATTAAAATTTTTAAATTTGAAATTTATTTTTAGCCAATTATATATTACAATTGGCCCCCTTCAATTATTTATTTTATTTATTTATTTATTTATTTATATTTGCGGTTTCATGCTCACACATACAATTAAACTTTAGTTTACATGAAATAAACCCTGCTAGGGCGTAGCAAATATTAGAGAGACGGACGTTATATCACAATTTTATCTGTCAGATATTCCTCGAGGGTGTAATAGCATTTTTTTTAAGAATTTCTTTTAACTTATTTGGGTAGCTTGGTTCATTTATATTTTGCTTAAATACTTCCGGCAATTTATTGAAAATTTTTATGCACATAGCATGTGTGCCCGATTGGTGAAGTTTCAGTTTTGATGTTGTAATTTCAAAATTATATTTATATCGTGATTCAAAGCGCCTCGGGTTTTCAGATATTTGGTTGAACATTTTTTTATTGTTTTTAACGAATTTGTAAATTTCTAATATGTAAATACAGGGTAAGTTTAATATTTTTAATGTTTTGAAATGCGGTTTGCAGCTTTCTTTTGAGGTAATTTTAGCTAAAATTCTAATACATTTTTTCTGTAATACAAATAAATCCTTTGCATCAGTACTGTTTCCCCACAATATGACCCCGTAGCTCAACCACGCGTGGGCGTACGCATAGTAGGCGCTTAAGGATGCCATCTGGTCAGTAGTACGTTTTAATTCCCGTAGGGCATATATAAATTTAGAAAGCTTTGATTTGACTAGGGCTATGTGCGATTTCCAATTTATGTTAGAGTCTATGTTGATTCCGAGTAACGTAAAATTTTCTACGCATTCTATATGATGTCCCTGGTACGAAAAGTTTATTTCTAGTGGCTATTTTTTGATATGGCCTAAACTGCATTATTTTTGTTTTTGAAAAATTTATTTCTAAATTATGGTCTTCTAACCATTTAAGTACATTATTTATAATTGTGTGTAGTTTTATATTTAAATTTTGGTTTGGTGTATAAGAAGTTAAGATTGATATGTCATCAGCAAATAATTCACAGGGTTCACTTAAGGTTGTTGGTAAATCGTTTATATATATGAGAAATAAAATGCATCCGAGGACACTGCCTTGAGGAATTGAATTTTGGATTTGTAAAAGTTCAGATCTCGCTTTGGTTATTTGGCCAGTTTTATGGTCGCAATACTCAATTTCTACTAGTTGTTTTCTGTTCTTTAAATATGACGCAAACCAGTTATGTGTATTTCCACGTGCTCCTATATCGTATAATTTGTTTAATAGTATATTGTATTGTACTTTGTCATAGGCCTTTGACATGTCTAGCAGTATTCCAATGGCATATTGTTTATTGTTGAGTGTGTTTAAAATTTCGTGTACATATTTATAGGTCGCTAATATCGTTGATTTATTTTTACGAAACCCATTTTGTCTGTCACTAAAAATATTATATTTTTCGCAAAAACTGTAAAACCGATTATGCATTGCCTTCTCGAAAACTTTAGATATTGCAGGAAGTAGTGCTATAGGTCGATAATTGTTTGGATTATGTCTGTCATTTTTTTTTAAAGATGGGCTTAACTATAGAAATTTTGAGTAAGTCCGGGAAAACTCCTTGTTCAAAGGATTGATTTATTAATAGTGTTAATGGTGCTATTAGTTCGTCGGCGCATTTCTTTAGAATATTTGTGGGCAAATCGTCGATGCCACAGCTAGTTTTATTCTTTAGATAGAGATCGACTGGGCGTAAATACATTGAGTTGGTCGTAGGGTTTATCACTGGCCGACCCGCGCGTGCATCGTTGTCGCTGGTCGAGCGCCCTACTGATGCAAAAAAACTATTGAATGTATTTGCTACTACGCTTGGATTTGACGTTAGTTTATTATGGATCATTAATTCTATATTATTATTTTCTTTATAATTTGTTTAATTTGAGCGTTCTTTTATAATGCTCCACATACATTTAGTAATATTTTTTGATTTTTTTATTTTTTTACTATTAAGTAATTTGATTGCTTTATTCACAAGTTTTTTTAGTGTTTTACTGTAATGTTATAATGTGTTTTTAATATGCTATTATTTGAATAACTGGCTAAGATTTTGAGCAAACGTTTATTTTTACATGAGATTAATCATTACAATAGTTATTTTTTTAGAGTGGGAAATTATTTCTTTTAATTCTATAAATATTGTTATTTCTATTTTATTAGATTGAATATCTTTATTATTTATAATATTTGTTTCTTTAATTTCTTCTTCGGTTATTTTTTATAGAAAAAGTTATATGAGTTCAGAATTAAATTTAAATCGTTTTATTATTTTAGTTTTATTATTTGTTTTTTCTATAATTTTATTAATTATTAGTCCTAATATATTTTTTAGGTTTTTTATTATTTTTTTTAGGTTGAGATGGATTGGGGTTAGTTTCTTATTGTTTAATTATTTATTATCAAAATTTTAAATCTTATAATGCTGGTATATTAACTGCTTTATCCAATCGAATTGGTGATGTTATAATTTTAATATCAATTTCATGAATAGTTAATTATGGAAGATAAAATTTTATTTTTTATTTAAATTTTATGAATAATGATTATTCTATAAAAATTGTTGGTATTTTAGTAATTTTAGATGCTATAACTAATAGAGCTCAAATTCCTTTTAGTTCTTGATTACCTGCTGCTATAGCTGCTCCAACTCCTGTTTCTGCTTTAGTTCATTCTTCTACTTTAGTTACTGCTGGTGTTTATTTATTAATTCGTTTTAATAATTTATTAGTTGATATAATTTTTATAAAATTTTTATTACTGATATCTGGATTAACTATATTTATGGCTGAAATTTGAGCTAATTATGAATTTGATTAAAAAAAAATTATTGCTCTTTCTACTTTAAGACAATTAGGTTTAATAATAAGAATTTTAAGAATAGGTTATGGGGATTTAGCTTTTTTCATTTATTAACTCATGCTATATTTAAGGCTTTATTATTTATGTGTGCGGGTGTAATTATTCATATAATAAGTGATAATCAAGATATTCGTTTAATAGGTGGAATTAGATTATATATTCCTTTAACTTCTTTATGTATAAATATTTCAAATTTAGCTTTATGTGGTATTCCTTTTTTAGCTGGATTTTATTCAAAGGATATGATTTTAGAATTAGTTAGAATAAGAAATTTAAACTTTTTAATTTTTTATTTTTATTATGTTTCTACAGGATTAACTGTATTTTATACTATGCGTTTATTAATATATTTAATAATTAATGATTTTAATTTATTATCAATTTATGATTTATATGATGAGGATTTTACTATGTTAAAAAGTATATTTATGTTATTATTTATGTTATTATTTATAAGTTTAGTTTCAGGTAGATTTTTAAGATGAATAATTTTTTGCTTATCCTTATATAATTTATTTACCTTTTAATATAAAAATAATGGTTATTTATTTAACTTTAACTTTGTTTAATTTTTTGTACGTAATATAGGAATTTATTCTGTTAATAAATTTTTAAAAACTTATAATTTAAGTATATTTTTAACTTTAATGTGATTTTTACCTAATTTATCGACTTATATGTTAAATTATAGAATGTTAGTTTT